>NC_139480.1:14700237-15327238 GCF_008360975.1 Lichenostomus cassidix | reverse complement strand
ATTAGATAAGAAATCACGGCAGGACTTACTTAAAAAAAGCTGAGAATTTTCAAAATACTGCCATTTGGAGGTCGAAAAAAAACAAAAAAACAAAAAAAAAGCCAGAGTTTCGTAGGTCTCTTACTCAAAAAAAAAATCCACTTAATTCCTAAAATATTAAAAAAGTAATCTGAAGGCAGTTTTTTGCAGAGGTATGGCAAGATGAAGTTAAGAACTGAACTGAAACAGATCCTTGGAGTTGTTAAAGCAACAGAGCAAGAGAACTCAACATTTAGGCATTTCTCTAGACCAGGAATACTAAACTAAAGTCAACTTATGGAATCAAGTGAAAGCTCATGGAAAGCCCATGCTCTTACTAGAAAGCAAGAGGAACCAGCTCACTTTATATTTTTATAATTTGCATAATTCCAACTCTCTAAACCTCAGTTTCAGTCTTCTAATTCAGAACTTAAAAAATGCTTATGCTTTAGCTTACTGTGTTTCAAAGTCAAGTTTGAGTCAGCCATATTTTTTCTTATTTTGAGTATTTTAAAACAGACATCCTAAACGTCAAGAGAAAAAAAATGCCTTCTTTACTACCAAAAATCATAGATAACTTCAGAAACAGAATGAAAATGAATTGTAAGCTCCATGTTTAATTTCAATTACAGCAGGATATTTGAATATCCACCATTAAGCTACAACTGCATTTAGCATTAGAAGGAACTAAGCTGCAAATTTAGTAGAACTCATCAGCAAGAGAGACTCTTTCAGTCACTGGAAATCAGTGTCAATCTCAAGTAAATACTTTGCATTCCCTATGGAATTATTCTATAAAAAGCAAAGCTATTTAAGTCTACTCTCTGAAAAATTCAATAGTGTTAAACTGGTGTGTGTATAATTCAGAATTTTAAACAGTTCTTAAATGCATGAAGATTTGCTGAGAAAGTGTCTTTCATAGCCTCTAGAGAGTAGACATCACGAGAGTTCTGCTTCTTTTTAATACAAACATCCTCATAAACCTTCTCCCAACCACAGGCAGACAAGAGCTAAAATGCTTAACTGTTTGTAATCACAAACCATAGCTGAAAAGGTTGACATGAAAAATGCTTCTTTAAGGAATACACTGTATTTTTGCAGAAGAACCTTTTAAACATAGTGCAAACACCAAGATGAAAAAAATCCGGTTCTGTAACACCAAACCCAGTGAATCACAGACTTACACAAGCTTCTCTCTGATGCCCATCTGAAACCCCTCTGTGCTGCTCCATGGTACTTCAGTCAACCTACTCTTGAGCTAGAGATGTTGCAAATCCTCTGGCCACTGGGAAAAGTTCAAGGTGCTCAGCAAGCCAAAAACTCATGCTACAAAAAAGCGATTAGCTTTTTAACAAGGCTGTCTGTCTGATTCACAAGCCTGACATCAGGAGAGTCAATGCCACAACTTAATTGACACAGTGGTTCAGAGTTGCTCATGTTAAAGTACTACAGAAAAATCAGCCCAAAAAAGCCTATAGATCCTATCACAGCTTTTCCTCCCTACAGTGTTAATCCTTTCTTGTAGTTACTTTAATGTGAAGTCAGAATGAAGCCTTTCATAGGACACTGATAGTCTTCGCTTCCCCTACTGTGTGTCTATTTTCAAGAAAACTGTTAAGAATGTACTTGTCTTTGAACTCTCCACCATTCCATCAAAACTGGTTGAATGAGGCCACTGTTATCACAAGCCTTCCTTTCATAGAAAGCCAGGCTAAAAAATAAAGATGCACAGCTGACATGATTTACTACCACTTCTCATCCCCCTCCTTTCAATTTGATAGATGAATCTTGAAATTGAGCAGAAGAACATAACTTCCATTACAATTCAGCACAAGACATGTTTTCAACCATTACTGATGGATTACAACTCATGCAAAATCATTTGCAGTGCTTGAAAAAGCTATTATTACCAAATGCAAAGGAAGAACAAAAAAAAATACAACTTACTGAAAGAAGCTTCCATGCAATTGGACGAACCCGTTTCGGAATGCCAGACCAACTCAACTTTCGCAATTCATCTATTAAAACAAAAGAGTTTCATGAGAACCAAGGAAACTACTACCAATTAATATACACAGATAGATTCAAATTAGCACAAAGGTGTTTACAACACTGATCAGGTCTTCTTAGAAAACCCAGTGAAATCAGAAATATAGGGCAATCCTTATGAATCAATAAAATACTTGATAAATGCTACCCACAGGGACACCTATGGTAATAGGTACGAAGTGTAATAAGGTAAATTTCTGGAGTATTTCTCAGCATCACATTTTGGTATACAGGACTTATATTGTCACACTTTGCAACTTACTACATAAATGTATTATTCTTCCAAGTATTTTTGAGATACATATGAAAGAAATACAGTGTATCAAAGCAGGTAAAGCAGTTGTAATACTATTAACCTACACAAAATAGAAGGAGCAGTATCATATACTTTCAAAAAACTTTAAGAAGTTCACAGTACTTCTGCACACTAAATATGCATGGAGGGAGATAGCACAAAAGCATGCTTATACACATAACCCAAGAAATTCCATACTATTGCAATAAATTTCTCCTCTATCCTTCATCTCAAGGAGTTGAGAAGCATTGTAAGAATAAAAAATAACCAAAGGATCAGTAACATTAGAAAAATATGACACTACTAGAGTTCAGTGTGCACCAAAGTGTCGAAGAACCAAACAAAGCAGAAGTTGTACAGATTATAAACACAGATGAGATAAATTCAACAAGTCACAGGCTGGCACAACAAATACACTTCATCATGAGTATGCTGTCACTGCAACCACAAGGATTCAACGGGGAAAAGATGCAATAAGCAACTGGAACAAGTTTAATTTATTGTCATACTCCAGCTGTGATGATCACACACAAGGTGTCCAACAGGGACCCCAGACAGCACCTGATCACATAACTTAACCTTGTTTCCAATTTTTTGATCTTCTTTTTCCAGCACACTTCTACTTCCTTTTCTCTGCCCCCATTTAACAAACCACCCCAATTACTTCTTCCCTTCATGGTTCCAGCTTTGCTACTGCTGTACCCAAATTTGGTATGTCTGAAATGATTACCAAGCACTGTTGGTCACGTAACATTGCACTTCCCTAAGTGGCTCCAGTGCTCCTATCCATGCAATGGCACTGTTTGGGCATTTCTCACACAATTCCCCGTTTACTACTAGTGAAATCCAGGCATACCATAGGGTGCTATCTCCAACTCGTGTCAGCTTCTCACACTGTGGTCTGTTACATACAGCAATTTCTCACATTACCTCCAGTGGTTCTCCACACCCCAGGGAGTCTGCTCAGACTCCAAGCAGCTTCAGTATTGGTTTGCAGCCCCTACCATTTCTGCAACAAGCTTCAATTCCACCCATGATTTGATGTCAAGTAAATCCCCACGATACCAAGCACTAAATCGTAAGTAACAGCAGCATTGGTTATATTCTTCTAAAAGCCAAAAAGGCAGGAAATGGTCAGAAGATGTGTAAAAAAGGCAAAGAAAACATGTAACATGAACAATAGTAGAAAAATGGTATTTTGTATAGGTTATGAACAAAAACAATTAAAAAAAGAGATAATATCTGCCTTAACTAAACAATCTACAAATTATATGCTTCTCTTCCTCCCTGGAACATAACAGTTAGCTCCAGTTGGTTTAACAATAAAGCTCCAAGTCTTCAAAAGTAAAATCTCCAACTGTGCATCTTTCCTGCTCTACTCCTTCTTGTGCAGTATTTATGAACAAATGTGCTCTACTGGATGTAATCTATTTGTGTCACTGGCAGTCAGGCTGAAAGGAAACTGATCTTGTGCATTCAATCATAACTGCTTTACACAATCATTTTTCTAAAGTTTCAAGTTTTGGCTATTGTTACACACAATCATACCATTTACAAAACATGTAATTAGTATATGCAGAAAATAGAAAATAAATTGCAATTCAGCAACTACTTTTATTATCTTCTAGTAACATCAGTTGTCCATTCTCAACTTTATGCCAGCCAAACTCACTTTAATCTTTCATCTTCACATTTCTTTCTACCTCCCTTAACTCAACTCAATAGGAATCCATGCCCAAACATGGATACCAAGCCCTGACAGAGAGAAATTTTCTCTGCTGTACCAAGCAGAGAAAAAAAAAGTACAAAACAAGAAAATATGTAAATCTACTGTCACAATCAGAAATGTGAAGCATGTGAATAAGTGAGTGACAAATCATCCCAAATCATTCAGTAAAAAAATTCCACTGACTTTTAAGTAACTCATTTAAGCCCAAAGATAGGAAATACACAAACAAATTGGAATACAGCTATTTTCCCCCTGATGCTATCCTGCAATGAATACACATTTCCTTTAATGAGGGATAACTTGGACTTTCATGTAATTCCAAACAATAACACACATTCTTTGGGCCAGGGTTTCAAAGGTCTGCTCTTTCTGAAAGAAAATATCAGCACTGGACATGGAAGAAAAAACCAAGAACAAAACATCTTTTTTTTTTACAACATAATACTTATTTGAAAGAGATTCTCTGTTTATCCATAATGTAGGATTTGGGAGGGAATACGTCCCTGCATTCTTCCATGCAGAATACAAATAATTATCTATGTTCCTTTGCCATTGCCTTGTCCTCTCTAGGATGTCTTTCTATACCTATATTGTCTGCTGGGCCTACAAAATCTTTGGCAACGTTCCTTCTCCCAATACATTCAAGAAAAACCATTTAAAGCAAGTTTTTGTATGTTTCAAAGTTGTTTCTCAAACTCTCTTTTAGAAATGCTTCCATGCATTTGGCCTGACAGGATTCATATTCTGCTCTGCTCTCCTTATTTGACACAGAACTTTACCTTTTGGATTGTATTTAATAACATTCTGTTGTATTTAATAACCTCCTCTGCTCTGTTGTCATGTCATCAAGGATCCTTCTGAACTTTTCTTAAGGCTTTTGTTTCTGCTTTTGCTTTCATAAGTGGTACAGTAATTGCTTTCAGGACAGAAACTGCTAGACAGATGATTGCACATCTGAGAGTTAAGTCAATTCCATCACAAACCATTAGCCCTGGGTATGTGATAATTCTATTTCTTCACACTGACTGTTGTCCTATATCACAGTCTTCCAAAATTCCAGGATCTCAGACTAATCCAAAAAACATATAAAATTCTCACCCTAGCCTCTTACTACAGTGAACTCAACTAGTATTTTGCCAGCGACAAAGAGCACACAGTAAAACTCAGAGAGGCTATACAAGAATTTTTACCAGGTGTAAGAATGGTACCTTGACTATACTTGACTATATATGTCTACCTCATACTTTACAAGATTTTAAATTGAGGTGCCAGATAAAATCCATCCTCAAACAAGAGGCTGAGAATAGCAAGGAAATGTGCTTGTACTTATATCTAAAACTTGATCTCTATTAAATATCTAATTAATTACTAAACTATTTGTCATTAGCTGAAATATTACATTCTCCCTAGTCAAAACACAACCTCAATGAATTGTCGTTAGAGTAACTCCTTCACTTTGTAGATTTCCCAAGGAACTAGACATCCTAGTTACGAGTTGGTGAGCATGTTCCCAAGCACAGCTTTTCTACAAGTTTTAGTAAGACCTACAAATCAAACACACATTTTCAATCAAGATAGTACTGCAAAAATATTCTTGCTTCAATAAAATTAATATTTTCCTAAACTTCCAGAACAATTATTTTGAAAATGAGCCTTTGTAGAACGTTCTAATCACAGATATGATCACTTATTAAAAATGCGAGCAAAGAATAGCCTGAAATTAGGCAGATGCAAAACCAGTATTTGTAAAGCCCTGTCTATGAACTCTGTCCCAGACTGAAAGGACACTTTCTGAAGAAACTGAACCCCAGTTGTTACTCTGTCTTTCAGATGCCTCAGTATTTGACATAATTCTGTGACCAGTGAGTATGAAAATATTTTAAAATCCCCACAGATTTTAGATGAAAATTATCTCAATTTGCTTGCACTAACCAAATATCATTTCTGCTTAGGAGACAGAAGCTAGTTTTCACAGAACCATTGTTGGGTCAGGATATCTTATTGTGAAGGGATAATGTGGTATGAAAATACTTCAAATTAATATGATTAATTTAATTTTGGAAAAGTTAGGTTTATCTGGTTCACTACAATACATTTACATATACATTTCCTCTTTCTGAGGAAGAAAAAGTTTAAAGCAATTGTTCTAACAGAAATCTTAGGACAGTATTCTTTTACTGCATCTAGATTTAAAGATTCCTCATATTCCATAAATATTTCATGGGGTATTTTACAAAGAAAACATGCCATTAATTTAGCAGCCTTCAATTATACAAGCAATTAGTAGAGTTATTACCCACTATACCTAAAACACATGAGGGCAAACAACTAAGTTTACAAGTATTTTTCTTGGAACTGCAAGCTCATCCTTCTATCCATTACAAATAAATAAAAAATAAGAAATACTAAAGGAGCTCAAAATTTCTCTGTATGTATTATTCATTTTTGATACAGCTGTTATTTCATTGAGATTACTATAAACAGCTACATGAAGTGATGGCCTGCATGAGCAACTCCATGATAGGTATGATAAACTAGATTTACATGTTTTATGTTTCTATAACATAAATTCCTTGGATATTTTAACTATACAAAGCTGGAAAATTCTTTCAAAAGCACAGATACACAGAACTGCAGCTCCCCCAACAGCATGTTATAATAGAGACAGTACATATAGAAAATAGCTTTAATAGAGGGCTTGTTATTACTATGGCAACCACAGCAACTGGTTTTCAAAATGAATAATAGCTCTGTTAGGCACTTCATTAATTTTTTTTAATCAAACACTGCCCTTAATCTTCTCAATGGAACAAAAAGTTATTTTGAAAGCTGCAGAAACAGGAAATAAAGTCCAATCCACCTTTGTAAATACAGGGTAAGATCTTTTTCAGAACCTTTGCTAGAAAAGAGTAGGAAAGTACATCTTGTCTGTTTTTCCACATAAAAAGTCAGAGAAGCAGAAGCAGATGAGGTTCGTCTTAGAAGGTACAAGAAAGCAAGTGAATATAAGATTAGGAAAACTAAGGCAAAAGGAAGATTATTAAAAATGCTAAGAAAGACCTGCAACAAGAAAAGCCATTGATGGAAATGATGATAAGTAATGGTGAACAACTGTGCCAGCAGAAGATGATGTGGCATTAGTTTTTCATAGTACTCCCAAAACATTAAATTTCTGTGCATCATCAACTGGTTTTATTTTTACATTAATGCAATTCAAACAGCCTTTAACCAACTTTTGAAGTACAACTAATAAAAAAGCTTTTAAAACCTAGTTTGAATGTTTTTTTTTTAAATGCAGCTCTTACTGGTTTAATTATGAGTCTTTATTCCAGTGGTTGCATTGGAAATATTATTTTTGCTTAGCTTCACATTAGGTTCTATTATGTCAAATTCTTGTAAAAGGCTAGCCCTTAACGTCTAATTCATGTAAGTTTTTCTCAGTTAACTGCAAACGTGCATTACATCTCCAGAGTAGTTGTCCATTATGGCTAAAACAGGTGAGAGCACACCTAACCAGTAATCTGCATCAGGGAGGCAGCATAGGACAGCCATACACAGGGAAACTTGCTCCACTACGATTACCTTCCCAGGCAAAGTTTTATGTACATCTTCCACTTCTGGGGATGCTGCTAATGAAGTAACAATTATTTATGTTCCTATTTTATTAATAGCAAAAGAGTTGCTGGCAAGAAAACCTAAAGGATTAATTATACTTCCTTGAGCCTTCGTAAACTGACTTACAAGCTTTATGTGCCACTCATTACAACATGCATATCGATAGTCTCAATGTTCAAAATCTCCAGGATCCACAGAGTATTCAGAGTTCTCAGTAGTCTTGTTGGTGACATTCCTGGTAAGTTCCTCCTTTGCCATGAAATTTGCAAGATTTCATGGGAGGAGGCGAAGCTGATCCCTCAATCTATGGCTTCAACAGAGAACACTGAACCTCTCACCCAAGTCTATTTTACTGGATAATAAAAATTTCACAAAGTGTAAGTTCAGCTTTCATGACACTATCAGATAAGGAAGAGACACCAAAACCAACCAAACAAAAAGCCATACAAACACGAAAACTACAAGAACACTTCATCATATAGTACCTCTCTTTCTCCCAGCTCATCCAGACTAAAATATCCCTCTTCATCATATTGTTCACCACGTGGCTCAGACTCACAGACTGTTTCTGAACACCTGATCACAGATCAGTACAATGATCTCTTACAAATTCTGCTAAATCTTTAACTGACACAAAAAACCCTCTTAATTAATCAATCTTGCAATCTGGCATACAATGCTGTCTAATCACTTTTTTTTTTGGTGATGATTAGTTAGTGGTAACTACCAAAGTAATTCTGTGTGTACACAGGAATTTGAATGATAATTTAGGGATTTTTTAATTTTTTTTTTTAAGAGTAACCCCTTCACATCAGCTGAACTTAAGAGTCCCATTGCTCTACATCCAAATCCATTTGGAAACAGACACAGTACAGAATTCCACTCTTCCTGAATGGTGCCATGGAGCTATGAGTATAACCATGGGAGTTTTAAGAACTGTGCTAAAAGCACATTTCTTTTTGGGCAGATCAATGGTTTTAACCTGGAATGTTCTTTGAGGAGTACTGCACAAAATGAAACAGCTTACTCTATAAGCCATTTTGATGCACTTTGATATTAACAAAAATCAGGTAAGAGATCTTTGATTTATAGGCAAAAAGTCCAGAACCTCAGAACTAGGGTTCATCTGTGTAGTTCACAATGCCACTTTTCCATTTTATTAATCTGAGTCCTACTTGAATACCAAAACTCTTGACCAAAAAAAAGGCAAAGCTTTAGAGTACAGGTTCCTTTTTCAGAACTGAGAAAAGGGAAAGACTATCTTGTTTGTTAATAGGAGTTGCAGCTGTTCAGTCTTACTCTTTTTTTCTCTTCACTGAAAACTTAACTCAGGGATAAGTGGAGTTTGGAACACAGAACAGTAAGGGGCCTTCACTCAAGTCAAAATTAACAAATCTTCGTTAAAAGAAAACAGTACCAATCTACTTTTTTTTGCTACTTGAAAAAAATTTCATTCCAACTACAATTCTTCTTGTAAGGCCTTTGACACAACGTCCTTGCCACTAAAACTGGAGAGATTCATTTGAGGGATGGGCTGTTAGACAGATATGGGCATTCAGTCAGCTCCTTATCCAGAGTTACAGTCAACAGCTCAACTCCAAGGGGAAACCAGTAACGAGTGGTGTCCCTCAAAGGTCTACACTGGGGCTAATACCATTTAGCATCTTCTTCGATTCCATTGACAGTGGCATTGAAACTGGCAGGTGACACCAAGCTGTGCGATGCAGTGGGTTTGCAGGAAGGAGAGGATCCCATCCAGAGAGACTTGGAGGGGCTTAAGAAGTGGGCCCAGGCAAACCCCATGAAGCTCAGCAAGGCAAGTGTAAGGTCCTGCACACGGACTGTGGTGATCACTAGAAGCACAGGCCTGGAACTACTATGTCAATCAAGTATCTTAACAAGAGGAAAGAAATACACCCTGAAGAGACAAACTATGCAAAAATCTCAAAATTGTTTCAGGAATCTATTATCTAGTTACAATGAAAAATCATAAATTAATACCTTTACATTGAAATATTCCACTAGAGCAGCAATCAGAATAAATGTTTATTATAACGTGAAAATAAAAGTTATGAGAACAGCCCAGAGAAAACAGGAAGACAAAATACTAATCCTGCAAAAAATAAGTAAAAAATGAATCACAGATATTTAGCATTCATTTCCTTCAGAAGATTCTGAATTAAAAACAAAGATATTATGAAGTTTACTGTTAGAGTACTGCCCTTTTTTATTAATCTTTTTTATTAGCTAAATAGGAAAGCATGTTTTGTAGATAAAAGAGGTAACTAAAACAGCATAAGCATCAGAGAAGACACCTTTTGGTGATAATAATTTGAAAAGACAGATATGACTAATGGCATGTCACACAAAGCAGCAGTAGGACACATGTTCACTTTATACTATATACCAACAAACTGAAAGAAGAATAAGCACTCACGTGATCAACTACAAGTAATTCGCAGCTGCAGGGGGCATTAAAATTCTAAATGACATGGATGTACTAGGAGCACAGAGATAAATCACTGTTCAGCTCAGTGCAGAAAAATTAATGAAGCTGGGAACAAAATTAATCCAGTTCATTTCAATTAATGCATTTTGTAAAGTTATTGAAACTTTTCAATAGCACCAGTTTGGCAAGCAATTTTACAGGACATAACAGAGTGCTGTTACAGAATAGTAGATTTATGAGCCATAAGTGAAAGAAAAGGTGATTACTATGTTAGATCAGGTTTAATATAAATCTAGAATGGATGTGACCATGAATAGGAAAATCCTACTTTTCAAGTTGCTGCAACAATACAGAAGACTACTGTGATGGGAAAAAGAGACATCTAACAAGTTTTCTTTCTGAATTTAATTTCTAGAGAACCACTCTTGAATTCTTTTATTATAGTACACAAAGACAATCAGCTATTGTTATGAGATAATCTGAGATTACATAATTTTTAACGCCTGTAAAATTATGTAATTAATTTTTGCCAACAGATTAATCAGAAGTTCAGCTATTCTTTACACGTTCTGTAAGACTTCACAACATTATCTACTACTTCTATAGCAGGGCACTAGCTAAGAGACAGCACCCAAGTCAGTAGATTGCAGTACTCTCCAAAAAGGTTTTCTTTTTTGAGATTTGGTTAGAAGGAGGAAGAGAAATAGATGAGTTTAAAAAAAAAGTACAATGAAAAGTGCTCTTGAATGTGTACAGCAGCTGGAGTAAATTTAAGATGGGAATACTTCACGATATTCATGGGTGATTTACAGGGTCTTCTTTTAATCAAGGTAGTATGCTAAAACTTCAATATATTATTTTATTCAACTTGGACTTGTCATGACCAAGTAAGAAAAAAAGTGGCCTTAACAAGCAAAACAACCTTACAACTTAAGAAACTAGTTGGTTTGACTCTGAAATAATTACACCCATGTGTGAGTTGCATAACAGTAGCATTACAATCTTATGAAGCATTATTAACTCAAGAGAACACAGTATACCAAGCTTACCATTGGCTGTTGTTTGACTTAAATAAACATGTTTCTCACATCCAATTACATACTCTTTAGACATATATGTGTAAAAAAACAGAAAAATAGTTGATCTGAAGATAAAGAAGGAGTTAAGGAAGTTCTTTAAACAGCTAATTTTTAAATCTATATTAAAAACCCATCATACATCTGCTGTGCTGAGGTTGCAAGTATGCAACAACTTGTTTGTTGATTTGTCAGATGTTATCAAGTCTGCTTACTTTGTATTTGCACAATAAACAGCTCCCCAAAACATTGTATAGGATTACTAAAAAATACAAGTTTAATAAATTTAATAGAATTAAACTTTACTTGGAAATCTGACAGACACAGCAGTACTGTTCCTCTAATATGTACAAAATGGTGCATTAAAGGAAAGATAAATTTCTTCTCAGAGACATTCTCCCCATGCTGCTTTGTTAAAGTTCTGTCCCTTCCTCTTAAAGCAAGGAACTGTTTGCAAAAGATTCTGCAAGCCCATCTTCACTCAATAATGCAAGATCCATTACAAGGAAAGACAAGGCCTGAAATTAAGTAAGTCGACATCAAACTGACTGCAAGTCAAGCAAAAGCACAGGTTGATTGCACAAAACTACTGTGAATTGCTCCTGCTGAATAACCTGGTACGCAGTACAGGGAGGGGGAGGCCACACACATCTGCAGTTGTCTCCTGAACTCAGCTATACTATGGACAGTCCCACCCTGCTGCCTGAATCTGCACCAATACACCTCACTATGATCTTATTGACAAGGGTCAGCCCTCAAGTCCCCCTCCAACCAAAACTGCTTCTTACAATAGGCTCCTTCTACCAGCCCACATTTCTTGCAGTAACTACCTATTTCCACAACTTCATAATATCCAACCTGTGGACCAAATCCAACTCCAAAATCTATTAGTGGTCTCCAACAGCTAAAATAATCTTTACTTCCAAATTTATACACATAATGCATCTTTTTGAGAGTTTTCTTATGAAAGAACACACTCTTTCCCAACCTCTAGCTGACATACAAGACTCAAATTGCATTTTACACTATATTTATAGGATAATGATTATTCAAGTGTGACTGAAAGGATTTCAAGGTCATTTGTATTACTTTGTGTTCATAGTCAATGTTGATTTCTCACGTTACGATACAAGTCTTGAGTTGAAAATATGCATGACATGGCTACAGTTCCACAGATTAACTTACGTTTATTTCGCCTTGAAAGGACTTGTCACATAATCTGTTTCAACAATATGCAAAACTATATCAAGGAAACAAACACAATAGAAATACTTTATTTCTGTCACTTCTACTTCCAAGCAAAACCAAGCCTTATACTTGCATAAATAAACAGAAATATAGGCAAAAATATTTCTGAGTCTTACTAATTCAATTCATCATGACAAACATAACCCAACTATTTGTGGATCTAATACAAAACAGACCCACACATACCACATCACCACACACACAAAAAAAAAAAGCCAGTTGCAATAGAATAGCCACCTATCCCCACATTACTCACCACAAATTTTAGCTTGGAGCCTATTACCTAGGTTCTACCTTAGTACATTTCCAGTATTGTTCTGAAAAAACTCAGGAAAAACA
Organism: Lichenostomus cassidix; assembly: GCF_008360975.1. Classification (NCBI taxonomy): domain Eukaryota; kingdom Metazoa; phylum Chordata; class Aves; order Passeriformes; family Meliphagidae; genus Lichenostomus; species Lichenostomus cassidix. The sequence continues at coordinate 15,314,420 of NC_139480.1, read as the reverse complement.
AAAAAAAAAAAATCAAACAAAAAAAAAACAACAAACAAACAAAAACCACCCACAAAAACCACTCCAATAACAAATTAAAAACCCACCACAAACAACCTGCAACAGTTTCCCAGGCTACTGCTGTCATTATAAATCAAGAATCTTTTTAGAACATAATCTTCATTGTGGCATAGAGCTAAACCAAACATCTTCCAAGAATGCATACATTAAAAATGCATATACACATGCACACACCAGATTCTGATGAATTGTGCTTATGGCAATAAGCATATATATGTTTATATATGTTTTATATATGTATACATGTATACACATGCTTTCCTTAATATATATACCAATAATGTAGTCCAAGCTCTACCATCATATATGATCTACTCCTAAGAACTTCATGATCATCAAGAATTTGCATGCCATCAATAAAGTTTGTTTCTTCCCCTAAAAAAACCCCATGCATTACTTGTAGATATATATACATATATCTATATATATATATATGCACTATTGGACATATTTGCATCAAAAACAAAAAATCAAAACTGTGTATAAAATTCTATTCACACAGCTTCAAACTGTACTCATCAGTTTGCACAGCAAGAGAAAGAACAAGCTTACTATAAAAAACATAGAAAAGGCATTATTTAGTAGTTTGTACAGTAATAATATTGACAGCTTATTAGATATTTATCACACTTCAATATCAAGGAAACATACTCAAATTTCACTTTCCTACATATATTTTTATGTGAAATTTATAAAGTTCAATAGTGAAAAAAAAAAATCCAGTTTATTTAAATAGCATTGACCAAGTTCACCACAGGCAGTGTGACTGCACTCCTAATAAGAGTGGAAATTTTCTTCCAAAATTATTTTACTTTAATCCATAAATCTGATTTACTAGTAAAGTATTCTCAACTAATTAGACAGCAAAAACGAAACAGACAGGTTTAAACTAAACTCTGTCTTTCCTCTGATTTTGCAGCCTTATGTAACTAAGATTTCTACCATTATAAGATTCTTAAGTTATATGAGTTTTCATGTCAGTCACAATCACAAAGGTCATAACATCTGTTAAATCAAAGCGATAAGTGATATTTGATTATCATTCTCAAGTTTATATAAAATATGCTTTAACACCTCCCTTTATTCACAGCTGAATTTCATAAGAATGTCCTATAATTCCCTGAAGCGCTAAATCTCATCCAGTTATGACAGTTTCCATAGCCGTACCTTTCTAGCATCAATCTGACAATAAAACACAGCACAGAAAGAAAAAAAAAAGCCACAACTTGGACTGTATTATATTGAAGAAGTCTCATGACAATGACCAGGCAGGATAGCACCAATTCAAGAACTGCAAACATGCAATTTCTACTTCTTCTCATAAGTTTCCTGCAGGTATCTTCCAGAATGGGCTACCTCAAAGACATTTTCTTTATTCATTATTTTGCCATAAATTCCTACTGCTAATCAACCAGTTCTCCAAATGCAGTGTACTAATTCTACTTCAGATTTTCACTTGGGATACAAAGCCATTTGATTCTGTGATACCCTCTCAGCACTTGTATTGACTATTCAGCAGCTAAAATCCAGTGTACAAAGGGAACAGTCAAGTTATCTGACAATACATTTGTTTTCCCATTGACTTGTTGTCAGCATTCACAGATGAGACAGAGAACTACTGTATCAGCCTGTGAACATGAAGAAGGCTAACTGAGTAGACAAGCAACACTTCCATGCCTCATCGTTTTTCATTCCTATTTATTTCCAAGCATGAAAATCATTCTTATACTCCAAGCTTTTTCATTATCAGGCATTAACAAGAAATTTTTTCTACAGAGATTAGTCTAGTAGGAAGAAATAATGCGAGAAAGAACAAGAAGCCATCAAACACTCTACATATTAGTAGGATGTAAGCAAATCACTTATGCAAAGCATGAGTACTACAACCTTTTGATTTTATTCTTTCTTTTGTAAGATCAGTTCTCAATGTTCAAAGTATTAGATCCTAACCATACCATATGGCAGGCCAGAACATCAAACAGGAAAATTCTATAGTTTAAGAATAATTTAGATGTAATTCATAGGTTCTATAAGAAACACTCACCGAGATCTGTATTTGGGCCAGCAAGTAGCTGCTTAAATTTGTCTAATCGAGATGCTTCTCTTTCAGTTAATGCAGGAGAAACTGAGGTGTTGTAGTCTGTCATCCCACTTGTCGAGGGAGGCATGGAAGTTTGTGGAAGTGACTGTGATCTCTGCATGGAAGAATTTTCACTAGCAGTATCTGAAGGGAAAAAGAAGCATAGCAATTAGCCTCAGATAGTGATAAGGCTACACTTGAATTTGATTTGTACATTTAAAAACAGAATTCTGTTTTTGAAAAATGCAAACTCAAGTATAGCATAAATTTGGACTTCAAATTACTTGAATTTAGCAGAAGCAGCATTTCTCTTTGAAGCAGTATTCCATAACTAAAATGCATCAGAGATCATACTAACAGCAAGACTAATGGATTTCTAAAACCTCTGTGTTTCCAAAAGCTGTTTTCATCCTCTTTGCCATTCTTTAATGGCAAAGGAAAGAAAAGGAAAAAAAGAAAAGGAAACAAACAAACAAACAAACAAAAACCAACCACTGAGAAATCTTAAAATCATTGTAACTGGTTACTTTAAAGCTTGTACAGAAATCACAGACCAGATCACATGAAGGTGAATTTCCCAGTCCGCCTGCATGATTTTCTCCAGCTTTTCAATGTATTTTATGCAGTAGTATTTTAATAACAATTTTTCACAATAGTAGTATTACTATTAATTGCATACATGTTGGGGCATTTAACCAATAAAACACATTCAGTAGTGGAATTTCCTTCCAAAATTAGAGATTTTTTAAGGCTGAAAACAAAGAAAGTTTAATTATTCTTCCCTTGCACACATGCATTACAGTTTAGTAAGGCATGCAGTCTCCCTCTCAGATAAATCACTAGTGATAAATAGTATTTTTCTGCGGTATTACTAACAGGTTGAGAAGGGTTCACTGTCTTACAGGGGCAAATATAAAGTTAATATTAAATATTAACTTCCAACATCTTTTTCACTTCTCAACATACCTAATGAACTGGATGTATGACCTTCACTGACTGATTTAACAAGCCTATTATCACCACACGCAACTGAAGTCAGCTGTGCAAATTCCTCTTGTTTTTCTTCCTGTAGATGTTCTTCCTGAAATTTATGCTGTTCTTGTAGCTTGCTGTGATTCTGAATTACTTTGTGAGCTGTTTCCATGACCACTTCTGTATTTAAGTTTTCAGCAGCTATTGCTAAGAGTTCGTCATCATCATCTCCAAGATCCCAAGCATCACTTGTGTTACTTTCAAACTCTTGGAAGGTGCTGACTTTCTTCAGTTTCACTGGAGTTGTAGGTGGCTTTGAACCTGGTTTTATCAAGCTGTTCAAAACGAAATAAAAGTATTTAGAAAACTAGTAAGGAAGCAAAACACTATTGATAGGACCAAACCCCAAAAATTCATAGTTGACACTACATAGGTAGCAAATATTTATCTCTCTCCACTCATGTTACCACTACATCCATTCACAATAACATACAGCTGAAGAAGCATGAGAACAAGGGCTGTAAAAACTGACACTTCCTTGCTTTGAATAGAAGCTGAACACATCTTTCCTTCCCTTTTCTTAACAAAACAAAAAAAAACTCAAACAAAAAAAAAGAACAATCCAAAGTCACATGAAAGGATTACTACTAGAATAGCTTATAAAATAGACAGGACACATGGCAATGCTCTTGCTTCATCCATTTCTGAATATTTCAGCCCCTTCAATGCAATTGCTGCATAACAGCACAGGAGCTGTAATCAAGTCATGGTCTACTCCTAAGTCATCATAATCCATGCCAGCATGGATTTCCTTCAGAACTTTGCTCTTCTCATAGGAAGGATATTTTTTCTAGTTACTAGTCTAAGTGGACCCTGATCAGCTCCCAACCTTTTACCCCTCTGCCAACACACAGTGTGAGATATGAATCAAGTATCCCTCCCTAGCCTGGCACTTGTTCTTACTTACAGTAATGCAGAGCAATCACATCTCTCTTCAGAACTGAGCTGAACAACTGAGCTGAAGTTGAGAGGCTTTCTTAGTCTGTTCTCAAACAATTAAGAAGTTACTGCCTTTAACTTAACTGTGCTTTCACAGAATGGGTAAGGTGGGAAGGGAGCACAGTGGGTCGTCTGGCCCAACCTCCCTGCTCAAGCAGGGTCATTCTGCACAGAACTGCATCAAGACGGTTATTGAGTTCATTTCTGACCATCTGTCTTTCCACCTGTGCTAGCTTACCTTTTTCCTGTTAAAACAAGGCAGCCAGAATTGCAAATCTGAAGTTCTTACCCAGTCCTCATACAACATCAGTTATAACGTTTCTGTTACACGTTACAGGGAGTATCTTCCCTAACAGGTGCTACAACACTTCCACCCCACTTGTCATCACTGTCTAAAACAACAGCAAGGTCTTTCTCCAATGCTGTCACTTCACGCAACTAGCTCCTACCTTTTGTTACTGGGTCTCTACACCTCCATACTTTGAACCAATTAATCTCAATTTTTTTAATGCAGCCCTTAGGATCACACACTTCAACAGCCTCCAACTCTGTATCATCTGAAAATTAACTAGAATGTTTACTTCTTGAACTATTTTAAACCAGCCCTTGAAAAAAACTAGTAGAAGCATGATATTCTTCCAACCAAATACTTGTCTTCATAACACTTTTTTTCTGAATTTACACCATTTCCCACGTATAAGGCATTACAAATAAATAATAACAGTTGGCAATCTATGTTAAAAGATGAAGAGGTTATTTGTTCCTGCAAATATGTTGGTAACTGTCAGGATGTCACAAAGGAGAAGTCAGAACAGAGAAGTCAAGCTTTATGACAAAAATTGAAAAAGGAAGAAAAACTCTATATCCAACAAGAGAGAAGAAAAAAAAAAAAGACAGAGGAAATCCAAAATACCTGGAATATTTAAATATTAGGTTAACTTACGTTCCATGCAATAATGGATCAAAAGGTGGATGCTGAGCTCCATACACATGTTGAATACTAAAGGAAAAGAAATAGAGTTATCACAAAAATAATAAATACTTGGAGAGCTTCTGTGTATTAAACAGTCAGTAATAAACAGAACTGAAATGTTCCAACAGTTCTCTGTTTCAAATAATTCCACATACCACTAAAAATAATGATGCTGCAGTTGATGTGCGTACTAAGAAGTAATTTAATAGATTTGCTAAACAGGAACACTTTGTGAGACCTAAGCTAACTTTGGCTATTTTGTTATTCTAGGAATTAAAACAAGAAATAAGTTAACTCTGCAGTACGAGTCTACAAAAATTCTGATTTAATATTTCTTCATCTCTCGCAAAAATGTGAAAATTCTCAAAGAAATATCTATAAAGATTTAATCTTCTATATAGCCTTGTCATCCAAAATCCAACCAGACAATTCTTAACCACTATTAAAGTAGAAGGATCACAAATCTACAGAAAAATGCAGAAGGTGGCAGGTTAGAGTAAAAGCCACAGGAGTATTAAAAGAATGCTTTGAAACACATAAGCTTCCAAAGACAGATTTATTCACTAGTCTCTAACATTACAAAATAACATGTTATTTTGTGAAAACCAAAACACTCTACAAGCTAAAAGTTCACTACCTCCCAGTTATCAGGTGTAAAATTATTTTGTAAGTAAAAAATCTCCACAAAAGACACATCAAGATTTACATGTGACTCCATAGTAGAAATTATTACTACAAAACTCTCTAATTTTAGGAGAAATAAATCATATGCAACATTAACATCTACCCAATCCTGTACCAAAAACCACATAAAAAGAGACAAACATGCCCTCCTGACATACCAAAAACAATCTCCAGACCATAAGGATAACCAAGTCCAATCTTAGTAAACCTGAGACAGAACCAAACCAAAAAGACTCAATTCATATTTAAGAGAGGCTTAGACTTTCACAACAGGGGCAGCATTAACACCAGTGAAATTAGCTGTAGTGGTGACCAAAAATGATGGTTTATAAAAACTCTTAATTATTTTTATGTGATTCCATGGAAATAAAAAAGTCAGCCCACCACCAGCCTTTCCACACAACAGTACATCATCCTCTCCACAGCCAAGTTTCCTGCTCTACGCTCACGTGAGGGTCAGGTGTCACTGTCCATTTCCACACACACAGAATGTGCCTTTTCCTTGCACCACTCTGTGAATAACTGCAATGGAAATCCACCCAAATGGAACACAACCCCAATCCTCCATGCCATAAATAAATAAATAAAATTCAAAAGTACATTCTCTCCAGTGTCCTTGTTTTTCCACAAACCTGCAGTTGCCTGCAAATTAACTGCAACTATTTATAGACCCTGTGCAAGGGAGGAGGGCCAAAAGTGTTTCACCCTCATGAGATTTAGCAAAGTTACAAAGAAAACACTTTAGAGGAAAAACAACAGCTGGACTGAAACAGTTAGTTTGTAACTAGAGGAACAAACCACTCCCAGTTAGTACTTATGGGTAACTGAAAATGTAAGAAGGTAAATGATGAAGACTATGCTGCTGCATTCAGGTAAATGGTGTGAAATACAGAGTTACTGTTCTCTGAGAATCACAAATACATATCATTCTTATAAAAAGAACATAGGAAACTGTACTGTGGTAATAGTTTAGGGCTGACACCAGAGAATGCTATTGCTAAATAATTATCTGAACATGCATTCCCAGCCCGATTTAACAGCCGAAAGAGTTAACGTGAGTTTGGGGCTTTATTCCCAGGAAAATCTCGAATGGGAGAACGTGTTTGTAGCTCTCTGAAATCATACAACTGGTCTGCTGTTCACACTTCAGGAAGAAATTTGAGAAATTCACAATATTTTGAAGTACATAGAAGAAACTAAAACATGTTTCTATACCTAGAAAATGCAGTTTCCGGAAAAGTATTTCAAAAACATTGGAACTTGATACAAGTTCTCAAACATCCTAACTTGTCACTGCTGAGAGCTACAAAAACATTATCCCACTCAAAATTGCCGGGCGAATACATCCCCAAAATCACGTTAACTCCTTCACCATGGTGCTAGGCTGGGAACGCAAACTCAGGTAACTATTTAACAATCTCTCCGATACAAGTTATAACCACCGGTTCCTGCGACCACCAGCGATTTCCGTCAGACAAGTGGAGGTGCCCAGCGCTGGAATGCTCCGAGCACTGAGCTAACAAGAGAACCGGCTCCGAGCAGCGACCGACCGGGCACGGCCCCTGCGGCGGGGACTCGCAGGACCAGCGAGGTCCCGTTGGGCAGGGCGGCCGGGGGGCAGGAAGGCGGTGTTGGGGGCAGGAAGGCGGTGTTGGGCTCAGGAAGGCGGTGTTGGGGGCAGGAAGGCGGTGTTGGGGGCAGGAAGGCGGTGTTGGGGGCAGGAAGGCGGTGTTGGGCTCAGGAAGGCGGTGTTGGGGGCAGGAAGGCGGTGTTGGGGGCAGGAAGGCGGTGTTGGGGGCAGGAAGGCGGTGTTGGGCTCAGGAAGGCGGTGTTGGGGGCAGGAAGGCGGTGTTGGGGGCAGGAAGGCGGTGTTGGGGGCAGGAAGGCGGTGTTGGGCTCAGGAAGGCGGTGTTGGGGGCAGGAAGGCGGTGTTGGGGGCAGGAAGGCGGTGTTGGGGGCAGGAAGGCGGTGTTGGGCTCAGGAAGGCGGTGTTGGGCTCACAGCGAAGCCCGACGCGCAGAGCCACCCCCGCCCGGCCGGCACCGTGCAGGGCCCGCGACACCGACCTTCCCGCGGCGCCTCTCACCTGCCCGGCACCTTCGCGCCGCTCCGCTTCCAGAACTGCTTCCTGCCCCCGTCGCTCGCCATGGCGGCGTCACCTCATCCCCCTCCGCGCTGGCGGCCCCGGCCCCGGCCCGCTCCTCAGGCTTCACTCCCCGCCATTCCCTTCCACAGAACCACCAATGAGCGCCGCCATCTTGGGACCGGAAAACAACGCCGCGCCTCATTCGCCCCTCGAAGAGGCCCGGAAGTTTGAGCCAACCAGAAGTGAGCTTGCTGCCGGGTGAGTCCGGCCGGGCCAATCGCAGCGAGGGAATGCTGGGGGCGGGCGGGGAGGTGCTGGGCGGTGCCCGCTGTGGTGACCTGTCAGCCCCGGCTGTGGTGAGCGTTCAGCGCCCGCTGTGGTGGCCAGTCAGCCTCGGCTGTGGTGGCCAGTCAGCCCCGGCTGTGGTGGCCAGTCAGCCTCGGCTGTGGTGGCTAGTCAGCCCCGGCTGCGGTGAGCGTTCAGCGCCCGCTGTGGTGACCTGTCAGCCCCGGCTGTGGTGAGCGTTCATCGCCCGCTGTGGTGGCTAGTCAGCCTCGGCTCTGGTAGCCAGTCAGCCCCGGCTGTGGTGAGCGTTCGGCGCCCGCTGTGGTGGCCGTTCGGCCTCAGCTGTGGTGGCCGTTCGGCCTCGGCTGTGGTGGCCAGTCAGCCCCGGCTGTGGTGGCCAGTCAGCCCTGCCTGTGGTGGCCGTTCAGCCTCGGCTGTTGTGACCACTCAGCCCCAGCCCCGCCCGGAGCTTCCCGCGGCTCTTCCCCGTCCGTAGTGTTCCTACAGCCCAGGGATTGCTGTGCGGCTCTCCGTGTGTGACGTTTTCAGACTTTAATCCTTTTTGATTGAGCCGTACAGAGCAATTCCTCAGAGTACTGCTTAGAAATGCAAAACTCGCCTTGTAAACGGGTGGACATATTAATTGAAGATAAGCAGGCATCGGCTTATAACAAAACCCATCGCGTTTTTTCTACTTTATTTTTTTTTCAGTTATTTCCAATAATCAACCCAGTTAGTGGGTGGGGGCTTTAATCTCCCTCTGTTTTAATGTTCTCCAGTCACTGTGCCCACTTCATTTACGGCTTTGAAATGGTACAAGATTGAGGGGTTTTATTTGGATCTGTAGATTTCCCAGCAATTCTGATCCAAGGATGCACACTCCTGCCCACAAAATAAGTTTGATTTTATGTTGTTCTTTGGAGTATGGCTCCTGAGAAAACAGTGCTGAGTTACAGGATTTTTTGCTGCATTTCAATGCAATTTAGCATATAATTTAACATATAGACCAGTGTTCAGGCAACATGATGCCACAATTAAACCAAAAAATTGGAATGTAGTACAAGATCTGATATGCAGTACAACATTTGTTGTTTAGTATGTATTTAATGTGTAAGTTACTTTTTAAGAACTAAAAAGGAAAGAAAGTCTTATTCTGGCTTTGAAATTTACTTTCGCAGTTGCCTTTTAAGAACTGACAAAAATGAAATGTTACACAGATCTTCTAGATCACAGTTCACAGGTGACAGCTGTAATTTCAACGCTGTTTATATATTTATAGATATATATATGCTGTAGGTAGTAGCACCTGCTCTATTAGTGTCCTCTAAGTAGGATTGCTCTTACAGATTCTGAACCTTGTGTATCATCAGCATTAATGGAATACACAAGAAAAATAAATGTAATATTATCTATGTTTATTAGCTGAAGTGAAGTGAAACCGGCAAAGTCATGACTGGAACTTTGCTTGGTCATATCTAGATAAATTTAAATTATACTCGCTGCTGTTAGAATACAAAAATAAGGTATTCCAGTTGTGACAGTCAAAAAAGTGATAAATCCTATAAAACATACATTCTATAATTAGCATTATGTTTCAGGAGTTTTTTTATTTGTTCATTGTTGATATTTCTCAAAGGGAAACGTAGTTAGATTCAGCTTAGATAGCCTGAGCCGTCTGTCATCCTTATGACAGTTGACCTAAATCCTGAAGTGACACCATTTAACTTTTGTGTCAATCTGGCATAGCCACGTGGAACTTCTGGTTTATTTTAGCAGTGGAGGTTTTGCTGAGTTACATAATCAATTCAGTACCAGATCAACCGTATTATTAATATTTTATTCTCTTAAGTATATGTTACCTTGTGCCTAAGTTTTTAATGTGTTGCAGAATTTTGCACTGAAACAATTGACTGTTGCAAGGATTTCTCCCGTGAATAAATCTGACCTACCAATGGGGCTACATTTGTATCAAAAACTGCAAGTGCCCTCCTCGGCTGCTGTGAGGGCTGCTGCCAGTTTTAGACCTGTGGACTGAAGCCCTACAGAGCCAGCTGCTGTTGACTTTCAAGAAGGCAAGGACACTGTTTTCATTCCTTTTCCATTCATTTTTATATTTACTCCTTCTCCTGAGTTTTATTTTATCCCTGATACAGACCTGTGCTGGCAAGGCTCTGGAGATGCAAGGGATTTGGAAGGAGAAACCTTTTGAAACCTCATCAGGTAAATTAGGTGCAATTCTTTATGCCCACCACTCAAGGTGATCTGGCTACCAAGAATATGTCCTTGAAGGGGACTTATAAAATGGTACTAATTGAGTATTACAAGAAGGTAAGTTCCCAGCTACAGAAGGAGAATTTGGTCTGAGCATGTATTTCAGCAGTGTTACTGCTAAACTTTCCTGGTTACTGTAATGTAATATGGGCAGCTGAGGGTGTGCACAGGTTCCACTGTCAGTCTCTTTATGGTTGAGGAGTGCTGCCAGTGTCCAGGTGCTGACATTCAAGGAGTGCAACAACGCTGCACTCACTGCTGGGACTCACTTACTGCAGCTGCTGAGCACAGTCTTCAAGATCATCCAAATATCCAAACCAGCTATTTCAAATCTGCTCAGCTGTATTAACTAGGCTTTGCCTCATGGTGCAGTAATATTTCAGGTACCGTTTGTATGGGAATTTTTGTTACTTCAGAGCACTAAAAAATATTAAAATGTCTACAATAGTATTTGTTTTATTTCATGAAAAGTCATATGCAAGAATTTATAGTTAGGAAGAGGTCTGTTGCCAGTATGGTCAAATAATGTATTGAGCTACAGAGAGTTTTGTAGACTTCTTTCTTTTTCCTTTTCTCCTTTTCTTTTTTTCTCATGATTTTTTTTCTTTTTTTTCCCCTTGCATTTCTTTTAACTTGAGCATTTTTCAGAATCAAGTAACTGCATACAGTTGGTGACTGTTATTGAGGATGCTTGTGAAGTTTCTGTGTGTTCTGAAATGCACACATGTAGCCATTCTCCTGGCTGATCAAAATTAGGAGTGTTGTAGCTTGCGCTAGCAATGTTTTGAACAATGTAGGCGCTGAGATGTTTATTCACTGTGATAGCTGGTGAGTTGTGCATCCAGGTGGACATTCAGTTACACCAATTTGGATTTTAGCTCATCTGTTCTGGAAAGCTTCTGCTGGTATATCTATGCTTGAGTGGTTACACAGGTAGCCTTTTCTGTGGAGGTACAGTATGTTTCAGGAAAAGAAGCTTTTCTGATGATAGATGTGAGAGTATAGATTGATGCTAAACATAGTTGACTAAGCTGACAACAGCACTCCTCTGCTAACTTAGCTGCACTCAGACCAGAAGGATTTGCTGATGAAGTTGTATAAGCTGGGGAGTGCTTTTTGGTGCTGATCCTTACACTGCTGTGTCAGCAACAAGCTGCAATGTCGACACAGCTGTGAGGTGTGGCTTAAACTCACTCTACTAGCTGACAAGGCCATGTGTCTCTACATGCATTTTTTTAATTTGCTTTAATCAATAAGGAAAAAGGAAAAAAGTGAAATCAAATTAGACACTTCCATACTGAAGCATTATTTTCTGCACATTTTTACTCGTCTAACAAACTAGTGGAAGTTCTTCTGAGGCACACAAGGCTTTTATGGTTGCTGGTCACTGTTTTGTCTGGTCTGTGGGCATGCCTTTCTACCAAGCCATTATATCCATGTTGTTTATTTTAAATATCATGAAAGAAACAGTTCTTTAAAGTCAAATTCAGCAAATGGAGTGAAGTTACCAAGCAGGCGAACCCAAAATCAGAATTCAGATAGAATCAAAGAGAGGAAGACAAAAGCTATTCTTGGGCAGAAAACAGTCCCAGAGTGTACAGTACTTGGTGCCTGGACAAAAAGAGGCAAGGTAAGATAAAAGGAATAAGCAATTGTGTAGAACCATGGAAAAATGAAAACAAGAATATTAAAGAAGAGGGATAAGCAATGTCTACATTCAAAGAGGTTAACATGGTCCAGAAAATCACATAGTCACAATACCTCGTTCAGGGCAGTGCAATTTTTCTCCAGAAAATTGGAGAGGATAAAAGAGAGAAGGAATCAACATGACAGTAATGGCCACAAGGAGTCATGATTGAAGACAAGCCATCACTGTAGCATTTTTTAACTTCTTCTTTGTCAGTGGTCTTTCCTATTACATGTGAATTGAAAGAGATTTTGAAAATAATAGCAAATTTCCCAAAATGCATTTACATTGGCAGTGCACATGTATGGAATCACGCACACTCACACTCTATTTAATATCAGCAAAAGAAGGCTGTGAGACAGAAAAATAAATAAAAAAATAAATAAGTGCTGGTTTGGAGTAAATGTTTTTGTCTCTTGTTTCTCCATCTAGAAGTGTGATTGATGTGGGGAGTTCTTGAAAGTTGTCATTCACTAAAATATTAGTGACAGTTTCTGCACTTTAGGTGAATGTTTTTAGCTTTATTTTTGTCTGTATTAACATACTAACTGCCACAGCCTATTGGGTGTAGCCTGGAGCTGCACTCTGTGTCCAAGGACTGCTGCTCACTGGCAGCCCAGTGGACGGAAATGCCCTTCCCTGGAGTCTGATGCAATATGCAGTTAAGGCTTAAATGACTCAGAGAAAGAAGGACACTTTTAAGTGGAAGTATTGGGTAGAAGACAGAGAAGTTGGCAAAAGCAACAGGTCCTCTTTCAAACATATTTCTATTTCCTTGAAATTCCAGCTAATTGTGCCTCCTGTACATACAATGAGTGTTTAACATAGCATTACAGCATGACAGAAGTTCAAACACAGAGAAACAAATCAATGCATATTTGGCTCTGAGCCATGATAATTCTCGTCTGTTCACTGTCGAGAGAAACTTACTTTCTTTGAATTATATAGTTCATAGCAGTTTCTGAATTTCATGTTCAACTTACTGTCAGAACAAGGTGAAAAGCAAGATCGTTGGAGCATTAGTTTATGTTTTCTGAAGTTAAAATATCTCAAGATATTGGGGGACCTTTAGAGATGCCAGAAGACCTGCTTAGTACAGTGACTTGATGAAGAAATAAGCAATAGCATTTCTCTAAGGTCAGTAAGAGTAGACAACTTCTTGGAACAGACACAGAACCCCTCTCTTCTCTTCTCTTCTCTTTTCTTTTCTTTTCTTTTCTTTTCTTTTCTTTTTTTTCTTTTCTTTTCTTTTTTTTTTTTTTTTTTTTTTTGGCAAATAAATAGCAAAGCTATTGCTTTAGTCTAAAAACTGGACACATAACAGGACAGAATGTAAAAGATGTGTGTCTGGAGATATTCTGAATCTACAAATTGAATTTTTTTCCCCTTAAGAATCATCTGTAATGTACTTGAATGCAAAATTAGATTTGGGCGTGTAATATGAGAGTGAGCAAGGCTCTCAGGTCTGTTCAAAACACCCATACTCATCCTTCTATGTGCCTCACTTTTTTCATCTTTTCAAAGTTTGTATTATTGATTTTTTTGGGGGGAAGGCCCCTGAAATAAAGTGTCTTGTAACTCTAAGATGGAATTCAACAGCAAGGTTAGGTGCTTTGGTTCAACCACTCCGTTTTGGTAATTTTTCTTCTAATGGGCAACTTAATCTCAAATTTCAGGGAAAACATCAGACAAAGAAGTATTTATCAGTATTAATTTTTTTGTTATTTTGGCTTATGCCCTGGAGAGTCTGTGCTTCTTTTCCTGTTTGGTCCATTGTTCCCAGAAGACATATTCAGTGTGGAGTCATTGCATTTGGCATGCCACTAGCATCAGTCATGTTCTTGGTCCGTCCCTTGTTTTGGTCAAAAAAATCTATTTACAAGTAAATCTTTAACTCCTCCCATGTAACTAAGAAGAATGGAGACATGATGATACATAGAAATTTCAATGGATTATCTTCAGCAGGTATTTTCAGGTGTTAGAACGCATCAAGCTGTGTGTTAATTGGCATCTACCATTTATCTCAAGAGCACACATTTGTTCTCTCGCAATGTTCATGACTCGCTGCTGCAGGTTTTGGGGTTTGGGTTTTGGGGCTTGGGTTTTTTTGGGTTTTTTTCTGTAGTCTTGTCTTTGTTTATCCAGCTTCATCACCAATGCTTTTATGGCTTTTCATTGAATCTCTGTATCTAAGTCTGCCACTGACATCTCTTTTTATGTCTCAAAGCCACTGTTAGTGCATTTTTCATGTCATTTGTATCTGCGGCAGGGATTAGTTTTTGTTGGTGTTTCTTGAAGATAGCAAAGCCTTTACTATGCTATTTGACCCAATTTATCTCTCAATTAATTTCTCTTTGATCCAAATGTGCATTAGAAGGTTATTAAGTTTCAGTGTTCACTTTTTAATCCATTTCAGAGTTTCTCTGCATAGCAGTTGAAATGTACCCTTGAACTGAAAAGAGTCTTACTCCCTTCTTTTTTGTGTTCCACATATTTTCAGCATTAAAATCCTATTAATACAATTTCTGTAGAAAAGGATTAGTGATAGAATAAGTTCAGGTAGTTTAAGGTGAATGAAAAATACCTGATAAAATTTTTAAAATTACAGCTGGATTTACAGTGTGTTGCACAGATGTAATTTCCAAAAGTATCTTCAGTATAATACATTACAGTTATTATTCAAGTCAAGTGAGTTGTATCAAATTCACGTTTTCTTCTTCTAAAGGAGGAATGGAATTTGCTATTCAAGAGGTAAGTCTATATCAGGTCTCATGAACTGTCCATTGTTGAATATTTGTAGCTGGTTTTGTGGTTTGTGTATGCTTTTGTTTGAATGAGAGCAAATGTAAACATGAGTAATGAGTACAATGAAGATAATGCAGTTGGAGTCCTAGTAACAAGAGTCTTTCCAGCATGACTTTCAGTAGAAAAGAGTTACTGTGTGCTCCGGGGGTAATGCTGTTGGCTGAGCTGCCCATTTTACTAGGGAGAGTGTTGGCAAGGCATAGGATTTAGTAACAGGCTGAGAGCTTGGTGAAAGAGCTATAAGCAAAATTACAGTGCAAAGAAAATGGGAGTAACTACATATATGTGGGTGAAAATACATGATAAAGGTAATGAAGTATTTTATACATTTGCTTTTAGGTGTTGCTGTTCCTTATCCAAAAGGTATATTCTGTTAGGTGGATTTACAAAGTAGTCATTAGCTGAAGATGATAAATGTTTTCCAATATTTAATATTGTTGGGGGAATTAAAAAAAAAATCAAAACCTTCAATTTTGTTCTTTTTAGATCTTGTTACTTTTGAGAAGTGTGTAGGAATAGAATACGGTTTTCAGCTAAGTGAAAAAAGAGCTCAGACTAAAAAGTGAGAATTAGGTATTTTGCTATTCATATCACTTTCTGATATAATGCAGAATGTAGCATCATGTTGTAAAGTAATAAAAGAACAGCTTAGCTTCTAAATTTTGAAATGAAAATTTGCAATTTTGCTTGAGTGGTCTTGACAGTTGTTTCAGGACTGGCAGTCTTAGTGCAAGAAATGAACTGAAAACACTGATCTAAAACCACCAGAGAGTCCCTAAGTTTTGAAGAGAAAATGATAAGATAATCACAGGAAGCTTTTAGGAATTAAAGCCATTTATATTCTTGTTCCCATATTAATAATACTATAATTATTGTTATTATTACTATCTATCCAATCCCATACCATCTTTAATGTCTATGACTTATATAAATTTGTATGTGATGCTCTTCTGTTTATACCAGTTCTCAATTCTGGCCAACATTTTTACTAATGGTCTAAAATTTCAAAATCACTCATGGCAAAAATTAAGAGTTGCAAGTAATGATAACAGCAATAACTACTACAGAATGTAGCAGAGCTGTAACATTAATTAGTCATTGAAAAGTAATACCAGAGAAAGTGATCTTAGTTTCAGTTATATTGCTGAAAACTTTGCTGTGCTTTAGCTATAATTCATTGGTCCTGACTGTGGCTTTTACTGTGTGAAAAATCTATGTTCTTTGTGCAGAAAATCAGAGATGATCATAACCATCCCTGGGCTGCAAAACCTATTAATTGCTTTCAAAGCTATTCATTTTTTAATTTCTTGGTATTATTCAACTCTCTTTGGCTATATTAAACTCTCAAAAGCATTATATTGTTTTAGATATGGCATATGTATATATATAAATGCATAGTAGATACAGACTCTTACTCTTATTTAGAAATCAAAATGTGGTTTTGTTGGAATATCACCAAGAACAGTGGACTTTTCATCTTTGTGGCAAAAGGAAATTTAATGGAACAATTTTATTTAAACTGCTGTGTCTAAAGTCTCAAAATGAGCTTTCCTGTGTTTGTGTAGTGAAGAAAGGGGCTACCTCTGCATAGTTTTTAGTCCAACTAGAATATAAATTTCTGTCTGGAAATGTGCTCTGTCTCTCTTCACTGAGAGGTTAGGAGAGTTGGCACCTTCTCTAATATGGCTCATGGGAGGGGGTCTGAATTGGAGCCTTTTCCTTTGGAAAAAGTAACAGGTAATTTCTTCACAGCTCTTAAATAATTATCCAGTTGAAGTGTGAATATATGGGAACAGCAAAGGAATAAATCACCACAGCAGCAGCTATATGTGTTTTTTATAATATCCCCATTTTCTCTCTCTTTCACACTGCACAATAGAAGAAAATGTCCACTTTATTTCATTGCTAATAGTTGGCAGTATGCTGAAAACCAGTAAAATTAATGAGAAAATTATTATGGCAGAGAAATACCAGTCAGTTTTCATCTAGTTCTTAGAAGTGATGGATCTAGGATAAAACTGCCTTCAGTAGGCTTTGAATTCGGCCATGATGTTTTTCATAACATCCTTGTTGTTCCATAACCTTTCAGTATCTAACAACACTTAGGAAATCTTCGGTTGTATTTATAAGGTTGAAGCTTGTACTTTTGTTTTCACCCATCTCAAAATGAGACACAAACACATATTTTAATAAATCTTTGTTCTCATTCAAGTTCTCCTTTCTTGAAGGCAAAGAGCTATTCATCAGCACTCTGCATCTCATTGCTCTTTTCAGTGTGCTCAAGCATGTCTGTAGAGGGGCTGAGGTGCCCTTGGCTCTACTGGAAACATTATGTCATCATCTAAACAAGATGTTGTTATGCCAGGAAAGGATCAATACTTTGATGAGTAGCTGCTGGCTCAAAACTGCATTGTTATTTTATGAAGGACCACTTGGAACACATTCCAAAGCATTTCCCGTGGTATGAAGCTCTAGGGATTTGATTTGTCTCTCTGCCCAGGAAAATGAGTTGATTCATCTGTAAATACATGTCTGCCAACCTCAGATAATGAGAAAAATGCACCTTCTGCCCACATTAGGCTTCAGCCTTTCAGCCATTTAAATAGTATACTCTCCTTGTGAAGGAAGTACTTCACATCCCAACAATTAATTCAGTGGGGCAGAGAGGAAAATCTTTTAGCCTTTTTCCTGCTGCTGAGGCCAGATGAGCCTACCCTTGGGTCTGTGTGACCACACAGCCCTGGCAGTGCAGCACTGGGTGGGGGGCAAGGGCTGGCAGCCCCGCAGAGGCTTGACTTTGAGAGGGTGCAGTGCTTCAGAGTTTGAAAGGGTGCAGTGCTTCAGAGTTTGAGAGGGTGCAGTGCTGCAGAGTTTGAGAGGGTGCAGTGCTGCAGAGTTTGAGAGGGTGCAGTGCTGCAGAGTTTGAGAGGGTGCAGTGCTGCAGAGTTTGAGAAGGTGCAGTGCTGCAGAGTTTGAGAAGGTGCAGTGCTGCAGAGTTTGAGAAGGTGCAGTGCTGCAGTCCTTGAGATGATGCAATGCTGCAGTCCTTGAGAGGATGCAGTGCTGCAGACATTGAGAGGGTGCAGTGCTGCAGTCCTTGAGAGGGTGCAGTGCTGCAGACATTGAGAGGGTGCAGTGCTGCAGACATTGAGAGGGTGCAGTGCTGCAGTCCTTCCAGCTGCCCCCCAGCCGGCTCCCCAGGCAGGCTGCAGTGCTAGTGCAGACATGTGTGTCTGCCTGGGGATCTGCAGCTGAGACAAAGCAGAGCCACAGGCCCCTGGGCCAGTGCGTTGTGAAAGGCAGGACAGATAGAGCTAAAGGGCTTTCAGCTGGAACAAGCTCAGCTCTCTGCTGAGAAACAAGTCTTGAAAGAGATGAGTGTTGTTCAGAGTGCTAAACTAGTATTGCTTTAGATAATATCACTAGTATACAACAACCAAGGATTATGTAACTGGTTAGCAAAATGGATTAAAAAACTTTCTGTGGTTTTCTTGTATCCTTTTCATGCAGTTGGAGGTGGCTTTTGTAAAAAGGTTGTATGGAAGTGCTGTAGCTCCTTAGGAACAGCTTGTCATCTGAGGGTAAAACACTATTTTGCTAGCTATCAAAGCATCATTTAACCCTCTTGTTGACTCTTTTAATTCTTCTGTTGACTCAAGCCCCAGGTAACCCAATTGGAGGATTTAGATGCATAAAGACATGGAATTATTTTGTGAAGGTCCTGTTATATTGATCAGGAAAATAATGATTCCAATAACCTTAAGAAATATGGCAGAAGAAAAAAAGGAGAATTCAAAATCTTTCCACTATAAATTTTCCTAATACTTTTTAGATTCATTGTCTGTTTGTACTAGCTTGATAGAGACTCAGTACCTAGTACAGTTTTGAGTGAATTTGACTTGTCTAATAGAGAGAAATTGCTCATTGGTGTTATCAGAGTAAACAGACATATTTACCTTGACAGAAGGCATTCTTAACAATGCCGACTCACTTCTATCATATTTGTTCAGGCCTAATTTGTCAAAAATAGTCCCAGGTTCTTCCTTGTGTTCTGGGGTGCTGAAAATCTTGAAGAATTCATTTCCATTTTAGCTCAATTTAACTGTTACATGCCACCATCAAAATACTGATTATAACATAGGGCTTGTAGGAGCTTCAGAATTATTGACAAAAACAATGCTTATTTTCTGCAAACCTAACCAATGCAGAACCTTCTTTTCATACAGAAACAATATGATTTTCTGCATCTGGAAGGCAAGATCAGCCTGAATACCTATTTCACCTTAAAAGAATTCCTCAGTGTTTGTTTGCTGTTTTGTTTCTTTCAACAATGAAGCCATATGATCTTCTGGCTGAAGAAACAGGCAAGGAACTTTATCAGTGCTCTTGCGAAAAGCCTTTCATAGCATCCATCAGCTCCTGCAAACTTCAGTGGGATTGTTCATCTCTTTGATACCAAGGAAAAAGGATCAATATCTGAAAGATCTATTGTAAGCTTAGGAGTCCTGGAGAAATCAGCCAGCAATAGGTATCTGTGGTTCTCTGAATGTTTATTCTTTCATGCAGTCTTTTTTATTTTGCCACCTGCTCATCTAACCTGCATTGTTATCGATTTTTTTCTGGCGGGTAGGCCTCAATATACACATGTACAATGCCTGGCAGAAACTGAACCTAGGTGGTAAGGTTTCACACTGCTCTGAGAAACACTGGTTTTTCTAAAGAGCCTAGATACAGATATTATGAATTCTAAGAGCCATAACCTCGAACAAAGACTTTGTTTCCTCAGAAATAATCTGAAAACTTTTTAACAAACACAAGAAATTAGAGCCTTGTGTGCTTTTGAGAAGACTGGGGTTTATGACTTGGTCTC
Organism: Lichenostomus cassidix; assembly: GCF_008360975.1. Lineage (NCBI taxonomy): Eukaryota > Metazoa > Chordata > Aves > Passeriformes > Meliphagidae > Lichenostomus > Lichenostomus cassidix. The sequence goes on along the minus strand of NC_139480.1, from coordinate 15,294,648 downwards.
TTCTGTTAGAATTAGTCTACTTCGTTTGTTCTCTATTATGCAACAAATTGAACTTGTAGTATCACTGTATAAGTAGCTCTCACTATCCTTTCACACAGGATCAATGCTTTTCCTCATTAAAGCAGGCAAAAATGAAAATTTGTCTTGCTATTCCTCATATTAAAGTATTGTTAATGCCCACTGTCTTGGTTTATGTTTTCTGTTGACCAATATTGGACTTTAAATGTTCAGTTTTCCCTATTGAAGGAAGGACATAGCTCAGGAGCATCTTTCCACTTGCACAGGAAGAGCCAGGGAATGCTTTCCTTGCCACCAGCATTTCCATCCTGTACACTACCGTAAACGGAGTTTGGTATTTACTGATAATTCCTCTCTGAGAAAGAGCAAGCAGTTTTCTCTGAGGTTGTTATTAATATCTCATTATGAGATTATGATAAGAGATCTCCCTGGAGTCTGCCAGCAAAACAGCTGTTAGAGTAGATGTATTGATACTGCTCAGTGCTGTAATGTTTTGGTAATCTCAGTCTTGAAGATCAAGTCAGGCAGCATTTGCAGTATGTCCAGATGTCAGTCAGCTGCAGACCAAAGAGATCTGGCATGATGTTTGAACCTGGCCTTGTTCTTGCCAGCATGACTACTGGGCTGCTAGTGTGAATCTACAGTTTTGGAACTTACCTACTTTGAAAATGCCATTAGTGTATTAGGAAACAAAGTCTCCTTCTCAGAGTAACTGCAACATTGACAACATCGTGATGGAAAAATGTTAATACAGGAAAGGAGAAAAACAGACCCTCCTGAATTTTGAAGGGCACATCCTACTTCATCCCACACTTGCAAGTGTTGTCCTTAGAGAAGAATGATTGGAGGGTGATTTCTGCTTGAGACGAGAATAAACTCCTGCATTTTTCTTTATCTATTTTTAAGGTGGATTTGTCAATTCCTACTTTCCCTATACACAGTTTACAGAGATTTAGCTAAAAATTATTGACTTAAAAAAGAATTCTTCATAATTCCAGTGCTATGGTAGGTGTGCCTATACAAACTCATACAAAAGCTGCTTGAGCAGCAGTAGTAAAAACTCTGCCAAATACATTCAGTTGTTTACTTTCAACCTAAGAAGTGCTGCAGGCATCTTGGCATATGGCCCCCACTATTTGAAACCTGAGGAAATTCCCACTGGGTCTGAGACCAAACACTTTCTTGCAGCCATTTGGTGGGCTTTTACTGCTGTGGTGTTTTAAAGGCTGTGATGGTTAGCAGCCTCTCACTGCTCAGGAATCCAGCTGAGCTGCCCTACAGAGTGCTGTTCAGTTTGCCTTGGTTGCAAGCACAATTCAGCCACTTCCAGCTGTGTTCTGCCTACTTACAGCAATGATTAATTTCTTCCCAATACTTCAATATAAAAGTCATCTGCACTGTGTGATGGGCAGTGCTTCTGTCTCCCTTGTTATGCTTTTTAATATAGAAGCTGTGAATGGTTGTTTTTTCACATTAGAATTTTCAGAAAAACATCCCTTCCATTCCTGTTTTTATTCTTGTGGCCATACAGAAGCCAGCTGAAAACAAATCAGTAACTGAAAATTAGGGTGGTTTTTATGTAAGAGGCAGCATTAAACCTCTTTAAACAGTATGTACTACTTACTGATTAATATCTAATTCATACATATTAATTAAAAAGTTGATAAAATCTGAGGAAACCTTCTTTCCTTTCTCATCATTCATTTTTCACCAGTTTCGTTTTTCTAATGTGTGTTTATTCTAAGCAGGGATCAGGACATTATAGGGGTTAGCACATGATAATGCCAGTAAAGGATAGAAAAATTGATTGTAGACTGCAAAGTTAGTAGGCCCAACACTTTCTACGTTTGATCAAAGTAATTATGGCTGCCAAAGCACCGCCATGGCTTCTCATCACAGCTTCACTGCTGCAATTCAGACTGGTGGCCGGTTATGGGAGGCCAACTGTACTGCAGCTTGAGAAATGACGGGTAACTATTAAAATCAATTCATGTTGATTGTTCTAGAATATTGTAACAAAGAAAGTGTTTGGAATTGGAACAGTTTCCAACAAGCCTTGAAACTATTCTTAAAGTCGCATCATTTTGCATCAGAGAAAAATCTGTTAAACAACCAATGATTTGATGGAAGCTTTTGCCCACTCAGAAATGAACTGGATTTTAAAGCACAGTGGAAGAACCCGGCTGTCTGAGAGAGTTTCCCATGGGCGTTGTAAAGGTCAACTAAATTCCAAGCCAACCATTTCCCCCCAATGAATAGTGGCAAATGAGATTGTATTGTAGGGACTGTACTCTTTATGTTATTTTGTGCATCTGTGCTATGCAATGCCCTAAAATAAATAAGAGCTCCTGAGCTATTCCATACTACAAAATCTCATGCAGGATTTGATCATTCACTAGTAGCTTGCTCTAAACAAGATGATTAGTTTATAGGCTGATTTTCTGCTTCTACTATTAGTTTTCAAATCTTGGTGTCTCCAAGGAAAACAAAATATTATTTAATAGAGAAGAAACTGCATTATGCCTCCAAATTAATTGGTAGGAATAAACTTGAAACCTGCTTGTGTGGTTTAGTTATTGCATCAGCATGAAGTAGCTTCTTCGCCAAATTAAAGACACAGCCTTTCTGTGCTTGCCATGCTCCTGTATGAGTCAGAGGTTTCCACAGAAAATGCATCCACCTGTGGATTTCTGATCAGTGGAGGATTCTGTGTACCTGTTCTTAACAAAATAGTATGATACCTTTTTGGGTTTAGCTGGATTGATTGAATCTTTATTGAGTCATTTATAAAAATGTCCCAGGAGCACTGAGTGGTATGTGTGGCTTGGAAAGAGTTTATGGAACTGACCAGGTTATTCCCATACAGTCAGCTGGAACATGTGAAAAGGAGGATGGATGGTATGATAATACCTCACAGATACCCTCGAAGCAGGTTTGACTGAACATACCCTGCCAGCTAGTGCTTCTGGATTCCTAAACTAAAAACAGGAGTCCTCTGCGTGAAGTTTAAAGTAGCTACAAGTGTGTTAGTACTTGGCCCCTTACAGCAACAGCATCTTTGAGACCATAATGATAAACATGGTTGTGATTTCACAGAAGTGCCCTTTCACCAGCTGTCCATTACATTTTTCAATAAAAAACAGAAATTAAAGGAATCAGACATTCTATATTATTTATTTAGGGTGTGATAAATCACTTGTAGCAGCGGACAAATAAGCACCATGTGTTGTGATATTGGTAGATTGGGGAAGAGGAAGTAATGAGGTGAGCTACGCAGACAAATACTAATGTTGTAGAAAGTGTTTCTCTAGATTCAATTCCAAGTGGGCAAATACAAGATTTACTTGAGCCTGATAATAACTTCACCATTACAAAACTGTTTAAAACCAGGATATTTTAATTTGGTGGTTACCAAAAGTTTTCTACATTAGCTGCTGTCTCTTCAGCTTGAGGTCATTATAACTCAGCCATATTTTCCTTGAAATCTGTTTAGCTTTTTGAGTACTTGAACTGTAGCTGGAACTTGAAACACATGGAACTATGGAAGATCAGGTAGCAGCCATCAACTCTGAGTTGTCCTAACCCCTTTATTGCCAGGTGCCCATGATGATTTGGAGCCTTGGGTGACATACAAAGGCCAGTAAAGGCAGGAGAGGTGCATTTTTTTTTTTAAGATAATGTTTTCTAAGCCATGGAAACTACTACACCAAAAAGTGAAGCTGATAAAACCACATAAATGGTCTGGCCTTGTGGCTCTGGGCCAAAATCAAGTTTTGAATGAGCAGTGTAATCAAATTTACCTTAGCAATATGGTTCAGAGCAATAATGCAATTTTGAAGCAACTACCTTGGTAAACTTCATTTACTGTCTGTTAGGTAAGTTGTGAGGACAGCTGTGGTACCCATGAAAGAGATTCTGTTTGGAAGAAAACCAAATCAGGTGCTGCAATGCTTTTCAAGAACATTCCTGATTTGCTTATGAACTATGCCACCGAAAGGTGCTCCAGTATTTGCCTATCGTTCTTCCTTGAGCGTTGGACCACCTATGTAATGGAGACATCTTAACTGGGAAATCAGTTCACACCTCAACAAGGGGGAGCCTCCCAGCCCTCATATAATCAATATGTAAGAAGTCTTAGCATGACATACTTTGATCAGACTGCACTACTAGTAGAGGACAAAATGAGTTTAATTAGAAGTTCCCTTGGATAAAACACTAATCCTGGGATTTAGGTGATAAAACTCTTGAGGTCTCCCTTCTAGGGAGTGTTATCAGCCATGAGGCATGATATTCTGCTGCTTAAACCTAGGCATTTAGTGCTGTTCTAGATGCAGAGTAGCTGTAAGAAACCCACCCCAGCCACCAGCTGCTGCTGCAGAGCACGTGGGTCTTTTCTGAGACACTGTCATAATCTGCTGGCTCCAGACAGGCATCTTGGCTATCCAGAAGCCTCCCAATTGGCACTGGCCACTGTGCTTTAGGCAGCTGGATCACAGTTGGGTTCAGCACTAAACAAAACCAAAAAAAACTGAAAAAAAAAGTGTAGCTGTGAACAATGTCAGAAGAGATTAGAAACCCAATGGCTTCTATGGCTTGGGTCCAAATTAAGAGTTTTGGTGTCTGTCCATGGAGTGGAAGGAGGGATAGGAAATGATGGTGAGGACTTGCATTTTAAGCCTGCTTTACCCACATATGTTTATGCCTTTCCATAATTCATATCTTTGGAAATAATTTAAGAGACAACACTCTAACACTCTCATTAGGCTGTATCCCACTTTCTGTAAAGCAAGCATGATTTGTTCTCATATATCACACTCTCTGTACAGCTAAATAGATTACCAGAGAGTTGAAAGGAGAAACTTTAATCATTTTTAGGATTACCAAATTGAGTTTCAAAGATAAAGAAGTCTAGCTGCATTATACTTTTTTTCATTATTCTGAAGCGTTAAATAGGGGGTGAGGTGTTAACATCATTATTACCCAGTGAATTTGGAGGCTCTGGTAAATGTTTTTAGACCGAACAGTACACACACACCTGCACCCATACCCACGTGCTTTGCAGCATCTTCAGAGAGTGAAAGGAATTAACATCTTTCTTCAGTTTTGTCATTACTCATATTGCTTTTTATCTAATAGTTTTCAGAGGGCCATGTTGTCATTGATTCAGTTACATAGGAATAGTTTGTCTGCTTTAACCCCACCTCATGCTGTGTTGCTGTCAACACTGCTATGCATGTCTCTAATCAGCCACATGAAACATCCATTGCCTGTCTTCTGAAACACTGTGTTGTGAATACAGGGGTTTGCACTGGTTAAAAAGGGAAGATGTGGCAGGGGGTTTTATCTCCTTCTGCTCATCCTGTTTGTAGTTAGGTACTATCAGCTTCTTCTAAGTCTCTAGTTGCATTTCTGATTTTTACTGAGACAATCTGTAGCTCACTTCTCCATTTCTCCCTCCCCACTTCATGTTCTATCCCACAGTGTTCATAAAGCTTCCATCCAAGACCAGAACGATTTGTGATGTTGAGATTATTAACCATATGGTACAGTGAGTAAGTCACACATGCTTTCTCAGTAGCCAGTGATTGCTGGCTGTGAAAGACACACATAGCATTACATCAGCTTCTCTCCTAAGAATTCTAGTCACAGTCTCATAATTTAAAAAAAAAAAAAATGCAAGAGGAATGAAATTTTGTCAAGTCTAATTAGACTGAATATTTATTTTAACTCAACACTACTTCCCTGGTTTCTGTTATAGTTGCTGTTTTCTCCCTTTATGAGCTTACGCCCATCCTAGTGTGACAGTGGAGGAAGTTTCTCACAGCTAAATGTAGAAAGAATGTTTTATTAGTTCAAGTCTCACTATTGCATTTTCTTTTATAATCAAGACAAAGGATCTGCCATTAAGAATATAGTCTTTTTCCCCCACTTATAGATACAGCCATAAAAGCACTTGGGTTGCATGGTTCCTCTGCACTCGGGTTCTTTTGATTACTCCTAATTGTCATTTCTCATCCACAATGACTTAGAATTATGTCTTTCAGAGTCATGATTTTTGCAAAACATTTCACATTACACTGTCTGGAGATAGTTTTGAGGTGATTGATTTTTCAAAGCATTGCACTGAAGTCTGATTCATAGTTCTGACTAAATGAGCTGATTGACTAAAACCCTGTGCAATCTTTTGAAAACATATACCTTTCATCAAAATCTACAATTTGTATAACTTGTATTTCAAATGACATGTAGATTAGTCAGCTCTAAATATGTTTCCAGTAAAATGGATGCTCCAAATTAGTCAGCCATTGCCACCTGGTAAAACAAACGGATTAGAAATGTTTATTATGTTACTCTTCTGACTTTGAAGTTTGTTTTCAGTGTACTCATAACTATACCCAAGATGCCTGTCATCCCTTTGAACAACTTCGAAGTTGGGTACAGCAAAGTTCCTTAAATATATTTCTTTGCTAGAACTAAATATTTAACTTCAGTTATGAGCTGAACCTGTTTGTTCACCATTGCCCTCTTTTTTGCTGTGCCTGATTTTATATTCTATTCTTATCTTGCCATTTAAATTTAATACCAGAAAATCAAAAAGAGAGTATGTCAATTCAAGTAAACATGCATGCTGAGATGTCAAAAGGCATATGCATAAATAACTCTGCTTTGTGGATTTTATGCAAAGTATTGGCATGTATTTGCATTCTAGTATCACTGATTCAGACAACTTCATACCAGCTGTCATCATCTCTACTACAGTAGTGATCTGAAAAACAATCAAAGTGAAGATTACTCTACTCAGACAAACTGCTTCAATCCATCTTTGATCTTACCATTCAGAGCCTTGGTTTGAAAAAGAGAATTTCACCTACATTTCTAAGCATTTACTTTAGATTTATATAATATTTTTAAAATATTGTACTAATCACAGAAAGCAACACTGTTAATTAAATCACATGAATTAACTAAACTTGTGCCTAGGAGAAAATTCATTGTTATTTAAAGAAAAAAAATCCCCTTCTTTCATTTACCTTAAATCTGAAAATGCAACTCTGAAAGAATCTGCAAACAGGATCTTTGTCTTTACAAAGACAGTTGTTATTAAAAAAAAACTTTGTGCACCTGTGAAATTTTCAATTATATAGTGAATCAATAACACAACTGATGAAACTGTGTCCAAAAACTGATAAGACTGAGAAAAGATATATTATTTTTATTTCATACACTCCTATATTTTCTGAATAACTTTATTATGATAAAGGTATTGTGTAAGTTTGGTTTTTTCTGCCAAAATCAAAATGGTGGAATAGTTTAAATGAAATTATGAAAGTATAAATCTTTATTATAAATAATTAATTTTTCAAACTGGACTTTAGCAAAGTTAACTCATGATATTCAGTTTCAAAATTACAGTATTCACAGGAAAGATAGAGCTTAATCTGTCAAATATTTTTAGTTTAGGCAAATGTCTTTGCCCTTCTGAGCATTTTTCTTCCTCATACAGTAACTCTGCTGTCTTGTGAATAGTGGCTGTGTCTTAGACCCTCTCTTGCTCCTGTAAGAAGATGGAACTCAAGATCCATCTTTAACCAATTATTCGTCATCTTGCAGAGGTGATGAAAAAGGCATGAGCCTGTGAATATCAGCCAAAATGTCTTTTAAGAAGGCAGGTGTGAGTGTTTGTGTTTCATAGTATATTTGATAGGTTATAAGTTCAGAAGAAGAAAAATTGATGAAAATGTTGAAAAACCTTCAAAATGTCAAAGAGGAAGTGGGAGGATTTTTGGTGATTAGGCATTTCACTAGCTTCTGAGTGAGTTCAATCTACCTGTGTTCACAGGAATGATTACAGCTTTAGTCAGAAACGATACATCAGTGTCATCTCCTTGGTGAAAAGAAAAAATGAAAATTATTTCAAATAATAATACGAATTAGGTTTACATTTCATCTAATTCAGTCTGTATCAGGTAGAGTTTCAATCCTGGCAGCTACACAGAATCAAGATCTATTTTAGGAATGTAGATTCTTTGCATATACATTCTGATGTCTGAGTTGTTTTTTTTATTTAATAACATTGGGAGGCTACAGATATGTCCACTGATACTTGGAAATAAAGAATTGATTTGACTGTCGTGCATGACATTGCTGCTCATATGCTTTTTAAAATTTTGGTTTGTATATTAAGACAATAAAGACTATAGGTGGTGCATACAGAGATGCTTCCATGGTTGCCTAAGTACTAGATACTTTATCTGATTTTATCTGCCAGACTAATTAGTCCAGCTAGGTACATCATAGGTAATAGTTGGTCTGAAGTGTTGTGATAAATAATGGGGCTGTACTTATTTGCTAGTGTTGATAATCTGATTATCTGTATTTCTATTTAATTCTTGTTTTGTTAATGAGGCTATCCAGAACTGAAGGAAGTAAATAATATTTTTCACTGCGAGATTGTTTTATTTTTAAAATATTTCACTAATTGATTATTTTAAGTCTTATAAATATCTTCTCCAGATTTTTCTGCTTCAGAGAAACTTGCTACTGGTTTGGTTTATATTCTCTTTGTAAAGGGATTTTTTCTACTGCCTCCACAGTCTGTGTGATGTTTTTTTTTCTCCCTGGTGCTTTCCTATTATTTCACTAGCAGCATTGATTAGTAGTCTTACAGTGTGTTCTTCTAAAAGTGGCATAAAAATAAGTCTCTCCATCTTAAATGGAAGAATAATTTTCCTTTATTTTTCAGATTATGAAGGCCACACTGGTGCAAGTTTAAGAGCCCTGATATGGATTAGAGCCCTGCCTGCTGAAGCAAAGAATTTAGAGAAGCACTCTGGGAATAAAAGATCCAGTTAAAATGGCTCCACTTAGAAGTCTAAAAATGAGTTGGGAGAAAAGTTGTTGCTTTGGTGATGGTAGGAATTTTTATGTTAACAATACTTTCATCCTGAAGCTCTTTTATTGCATAGATTGGAGCCTGCACTTGCAATTTGTCAATAGCATTGTGCTAGTGGCACACACATGCCCTGTAATAGTGTAAAAAACCCTCTAGGCAGAGTTATAAACCATCAAAAAATCTTACTGTTCTTATACTCAGAAAGTATAAAAGTTAGTACATATGATGAAGGTTGCTATTGAACATGATACATAATTTGATAATACTTTGATACCAGAACTATAAAAAATTATCTGCCTGCCCAGAATTATGGCTTCTTACAGCTCTTCTTGAGAACTGGTCCATACACGTGGTTCTGTAAAAAAAGCACCTGGGCATGCTCCAGGCAAGGTCAGCATGGACATGGTAAAGAGCAATTTTTCTGCAGCTTTGAGGGACTGGAAATATCAGCAAAGCATGTCTTGTAGAGAAAAATATACTCTTTTATTATACATAAACATCTGTCATATATATTTCCAACCCCGCTGCCTTGGGCAGGGACACCTTTCACTAAACCAGAATAATCAAGGCCTCATCCAACCTGGCCTTGAACATTTCCAGGGAGGGGACATCCACAATTTCTCTGGGCAACCTGTGCCAGTGTGTCACCACCCTCACAATAGAGAATTTCTTCCTAGTAGCCAATATAAACCTACCATTTTTCAGTTTAAAACCATTCCCCCTTGTCACATCACTCCATGCCATTTTAAAAAGTCCCTCTCCACCTTTCTTGTAGGACCCCTTTAGGTACTGGAAGACTTCTTTGACACTGCCAGAGAGCATCATCATTGTGTCAGACAGGGACCTTTAGATGTCACTGTTTTTCAAAAGGATGCAGTTGGTTGAGAGGGGTCTCACAGCTCCTCCAGGACTCTGGTTGAGCCTAATCATTAAAATAGGAATAAGGACCTAAACAAAGAAACACAAATCAATATTTCTGTGTACATCTGTCGGTTGGGAGCCACAGCTATAACAGCTTGAAACAAATAATAATTAGTATTTTTCACAGTGATAGGCAGTTGATGCAGAGAATATACAGGGAGGTTGGAGTTTTGGAAGAAAGGAAGGATTCTGTAAATTTCCATCGTTCAGGAACAGCATGTAACATTTCCCTTCGCAAGGAAACAAAGTACCTTCTGGATCTCTTCCCACTCCCAGCAGTATATCAACAACTTTGTCTCAATTACCTTTTGGCTCAAGTGAATAAAGGGCTGCAATCATCCTTTTTAACAAGCTGTTTAAATTACTCTTTTCTTTTTTTTCAGATAATTTCCAACAATAAATGCAATTTAAACTTTTATGATAAAACTTTAGAAGAGCTTTAAAATAGCTCAGGTATTTTTCTGGAGAAGGTGATGTCATTCTTTCCATCAGGAGAAAGAATATTTTATTCATGCTTTAGCCTTTGCTGATAAGTAGAAAAGGAATTAGAACATTAGTCAGTATTTTGATATTTAAAATTAATTATTTTCCTCTGTTCTACTATCTTTCTCAGCTAGTTTTCATTTTCTGAAAGTATTTCAATTGCCAATTTTGACCTTTTTGTGTATTTACACTGTTCTAATGTGTGTGTATTTGAGAACAGAATTTGATTCATGTGCAAGTACTTCAATCTGCCTGACATGAACTGAGATAAATTTTTTTTATAATTCCCAAGCAGCTGTCTAAAAAATTTCTTGGGGCATTTTTCATTTCAAGAAAATAAATACTTCATAGTTATCTGTGAGCAGTAAAAAAGAAAAAAAAGGGAAAAAAGTAAAAACCCTTCCCTCATTTTGGTTCCAATTTTAAATTCTTGAGCAATGATATTAAAGTTTCATTTCTGTACTAGCTGTCATTTGGACAAGACCACAGCTGACACTCACATACATATTCAAGGAATGACATTAGGAACATCATCACTGATCTTGAATGTCCTTTTCTTCCCTCAGTGGGACTGAGCATAATTGCAGATATTCTTTGGGACATGGAAGAGTCCTTGAGCCTGGAACTGTCTCCCTGGAAGCACAGGGCATAGCAGCTGAAGGGCTCCCTTCCATCTCTGTGACTAGCTGTGTTTTTCAGAGCTCCTCCTACAAATCTGTGATTCCCTCTAGAATTCTAACACATAACTGAGTAGAGTGGCCAAAATATGGTGGAATGTGACTCTTTGTTCTTCAGCACTTATGTATTATCCAGCTTTCCCTGTGTTTAAGATATTTTTCATTTTAGACTCACTCTCTCAGATAAGGTTGGATACACAGTACTTTCTACCTCTGCCAAAATACTACAAGGGCATACTTGATTTTCAATGTGGAAAATAAATTAGTTGCAGGATCCTAATGAAGAAGTACACCTGCAAGAGATTTGGAAGAGTGATAACTGGAGTTTGTAATGATTTGAATCAATATTTTGGTAATACAGGTCATGCTTAAGAATACCTCTCTGCTGCTGTTGATTAAAAAGATATACCTGCTTAGAAGTGTTCCTTAATTGACTGCCTGCATTATCATCTAATGATCTTGTTCAGTGTACCATAGAGTTGCTAGAGGTAAGTACTTTTTATAGAGATCTCAGAGTCATAGAATGGTTTCCTGCCATGGGCAGGGACACCTTCCACTACACCAGGCAGCTCAAAGCCCCATCCAGCCTGGCCTCAAACACATCTATGGATGGGGCATCCACAACTTTTCTGAGTAACCTGTTCCAGTGTCTCACCACTCCAGGTGGGATCTCACAAGAACAGAGTAAAGGGGGAGAAATATCTCCCGGGATAAAGTGTGCTGGCCACACTTCTTTTGATGCAGCCCAGGATACAGCTGGCTTTCTGGGCTGCAAGAGTGCACTGCCAGGTCATGTCCTATTTTTTATCCACCAGTACCCCCAAGTCCTTCCCCTCAAGGCTGCTCCCAATCTCTTCCTTCCCCATCCTGTATTGATACTGGTGATTACCCTGACCCAGGTGTGGGACTTTGCACGTTCCCATGTTGAACTTCCTGAAGTTTGCAAGGGCCAACTCCTCAAGGCTGATAAGATCCTTCTGGATGGCACCACTTCCCTCAGGAGTAACAGCTGCACCGCTTAACTTGTTGTAATTTGAGTTGAATGACCTACTCTAACACCAGAAACTGAGGAGAGAAATTTGGCTTTAAATGTTGTGTTGCTTGCTAGATAAGTAGTAAATGGATCATAGCAATAAACTTTGTAAGTTGCATTATCCTCCTGTATTCTTCCCATTTGACATTGTGAGTTGTGCTCGTTACATAATGTATTATTGTTCTCAAGTTAACTGCAATTGCAACCTTTCCTGTGGCCTCTTTGGACCTGTGAATAAAGTGAGGTGCTTTTACAACCATGTTATTTCTCAGGGTGGAGCCCTGTGATGGGAATCTTTACCACCAAGGCTATAAATCCTGCAATTTACTGGCCTCACTGCATCCGTAGTTATGTCCCCTCAGTGGTAATTAAAGGCTTAGGTAATAAGCAGTAAAACAATAATTGATGTGTGTTTTAGTCGACTAAATCAGTCATCCTTTAGAAATTCTTTCTCTGTTACAATCAGGGAAGAAAAACGTAAAGTACTAAAACTGATTGAAAATAAAATGTGTTGGCTCAAATTTGACCTTTACTTTCTAGAGACAGATGCCCACTTTGATATTCAGGGCACTACCAGAATAGACCCAACAAAGCACTAGTAAGAATTCCTGCAAGACATTCCTGTAGTAGCATGGAGGATTCCAAATCATGGGCTCCTCAGCACAAGAGAGATATGTTGCTCCTGGAGTGAGTCCAGTGGAGGACAACAAAGAATATAAAGGGACTGGAGAATCTCTCCTAAGAGGAAAGGCTGAGGGAGATGGGCCTGTTCAGTACTGAGAAGACAAGAATAAGATGTATATCATCAATGTATATAAGTATCTGAAGGGTGAGTGTCAGGAAGAGGGAACCAGGCTCTGCTAGGTGTTGCTGAGCAATAGGATAAGAGGCAATGGGAAGAAACTGATGCACAGGATGTTCCAGTTGAATATGAGGAAGAACTTCCTTCCTGTCAAACTGACCATGCACTGGAACAGATTGCCCAGAGAGGTTGTGGAACCTCCCTCAATGGAGATTTTCAAGAACCACCTTGATGCAGTTCTGTGCAATGTGCTCTAGGATGGCCCTGCTTGAACAGGAAGGTTGGACTAGATGACCCACTGTGATCCCTTCCAACCTTAGTCATTCAGTGATTCTGTGAACAAAACATTGTTTCACTAAAACAGTGTGCAAGGAAGAAATAAGTGGCTTCTTATCTAAACAAGAAATTTGGATGGGGAATGCCATGCCTGCTAGTGGTGCTAGTACAGCTTAGTAGGCTTCCAACAGACCAGAGAACATTTTATCAATTCTGTGTTTTACAGTTCAAGGCTTTAGCCTTAACTAAGCAAAAAAGAGTTGTCAAATTAGTAAGAATAAAGGGAAACCATCATAGGCAAGAGTGGTAAAAAGAATGAACTTTTTACTTCTTCAGTTAACATGGATCACAGTGTAAAAATATTGATTCTCGTGACTGTAGGCTATAAAAGATTATATCTACTTTGCCCACTGGAGAAATGATAAGTAAGTACCCCTGTGCAATATTTCAAAGATAACAGTTTTGTATTAGTGATCCATTCGGTCTTGGAGCATGTTTGAAGGGTTCACCAGTGAAAGCCTCCTGTGGGAAGGAGCCCATGGTGGAGCAGTGGAAAGACTCCTCTCCCTGCTCAGAGGCAGAAACAATGTGTGATGAACTGACTGGAACCCCCATTCCCCATCTCCCTGTGCCACTGCGGGGGAGGGAGGTAGAGCAGGGAACGAGGGAGGGGTGGACGAAGGTGTTTTTAAGGTCTTACTTTAATTCTCATTATCCTGCTCTGATTTTTTAGTAGTAAATTCAATTAATATCTCTAATTTGAGTGTGTTTTGCCTGTGACTGTATTTGGTGAGTGACCTCTCTCTGTCCTTCTCTCAACTCACAAACCCCTCATTGCATTTTCTCTCCCCTCTCCAGCTGCGGACAGGAGCAATAGGCTTTGATGGGTGGGTGCCTGGCAATCAGCTAGGGTCAGATCACTACACCATCCAAGGGTAAGATGGATGATGAGAGATGATGTAGGTGGCAAAACATGAGGAATCAGTGAGATATTAATGACTGTTCAGCACTGCATTTGGCAGACTAATGTTCACAATGGATTTTTGCAACAAACTTTAAGCCTCAGTATAAAGAGCTCTTCACGTGTTTAGGAAGGACAGATTCAAAAATGTAAAGAACAAAACAACTGACAAAATATTCCTTGAAGTTGTGGAAGTGTGGCATATCTAGGTTTGTTCAACAATAAAGGTGGTAATACCATGTCTTTCAAGGCTAGAGGAAAGAATATTGAAATGACTGTGATAGATGACAACTAGTATTTGTTGTACAAGAAGACTATTTTCAACATGTAACTTGGATGACAGTGCCTAGCTCATTTGTTTTCAGAAGATGAAATCAAAGAATCACAGAATGGAATAGGTTGGAAGCAACCTTAAACATCACCCTAGTTCCAGCCCCCCTGCCAAGGGCAGGGACACCTTTCACTAGACGGGGTTTCTCCAAGCTCTGTCCAGCCTGGCCTTGAACATTTCACAGGACGGGGCATCCACAGCTTCTCTAGACAATCTGTTACAGTGGCTCACCTTCCTCACAGTAAAGAACTTCCTCCTAGTGTCTAATCTAAACCTACTCTCTTTCAATTTAAAGTCATTCCCCCTGGTTCTATTGCTACATGTCCTTGTAAAATGTGAGTGAGATGTGAGTATATTATAAGGTTCAGAACAGAACTCAAGTACATAAGTTCTTTTAGCCTGAGCAAAGCCAGCCGGAGCATCTCTGTATCAACATCATGAAGCAGAGCACTGACCCTAGTCTGGACCCAGGTAAGAACAGACCAGAGATATTTCTAGTAAACTCTGTAGGAAGTACTCAGATTTGGAGGAAGGTTGGAGGTGGAGCTACTGCTCCTTTGTCTGGCCTGTATTTTGGTAGGATGCTGATGGTTTTAAGCTTCAGCAACACCAAGGCAGGAAGGCAGCAAAGATTTAAGAGCTCAATTATCGTGAATTACTGTCCCTATATTTAAGGCAAACCCAAAATGTTTTTATGTAAAAGAAGGTGAAGTTAGATGGAGAGGTTTGTATCACTATCCACTTGTACATTCTCATTGCATTTTCACTGTCTAAAGGGAAAAAGGGAAGAGTCCATCGAAGCTGAGATAGGTTCCGCAAAAAGCCCCACGAAAGCAATCCAAGCCCGTTACGCTGCCAGCGCAAGTGTCCCAGCCCGGAGCTGGGGGCTCGGGGCGGGCGAGGCTCTGCTCGGCTCGCAGGACACGTGTCTCTCGCCGGCGGAGCGAGCAGACAAAGCGGGCCGGGATCACCGGGCTCCCCGCGCCCCCCGCAGCCCCGAGCAGCCGCCCGGCCCCGCTGCCCCGCGCTGCCCCGGCCGCGACCCCGGGCTGCTCCGGGAGCCGCCGCCGTGCCGGCAGCTGCCGCCGTGCCGCTCCGGGAGCCGCGGCCCCGCCCCGTGGCGCTGGCGTAGCGCTGACGCCGCCGTGCCGCCCCGCCCGGGCCAGCCGGGGTAGCGGCGGGCCGGGGGCGCCGTTAGCTGCTGCCGGGTTCGCCCCGCGGCGCCCGCCCGCTCCGCCGGGCCATGCGGTAGCGGCTGCGGCGGGCCGGGCTCTCGGCGGCCATGGAGCGGCTCCCCGGCGGCCGCCGGCCCCGGCTGGTGTCCTCGCTGGGGCTGGGGCGGCGCTCCTGGGAGGTCACCTTAGACGAGGAGCGGGGGCGGCTGGCCTGGCGCGACCCCCGCCCGCAGCGCCGCGCCGGCGGTGAGTGGGGCTGCGGGGGCCGGGGCGCACCTGCCGCGGCCTGGCGCGGGCCGGGGCCGCCTGAGGGGCGCCCGCCCTCGGCGGCGGGGGAAGGGAAGAGAAGGGAAGGGCGTCCGCGGCGTCCCCGGCGGCGGAGGGCGCGGGGCGGCCTGCGGCCAGCGCTGCCCCGGGACCCGCGGCGGCGCCTCCGCGCTCGGGGCGCGCTGAGCATCCGGAGCGCTGTGCCGGCGGGAGCGCTTCCTGCACTCGGCGCCTTTGCGTCGCCTCCGGGGTTCAGAGTCCGCCGGGCGGAGGGTGGCTGATCCCACGCGGGGCCGGGCCGGGCGCTCGGAGCGGGGAGATGGAGCCGGGACTGTCCGCGGCAGCAGCCGCCTGTGCTGCACTCTCGCCGGGGCTGCGCCTTCCGAAACAAAGCCGAGAGCTGCTCTCGCTGAGCCGCAGCCCCTGCGAGCGAGCGCAGCGCGTCCCGCGTGTGGCGGAGCAGCCCGGCCGAGCATCCGCTCCGAGCGTGCCGCTGGTGCGCGGGGCACACCTGTCCCGCAGCTGCCGGAGCCAACACACACTTGTGCCGCTGAGACCTGCTGTTTCTGGGCGCCGCGAGAAGCGTGTCGCTTGCAATGTATTTAAAGTAATCGTAGCAGTACATAAGTGACTTACAAAACCTTAAAAGCAGTTTTGTTTTTTTAGTTACAACACTTGTGATTAAAACACTTTCATACTGAGGCAATGTCTCTGGCAATTGCTATTTTTTTTCTTGAGTTTTTTAAAAAAAACTTTTCGCTTTCTCAGGGGCATAATGGAAATTTTACAAAGAAAGTTTACCTTCTGCGATTTGCTGGATCTAATATAGGCTACTAGTTTACAATGTGGTAACAAAGGTGTTTACAGTTCCTCTTTCATGCAGTTAGCTTAGTACAGGTGTACAAAACTGCCGGTGTGAGAAGTCACTGATGAAAATACATGAAAAAATTCAGATTAACTTCTGGAAATGTCTGCATATCAAACTATACTTTTAAGTGGTATTTTTTCAGAGTCTTTGACCTTGGAGGTTTTATGTAGTAATTATTGCTATTGTTAGTATTAATATGTCATGTGAAGATCTGAAAATATGTAATGTCCTTTTTTTCACAGCAGCTGCTGTAATGTTGGAAACTGCTGTCATCCTCATTTTAGAGGTTGCAGGAGCTGAGACAGAGAGAAACTAATAATAGAAAGGCTGACTAGAAGTTTTATCTGAGAAAGGTTTGAATATAGATGTTTTCAATCCCAGGCAAGTAACCAAACTTAAATAGTTAAATCGTTCTTCCATTCTTACAGTGTACCTTTGTTAAATATTTTTCAGATTTTATCATAGTATCATATTGGCCTGAGGCTTTTTTCAAGAAGGTGAGGGAAAAAGGAGAAGGAGAACTCAAGAATTGTAAGAATTTGGTGTTACAGTTTACATAATTGAGATTTGGTTGTGTTTTAAGTACAACCCTTCTTATTCATAATATAAAAATAGAGTTTGTTATCCTTCCTTTGCTATTGTGCAAGTAGTTTAACATAATCTAGTTTTTATCAGCAGTACTGATGAAAAAAGTAATTGAAAATTCCTGAACTTTTCGCTGTTGTGCAGCTAAAGGAACTTCAGACTTTAAGAACAATAATATTGTTGTGAATAATAAGCTATATACTTTTCAAAATGAAATAAAATTAGTCTAGAGAAAGGTACCTGAATCTTAAATTTAAAATAGAAATTTTCAAGGCCTTTTGGGATAATTGCTCCCACTAGGTAAAGCAGCTC
This sequence comes from Lichenostomus cassidix, assembly GCF_008360975.1. Taxonomy (NCBI): domain Eukaryota; kingdom Metazoa; phylum Chordata; class Aves; order Passeriformes; family Meliphagidae; genus Lichenostomus; species Lichenostomus cassidix. The sequence goes on along the minus strand of NC_139480.1, from coordinate 15,277,046 downwards.
CTCCTTTGGAGATCATTTGGTTGAATTGTGTAAAATCCTTCTACAAATGCCTTTGCAAAGTCACTAGCTGCCTGTTCTGTAGGCTAGAGCAAGTTCAAGGGGAGTGCCATTCTACTGTCTGATGAATTCCTTTAGACCAAGCACCAGTGCCACAGAACCACACTAGCTCTCTCACAAGCACTCTAAAGCTTACAGCTGCTTACAGTTGAGAATTTTTACTACTTTTTAAGTTGTAAGTTTTTTTGACTTGCTCCTAGTAGACCAAACTGAGTATGAACCTGCCCTGAAGCATGTTTCAAATATCAGAATTCTGGGGCTGATGGAAGGAGAGTGGGACACAGTAAATTAGACCCTTTGTGAGGCAGTTTCCAAAGCAGCTGGAGAACCATTAAGAGGCAAGTGTGGTTACTGGGTGCACCCGCTGTCTTGTAGCGTAGCTATTTACAAGATTTTGGAAAACATGATGTGGAATCAAAAGAGAAAAGAGGAGAAAAATAAATGCCTAAGTGTTCTGGAGGCACAGGTATAATTTATGTAGGGAACAATACAATAGATAATGTACCTTCTCTTCTTAACACCCTGATTAATTCATGTGCTCCCTGCACTAGTGTTTTAATACCATCACAGTTTTGTACTCATGATGCCCTGTTGTCTCCAAGCTCTTTTGAAGACCTGTGATGATTCATTGTGTTCTCTGCAATTATTTTGGAAATATGAGCAGCATACATGACAGTATATAAATAAAAATAATATGGAAGATGGTTAGTTAGAAGCATATAATTTCAGAAGAGTTGCTTGACCATGATTGCTATCTTTCTACCATTTAGCCTTTGACTACATGAGTATTATGCATTGTGTCTAAATACAGACTAAATTATGCAGTATAAAAGTGCTATATTTCTTGTTTAGTAGGTTGTTATTACAGTGAAGCAGTTGTCTTTAAACTGTAAAAACTCAGGGCTACTTATTTTCAGAGCATTTAGTACAGTCTTGAATTTAGCTATATAAATAAAAATTGTTTGGTATGTTTTTTCAAGCTTTTGAGACTTTGGCATGTACAGAACTAGAGCTATAGCTAGGTGTACCATAGGAGTGTTGAAATGTTTACCTTTCCCTGTTGCATCCAAAAATCAGGAACAGATAGGAAACAAAACAGACTTTTTCCTGTTGTCCAGGAAAATACAGTGGGGAGATTCTTGCATTTTCTCATCTTTGTACGGAGATTTTTACATTTATATATGTATATATTTAAATCCTGTTCTGTCAAAATGCAGAAGAAGCATTAATTCAGAAGAATTCTTTGTAATGCCATGATTTGGAAGATACCAACAATAACGAAACCATTAAATGTTTGTTCAAGTCAATGGTGTATTTTTAAATTCCTAAATGCAATTAATTTCCTACTGTTAGACCTTGTTTAACAGCAACATAGTTTCAAGTTCTGTCTTCAGTGTAATCAGGTTCCCATTTCCTGTTCTTTGATGGTTAGACATGTTTGAACTTAGATGAAAAAGTTTTACCTGTAAATTTTATGAATGTCTCTGTTACTTTCAGATATGCATCTTTTTTTTCCTAGGGGTGTGTACATCTTCAAATTTTCTGAAGATCATTATTTTTCAGCCTTGTAACATTTCTCCATGAGATTTATCATTAATCATACATAGTGTATGCAAAGCTGGTCGGATACATTGTTTTATTTCCCTCATGTTGGTGGCACAGTCACATTTTTCTCAAGTAACACATGATAAAACATTTTGTACCAAATTCATAGCAAAGTATGTATTGTACATACATATTTTAGAAGTGTTGACTAAGATTTTATTGTGCCTGGTAGTAAGGCATTACAAATGCAGAATGAGATCCTCCTACTGTTTTCCTAGGATTTATTTTTATTTCTAAAGTACAACCATGAAGGGCGTGACCAAACTAGACCCTGAACTCTATGCATTCACTTACTGTGTGCACTTTCTTTTACCCTTTGTATTTCTTGTTCCAGAGTTCTCCTCCATGTCTTTAACCAAAACAACTGCCTGAAGAGGTCTCAGTGCTAGTGTTCACAAGACTGATGCCATTCTGGCGTGGATTCTAAAGAAAGCTCAGTTTGATAAACAGGGTACTGACACACAGCAGAGGGTGGGTCGGTTTGGGAACAACGTCTGTCCAGCAGCTGGTACCTGCAGTGTGTTGGCACATCATTAGTCAAGGTCATTTTTCATCAGGCATTCCCATTTGGCAGTGGGTGTGTGCAGGAATGGGAACCTTGTTTCTCTATAGGCAATGCCACAACTACATTGCACAGGCAGGATGTGGGAAATAATTGCTTCAGCAGGCATTGCTTCTTTGGAATGTGTTGTCTTCTGAAAGAGAGATGCACACCACATTAAACAATACATGTGCTTTAGCATACACCATTTTGCTGGGTTTTTCACCCCCTTAAGGTGAATCAGTGCATCTTCATCATCTTTATTTCCCTGCTTTATCATTGATACATTCATAGTCGAGTGGGAAAATTTTATATGGAAATGAAAAAGAAACAATGGATAGACATTCAATAGTACGATTTAAATATTCAAATTGACCCAAGTTCAAATTCCTCTGCTTTGATTCAAATTCATGTGAAGTAGCTGGGTGATCATAGTAGAAACTGGTCTGTTGGTTTACAAAGTACCTGAAGATTTGCTTTAAAATAAAGGAAGCTAATTTCCTTATACATGGCTGTATATGGTGAAATCATGGTCTTTGGATGTTTCTGTGACTCCTCCACAGTTTTGAATCAAATCAATCATGATACCTTTTTTCTTTCCTCTCCCTTAGGATGTGAATTGTTGGTAATTCTGCTTTATATCCTGTTTTCTCTTACTCTAGTGTTTGTAAAACACAACTTTCTGTGCATGATTGGTATAATACCATGTACCTTCTGATAGAAAACATTCCTGTTCTCTTGCTTTTAGGTGAAGGCAAAGCTTAAACCTAAAAGCTTAGTCCTTCATGTGGTCTCTAACAGCAAATTAACTTTCAAAGTGATTGAAAATACACTTTTTCTTTAAACCTGCATCCCAGCTTTTTACTTGTTGCTATTTTAAAGTAAAGAGAATATACTAATATTTTAAGTTAATTGTAAATACCACTGCATCCTTGAGCCTCAGCTGAATTTTAAGAATAAACCAAATGCTGTGATCAGCGATGTTTTTATGCTTGTGCATGTTTAGGTTGTTTTGAGGTAACACATTTCTGAGGGGGAAATTTGGCCTTTAGGATACATAGCTGGCAGTGATGAATGAGCAAGTCTTGACTAAGGTTCTGAGTGAGTTTGCATATAAACTCAGGAAGTGTTCTGTGGGAGTGGCAGACAGCAATGACACACCAAAAATCCTTTCTTAACACAGAAAAACACATTTCCCAATTGCTGGCTGCATTTTTCACAAAGAAAACATGCTGTTAGTGTGCTTACCTTGGTTTTGGTTCTGTGGGGGATATTTCCCCCCTCCTGCTTGCTTAATGTGGGAAAAGTAGTGTGCATCTACTGCAGTGTTTTGCTGATTTATCAGTTTGCACTTAGGAAGAATGTTAAGATTAAGAGCACTGTGACCCAAAATGAGTAATGACTGGCACAGCAGGAGTGCTGAGAAGAGTGTCACCTGTTTATTGTGTGTTTTGTTTGGCTTTTTAATTTTTTACCTTTTTTTTTTTGTCATATCCCTTCATCCAGCTTTTCTGGATGGTCAGCTCTTTGTCTCTAGTAGGCTAGGCATTGACCAAGGAGAAAATTCTGTCTAGAAGCTGTTGTGTGCTACTTGGTTGAATATATTGGACTGAGCCAAGTCAAGTTATTTGTTTGGTATTGTTTGAGCCCATATTCCAACTTTTTTTCAATAATGTTGATCTTGTAGTACTGGTGTTAGCAACTTTTTTGTCTGTGTTTGTTTTGTTAACGTGGCAGTAAGGTTTTCCATGTTTTGGGAGAAGCACATAAAGGTGAAGGCCTTTGAGTGAACACCTTTATGCTATGTTAATGAAATAAATGTCTCATGCAACTTGATAATAGGATAAATGCTGCAAAACCAGGTGTAGGAAAGGACTGTAATTAGTACATATGTGAACCTTGTTGAATCTCCAAGAGAGGCTGGGTTAGTACATTTTTTTATGGGGCAGGTTTTGGTGACTAAAAGGCAGATGAGGGCATTGTGTTTATAGGAACAGGGCTGTGGTGCTTGTACGGAAGGTCTGTGATTGCTTCACATGGAAAGCTTCTTCCTTCTGAGGGGAAGGGGGAAGGGTGCGACTAAATAGTTGATTTGCAATGTGATTAAACAATATTCTGTGTAGCACTAAGTCAAATAGAGATATTTGGACTGATAAAAATTCTTGAGTTCTATTCAAAACCGTAGGAATTTGTTGTTACAAGCGGTAGGGAATGTTCTGAATAACACAAGTTATTTGAGACAGCTTTGCATCTTTCTGGCCATCTGCAGTTACTGGGTTCAGTAGTGTGTGGTTTTGATGTAAGATTGGAGTACACTGTCAGGGCAGTGGAATTGCTTGATGCTTTTATGGTGCTAAATAATACTGAGGGGTATAATTGGCAGGGTTGGTGTTCACACAACAGAAGCTCTTCAGACTTTAACCAAACCCAAAGATTTACAGATGGAAAATGGGATCTGTTCTTCATTTTTGTTTGTTGGTGGTGTTTTTTCCCCCCATTTTTCAGGAATGTTGTATTTTTCAGATATGTAACTCTAGTGCCATAAGGTTAAAAAAAAAGTACATATGTAACAAAAATATTTACTTTTTGCTTTTTTGGCCACATCTGTGGAGAGATTTGCTGGAAAATCAAAACAGTCATGCAACTGTTGGACAGGGAACACAGAATTAGAAGAGCTTTAAAGTGGTTTCAAGGTTGTTAATAGAAGCTGTGTTATACGTGCTATAGTATATACTCCAAAGAAATGCTTTCAGTGATACAGATTTCAAAGTAGTTTTAAATCTATTAGCTATCTGTACAGTTGGACAGCTTTATTATCTGAAAAATGCCTAGTAAGACGACTTCAGTTGCTGCTCCCAGCATACATGCTAATAAGTATGCACTATGTACAACTATTTCCAAAAATGTTATTTAGAGCATTGTCATTTAAATTTTGATCTAAATATAGTTTGTAAGTTGTGTTGCATATCTTTGAGCAGTAACAAAATAAATTACCATTTAAGTGCAATCTTTGTAAATGCAACAGCTTTCTTTAGTACTTTGACATATGCATTGGTGGCAGAGCCAGTACAGAAACAAGTAAAAGCAATTTTGGGGAAGAAAGATGGAAGAATGTGCTTAATTTCTTTTATTGTTCCATCTTTGTTCTGCATTTCTTTTTCCTTGGATAAATGTATAGGTTAAATAATCATATTGAGATCCGTTAGGAGATCTTATATCTGTTAGGAAGACCAAATAACTGTTACCATCCAATATCAGATACTTGATCTAGTCTTGCATGTGCATATGTGCAGTATGTATGTCATACATTTCAAAGTTTATCTCTGCTCTTGGATCTTTATGAAGACATTATGTGACTGCTGCACTTCCCTATTGGGCCTTAAATACAGCAAATGAAATTATTATAAGCCAAAATTTGCTTTTAAGTTGAAACATTCAAATACAGCCGGATTACTAAAGGACCTCAGTTTGAAGTTTGAAGGCTGTGTTTCTTTTGAATCATGCTAAAACCCTCAGGGAAGATAAAATCACTAAATGAGTGTAAATCACTTCAAATTCCAAAACCTCTTGAGTGAGTATTCCATAAATTGTCAATACCTGTCATGATAGGTAAAGACTCTGTTGACTAATCCAATTAAATAGGATGGGAAAAATAGTAAAATTGACTTAGTGGTAAATGAATTGCAGTCATCACTGTGAAGAAGTTAGGAAAACCTTTTGCTCATTTTACAGTCCTCACCACTCCCATTGTACCTTGGCAAAATAGAGAGGAAAATGAAATGTAGGATGAACCCCAGTAACAGTGGTATTAGTGTCTGTATTTTGTGTTTAATGTCTTGGTATCACTCATTCTGTATATGTGAGAGAAGTACATTATAATCCTTATATAATAAGATATTATCTATGTAAGACTATAACAATATAAATCTATACATATGTGTACACATACAGAGAGCACTTGCTTGTAAATAAATACAAAGCATGCATTTCAAGTTCCACTTTTTTTTGAGATGAAGTAAAAGCAGAACAGTGTTGGAATCAGTAATGAAAATGGGACAAAAATCTTCAATTTGACAGGAGTTAAGAGCATTTGAGATTATGTTTAGGAAATATAAGAGAAAAAAGAATGAGGCTGGAGGAAATTATTTCATTGTCTAAGAACAAGAGGCCTTTAATTCTGAAAAACAATAGCTTTAAAGTTGATACCCGGAAAATATTTCACAGTACGTATAACATCTAGAATTCTTTTCTTAAGAGATACTGAAGTTTAAAAGCTTAGTGGGATTTAAAATCTTAAGAATTCATATGAATGCCCTTCTTTCATGAGCCAGCTACTTACTTGAGAATAACAAATAGCCTCTGTAGTCTGTGCACTAGATTTAGTTGCACATTCTTTGAAATAGCTTGTGCTATTCACTGTCTGGACTAGGCCTCACTGAAGGGGCAGTTTAATTACTCTGAAATCAACGTTGCTGGTTTTTGGCTTCATGCAAAAAATATTTTTATACATGAAATAGCTAATTTTCTGAGAAATTATACACATTTAAAATACTGTTTTGGGTAGTTCGTAGGTGGTTGTGGATTATGTACTTTGACTAAAGACAAAAGAAAATTGAAATTATTCAAGAGATTTCTAGTTATGCTCTTGGTTGTGCTTATTGAGCAGCTGCTCTAATCATATGTCTGTATCATATTGGGTATAAAAGTAATAATTCAGGTGCTGTTTGAAGATTCTATAATGTAAGATCTTGTGTTCATACAGGAAACTGTTTTGTACCGATCTCTGAGATCATTGCTGTAGAAGAAACTGAGTTTAACAAGAAACAACGTAACATTGGCAGATGGCAAAAAATGGCAAAGCTACATGCTTTCACAGGTAAGGCAAGTAACAGTCTCTGGATGCTTGTGCTGATTATTCTGCTGAAAGGTAGTTTAAGGAAGACCCAGAAATAACTGTCAGAGTTTTGGGGTTTTTTGAACAGAAATGATATGTTTAAAAAAAAAAAAAAAGCCAGACTTCAAAAGACCAACCATCCAAAACAGAAAAAAAACAAACCTAAATAAACCCAAACAAAAGTCCCACAAAAACAAACAAAAGAACCCTCACCAAAAATCTATCAGTTTACATTTAAAGATAGTAATTTGGAAAATAAAACCCTTCCTTTAGGAACACATCATGTGTTTAGTTATTTTTAATGAAGTTTAAACTACTGTCTGAGTGTTCAAACTAATACCTTTTTGCTGCTGAATGCCTCTGCAGCAGGACACCTGCTTTCTACTACTTGACTAGAAAATCAAAAGAGGCTGAAAAAATGAGTTCTAAACGTTTGGTGTTTTTTAAATTACCCCAACCATCTTGATATAGGCATGAAAGTTTCTTTGTATTATTGACTGCATTATTAATAATAATACAGTCAGAATAATGCAGTGCCAGAAATAAGTGTCTGTCTGTTTTGGTAAAAGAGTGGTGACTTCTAAGCTACAATGATGCTATGCCCAAATTCCATGTTGTAGAGTGCTTTCCTCACATTTAGTCTTCCAGTGAGAGTGATTGGAGATACTGTAGATGAAGTAAGTATAAGGTCTTAATGGACAAGAAAACTAAATCTTTTTTTCTCAGATTTCAGATTTATGTAATGAAATCCACCCTGTTGGTTACAAGGGAGCTGATGTCAGTATGGCTTATCTTCTTGAGCTTGTGCCATTTTATGTTGATATTGCAGACTTTAGCACAGATAATATATAAGTTCAGTGAACTTCTGAACAAGTATGTCTGTAATAAGTTGATGAGAAATGGCTTCTTTAAAAAGAAATCTGTGTTTTGATGTCTGCTATGAGCAGACACCTAGAGCACATCTTTTCATTTATGTTTTCATTTGGACTCTTTACAAATGTGCTGTTCATACTCTGAATGCTTCTGTCATTTGCAGAAATGTGTAGTGGAGGTTAATTACAGGTCAGTATTTTGGAGATCTTTCTGAAATGCATTTTTCATTCCACAGAACCATCTTATTATGGCTCTTTTTTTTTTTTTCTTTTTTAAATTTAAATAGTGTATTATGTGAAGAGAGCCCGAAATCACCGCTGGCGGTGCAGTGATGTGACGTTTTGGTGTGTTGATGAGCACTTATGTAATCAGTGGATACAGGCGCTGAAAGAATTACTTGAAATGCAGAGTAAGTTGGAATAAACTGTGAACATTTGCACCATCATTTTGTAGGCTGGTACATCAATCAATGTTATTTTGATATATGTGCTTTTTTGAGCTCTTAAGAGCAGCTTATACTCAAAAATTGAGGGAGCCAGTAGTTGAAGTGTCTCCTTATCACTATTTTATCTTGCATATTCATGAAGTTGTACTGAGTGCTTTAATCAGTCAGGACTGTAGGTGTCATAATTTTGCTCAGATAGAAAATTATTTTCATGAAATAGGGACTCATTGGAAGCTTAGCAGAGGTTTTAAATGCCTGTAGGTTTGGAAAAAGTAAAGGGCAGATGTAAGCTCAGGGATTTGAGGTACTCTTGAGATTTGAGGGCAAGGACTGTAGCAGTTGGAAGATTTATGGGTGGCTTCTTGTTTCAGCTTTCCAGACTCTGTCATCAACAAAACGTGTCTTATGTAATAAGAGTTCCCATTAATCATTTCTGAGACTCTTGGACATCTACTTCATGGGAGGTTAAAAGTAATTTTGAAGCAGTTATTCCTGAAGGAGATACCTTGGTAGATGTCAGGAAGCAGCAGGAGCAGAGTAACTCTATGACAGAAAGGAGGTCAAGGGTGTTCATAGCAGAGGCATGCTGACCAGGGTCTCACTGGATCTGAGCAGGGTGGGCAGAACAAGGATGGGGATAGAAGCAGGTCCAGTTTACAGCCCAGATGAGATGAAGTAATTGGGTCCATCCAGAGAGGCCAGAGCGGAGCAGCTGGAGCTGGAGACAGGACTAGGGATGAGCTCCCTACAGGGTAGGTCTGAGGCCCATCTGAGATACAGAGCTGGAGAAGGGATTGGATACAAGTACACCTACAGTGTGACTCAAGCAAGTACGTAGGGCTCATAGAATAAGAATGAACTTATAAGAAAAACTGTTCTGAACAGGCAGTAGAAGCGTTCTTAATGTTTTTGTGTTGGATACATTACAGAAGGTATGCCTTCTTCAAAAACTAGGGTTTGTGCATCCTTCAGTACACCTGCGAGAAATGTGCCCTGAGCAGTCAATTCCACTTGAATGGAATTCTCATTTTATTGGTAATGAACTGCTTCAGGAAAGGCAATGTGTTCTTAGATAGGTGAGCAGTGCTTTGTGTGTGCAGCAGATTTAAACTACTCAGTCTGTCTAGCTTGGCTGGATTTGTGTGCTGATGTAATAAGTCTGATATTTTTTTTCTTTCGATACAATAATTTAGAATGCCATCAGAGGAAGTACAGATGTTAAGGCTTTTGTCTGTTCCGTAGAAAAGGAGGTTTTTCTAGGTGCAGCCAGCATTACTGTTTTGTACATCTGTTAATGCAGAGGTGTAGTAATTGTTTTCATTGGCACTACAAGTGTAAATCCATAACTGTTCAGAGAAAATTGAGATAGTAACATCAGAGGTGTTTTTTGGGGGGAAAGAGTAACACTTTGGGGCAGTTAACACTGTAGGACAAACACTTGCTGTGCAGCAGGTAGTTTTGTGAGGCATTCTTACTGTGACAATCACAGAAAGGAAAAGCATTTTAGCTGTGTCATTAAAGTAAGTGGATAGTTTAAATTAATAAAAATTATTAATTTAAAAAATTATTTTTATGCATGCTTCACTTAAAAGTGCCTTTGCTATTGCTACCCTTTTAGTCTTGTATGCCCATGGTACTCATGGAAGTAGTGTAACTAGTGTAGTGGGAAGGTACTGCAGGAATGGTGACTAAGAATGTGACATAGGGAGTCAAAAGAAATTATTCTGTATTTCACCTCCTGTCTTACTAACAATTTGTTCAGTACGGTTTGTATTGGTATAATAAAGAGGGCAGATGAAGAAGGCTTTTAGAGCTCTTTGTTAAAGAATTTTAAGAGTTAATAAAGAGTTACAAGTCTTTCATGCTGTGTTTGCTTTGATGTTAATAGGTTTGGGTTTGTATGGCTTTTTGAATTTTTGTTTTGTGTACAAAAGCAGTATACTATGATTTTCCTTGCTGCAGAGTCTAGACCAAAGCAGTTGCTTGTGTACATTAATCCATATGGAGGAAAAAGACAAGGGAAGAGGATTTATGAACAGAAGGTTGCTCCACTCTTCAGTCTAGCTTCCATATCCACTGATGTTGTTAGTGAGTATAATGAATATTTTAATTTCTTAATAAGCTCAGTATGAACCCTTTAAAACATCGCTGATTAGCTAAAGTTCTTTCTGTTAGTTACCTTTTCTTACTAAGGAAACAAAGGGGTGGAGAATGTTTTCTAATTAAAGTGTAGATAGCCAAATAAATGGCAATCTTCTATCAACCTTCTGATTACTGAACTAAAACTTCTGGTGTTCCTGAGCTATTTGAGCTCTTAATTTATAAGATACCACCTTTCTTTTCTTTCTCAGTTTCACTGTGAAAACTATCTGTACATTTGCACAATTTTTAATTAAATATTTCTTCTGTATGTACTGTGCATGTCTCCTTCAATTCTTTCCCTGGCAAACATCTTTTGAGACACATCTTTTGGACAGGCTGTTTTATGGTCACATTGGCGATAGACTCATCGTTATTAATGAATTAACTTTTATAAGTCTATATATTATATGGCTTTATAGTAGTATTTTTAAATAATAAATTTTAATGTGTTTATTTCTTCACAGTAACTGAACATGCTAATCATGCTAAGGACAACTTGTTTGAAATTAATATTTATAAATACGATGGGTAAGTAACTTTACTTGCCTTTTTTTATTATTCTTTTCAAGTTGATATGTTATGTAATTGGTCTGTTCTTCTTTCTAATTTAAAATGGTAACCTTCATTACTGATACATTTATTGCAATAGCTGAAAGTCCTGGGGCATGTTCCTTTCTGTAGGAGTTCTGCATTTAGGAGTATAAAAAGGAAACTAAACTGTTACTGTAAACTTGCTCAGCACAATATGTTCAAGCATAGTATAACAATGTTTGCATGAGATTTGTGTTCAAAAGATGAATGTAAGATTAATTCTGCTCAGTTGAGCATTCTGTTGTAGCTCAAAAGCTACCCAGAAATGTTTTGTGTTCTTGACATACATGAGTTCAGAACACTGCACTAGTGGCATTCAGCCTTTGTGTAAAAAGCATGCAGTGTTTAGAAGTGTTTCAGGTATTTCCTCTTGCTATATATGACTGTTGTATAGTGGCTACCTTGTTTGTCTTTATTTGCATTTCTCCTGTTTGGAAGTTACTATTTTAAAAGAAGACCTGACTGAATGGTGGTCTTGCATTCCATTATTAAATCTGCTGTTGAAGCAGAATATTTTAATTAAAAAGCCATTTCAGTTTCCAGCTCATTACATGAAACAAGTTACATGTCTGGAAAAATATGAAAATGTATGCAGATAAACTCTCATAGCTACAATATTTTAAAATTTTATCATCTGCTTGCTAACAGGTACATTTAAACTGGTAAGCTGCAAAAAGAAAGCACATTCTGTCTTTTCAGAGTACTTTTGCTGTAGTGCTTTGTTATATACATTGTCTGTGTTGAGTAAGGGCATGACATTGAGAGAGCATTAGTAAGAAATGATATTCATAGGCTGAGTTCACAGACTTCATCTGTTTAATGAGTTGACTTTAAATAAACAGTTTTGTCTATACTGTGATTTTTCCTAATTTTTCAGAATTTCAAGAAAGTGAAATATTGATCCTAGCAAAACCTAGTTAGTTATGATTTTTCCCTTTTATCTGACTTGTGATTTGAAATAAGTATATTGATGGTTTGTGAATTTCAGTACAGAGCAGAAAGGGAGGCGAGTGAGCCCATGTCCACTCCTAGCAAATTATTTTTACAGCAAATGGTAGTGACTAGTTGTGGTATCTGAAGTGTTTTTGGCAGATTCAAAGTCTTGCATTGCAGAATTTTTTCCCTGTTGGGTGGTTGGTTTTTTTTTTGTTTGTTTTGTTTTCTCTCTCTAACATGCCAAGATAAACAATAGGCCAGAGAACTGTATCTTTTTAGAAAAATCTTGTGATTCTTCTATTCCTGGGCTGGGCCTGAATGGCAGTTTGCTTGGGAACTGCAGCCTGTCTTTCCAAGCCTGACTTTTGTCCACCATGTACAACTCTTTCTGTGGTCAACAGTGATGTTAGGAAGGACTCCTTGTATTAAAACTACTTTTTGAAGAACACATCAGATGGTCATCTGGAACATTTAAAAATTGGTTGAACTACTTGTGTTCTTCAGATGTGTGTTTCTTCAGCTTTGACTTTTCTCACATGCAGGAAAAGGTTCTTTGGATTCCTGCATCTAATTGCTCAGCTATCCTTGTAGACTGGTTCTAATGCATGGCTTTCCCTTCATTCAGTGATGAATTTCTTCATTTAATCTGCAAGTTCCCTATTTGACAAAGCCATACGTGAGCAATTCTGCGAGTAGATGCAGGATTCTTAATGATAATTGCTTCATTGCTTTTCAAATGTTTTTACTTTAGACAGCTTATTTAAATATCTTATGCATGTTTCCTGTTTGTTCTTCCTATTTTGCCTTATAGGAATTTCTTAAGGTGAATGTAGTAACCTAATAGCTCAGTGATAGAGCAGCTTTTCTTTAAGCACTGTTACTTAAAATATTCATTTGGTTACAATATAGCAGGGTTTTGTATATCACTGTGCAGAACAATTGGAGCCTTCTGTAATATAGTGCAGGTGACAGCCATGTTTGCAGTAAGTGATTCTGTGCTCTCTTATCCATATGCCTGTTGCACAAGCCTTTGCAAAATTGTTCCTGGTTGGGGCTTTTTTTTCCTAGTTTTTGAGTAAGTTCTCAGAATGGTTGAGATTAGAAGGGACTGTAGTTCCTTAAAAACTCACTTGACTTGCAGATTATTTTCTGAGGTCCTCTAGCAGATGTTTTTTGCTGTTACCATCTAGCTAAAAAGCTAAATGCTTGCCCACTAGTAAAATAAAGCCAAAGAGTAAGAATCACTCGAAGATGTTTCTTTCAGACATTCTTCACTAGGGACCTTCACATGTGCAGCATATATGTGACTTGTACAGTGGTCATCTGGTGTTTGCTATGAATCTGGTTGTGCTGTTATTGCATATGTGAAGTTCTGTATCATATTTATCCTTGATAGGTACAGGCATTCATGTAATTGTCTCCTCTTAGCCTGGATGTAGTGTTTGTAATGGATGCTCAGAGGGCTGGAGCACCTCTCCCATGAAGACAGGTGGGAGAGCTGGGCTTTTTCAGCCTGGAGAAGCTGAAGGCTCTGGCAAAGCTTTAGAGCACCTTTCAGTACCTAAAGGGGACTTAAAAGGAGGCTGGAGAGGGACATTCCACAAAGACAAGAGGGAATGGTTTTAAACTGAAAGAGGGCAGGTTTACATAAGGCTTAAGGAATAAATTGTTTACTGTGAAAGTGGAGATGCACTGGAACAGGCTGCCCAGGAAAGTTGTGGATACCCCATCTCTGGAGTGTTGGCCAGGTTGGATGGAGCTTTGAGCAAACTCACACTGAGACAACATTAACCTTGTACTGATATGGAATTTTTTGTCTCTTTAGCCTCTTTTCTTGAGTCTGCAGAGAAAGATAAAATGGGCTAAAATTGAGGAATAGCATAGTTAAGCTATTGGAAGAGAAAAAAAAATTACAAAAATTGAAAAAAAAATACCTTTTATTCCTTCTCTCCCAGTCTCCTAGGTCTTGACTTAGAGTTGAACAGTTCATGTTTTTAAGACTGTCCTCTTCATTCAGGAAAAAATATGACTGGTTTTTTCAAGCTTTCCATCTGCTGAAAATACAATAATAACAAAATTTAAATAATCTATACCTAAAAATTAGATAAATTGATTTGTCCTATAAAATAAGTGCTCATTCTGCAGTATCTGTTGCTGATGATATGGAAGAGTATTAGTTTATGAGTTGGAAATTATTGCTATGGATAACAGCACACATTCCTAGACTTGTATGCTAGGAACTACATATGTAACTCTGGATTTCTCATGTGCTCCTTTAAACTGTATTTGAATTAGTTTTTCAGTTAAAGAATGTTTATGCATTTAGAGGTCAGAGTGCATTTGATTATTGTTCATAAAATGTGTACTACTGTAGAATAGTCTTTTTACTTCCTAGAATTTGCTTGGCTGTGGACTCTCTGCTGAACTTCAACATATTGAGGATCTGTGTAGCTGCTGTACCAGCTCTGACCTGAATTAAACTTGTGAAACAAAGTGTTGCATCTAGTAACATTTAGAACTCTGTCTCATTATGAATGGTTATGTAAATACACATAACTGTTGTCTGCTTGATGGGATCTCAGCATGTTCAAAAGAGCGTGCAGACATACACTTCTCTAGTTTTTGACTTTCATATAGTGTATATTCCTGTTAAATTGTGTAAAATATACTTCTGCCTGAAGTGGCAAATGTCAACTTTTCCCTTTTTAGTAAAGGTACCGTTTCCATTTCATGTACTTAGAAAGCTGTATGTACAGTCCTGTTCAGTGTTTTATTTGTATAGTGAACTTCCACTGATACTTGCTGTCTGCACAAAGTAGCAGAGGATAAATTTTTTTGCAGGTTGCATTCCAACATTTTTTCCTAATGTTACAGATATATATAGGTGCATTTGCAGTTTTGTAGCTTGAAATTTTTTTCTGCTTTTTGTTAATTGTGTAGTTGACTGTAGGCTACTGTATCCTGTAAAAATGGAGGAGGAGAACAGAACAAGTATTTTTGGTGTGCCCAGTGCATGCCCTAAGTAGAACACTTGCCGTGTTGTTGTTTATTGACTGTTAGTGTGCATTCTAATTTGTGTTTTCTGGCAGTGTTGTTTGTGTTGGTGGGGACGGCATGTTCAGTGAAGTGATGCATGGTCTCATTGGAAGAATGCAGAAGGACTCTGGCATAGACCAAAATAATCCCAAAGCATCGTTAGTCCAGTGCAATATAAGGATTGGCATAATTCCTGCTGGTAAGAAAGGGTTAACTTTCGGTTTAATTTATTCATTCGTTCTTGAAATTTTTTCGTATTCATAGCTTCTTAAATTTAGGCCTAAGTGTAAGATCTGAGCAATGATAGTGTATAAAGACACCTGACTAAAGATGTTTGTATCCATATAAAATTATTGATCCCATGCAATTTTATTTAGGAAGAGTATTTTGTAAAGGAAATCAAATCTTAATGTATAACTTCAGAATTTAATTACTGCTTCTTTTTTTGTGGTATATTGTGTGTTAATATGAGATAAGATGTTGACAGAAATACTCTTCTAAACACATTAAGGAGTGGAATTTACTAAACAGAAATATACCTGATAAATATTTTTCCAGTTCCAGGTCCTCCACTAACTTAGAATTGTAATGAGAACTTCTCACTGGTCTGGCAAACTCCAAACAAATGCAGGATTCCTTGACTTTCTTTTCGTCCATTTGCTCTCAGAGCAACTGCAGGGCAACTACAGCTGAGGAACAGTTCTTGTTTTCCAGACCAAGTTGCAGTTTCTGCCCCCTGTTAGAGGTGCTACACATTCACGTTCTAAATTCTGAATGCTACACATTCAGTTCTCAGTGTAAGCCACTTTTTCAGGCAGCCCTGACTGCTGTCATTTGAGAGAACTCATTCTTCAAATTGAGGTCTTTTTTTTGATTGTATTATTATTATTATTATTATTGACCATAAAGGCATTCTTTGGATCTATCTTGCTGTTTTCAATCTGATGTCCCATGTGTTACCTCATCCTGCCTGTTTGGTCCTCAAAGATTCCTTCACAAGCAGATTAACAAGTTTGTTCTCTCTTCCAGTACCAAATTAAGTGTTGTAACTCTTTAACAGAATCAGTAATTTTGAGATCTCTGTAGGAATACCGATGGACAGTTCAGTACCCTTTCTATGTTGTTCTTTTTTCTTGTCTGATGCTTGAGCTTTGGATTAAAGAACTGGACATGAAATAAACATTGTGAGCTTCTGGTTAGAATTAAAATAAAGGCTTGTGAGAAAATTTAGCACAAGTTGTAAAAATACACCAAGTGAAGTACAGTGTTTCTACCTTCAAGCTATAGTGACTAATTTTATACTCCTTACATCTGTGTAAAGAATGTATCCAAATCCGAGCAACCTGAATTCATGCTTGCAAGAAGCTTAACCATTTCTGCTTGCAGTACAATAAATATTGGGTATCTAAAAGTTGCAAAGTGAATATCCCCTTACGGTTTTTCACTTTCCTACTATATTTAAGTATATTTTTAGTTGATTTGCTAAAGCTTTGTATTAAAGTCAGTATATGTAATAAACATCACAATAATAGAATTTGAAGTGTTCTACTCCTTTTTCTTATTTGGGCAAATTTCTTGAGCTAAAGGTTTTTTGCTTACATGATTGGTTTCAGAAGATTTGGCTACTGGTGATATGTGACCATAAGAAAATACAATCAAAAAAACAGAACCTCAATATTAAGAGCTATTTCTTTGTCCTCAGGAAAGATTAACCTTGCTTTTTCAACATTTTCTTAATGCATTTTTTCCAATTGCACCCAAAAAGTATGATCTTCACTGTTATTTTAATTTTGTTAACTTGTTTCAAGTCACTTGTCTTACATATTTTCATGTTTTGTTTGTTTTGTCCATTGTATCCTTTTGCTATTTGAGTGTATACTGTATGTTCTATTCCTTGAACGACATGAGGTACAGCCTTGTAATCACTGCTATAGTTCAAATATTTTCTCCAAGTCATTATTCAAATCCCTCGAAAATTATTTAAATGGTGTATAAGGAAGTTGGCCTTAAAATTCCATAATTTAACTGTTTGGAAATACAGAGCATAATATACGTCTTGATCTGCTTGTATATTGTACATATTATATATCTATTTTAAATGATCCATCGCTATATATATGGGAAAGTGCTTAGTTACTGAAAAAGGTAGTCAAGTCATTGAACAAATCTTAAGACATCGAGTCATTCCAGGGACCCTAAATTGACTATGAAATAGCTAACCTACCCTGAAGGCAGCAAGATTTGGTTTTTTTGTTCTGGGGGTTTTTTTCCAGCCCATAGTGAAGCTGTTGTCTGTTCATCTTTGCTTGATACAATGTAGTTCTTGCCATGTATTGGCTCCAATAGATCCCCTAGTTCCATCACTAGTGCATGAGGTCTGTTCCAAAAATAAGTTAAATTCTTAAAAAGACCTTTTTTTGTAAGTAAAACATTAGTCCTGAAATACAAATCATGCATCTAGTAAAACTTCATGCAGTATGTTCTTTCTGCTTCTTTATAACCAACCTTTTTTTAAAATCCCAAGAACTCATTAAGAGGTTCTGAAAACAAACACTACCCATAGTTTAGAGATGAAGATCTAAAGCTCTGTGTGTCTTCTGATGCATGGAGATAGTTTGCTCAGTGATGACAGGAGCCTGGGGTAAGATGACAGTGGATCAGTGTTTTTGCATTTTTTATCATCTGGTTCCTGATACCAGATTGTGAAGAGAAACGTGGCAGGTTGTAGTTTGTGGTTGTGATTAAACAGTTTCTGTTTTCAAACAAACACTAAATTCAGCAGACTTAGTTCTTTGCTCTGAGACTGACAATTTACTTTTACAAAGGTTTGAAATTATGAATGAAAGACATGTAATGCTAAAACACTTTTGTCTATATGACTGGGTTTGAGTTATGAGCTTTATTTCGTAGCAGAATTTCATTGTCCAGGCTCTTTTTTCTTGAATGTGGAATACAACTTGTAAATCATCATTCCAACTTTATGGAGCAAGTCCCTGCTTGGCTCTTTTTTTTTTTTTTTTTTCCTAGAACAGTTGTGTCTCTTTCCAGCCAGCCTCTTTCCTTAGTGTGTCTCATGGTTGAAAAATATAATTTATCCTTATGCTTTATGGAACACTTTTATGAAATAACTTGTGTTTTTGTTGACATGAATAAAAGACTCCTGCTCAAATGGCAGTTCTAACTTCTGAATTCCTCTTAGTTGCAGCCATTCTTCAAATCTGCCAGTGAAACTGTTTGCCCGTGTAAACAGATTTGCTTTTAAGAGTACTTAGAGGTTGTAGTGCATCTATGAAAACCTCTGTTTAGTTATTTCTTCCTCTCAGCCTTAAAAGCTAGTTATTGCCCACTAGCCTAAAAGCACATACAGCCATGTAATCTCACTGCATTCAGAGAAGTTGTAGTCTCCATAGAACTTGAAAACAGAGAATCGTTCCTGATACAGCTTGGACACTGAGATTTCATCCACATGTTTTAGTATTAAAATTATACCCTCTGGAGTAAACCAAAATAATTTGCTGTTCTTATTCTGCTTGGCACAGAACAGGATAAAACTGTCAACTGCTGTTCTGTTTTAGTTAAAACAAACTTACCTAGGTTAAATACTCCAGTGATCTTAACAGATAGGAAAGAAAAATCCCACTTCACTCTGTGCTGTGGGATAATACTATTACACTGATTCCAAAAAACAAGTCTGCATCCCACCCTGGGGGGAAAAATCTAAGCACTGGGGAAGATTGAGTAAAGTATAGACACAAAGTCAATAACTATAGTGATTTTAGGCTTCTAGTGCTGCCAGATCACTCTGTTTTGTGGTGGTCAGCTCAGTAACATTTAGGATTGAAGGATGCAGTGTGATTATAATCAGACTGTTGATAGGCTGCTATAGAAGTTAAGAATTCAAAAGACAGTGTAAGCTTCCTGTCTGAAGGTAATACAGGAAAAAGACGGAGGATTTATTCACAAACTTAACAAATAGATTCCAGTCAAGTTGTGAAGTGTGATTGGACATACTGCTTTCATTTAGAGTGTAAAAATTATCTTAAAAATGTGTTAAAGCATAGCAATAAAAGCTGTCTTTCTTGCTTAATTACTTCAAGTGATCTGTTCACAGCCTTCTTAATTACAATGCTTGTAATATTTAATGATCTTTGCCATTTAGTTAGCATCTCATTTCAAAGTTCAGTATATCCACTTTGAAATCTGAAATGCATGTTTTATGTTCCTCCTCCAGCATTTTAAATCCATTAAACTTCTTGAAATGGCAGTCTTAGGGCTAAATACTGCATTTAATATAGTAGGCCTGCCATGGAGACAAGTCAGTATTACTTATTCCTGTGATGTTAATTTCATCTTTAAAATCTGCCATTGTTGGATTAATCCATTTTTGTTGCTCTGTGTTACTGAATTTATGCTGAAGTAATTATCTACCAAAACTTGACTTCTTGGTTTCTGTATGCAGAAAGGAAGATATATAAAACTTCAAGGAGGTACAGGGGTGTAAGCCTAGACACTTCATCTCTCTCTATAGCATTAGCTTCTCCCCATTACTTTTGAATGTGCCAGCTCCTTCTCATTTTAAAATCACTTCTCAGAAAAGTAATTTTCTAGATTTTTTCATAATATTAAATACTGTTTGACCCAAGAGCATGCAGTTACTGTCCCTAGGGTGACTTACCTGACATTTTGTCTGTGCAATGACTGCATGGATTATGGATTCACAAAAACACTGCACAAATATTGGGCCCCCACTGAAGTAGCCATTCTACCTGTTTTCACCACAAATACAGATTTGTCTGAGGATTCTGTATGTGCCATGGGAGAACATGCCCCCGTCAAGAGTATTTCACATGAAGCACTGCTCATGAGCTCTAAAAGTATTTCTATTTCTTTATTAAATTCACTGTTTTCCATAGGATCAACATCTAGCTGACTTGTTTCTGTCACCTGCTTAGTTTAATTCTTCAGTTGTTTGTAAGTTGTTTAGTTTTCCATCAATAAAAGCACAAAACCAAATACTTGTAGCCCACACCACATGTGTTTTGGTTTAAGAAACCTTAGTTGTAAGTTAGTAGTCTGATTACGTTTCAGATATTTAGTCTAGCACTTTGACTTTTTGTTGTTGGTCCACCGATCAATGGCATGAACTCTTCCATAAAACCATCAAATTACCTGGTTTTGCCTAACCACTTGAGTTTGTTTTGTGACTAATTTTAACTTGTGGTGTCTGAGTGTACCTTTTTGCATGACTTGTCTACTCAAAAATACCTGGCGATGTTCACATGCAAAGGGGAAATCTGGTCATTTAGCTGTAGTACATTCTGTGTAATGCAGTCCATCACTTTGCTTTCTTTAATATTGCTTTAGCAAAACTTACTTATGTGGAGTACATGCTCTTTAATAAATAGCTTGATCATTCTTCCTTGTGATTAATTAAAAGGAAATATTTCCTTCATAATTTTTAAATCATTAAATGTATTTGTATGAAAGATTGCATTTTTCATATTTGGGGAGGAAAAGAACACAGACAACTTGCCTGTATAACAACTATGTGATTGTATGATACCTCCTAATAAAAAACAGACTTCTGGCAAAATGAGTAATGGATGGTAGAGATTGAGAATAATTATACTTGCTTTAACAAAGACAAGTTGTTGTGCCCTCTACATCCTTCATGTTTTCAGTGAGTTCTTAATATCAAAGTATCTGGGATGAGAGCTTTTTTAGCTGGGAGAATTCAGACATTCAGCATCTACATATGGTGTGGTGGTGTGGTGCCACCATCGTTGAAATGTGCTGGCCCTATGCAAGATGATGGTAGTACTAGAGTAGGAGTTGGAGGACGAGCAGAGTAATCTGCAGCACTTGATCTGTGGTGGTTGGTGGCATTTTAGGTACAGGAATTAATCTCCTTCGGGTAAGTTTCAGTTAGAAACTGGCACTCAAATTTTCCTGCTCATTTGGTGTCTGCAAGTGAGATGGCATCTAACCTCATACCAGGGGCCATCTGGTCCATGGGGTCAGCAGAGCCTGTTCATCTTCTGTTGCATCTGCTTGTCATGTGCAGATGTCTTGCCTCCCAAGTCCCTTTCACTGAGGCCTGTGTGTGAGTACTGAAGGACTCACACACAGTGAAGTGAGTATTCAAGCTGAAGTTGCCATCAGCTCTTCCTGACAAGATGTCCCTGACCAGAACAGAAGCTTTCATGTACTGTCTGCAGTGGAGGATGCATACATATAGCTGTGTCGAAGTGTCTTAACCTGAAATTCACTCATTGCTTTGCATGCTGATTTTCTTCTCTACTAGCAAACCAATGCAAAAATTTGTTTCTATATCAAATACGGGGTTTTAGGTTTTTTTTTTGTAAAGTGAATTAGGGTCCAATTAGCAAGCAGTCCAACTACTTTCTTCACATTTGACTGTAGTTCTCTGCAATCCCTAAAAACCTCTTCTATGTTTCTTCACTCAGGCTGTTGCCCTTAAAAATCCCCACAGAAAATCTGGCTGAGTGTGTGTATATTTTTTCTGTTGGTTTAGCCAGAGCATACAATAGCCACCTCATTAGTCAAGAGTCATGCTCTATGGAAAGCTTCTTGCCTGAACTCAGTGCTCTGGCAGTCTTAAGCTATTCATCGTGGCATATTATTCAAGCTAAATTTACATTCTAATCCTGCTTTTCATACTAGGTTTGTACTGTTAAAATAACCCAGATTTTGGTGGGTTTGTTTATGCATCTGTTCAGAGTGCTGTTTCAGCAGTTGCAGATTCCACATCTAGTGGAGACCAACCTAATGGTCTAGAAGTCTTGTTTGGTTAAGAAGTATTCAAAAGGATTCAAATCCTTAATTATCATGAACATTTTTGTGACCTTTAAATAAATGCGCTTAGGTTCATGCTTGGTGTGGTGTTGTGGCAAGTTACATTCTCTTGGCATGTGTGTGAGGAATGCCATAGGGGCATCCATGTGAATAGGTCATTGGTCACTAGCTCCATACTACCAGCTCTAAGAGAAAAAAAAAACAGTGTTTTACTGTTTGTAGTTTGTAGTTCTCATGTCTGAGAAAGGCACTTGGTAAAAACTGTAGGTGTCTTCCCCAGTCTCCCATTTTAGGATCTCAGAATTAATTTCAGACTTCAGTTTTAATTTTAGCCCTTCCTTGCTAGTTAATGAACAGAAATGAAAATAAGTCATACGTAATTGCCAAACAGATGAATCAGCTTTTAATGGACTACAGAAGATCATAGAGAGATGAGCCTTTGGTGTTGAAATGTAGCTTGCATGAATTCCCCTCTTCTCCTGCCACCTGTAGTGTAAGACTACTGGGAAGCTCTGTTTACATCAAGACAAGTGTGATTGAGGCCATTCTAGGAGCAGAATGCCCATAAATCTGGAAAAAATGGGAAATGTTGGGTAAAGTGTTAGACTTCTACATTCAGCAGTCAAAGTTTAGGTCAGATTTCTCAGTGATTATTTGTTTCTCTTTTCAAAAGTAGTCAGATTTTTCTGTTCATGAGTGTAGGAGACAAAATGGAACTGAAAAACTTGGCAATAAAGTATAGCTTCAGCTTCAGAACTCCACTTAGTGTTTTCTGGTATAAAACTTTAAATATGACATGAGATTATTGTCTGTGTACCTTGTCTGTTATGATACTGAGGGAAACTGGAGTCCTCTGTCTTGCAGTGGCATATGCCTGTAATGGTACACTTGCACCATCTTGAACCTCAGCCTTGTAGCAAGAGGTCTATTTAGTCACACTGTTTCTTTTGTTCTACAGTTCTGTTATATTCTCTTTAATTGGATCCTGGAGCTGCTGCTTGTTCACTGTGGCAGATTTCTGCATAATGTTCACTTGGTAGAAGCTTCTGTTGTGCCATTCACAGCTAGGGGAACTGGTATCAATTTTCTGAAAAGTGAATTGGAGAGGAAAGGATTATTTTTGTTCCTGTTCTTAATTGCTCATGCCCTGACTGTTTTCAAAGTGAAAAAGAACCAAAAGTGGGTTTTAAATAATGGTTGCTCATTCCTCCATTTTTAGTTTCTATTTCAATTTGATAAGGCCTCAGAATCAAGTATGCTCTATCTGAGCTGCTCTTCAGCCTAGTGTATTGGAAGGAAATCTGTGAACATGTATGTGGACAAAGTTTATCTTTTCAGATGTCCAGCCTTGACTTTCAAGGAATTCAGTTTCATGGAAGGGATGGGAGAAACTGTAAGATAAACTTGGAGTTAGGTTGCAATAAATACACTTCTATATGTCTGGACCTGAGTTCCAAGTCCCTGCTGCAGAGTAGAAACCAGATCCCTACGTTAGGCTCTTGTTTTTTATAGGGAACAGGTAGACTTGTCCATTTCTAAACAGCATATAGGTGAAACCTAAAGCTTCACCCCTTTCTTCTTGTAGGTACTTTGCATCAAGACTGTAAAGGTACCTCTCTACCTATTTGTTACCCTATCTGTAAACTAACTCCTGAAAATAAGTATTTACTAATTTCCAAATAATAGAACTAAGCAGAAGTTTTTGGTGAAAGATGATACCTTGGAATTTAGATCAGTACCACAAAAAACAGCAGACCAGTCAATTTCTCATCTTTTCATGAGATCTCAATGAGCAAGAAATCTTAAACAGAGGATATCCATGTATGCCTACCTCATTTGATATAAAATCTATAATGTAATAATGAAATTTTCAGTGTAAATTAACTTCCCTTCACTAACTGCTACATATTTATTGCTTATATTGTGAAAATTTTCTACTTTGTATGGAGAGCAATAATTTGTACTCACTGGGGGGGAATGTTACAGTTTAAATAGTAATGTTTGTATCCCCATATTTACTTTGTTCATAAAATAGAAAGGACCAAACCAAAGGAATATAATGCTTTTATTTAGAGGACTATGCCAATAATATTCATTTTGAAAAGATACAAATTGATGCCTAGTGTTTTATTTTTCAGGATCAACAGATTGCATATGCTATTCAACTGTTGGCATTTCTGATCCTGTAACTTCGGCTCTTCATATTATTGTAGGTGGGTGTTTGCAGTTTGCTGTTGTGTTATTGAAGTGGTGAAAGTAGCCCAAAATACTATTTTCATTTAGTTCTCTCTTTATGTCTATGAAAAATATAATTGGAACATAATGGCTGAGTTGAAATACCAAGTTTTTGTCTGTGATTTAAGTCTCTAATTTGAAATACAGGAGGTTAAAAATCACTTTCTTTCTCTACAGTAATTCACTGTTTCCAAGGAATCATAACATTTTGAAACTTTGCTAAAGTTTTCAGGCATTCTGGCATTCCTTTGAAAATACTAAAATGCAATAAGCATCATCAGTTGTTGGACAATATCTCTCGCTGTATATATGTATATCTATCTTATAGAAAGCCTTGAGAAGTGTCTGAATAGTAGTATTTTGTGGAAGTTGTCCAAATTTCCTGGGCAATTCAATGTTCCCATGCCAAGTTAGAGTTAAGGTACCTTTTGGTATCATTACTGAGTATTTAATAGTTGCAGTTTTAGGATCTGGTGTTGCAAAGGTTTGCACATGTGTTTCTCTTATTAACCTATGATTAACTCTGTTCAGCATCTGTAGGGCTTAGGCCTTTGGACTAGGATTGATGTGGCTTTAGTATATCATAGTATTTGATCCGTTTTATTAAGTCCCAGAACAGTGGCTCATCTGGTCCAATCTCCCTGTGAAACAAAAAAAACCCCAAACACCAAAATACCAAACAAGCTAAAAAACCAACACTCACCCCCACAATGCCCACCATCACTCCAAAGCTTGCACAGTGAGGACATCAGAGAAGTGGTGTACTCTTTGTTCTTAGAGATTTTCAGGATTTGGCTGGATAAGCCCTGAGTAACCTGATCTGACCTCATAGCTGAATCCGCTTTGAGTGGGAGGTTTGGTGAGAAACCAAACCTTCCAGCTTGAATTATCCTCTGATAGTATGACACAGAGGTTTAAGTAGTACCCAGGGGACGTACAGGAGGTAGTGCCTTGATCTGCTCAGGGAAAGGGCTGTGGCAATTGACACAGGGTGCCCAGGGAAGTGGTTGATCACCAGCCCTGGAGATTCTTAGAAGATGTGTAGATGAGGCACTTAGGGAGATGGTTTAGTGGTGGGCTTGGCAGGGCTGGGTTAATGTTAGGGCTTGATGATCTTAAAGGTCTTTTCCAATCAAAATAGTTGTGTAACTCTATCCCCTCCTACTGCTTCAGAGTAAGGGGATATAAATTCTTCATTATACATTTTTGGTGTACTGAGCCTTTTCTTCTCACTTAGTGTTTAATGCTTTTAAAGAATGAAATTAAATTAGCATTAAAAATTATTTTTCCTTTTCAGCATGTGTAAGAAGTATATGCATTCATGACATACAGATTGACGTAAACGCAATATGTATTTTTTATTTTTAATGACTTGGCAGTGTTAAAGTTACTATCATGTTTGCAGCTGCAAATAAAATGAGGCTTAATAGATGCTTGCACTTCTCATCTTCATAGGTGACTGTCAGCCTCTGGATGTCTCTTCTGTACATCACAACAACACATTTTTGAAATACTCCGTGTCATTGCTGGGTTATGGTTTTTATGGAGATATATTGAAAGACAGTGAGAAGAAGCGGTGGATGGGTCCGATGAGATACGACTACTCAGGTAATTTTTATAATTATCACATTCTTTTGTCAGCATGTAAACATATTGGAGCAGTTGATTTACACTCTCCAAACCAACCTTCTCTGAAGCTTGTAAACATCAGAAGCAGACTGAATCTGATTTTAAGCTCCTTGTAGCACCAAGTATATTGGATCACATCATATAAAGCTCTGTAACTTCGGGGTTAATATTGACAGTGGCCTCAATAAAGTTATGTTAAATATGTGTCACCTATTGAAAATGGCCTAAAAAGTAGTAACTCTGTGTCCTAATCATTTTTAGTAACTAAAGAGAGATAGGCACTCCTCTGTCTTGAACATTCAGCTGATGGAATGAATTGTTCATTTTGCCCTTATTCTAGCACTGATTAGAGAGAGATGAGTGATTTAGTCGTGTAACCTGATATTTGGATAAATCCTTTACTAGTAGAAAGTATCTTTTGCCTCCTTTGATTTATCTTGTGTTAGGGAAAGAAGATGCATGGGGAGAATTTTAGTGTAGGCCAAGTTAAGATTCAGCAGTGATGTATAACTAAATATTTTAGTTGGTTTTTGAAGATGTCAAGTGAAATAATGGCACTTTTGGTGAATGTTAAAAAAACTGAAGTGGTGCTGTGGTATTTTCTTGCTCCTTACAGTCTAAAACATTATAAGAAAAAGAGGTCTGAGCTTGAGGAGGGCTACTATTGTTTTGCAGTCCTTAGAGAAGGAAGAAGAGGAAAAATTAAGGAATGTATGCAGAAATGTTTGCCGTGTGGATTTACAATGACTTAATGCTGCATAATGTGTTTCTTATGTAGGCTTCAAGACTTTTCTTTCCCATCATTATTATGAAGGAACAATTGCTTATCAACCAGCAAAACACACACAAGGATCTCCACGAGATAAAGAGAGCTGCAGAACAGGGTAGGCTAGTGTTTATCTCTGGCTATTTGGTATGAAATATTTGAAAAGACCTGTACATAAATAGAGGTTACAGAAGTGTTGGTTTTAGTATCAAAACAATTACTCTAAAAGAGATAAGCTTGTAAAAAAGTTATTGACTCATTAAAAAGGGCACCTCATTTTTTCAGGTCATTAAACAAAAAACTAATAAAATTTTGTTAGCTGGTTCTTCTCCTCCCTCAGTTTTACTGAAGCAAAATATACCACAGGACCCAGTTACAAGATGCTGGTGGTGCTATGCTGTGTTACTACTAAGAAATCAAAAGTCTGGATGCCTCATAGCTTCTACAAATGGAAATAATAATTCAGAAATTCTCAAGTGTTCACATAGTAACTGGATCTAGCAATTTTAGCAGCTGTTTTAGTGCCATGACAACAGCTGGCATGGCTTGTCCTGAGGACAAGTCCTCTCAGGAAGCAGCCTATTTAGCCTGTTTTTTTCTATACTGCTATGATGCTGTATAAATTCCATGTGATATTCTTCACTTATTTCTTTAGTCAGGGGGCCTACCTTAATTTCACAGCATTCCTTCCTTTCTCCTTGCTTTCACCTGCTTGAAGTTATGCTCTAGTATTTATTATTCTTTATATATGAATTTAGCTATCAGGGATAAAGTATTTTTTACAGCACCAACCAGAACAGCAGGATACAGTGGAGCTGCAAACTTTGTCCAGAAACAATAACACTGCTGTGCTAGTGCTGTGACACACTACAGATCGCAGTCTCTGGTATCAGCTGGAGCAACTATCCCCACCCATCAGGTGTCCTGATGCTGGGGAAGCTCCAGAGGGAGGAAGCTGTCATCGAGGTCTCAGTAATATAGTAAAGGATGCCTGGTGCCTCACAGGGGATTTTTTACTTCCTGATAATTGCTGGAAGGGTAATAGGGCAGGCACAAGCAATTTAGGAGAATCCTGGAGTGTGGTAATGACATTGATCATGCAGGTGATTGACAGGCTGGCTAGAACAACTGCTCTGCCAGTCTTGTTACAGAAAATAAGAAGTGGGGATGTGATGGTTGAGGGCAGTGTTGGCAGTGGTGACTGTGAAATTACAGAGTTTTAACTTCTGAGAGAAGTAAACAAGACAAAAAGTAGAATTGCAGCCCTGGACTTTGGTTTATTTGGGGATCTTGGCAAGATTCCGTGGGAGACTGTCCTGGAGTGCATAGAGGAGAGTTAGTTGGTACCTCCTCAAAGTACAAGAATAGTCCATTCTGATATGCAGAAATTTGAATACCCAGGAAAAAGAAAAGCAACTTGGATGAGCAAGGAATTGAGTAGTAAAGAGAAGGCAAAAGTGGAATGGGTTACTTTGGAAGAACACCAAAGACATTGCTTAAACATGCAGGAATGAAATTGAGAAAGCCAAAGCCCAGGGGGAGTTGAAATCAGTGAGGGATGTGAAGGGTGTTGCTTCTTATGAAAGGATTATTTAAATATACCAATCATAACAAAAGGCTGAAGGAACTGTGGGCCTGCTGCTTATTAGCATGGGGAACATATGATAAGATATATCAGTAGGCTGCAAAAGTGCCCCTTTACTCCCTTTTTCACTAACGTAGTCTCCCCCCAGGACATACAGTATCAGGCTCCTGGCTGAAGGGGAAACAGTGGATGTTACATATCTTGACTTTAGCAAGACCTTTGGTCCTGTTTCCTGTGATAGGATTAAAACCAAGTTGGTGAGGTGTGGAGTAGGTAAGTGGGTGGGTTAGAAACTGGCTGGACTAGTAGAAAGGCTGTGAATGCCAAGTCCAGCTGGCAGCCAGTTAGTAATGGTATCTCTTGGGAATATTGAGACTAATACTGTGTGACATCCTTAGGAATGACTGGGACAGTCTCAGAACGTGCACTCTCTGCAGTTTTATGGATGATGCCAGACTGGGAGGAGTGGTTTATGTTGAAAGTCAGTGCTGCTATTCAGAGGGATCTTGGTGGGCTAAAGAAATGGGTGACAGGAATCTCCTGAATTTCAGGAGACGTGAATGTCCTGTACCTGGGGTGGAGTAGTCCCATGTAACAGTAGGCACTGACTGGCTGGAAGGCAGCTCTGCCAAAAGGAACTTTGGAATCCTCGTGGGCATCAGCTGTACCTGAGTTAGCAGTATGTCCTTGCAGCAAGGAAAGCCCACCGTACATTGAGTTTTCTAAGCAGAAGGGAAGTCAACAGGTCAGGAATTACTCTTCCCCTGCACTCAACACTCGTGAGATGGACTGTTTCCAGTATGTCAGTGTCTTTCACTGTTAGAGCAGTCAAATGTTGGAACAAGGTGCCCAGAGGTCTGTGGACTTTACCCTTGCAGATCTTCAAAACTCAACTGAATAAGACACTGAATATCCTGATTCTGTAAGGGCAACTTTGAGCTCTCCTGTGAGACCAACTTTGATCCGATCAGAAATCTCTTCTAACCTATGTGATCTCATGGCTCTGTGCTGCTGTTACCTCTGACATCCAGTAATCTCCAAACTGTACTTAAATAACTGCACTGCCTGCAGTGATTCATGCCACATGGGGGTTGGCAGTGCTATGCTGCATCTTGTGATGGGGGAAGGTCCTGTAATGACTGGGTAAAATAAAAAGGTTGAAATTAATAATAGTGGAGGTTTTTCAGGAATTGAATTGTATTTTTATTTTTAGATGTTACATTTGCAAGGAAAGTGAGAAACAGCTGGCAGAACAGCAGAAGGAATGTGGATTAAAACATGAAGGTAATTTGTCAAAAATGTAAACTGTGATAGTATTATGCAAATTATTATTTTTCACAATATATCACTTCAAGTGTGTGTATTTTGGTTTTTTAAACATTCTGTGTTACTAGACAATCCATTGTTTCTTTCAGCTTACAGAAAACATGTGTAAGTGTCATTGCTCCCCTGTGCAGCACTGGTGAGGGCACACCTAGAACCCTGTGTTCAGTTTTGGGCCACTCACTTTAAGAAGGACATTGAGGGGCTGGAGTGTGTCCAGAGAAGGGCAACAGAGATGGAGAAGGTCTGGAGCACTGGTCCTGTAAGGAGCAGCTGAGGGGGCTGGGGGTGTTTAGCCTGTAGAAAAGGAGGCTCTGGAGACCTTATCATTCTCTACAATTGCCTGAGAGGAGGGTGTAGCCTGTAGATCATCATACTGTGGAGATTCGTTGGTAACATAAAGATTCCTGTGCAACTTAAATTCCAGTTACACATGTTTAGTGCTTTCATCCCAGCTGCTGCTTTCAGATCTTTGATACAGTCAAGAGGTGGCCAAATCAGAATATTTCTTGGGATATTTTAATCTATGCCCAGATTCAGCTAAAGAAATTTTTATAGAGTATAAATAATGGGTATAAATAATAATATAAATGTGACAGTAGGTTTCTTGATAAAAAAGAATCTGTCTTTTTGAGAAATAATAGTAGTAAGAAATTGCAAACCTCTTTTGGTTTTGGGATTTTTTATTTGGTTTTCTT
The DNA here is from genome assembly GCF_008360975.1 of Lichenostomus cassidix. Classification (NCBI taxonomy): domain Eukaryota; kingdom Metazoa; phylum Chordata; class Aves; order Passeriformes; family Meliphagidae; genus Lichenostomus; species Lichenostomus cassidix. The sequence continues at coordinate 15,246,874 of NC_139480.1, read as the reverse complement.
CACCTTTGTGTGTGGTGTTTTTTTGTTGGTTGGTTTAGTTTTTAAATCTGCCATTTTGTTACCTTTCATCCAGCAAAAGAGCTACTAGAAAGCTACAAGTTAGTTAGCAATCAAGACAGTTTTAGCCAACATTGCACATGACATTAAGCAGCTGATTATGTAGGATATTGTTTAATCCATTCTGCTTCTGGTAGCTGGCTTTCTTTGCAGTCCAGTCTCTTCTCCATGCAGTACTGGTAAGGAAACAATACAGTCAGCTACTTCTCATTCACAATAGAAAGGATTTTAAGTCTCCACTTTAGACAAGCTTTTCACTCAGCAGGGTGTCTTGGCTGACTCTTGCATTGTGCCTACTGGGTCTGTGTATGATTCAGATAAGTTTAGAAGGATGCTTGATTGGTTGTTCCTGAACACATTTCTTTGTATTGTGCAGAAGTTTCTGTGCATGTGCTGAGAAAATGTTGAGTGTTAGTACTTTATGCTGACTTCAGCAGCTTGCAGTGTATGTACAAAATAGGCAGTTAAAATGAGTGCCATTTAGGCACTCCCTGCTTATGACTGCCCTCCGGTAGGAAAGATATTTTGAGCAAATAATTTGTGCTGTTACACTGATACACACTGCAAAATGGTTATGAAAACAGTCATTCATTTCAAATGTGATTAATACCCTGACTTTGTTCTTAGTTTTAACAGTGAAGGTGTTCTTGAATATGACATGCTGAAATTTATACCAGATGAAAACCATCTATTACAGAAACATAAATAAGCATTTTACCCTAAGGATTTTGAGACTTATTTACTGCAGTGAGCATACTTAAAATGTTAATACATATCTAGATGCACCGATGACTAAATTACTAATGCTTCTCAGAGAAACAGCAAAAGGATTTATCAGTAAAGGGCATTGTTTTAAATTTGTTGTTTGTGTATCAGAAAATGCCTGTTGTTTCCAGTTCCAGTAGTTTATGTTCTGTTCAGTTACCTTCATCTCAGAGCAGGGTCTTGTCATTTGCCTGCAGCCTGAACAGTCATTCTGTAGTCTGACATTTAGGTTTGTCTCATCTCTCTTAAGATGCACATTTTGAATCTGATTTAAATTACTTCTTTCAGTAATGTCCTGTTTGAAAGCAACATAAAAAGATCAGCAGTAAAGCAGGCAATACTAAAAAGCACTGTGGCAAATGAAGCAAAAATGTTGAATTTAAAAACTGTGGTTTTTCTTGCCATTTCTGATTTGTTTCCCAAGAGATAAAGGGGGTAGTCTAGATGGAAAAACTACAATAAAATATTTTGTTTTCTCTAAGTCTTTTGTCACATTATGATCTTACATGTTTTTTCTTGGAGTTCTGTTTTTCTTGGTCTTGTTACTGGAGAGTGGATAGGAAGAAGTTTCAATGAATAAAAATTCCAGGAAATCAGAAAAGTTCAAAGAGTGAAGAACAACTACAGAATACTTTGGAAATATTTTTTTTTTCTTTTTCTTCTGATGTATAGAGCTTGGAACAGGTCAATTCAAAATGAATGCATCTTAGACTTTAGGTTAAAAATAATCTAGGCAATTGTAATACTGATTCTCTAACGTAAATGTGAAGTTCCTAAAATTGAGACAGTAAGGAATATCAGAATTTCAGAACATGCAATATATAGCATGATCATCGTCTTTAGTCATGTCAGAAAAACACCTTGAAAATCACTGTAATTTAACTGAAATGTGGGGAACTGAATAATGTTAGATTTTCAAGTTCATACCAGTTAACATTGCTCAAAACCTCTACCTTCTTTACCCAAACAAACTTCAGCATTTTTTGTTCACTCCTTAATTTTACCCCTAATGGCACTTCACTCCTGAACTCCAGTCTTAGAACAACATGTATGTCCATAATCTATTCTGCAGTCATTATGTCTGTGGAATTGTTCATTTGAAATGAATCCATTTAGATTGGTAGGAGAAAAGAGTGTTATGGCTGCTTTTTTGCTTTTTCTTATTGTGATAAGGAAGACAATTATGTGTAATATAATAATGCAAAGGCATTTTTTATCTATTTTTATCCATATTCAAGAAAATACAGTTTAGGTAACAATGCATTGCTTGCCAATGCTTCTTTGTTCTAAAAAATTCCTTTGCATCCTGGTAGTATCGATGCCAGCACATGTTTAAGCTCAGTCTAGATGTAATCTTCAACAGAGTTTCACAGGGTTGAAAACAGGCTTTGTGTTGTTTCCAGAAATCTCTGAAGATTTAGACCCAGGAACATTTAACTCTATTAACAGTTCAAATCTTCAGACATTTCGGGCTGGGATGATCAGGTTCCTGATCTGCCACTTGCTGGTCCTTGCTGCACCCTGAGTCATCTCTTCCCTTTGTCTTTTTTAAATATTAATTTGTAGCATTGAGGAAGAAAAGGAATATTGCTTTAGAAACCAAATACTAAACTACGATCTTTGCATTCTTAGTTAAGATTAACAAGTTGAAGAGCAAAAACAGAATTTAAAAAAGTTAATCCCTCTGAACTTTCACACAAGAGTTGTAACTTGCCTCTGTCTTTTCCCTTCCTATGTCTTTGCAGGTTTGCCCAAATAGCACTGATCCTGAATTTGACATGCATATGCCAGAACAGGCAAGCAGTTTTGGGAGATAGTCACAGTCTCTGATGGGAGAAAGCAACTTTCTCTGTTAGTGTGTGAAAAACAGATACTTAAAAATGTAATTTTTTAATGTAGTTTATTTTAAATATTTATTGAAAGTACATGAATATGCCCAGGGAAGACTTTTAAGTTGCCAGTGGCTTGCTTTATAGTGTTCTTTTAAGTAGATCAAATGGTTACCTATCTCCACGTCTTTATTGATGTGTTTCAGAAGGTGAAGAAGAATGGAAGATTATAAAAGGGAAGTTCCTAGCCATTAATGCAGTAAATATGAGCTGTGCTTGTCCACGAAGTCCAAAAGGTCTTTCCCCAGCAGCTCATTTGGCAGATGGTTCAGCAGACCTCATTCTAGTTCGGAAATGCTCCAGATTTGATTTTCTACGGTATCTTGTCAGACACACAAACCAAGATGATCAGGTGTGTATTCCTTTTGACAGTGAATTATACAGAGTCCATCTAATATTCTTATATAACAGAAATAACATCTGTAAAGCAGGTTTGTTTGTTTTTTTTTAAATTTATACATTTTGGGTGATGCTATCTCAGCATGTATACCATAAAAAAAACAAGCAGCTCAAAACATTTTACCAAAGTCAGCTCTTTGGCCATAGCATTCTAACAAAATTCCACTTTGGCCAACTGAATACAGTTTTGTAAGCTTTTCCATGTATTTGCTGTTTAGACAATATTTAAAGTTGTTTTATCACAACTGTGCCCTCATGTAGTTGTCATGAAAAACTGCTCACAGCATGAAAAACTACTCACAGCATGAATAGCTGAGGTCGATGTGGTAAAGAATAATAAATCACTTTTGTGAACTGTATAAAAATGTGATTTAGAAGAAAGTTACCAGAACTGCAGTTTGATTGTAAACTGCAGGCTTTGAGCAGTATTTCACTACATTAAGTGACCAGGATATGAGCTTTATGCATTCAGCTTCAACATTATTTCTTGCATGTGTTGTAGCTGTCAGGGGAAGATTCATCAATGCTTTGGATTGCAGTATCTGTTGAAACAGAGCTATGGCTGTGAATACATGCATTTAATATTTGTCACAGTCTGATATTATTCACATGTTTTGGAAATTATCTGAACAATGGACTAATGTCATATCCAGTGCATAAAAGCAATAACAAATATCACATGTTTATGATGCCATTCCTCTTCCTCTGTAAAAGAATTAGTGTAGATTCTTTTTTTTTAATTTTCTCATTACCAGTTCCTGGGACATTGTGAATGTGTCTGTATTTGTCCTTCCTGCTGTTCTCAATCTCCTCTTCTTTCCTTCACTCCTCACTCACTGTTCCCTTGATGTTTTCAATCATTTGAAGTCATCCTTGGCTACCTTTCAATATTACAGCCAATTTGAAAGGTAGCCAGGGATGGCTTCTAATAGGGATGGCTTCACCATAGTAGTGGGAAACCCTTTTTGAAAACTTAACGAAATTTGAAGGAAAAAAAAAGGGAAGAAAAGGGTGACTGTACATCCACACAGACTGTTTTATGGGTAAACTGTTTCTTCATGTTTGCTTCCTTGCCTTCCCATAGACATACACAGATGTACTCCATGGCCTTTGCTAAATGACCTGTCTGTATTCACTACAGCTTGCTGAATATTTAGCTCTATATCTCTTAAGTTGCTTTCAGGGCAGATGGGGGCACCCTCTAATTTTTTGTTTTTTCAATTAATGTAGCCTGTTTTAAAGCAATTGTACAGTATCGTAGTGTAAAAAGCCTCTGCTTTAAGAGCAATCTCCTAATTGACCTGCTTTTTCTAGCTGAATTAACTAGTTAAAAATACTTTTATTTTGTAATAATACTGCCCTCTGTTATTTTCATGTATCCCCAGCTCTGTGATTTGATCACACAGCCATGGAATTCCCACCTTCAGGGCATTGTTCCAAGGGCAAAAGCAGAAGACTTTCAGAAAAGCCTAAGTGTCTTAAGGACTGTACTTAAACAGGTCCTGAGGATCGTGCAGAGATACAATCCAAACATTTTTGACTTTTATACCATGTTATAATGATTTTTATAGTTTATTTAAAATAGTTTTTATAATCCATTTACTCGTAATCCCCGAACCTGTTATCTGGTTGTTACACAGTAGCAGTATTGCATCTGCTTGAAAAGGACCATTGAGAAGTAAGGTTTCATTTTGGCTTTGTTGTTTTTGACTTGTGCAGTTTTTCAAAAATCACTCTATGCCTCAGGTCAGCTTCTCTAGAAAATTGGAGTGGACAGGCTTTTCTTGAGTACAAAATGCTGCATGCTGAGTTACTTTACACATCAAGTGTATTTAATTGTAATTGTCTGATTTGCTTTTTTGTAGTTTGACTTTCCATTTGTAGATGTTTATCGGGTGAAGTGTTTCCAATTTATATCAAAACTTTCAGAAGACAACGAAAGCAATGTCATGGACATAGGAAAGAAACGTTTTGGCCAGTTCTGCAGAGATCATCCAGCCTGTTGCTGTAATATTGTTAATAGCACCTGGAATTGTGATGGAGAAACTCTGGATAGTTCAGCAATTGAAGTGAGGTAAGCTTCAATTTTTCTATGTAGCAGAACACATTAAGCTTTCCCATTGACTTTAAAGACACTCATAGAGACATCCCAAAAAGATGCCTGTGCATAGCAAATTTGAGTCTTCTGATAATAAACTTAAATATTTTTGTTACCGTTTTGAATCCTTTCCAGAGGATACTGCAACCATGTAAGTTGTAAATGATCACTCTGAGTGAGATGGATGGCCCTACCTTTGAAGTCATAGTTACTTCTTAGGAACTGGTATTATGTGCTTAAAGTGCTGAAAGTGAAGATGGTGTTGGAAGGATTCTTTTTAAATGAGTGGAATACCTCATTAGTATGAGCAATAGCTTTTCCTATTTAGCTTAAGTAAGCATCTTTATCGTGCAGAAATACTGAATATGTCCCATACTTCTCTTTTTTTGGCACACAGCACGGAGTCTTATCTCCAGTCTTCGCATATGGAGAAAGAATTTTGCAGTTGTGCAAATAATCAAATTAGAAAAGAAGTCTGTAAAATTTGAAAGGTGGTTTGTTCTTCTGGTTTGGTTTTTTTTTGTTTGGATTAGTTTTGGTTGCTTGTTTTATTTGTTGTTTATAGAACAAAGGGAACTAAATCCATCATATTTACATACAAATGTGTTCCATTAAAACATAGTCACTTAACAGTCCAAAGGTGAGTTTTATAAATGCTGTATATTTGTACATGTAAAAGATTGGCTCATCTAAGTGCTCATAGAACTTTTTGTGTGGACAGGAGGAATAACAGGATACATGGAAGCATCCAGCCCTCTTTGCAGGGGAGGATTGTATGAAAAATGAGGGCGTGGTTTCTGTAGTCAGGAGTAAGGAACTTTGTCCAGCGGTTTGAAATTAATGGATTATTGGTATTAAATTACTAGAATTAAATATGTTGTACCCATTTATTTCTTACTAATTGATTTCTATATATTTTCAGGGTTCACTGCCAGTTAATGAAACTGTTTGCAAGGGGAATTGAGGAAAACGGTAAAGATGAAGCTGCCTACAGCCAGAGTAGCATTGAACAATTGCTATAGACATTGTTCCTCCAATGGGGAGGAGAAAATATAAAAGCTCAAGGAAATTGAGTAAATATGCATTTTAGTCAAATTGACAAGTATTTTAAACTTTTAGATTTTTTTAATGGCTTCAGTATCATTTTAGACATCTTAGTGGATAGTGTAATTTAAAAAAAAATATTGTAATCATCAAAATATATCTTGGAGCAATGTAATCTAAGTTATGTTAGAAAAGAGAGGATTGGCCTTTATCTGTGTATTCATGATCACTGATAAATTCTCTGTGCTTTTCTAGAGAGCTAATTTAGCAGTTGTGTTGCAATAATATGTAAATGTTACGAAACATTGGACTTCCCATTGGCACCAAGGCAAGACATTTTCAGTGTCTGAGAAGATGTTTTTGGCTGGGAGTGTTATGTAGTTGCATGTGGCTTAAATGCTGGACAACAGTCTTGTCTTGTCATTCTCATCTTTTTTTTTTTTTTTTTAACTCTTGCATTTTGTAATTCTGACAATACCTTGCAACTTATCAATGCAATTCAAACATACATTCCTGGCTTTAAGTAGTAATAATAGTGTACAAATACTTTGAAAAATAAAAGCACAACTATATTCAGGTCACACCTCATCCTATATATTCTGTCTTTGAAGGCGTCCTTGCATCATACTTTTTGGGATTATAAAGGGTTTTGTGACAGTTTAGATGATACCAAATACCACACAGTGCAACTGAAATGTCTTGCAAGCAAATTGCAGGAATACTTGTATAATATCAGGAAGGCACAGGCAAAGGAAAATATAAATAAGATCTCAAACACCAGCAAGTTTTAATTTTTTAAAAATACCTAATATTAACATATTAAAAGTTTCCCTCTTCAGTACACAATTCTTTGGACATTCTACTCCATACATTAAAATGTCTTTGCAAAATAAGGTGCTGAAATTGTTAAGTCTAGAAATATGATTTGATGATTGAAAGTCCTTAAAATGATGTTTGTTTAACTAAATATGAAACAAAATAACTTGTTTTGGGAAGCCAAGGGAAGAAACTGGCATCTGACAAATCATGAATTCACTGTGCTGATTTGTTTTTATAACAAAAAACATTATACTGTCATATAGAGCTATGGAGTGATTATTTAAGTTGTGTACAGTTTTGTGTGTTGAAGCTAGCACATACATGTTTTGTGTCCAGGGTTGGGGCTAAATTTTGCTCTTCTTGTACAGACTTATTCCTGTTTGAGGACCAGAAGTTAGCCCCTGTTCTGTCTTTTTTTAAGTGTTCCTTTAAGTTTAAAGTTCTCTTTAAAATTTACTACATCTGAGGGGGTTTTGTGTCCAAACAGCTGATGGTTCTGTATTCATGTGTATTTATTGGTACTTCTGTCATCCAGCTTGTGTTAGTTTCATGTCTCTCATATATTTGGTCAATGTAAGCCATGGTGATTGGTCATTTTATTACTGAAGCACTTGAATATTGTTACAAATGGCAGGTTATTTTTTCTATTGTAGTTATTAACATTCCAGTTTTGTGTATTATCAAAATTGTGTGCTGTATCTTTGCTACAAAGTATTGTTCATATTGCTCTATATGACAAAAAGCACTTGCAAATTATATTTGCCTGAAGTATAATCATACAAAGTTTAGGATCTTTATTTTGTTATATAGTATTCCAGAAAATACTTGAATACTTTTCCAAATCTACTGCTCTTTGCTTTCCTTATTAATACAATGCATTGAAATGTTGATTCATCCAATGTTTTTCTGACATTTGTAACAGGTGTTAAATACACTGTATTTTTAAAGCCATGTTTAATAAGTGGAATAGTACTTTTGAGGTAAGATTCCCATTGAAAATGAAATCATGCAGTTCTACAAATGTGAATATTTTTCGAAAGTGTCATTTGTTTAAAAATGTCTATGCTTATTGTGGTCTATCCATGAATATTGTGAGACTACCCAGACTTCCAAATTACAGTAATTCTTGTGCAGGAGATAATGGTGCACACTCAGCTTACCAACAGTGAGGAAGTTTGAGGCATTGCAGGTATCCAGAGCACATTGTTATCAATGTGAACAGGAATAAATACTAGCCAGCTCTTTCCATTAGTTTATTAGCAAGTCATGAGACCCCTACTTGAAAAATCTCTTAATCTCCTAGTGAATGTAAATTGAAATGCTTTGAATATTTGAGTATCTGCAACTGAGTGCTTGGTGTTTCCAAAGAAAGTCACAGTGAAGGTTTCCTTTCTGAGAAAAAGCCACCAGAAAAGGAGGAAAGATCATTGTATGCTATGGTAAAGAAGTGTGAAGTAAATAATAAAGGTATTGCAACATAATAAAATGAAAAGGTCTTAGGTAGTAGAAAAGCTGCATAGTTGCATTTGAATAATTCTATTTGTAGCATATTAAACTAGCAAAGAGCCATATGTGAATTGTATGACATGTCCAGTTTATCTTTAAGAGAGCTACATAAGTAATGTCTGCTTACATTTAATTCTAGGGTTTTTTGTTTCTCTGAATGTAATCTTAGTATGGAAATTATGTACAGGAAAACCAACTTCGATTTTTCTTTTTTTTCAATCTTGCTGGCTTCAAGATTAGAAAATGTGTTCTGTTTTATGATGCTAGGGCATTTCATTAAAAAAATAAAACCGCATTGTACAACAATACATTGGCTTTTTTCTTTCACAGCTTGATTTGAAAAAAAAATCTCACTTTGACAGAAATCTGGCAGTAGTGTGCTTAGTGTACCCACTGTGGGCAGATCAAACCAAGTGACGCAATTCATAACCTTCCATTTGGGTTGACGACTGCTTCGTGGCAAGTGTGAGTGTGAGCAAACACTGAGAGTGAAGGAAAGCAACTAGTGAAGCTGGACTAAGGGTAAAACTAAGCAACTCTACTAGAGTATACTAGATATAAATATTATTATAATGCAGCTATTTAAAGTTATTATTATGGAAGTGAAAACAAACTGCTGTTCTAAGAAGCATGAAATATATATTATACTATAAGTAGTGTGTGTTAAATAGATGGGGGTCTAGAATTTTGTTGCAATAATTACTACAGATGAAGTACATATTCTAACAAGTAAAACATGTTCATTGTAGATAAACAATGGGCACAGAAGGAGAACATGTTTTTTGGCACTGTAGACCCTTCTGCTTTTGAAGTATATTGTTTTTGTGTGGCAAGGTTTTGGTAGCTGTGGGACTGCAACAGTGACTTGTGGAAGGACAGCAGAGGATGCTCCCATGTCAGACAGTCATTTCCCCAGCCAGCTCCAAGATGAACCTGCCACTGGCCAAAGCTGAGCTCATGGGATGGCACTGCTAAGCACTTGTGTGATATCATAAATAAGTAGGGGTAAAAAATGCTGCTCAACAGCAGTGAAAGGGGTGAGTGGAAAATAAACATCCTGCAGACACTTCAGGACAGTGAAGAAGGGGGAGGAGGTGGTCTGGGCACCAGATGAGATTCCCCTGTGGAGGATCCCACATTGGAGCAGGTGGATGTGCCCTGAGGGAAGCTGCAGCCCATGGAGAGCCCATGCTGGAGCAGGTTTTCTGGCAGGAGCTGCAGCCATGGGGAGGAGCACAGACATGAGTGGGTATTTTTGGCAGAAACTGTGGCCCATGGGGGATCCCTTCCTCTTCAGGAAAGGGGAAGAAGTAAGGGAAATAAAAGTGTTGAACTCACTAGAACCCCCATTTCTCCATCCCCCTGCACTGCTCAAGGTGGGTAGGATGAAGTTGAAGAGTCAGAAGTAAAGTTGAGCACGGGAATGAGGCAGAGAGGGAGGAGAGAAGGTGGCGAGCTTAGGTTTCGGTTTATTTCTATTTTACTCTGGTATTAATTGGCAATAAAATTAATTTTCCCCAAGTTGACTTTGTTTTGCCCCTGACTGTAGTTGCTGAGGGGCCTCCCTGTCCTTAGCTTGACCCATGAGCTTTTCACCAATCTTACCCCATCCTGAGGAGGATGGTCTAGAATCAGAAATTTCTCTAAACATGTGTCTTATAATTCAAGTAATAGAATAATAGAGTCTTAGAACCATTTAGGTTGGAAAGACCTTTAGTATCATAAAGCCCAACCCTTAAACCAGGACTGCCAAGTCCAACACTAAATCATGTCCCTAAGGGCCATATCTATACATCTTTAAAATACCTCCAGGGATTGTGTTTTAGGCACTTCCCTGGGCAGCTTGTTCCAATGCTTGGTAATCCTTTCCTAGAAGAAGTTTTTCTTATACCAAATCTAAACAACACAACTTCATAGGAACTTGGATTGGAAGGAACTTTAAAGATCAACTCAAGTCTAAAGCTCATATTAGCTTTAACTTGAGGCCATTTCCTCTTGTTCTGTTGCTTTTATACAGAAAAGGAGACCAACCCCCACCTGGCTACAAGCTCTTTTCAGGTAGTTGTAGAGTGTAATAAGGTCTCCCCTGAGCCCCCTTTTCTCCAGAATAAACACCCCCAGCTCCCTCAGCAGCTCCTCACCAGTCTTGTGCTCCAGACAGTTACCCAGCTCCACTGCCCTACTGTGGACACGATCCAGCATCTCTTCTAATGAGGGGCCCAGAACTGAACACAGAAATAAATTCCCTGTGAAGTAAATGAGTAACAGGAATTAATAATTTCTATTCTCATTAGTGACATTGCTCTTATTTCACCAGTAGAGTTAAGTAATTTAATAGATTCTAACTGGTGTTTAAGTTGCAGTAAATGAGTTCTGTCCATACTGAAGCGACAGTCTTCCCAACTTCTGTCTTTTCCCACTTTCATGTACATGATGTACTTCTTGCAAAGGCTTATACATGTTCTTAATTAATGCATGACTAGTCCAATTAATTAGAAGGGAGTGGGGCATTCATTCTTCAGTCATGCCTTTCAAACACTCTGCAGTGAGAGTATTAACAATTTTTAAATTCAATTTGCTAATGTTTAGAAATGATTCCTAATATGTGCCTACCAAAATTGCCAGTGAGGTGGTCTTCAAAAAATGTTGGCTCCTTTGAGACTCTTGCGTGTCTGAAAGGGTGATTTGCTCTTGTTGGTAGCTATTTCACCTAAGTTGCAAATTTCTGCCTTATTTTGTAGAAATCCTTCAGCAATAAATAAAATGAAGGGGTTTTTAATCTCTTTTTTTCAATAGTTCAATAGTGTAGAAAAGGAAAAATATAAGAGGAAAAATAATTATTCATAAAGGAAAATTATTGAAAGAATAACAGAAGAGATGCAAATTAAAAAATCCATGAAGAGCAAATTCTGGAAAGGATGAAAACTGCAAAGCAAATACAAAAATGAAGAAAAATAAAAGAAGAAATATGAACACAAAATACACATTTTTTTCCCATTTATTTTTCTGGAAAACTTCACCTGGGTATGTGTACTGTAACTGCACAGTAAAGCTAGCACTAAAGGTTTGAGTAGATTGCTAGAAGTTTGACTATTTACAACTGGCAGAGAGAATAAAAGCTTCATCACTGTTATGAAGACATATTTCTAAAAAAAATGCTGGGTCACTCACCCTCTATTTCCACTCACAAACTTTAGCATGCCAGCAGCATCACTAGAAGAGCTGTTAAAGGAGAATCATAAAAGCAGCCTCATGACTTCCTCTAGCAATGTGCAACATTCTGAAATGACTCTTCAATTTAATCTGCCAAATATTATATTTCATGTTAATATTTAGCAGCTGTATTTTAGGAAAGGGGAGATTGGACAACAAGAAGAAATGCTAGGTTAGTGTTTTAATGCTGCTGAGGTTAAGGTGGTGGGATAGCAACTCACCCCAGCTGAGGGTCTGTCCCTTAGACCTTGTAATGTCAGGGAAAGTTTCCACAAAAAAAAAAAAAAAAAGCTTCCCTACAGCAATACCTGTGCAGTTCCTAGCACGTGTTTGTGTAATCTGTTCTTCTAAGCTTTCAGTGATGTATATTCTGCAAAGCAGATTACCCATCAAAATAGATTTCTTAAAGATTTTTAGTTAGAAACCCTTGGTTACTCACTTAGCTGAATCTCCCTTACTGTATTTACATGTGGGCACAGAGAGCAGCTTGTTGCCTTTGGGGAATTCACTCCCTGGGCTATTCTGTTCCCTTTCAGTTGCCTGTTCTTTGCCTAAACAGTATTATGATTTAGACAGAGAAGAATGTTCAAGTGCCTATTGATAAGATAAACTGCTTGAAGCTGAATTTTGTTTACCACCAAAGAAGGAGGTCTATAGAAAAGAGCTGGTATTGACAGGGTTGCTGTAGAACCAGTAGCTGCATAAAGTCTTCAATCGAATCGGATACTGTCTAGTACCGAGATACCATGTTTTCACAGAATGCTGTCTGAATCTCTGATGGATGCATTTAAGGTAGATGTTTGCTATTTCCTCAGCAATACCTATAAGACAAACAACTACTCTGAGGATTGCTTTGCTGGTAGATGCTGCCCTACCCCTAGATGAAAAAACAGCCCAGTAAGTAGCTTTCAGATGGTTGGAGCCTCCCATTTCCATTGTGTTCTCATAGTGTTTGAATTTTCTATGGAAAACAGGGAAAATCTGAACACCTAGGTGTTGCTGTGGTTGTAATTTTCTAGTTAAGACTTTCAGAAAATCCTCAATACATTGGCAACAGGGTTGGGAAAGAGTAAATATAGGCGTATTCTTTTACCAGAACAGCAGATAGTACTATTTGTTCTCCTCTGTGTGTAGGCAAAGCTTTGAGCCAACAGAAGAAGAGTTTGTATTTTTTGCTGCAAAAAAGAGGTTACAGATTCAGTGGAGGAAGGTGAGGTGGGGAAGAAGCACAAGTTGCTGTTTCATGTGTTCAGGGAGTCCATCCTGAAGTTTTTGTTGTGGAAACACCAGGCAGTAATGGATGGACCAGTGCAGAAGATGGATGCAATGAACAGGAATATCCAAAGATTGGTGGCTGTGCAGCCTCAGCAGTCCAAACTCATCCACCCAGCAAATAAAGTATTGCACCATACTCATGTCCATTGCTCAGGTTTGGGACTGTAGGCCATTGCTGTCTGCTCTGTCTTCATTTGTTGGAGGAAATTTCACTGTTTTGGGATAAATCTGTCCTGTAACACTGCTATAAGAAAGCACAGCAGGATTTTTTTAGCAAAGTTGACTGTGATCAGTGTTTTCACTGGAGCTAAAACAGAGGAAAAAGGAGGCTGTGAAAGGGTTGCTGGTTCACACTGCCCTCACTGAAGTAACCCAACACAATGCACCTCACATTGCACATGCAAGGAGAGTGGGAGCTGCTTGCATTGATTTCTACCAGGGGTTCTGATTTCTACCTTCCAACAAAGCTACTGAGATACCAGAACTCTGCTCTCCACAAGGCATGGGCAGTGGCTAAGGGAGTGAATGTTACTCCCATTAAAAAGCACAAATAGCTCAATTTGAATTCTCTTCAATTCCAGGACAACACATACCATCTGCAGTAGTGACAGCCAGAGCTTCCTGTGGAGTGGAAAATGCCTCCTATGCTCTTAATGCAAGGCATCAGTGAAAGGAACTACAGTTACTGTGGTTTTAGTGCTTCTCCTGAAGCCATTCGGGTGGGAATGCATCTCTTCTGTTTTCAGAAAGACTGGTCAACTCACACTGGGCCACAGTGACCCATGCTGTGTCCTTTCCACTGGCATCAACTGATGCCTTAGACATTACCAACAGGCTGTGGGCCATGAGAAGGTGCGATCAGCAGACATGCATCAGAAAATGAGGTGGCCATTATCTTTGAGTGGGCCACAGACATTTTAGCAGGAGAGTGAGTATTGTTGATCACTATACATTAGTCTCTCATACATATTGAAATATGTGCTTGGAGACCCAGGTCTGTACCAGGAGGCAGAGGTGGGTATCTCCATGGCTGGGCAGCCAGTGTGGGTGAGCAGGGGTGACCTGTGACCCTCAGGAGCACTGATGTGGAGCATCCTGGCAAAGGACCTCAGGTGAGGAGGTGTGTGGCATTGCTGGCTCTGACACAAGCCATGCTCTGCCTCTAGAATGCAGACGTGACACTGGGAGCAGCAACCAACAGGGAGCAGACAAAACAGCTGATACAAAACAGAGGAGATGGCAGAGATGGTGTTAATAATATCTGCAATGGACTTGCTGACTGAGCTGCTTTGCAACAGAGTTGCAGGGGCTAAGCACAGCCTGCTCACTGAAAGCGAAGATGCCTGCAAACAAGTGCACAGGCACATCAGATCTTGATCTAAAAATAAAGCTCTTGTACATGGATATGTTGTGCTAGAAAGGCTGAAAGGTCCTGATGCAAGTCCCAGATCTCTAAGACGCAGTAAGCCTGATCTCATGAGTGCTGGCCTCCAGTGACTTAGTCACACTCCATTGTTTAAATAATGGCTTGGGCAGCATGGCTCCTGAGATGCTCTGGAACACTGCAGGGTGGCTTTTCTACCTGCCCAAAGCTCTCTCCAAGCTCCTGTTGGCACTTTTGCCTTTCCTCATAGCCAACTAGGCCTTGAGGGGAAGCTGTATGAGGAGCAGCTGAGGTCACTCAGTCTGTTCAGCCTGCAGGAGAGGAGACACTGAGGGGAGATCTCATTGCAGTTATAGCTTCCTGGTGAGGGAAGAGGAGGGGCAGACATGGATCTCTTCTCTCTGGTGATCAGTGACAGGACTTCAGGGAATGGCCTGACATTGTGTCAGGGGAGGTTTAGGCTGGATATTCGAAAAAGGTTCTTCCCCCAAAGGGTATCTGGGCACTGGAACAGGCACCAGCCTGGCAGAGTTCAATATGTGTTTGGACAATGGTCTCAGGCACACGGGGTGACTCGTGGGGATGGCACTGTGCAGGGCTTGGAGTTGGACTTGATGATCCTTGTGGGTCACTTCCAACTCAGCATATTCTGTGGTTCTCTGAATACCAGCCTGTTAAACCTCCTAATGAACAGGGAGAATATTGACACTGGGAGGTTGCTGCATCATGACCTTTATGGTGCAGAAGAATTCAGGTGGAAGAGCACAGTTTTGTCATTTGGGTTTGTGTCACAAGCCAGGTGGCACGGATGTGTCATGGAGAGGACTGGTACAGTGACTGATCCATTGTGAGTGACTGAAGAGCAGCCCTACTGCTGCTGCCCCTGTGGTACAGTGTATTTTTTACTGTGAATATTCGGGAGCAATTTGACATGACGAAATAATTGTGACAAAGTTGTATTTATTTTAAGGCCTCTTCATGCAGGTCCACTGGAGGACATGCTTAGATTCTTGAATGTAGTCCGAGACTTGTAAATAACATCAAATATTTTGCTGTAACCTCATTTTTCTCTGTTCAAGAACCTGTCAAGACCTTGTTTTTCCATCTTGGCTGACACTGCTAACGCAGTGGTGTCAGCACAGAGAAGGCTGGCTAGCACTGAGCAATGCTAAACATCTGTGAACAGCACAGTGCTCAGATGTCACTGGCTGGCCTGCCTTGGGAGACACGTGTCAGAGCAAAAAGGCTCAGTGCGTGCTGAGTCTAAGGGAGAACCCTTGAAAATGACACATCTACAGAAAATTGCACACACACAAGTTTTGCCTTTGGGTAGAAGCAGATTAATTTGCATACAAATACGGGAGGATGGAGACAGCACAGAGAACTCTGCCTATTGCTCTCCCGTGTGCACTGACTGAATCTCCGAACCTGCAGTCTACAGTTACCATATCGGAAATATTGCCACTAGCTTTCAATAAGGAAAGAAATATAGCTTTGTTTCGCTTTTGGGATCTTTGTATTACAAATCAGTGCTTATAATCCAGGAAAAGAGAAGATTATTTTTTGGTAAAACATCAAACAATGCTGTTACATGCAGTTACATATGTCACTTGCTTTTTCCACACCCCTGAGATGCAGTGTTTAGAGAGTTCTAAAGTTGAAATAATTTTATGATAATAAATCCTCTGGTACACTGTTTAATATTTCTGCGTGTTAACGTAAATACTTTTTAATCTACCTTACTGCAGTGACTGCTACTCAGTGTTTCAAGTCTGACCTGATCCTGCAGCTCCCTCTACTGAAAATTAGTTCTCCTGAAAATAACTCCACATTTCAAAATACAGCAGTCATTTTTAAGGTAGTCTGGCAACTCCATTTCCTATGGCTCCCTACAGATGAGATTTGCAGTAGCTTATTTCAGTTCAAATTACATGTCACTTCACACTGGTGATTTCTACTTCTAATTTTCTTTACAGGATTCAATGTGATCAAACAATGATAGATGCTGCATTGAAAAATGTCTTCCTTAAAAAGGGACAGAAACACAGGTCAAGCAGGGGAAAAGCACAATCCTAAATTTTAGCATCTGGGACCCTTGTTCATGTACCAACTTTCTCAACTCAGGAGAATTTGCCTGTGTTGCAAGTGTTGGGCACACTATTAAAGATGGCTTGAATATTTGTTTCTACCACGTCTCAGATAATTCTAGCTCTCACTTTGCTCTGCCCTAAGCAAGTGTGTACAAATGTTTCTCAAATAAATTGAGAAAATCAGCTGCCATATTTTTTAGGCAGAGAGCCTGCAATGACAGACTGAATGATCTGGCATTTTCAGTCAGTGCCACATGGTGTACAGGAGGTGGGGGCAAACCTGACTAGATCCAGTGTGGTTTTTCTTTCCCTGCCAGTTCCTACCTCTTGGACTCAGCCTTGTTTGCTCCTTTCTGTCCATAGCAGCATTTCTGAGCACTCCTGGTCTCCCCCAGCTTTTCCTCTTCCTCATTGCTGTCCTGACTTTTCACTCTTCCCATTGCTTTGTTTTACTGGCCCTTTCTGGAGTTAAAGAAGGGTACCTGTATTTCCAGCCTGATAATACTGCTCTCTGTTCCTTCGGTCTCCTTTTCTCCACGTTTGCATTCCCTCAGTCTGGCTGCCTGCTGCTCCAGCACACAGGCTATAAAGCTCTTCTCTGTGTTGTTTCTCTTCTAGAAATTTCTCTTTGATTTTGCCATGCAGACATGTATCTGGGAAAAGGGACTCATTTACTTGTACATCTCTGAGAAGAGATGTTTGACATCTGTCATCTGTCATCTGAGAAGAGATGTTTGACATCTGGACATGTCTTTGGGCACCCAAGGGTTTTTTACCTTATGGTATATCCAAGCCATACTGATCAGCTTTGGGTTTGTGGCTTTGTGAGTGTTTTTCTGCCTAAGCATTTCAAAATTCTCCAAAACTCCTTTTATCAAGGGGAAATATTGATGTATAATAAACAAATTACAATAGCAAGAGGAAATTATTATTTGTTATGTATAGTTCAACTGCAAATAAGGGCATGTTTCCCAAGGGAGCATTTAAAAACCAAGTATCACCGATATGAAGCTACATAACATCACCACTGGGGTAAGGCACTGTCAGGTTCATGCTTCTTTTCTGTCTAAAAGACTAGGTAAAAGAAGCACATTGCTGTGAACCGTGAGTTTTCTTATTTATTTCTACATTAAAAGGAATCTCCAAGGAAACAGAAGTACTGTGTGGCACTGTTAAGGTGTTTTTCCCTCTCTTAACCTTCCAACAGCCATCTTTATTGAAAGCCTTTAAAAAATAATGATTTCTTTAGCATGCACAAGTATGAACAATATAAATGTCAATATTTATGCTCTACATATTTGCTCCTCTATAGCAGAGCAATGATATATGTGTAAGAGCAATTTTGCAGAAAATAGGATGGAGTGATTTCAGGGCATATGCTCCTTGCATTTCTTACTATGAGCTGGCTTGTTTACAATGGGATCCATAATCCACACAAGACTCGATTGATGTGCATCCTAATGTTTGTAACTGGATTTCACCAGAAGCCCTAAGCCAGAAAATGGCTGTTCCTATGGCAAAAAGGGCTGTGTAGTCTGTGTTTTTGTGGGCATCTTTTAATTCAGGAGTATTAAGATCCCTGGGGCCTGTGGTGGAAAATTGAAAGAGAGGACACAAATCTGCTGAAAAGGTAGCAGGAGAAGTACCAACCCCTGCAGGGGAGCAGTGGGGGAGTAACAGAGCAGAGAAAACCACAAGCTGAAGCCAGACCTCTGCGAGTTGGTGTATCCCAGGTCAGGTTACTGGCTGAGCCCAAGTCTCAGCCAGTGTCATGTTGATTACAAAATCCAAATTGACGGTGCTTTGGAGCCTTTGGCATGTGACCATTCCTCTCCAACAGCCTTACATAAATGTTTTGAAATTCAGCTGCTCCTCAACAGAGCCTTTGGCTGTCAGTACCTTGCTGAATGCCAGAGGGTTTCCTCCTCTTCTGAAGGTCAAAGGGACAAGACATGAATGGCAGGTCAACTGTGTCCTCAGCTGATGGAAATCATCTCCTTTGACCTTTAATAGAGCCACATCATTTTACCATAGATGAAGATCTGCTGCTCTGCCTAGCTGATATATATGCTAAATCCAAGAACATATCAGGAAGTATTGTACTGGAAATCTGAACAGACTTTGCACCCAAGGTGTGACCTCTGAAATTGTGCTCTGTCAGCTCTAGCAATGAAGTAACTTTTTATTCTTATTCAGTGTACTCTGATCCAGAGTAACTAGACTAATAGGAGTGTTAGGTTTATTTCCAGCTGAGTTTTGAGTATGGCAAATTTGCATTTTCTGTTGAATACACAAGGCCATCTAAACAGAGGAGAGGAGAAGACAGTCTATTGACATTACGTAAAGGCGGCATATCAGTTTAAAGGGTTCTGTTTGCCTAGAAGAGTGTGAAGGAGACTATTTAATTACCTGTCTAAGGTTGACAAAGATAAACACCCTGTTATTATTCTATGTATTTACTTGTAACTCAATTAAGGATGTGTACTTAATTGTATCACCAATATAAAGAAATAAGAGTTAAGGTGTTTGAAAGCTAGAGGAAATGAGATGTCCCTCAAGAAACATGAAAGGTCAGGGAGTAGAGAAAGCAAGGAAGCATAAAATTATGCCATTGGTATTCAACTAAGATCAGAAGTGAAGGGCTGTGTTATCTGAATTCCCAATTGTAAGGTTGAATTGAGGAGTTAACAGAAAAAGCAGAGCAACACGGCACAGCAGGATGAGCTAAATCAAACACGTCTAGCTATTCTGACAGTGGTAAAGGAGAGCTTATGTTCTCAAGTTATTTCAGTAACATTGAATCATCCCTGACATATCTACAATATTTGCTGTGTTCTGTGTACAACACTCTTGAATGATAACATTTAATGCATGGCACTAAGTGATCAGCCTGTTTCATTTTTCTCTTTCCCCTTATTAATTTTTCCATTAAAAATACAGAAGTATTGAGTTGAGGCTGGGTTTTTTTTCCAGATTTAAGATTAATACACAGGGCTGTTTGATCACCTTCCTACCTGTCCCTTTTAATGTGCTTACTCTTTAGCATGGATTATGATTACATACATCATATATGCCAGAATGGTTCAGGCCCACCTTCACCTGATGCACATTAGCCTTATAATTTTGCACGGCAAATGCAGAGGAATAGGATGTATTTCCCTACAGAAATGCACTCTCTGGAATCCTGCTCCTCAGAAACTGGCTGTTCCTACCAGTGGCACAGTCCCAGCCCACCATCACCAAGATGGTCAGAGGAGGGTCAATACAAGCCCACAGCAAAGCACAGCCATGGGTTTGCCCTGTTGTGTGGCCCCACAGCCAGACAGGCAGTGCCAGACCATACCCCATAATGGCACCCCGAGCTGTTGTTTCAGGAGCAGCCTCAAAAGAGTAAGCCATTAGGTGACTTCTTACTGTTTCTGACTCTTTGTGTGGAATCAAGTGTTCTCCTTGGTGCAAGTCTGAGGAGGGCAGAAAGCAGGCAGGGGACATCACTTGACCATGTTGGGTGGGAGATGGCATTTCTGGGATGCTCTGACAGCAGAGAACTGAGCAAAACAATTTTACCTTCTTCTCCCCTGTCAGTACAATGTCTCCATCTAATCTTCCTTTTGACGTACCTGACAATATAAACATGTTCTTTGCAACCCCAGGAGACTTTCCCATCTGCAATTTATCATTGAAATTGTTTGATTAAATTAATTTTGCTCTTTATAATTTTTTTCTTAAATTACCTCAGCACTTTCAGAAGAAAATGTCGGGTTTTTTAATCAATCTGACAGCTGATTGTTTTGAGGTTTTTTTTACAGCATCTGACACAGCTAACACCAGTGTTTTTATCATAAATATCTGCCACATTAGTTTAAAACTGTGATTAAAGCTGCTCCACATGCTGCTGGCAAGGCAGCTGGACCTGCACAAATTACAATAATAACCACAGAAGCTCCTTCCTGAGAAGAGTGCTGTTTCTGTAGTCATGTCAGACAAGTGCTGCCTTTTAAGAATGATTGCTCTGCTCTAAATGACATTTTTGGCTTTCTCTTAGAAAAGTAAGTTATTTATTTTCCTGTGATTTTAACTAAAGAACACTTTCATCCCTAGAGTACAATTTTGTTTTTCAGCACTGGAGCAATTACTTTCATCTGTATCAAGTGCCTGAAGTATAGAAGTTTGTGGCTTCATGGGTTTGAAAAATGCCTACTCTTAAGGACTCCTAAGCTACATTCTCCATGGCCCTTACCAGACCCACAGTCTCAGAAGAAGATATCTGCTTATCACCTGGCCAATGCTCCCTCACCATTTGCCATTTGTGAGAAAGAACATACATAACTGGGAGATGATTACACCCAGAGCTGGAGCAGCAGATGGTGGATGTACACTGTTATGATGCCATCATTGAGACAGCAGACCTTTGACTGGAAAAACTGTTTCCATGTAAGACAGTAACCACAGTCATAGCACAGGCCAGGTTTGCAGGGACCTGGAAAGACCATCTTGTCCAATCTTTTGTGCGACAAGGAGCCTAGATAGCATTGCCTGGCATCCTAACCAACTACATCTTGAAACCATCTGACAACGGGACTTTACGACATCTTTGGGGAAGGTGTTCCAGTGAATGAGTGTTCCCACTGTAAAAACCACCTTTCTTATATTGAGATAAAACCTCTCCTGGTGCAACTTTTACCAGCTACCTCTTCTCTACTCCATGAGCCTTGTGAGGAGAGAGGGTGACCTCCGTCCTCTTTGTAGCCACCCTTTAAGTACTGGAATACTTGATGAGGTCCACACTGAGCCTTCTCTTCCCTGGGGACTAAAAACATAACTCCTTCAGTCATTCCTCAAAGGGAAGGTTCTCCAGTTCTTTGGACATCTTCATAGCCTTCCTTGGGACCCTCTTTCTGTGTCTTTCTTAAATTATCAGGACAGAAATGAACATGATACTCCAGGCATGGCCTGATCAATCTGTAATTCAGGATTACCAGAGGCATTTTGACACTCATTTCTTGCCACACTGAATAACTAATATATTCTTTATACCAGAAGTAAATAATGTGCATGCAACATTGCATCCACAAAATGGTCTTAAATGTCATCTACTCATGCCAACATCTGGAAAAAAAAGAAAAAGGCTACAACTCCCCATACCAGAATGGTAAACAATGACAAAACAAAAAAAAAAAAGATTTAATTGTAGTAATCTGGATGTTGTAGTAATCTGGATCATTCTTCAGCTCCTACAGGTTTAAGACAAAGCACATGGTCACCAGCTAGAGTCAACATTCATGGCCAGTGTTCTGCTAAAAATCCATTTGTTGCCATGTCCTCCCATCCTTTAATGGTATCACAATCCAGTTTGAGCTTCCCAGTGTCACAGAGCCCACTCAGACCCAGATGAAAGCAACAGCACTGGGGTTCACAGCTCTTTCCAGAGCAGCTGCTTTGTTTGAGCCTTGTACTCAGCTAAAATCTCATTGTCTCAGTTTGTCCAGGTCACCTGGATTAGAAAGTATTGGAGATAAAAATAACAGCACATATTTTTGGCAAATAAAATAAATTAAATTGCTGTAAATAAGCTGGTTGACTGTGCTGCCAGGGATCCATTGCACTGGGGAAAGCACTATGTCTGTGGGGCAGGACAATGATTTATGGCCTGGTGGAGCTGGCAGGAAAGGGTGGTGACCTGGGCTGGGGAGCAGGAGAGGTAGTATCTGGAGACACAGACAGGTGACAGAAGAGCAGGAGACAGAAGACAGGTGCTGAAGGCAAGCTGACACACTTGGCCTGGTGCATTTATCACTAGTTCCTGCTCAGAGGACCTAAAGGAGCAGGTTTGGGCATTGCAGCAGGCTGTTTGGTTGTTAAATCCTCTGACTTTCATCTCCAATCCAGTTTTCAGGTCCCATGGACAAGGTCTGCATCAAAAATCTCAGGTCAAGAAGGCCATGTGCATTATGCAGTGTCTTTGCAATGGCCTTTAGATGGGCTGTCAGCAGAACTGCTGTCACCACCTCTCCTGAGATGTCTGTGAAACCTGCTGGAGCTATCTGGCCGCTGGCTCTTTTCCGTGCATGCCCAGGCTGATGAGTGGTGCTGGTTAGCGCACGGTCTCCGGGGGAGCTAGCGAACGTGCCCTGCAAGCACATCGAGCAACTAATTTGTTAGCATACCCTGTAGTATGAGGCCAAAATTAGACCTGGAGTTCCTTCCCATGCTGTTAAGCTGAGGAGTGAAAAGGAGGAGTGAGCCAGTCCATGGTGCAGTTCCCACCTTTGGACACTGTGACAGCAATGGCCAGCTGCTGTGACTGGTGGTACTCCACACACCCCCCAAACTCCTGCTGATGACTCCTGTCCTGTGGCAGTCAGTCACAGCCCACTGTCACTGACTCATTCTGAGTGACAACAGTGACTGCTTCTCCCCCATCAGCCCCTTCCACATAAACCCTTTCTGTCCTTGGCTCCTCACCTCCTCCAATCTCTCTGACATAGCTTTCACTGCTTCCTGGGGATGCATGCAGGCAAGACAAACCAACCACCTCCCACAAATTCTGTCCTGGAGGGATCCCCTATCTGTGTGGGTGGCTTGTTTGGGTGTCTTGCAAGGTGAATGCATGGGAACTTCTGCCCAATGGGGAAAAAATTTCAGTGTGGTCTGTAATGGCAGACCATTTTATAATATAGCATAGTGGGGGAAGACTTGTGAGTCATGCATGTGGGCTGGGGTATGAAGCTCCTGTGTGACTCTGATGCATCTGGGGATGTTGCCAAAGAGGATTTCTGCCTCTCTGGACTCTTCTGTGGTGAGTACCTATGAGGAGCGTGAAGTCGAGTATGGGAAACTCTTTTTTCCTTCATAACCACCAAATATTCTCTATACTTTTCTCCTTCTCTTGTCCCCAGCTTGTTCCAGGAGAGTTCACAGTGTGCACATGTTCCCATCAAAAAATGTGGGAAGCCTGAACACATGGAAATTACCACATGGATAAAGGACAGGATCCCATAACCCAGGCCAGGGTGTGCACTGGGGACTGCTCTCCTCTCCAGAGACTTGTGCTGGAGAAGCACATGTGGCTGAGAAAATAACTTGTCAGGGAGCCCCATCCCTTAATCAGGCTTTCCAGGAGATGGATAACTGTGACACAGCTTTCAGGTGTGCTGCCAGCCCCTGTCCCATCCGAGCTGTGCACCTTCCCTGCCCGCTGGGCGCTGTGGCAGGAGGCAGCAGGACTGTGCATCCACCTGGGAAAGGCAGGGTGAGAGTGCTGGGTGATGGATGGCACATCTTGCAGTCACCTCTCAGGCATGAGGGGGTGAGCTAGCAAATGAGACTAAATGGGGCTGAGCTGCTCAAAATGAGTGCCTGGACATCTAGGGTGTTATTAGCAATCCAGGGGAATTAGCTCTGCTGGGGCAATTGCATCATTACTCAGTGTAGGTTCATAGCCCGAGGGGGATATTCACTCTTTGAGAACCCTGAATAGGGCAGATGAAACTCAGACACTGGGCCTATAGAGAATTAATAATGCTCTCAATACATTTAGGCCATTTTTCTCTTTGTCTTTTATTCCAGAAGAGACAACCTTTATTATTTTATTAATTTGCTTGTATTACTTAAAAAGTAATTCATGTACAGAGTAGATTGCTAGTGATATTTCTTCACTGCCAATATGGCTTGACAAAATGGCTATGAAATCTTGCCCATAGCTCTGAGAGAGCAACGAGAGTCTGAACAATGGTGCTGCCAGCCCCAGCTGTACCTTAGCAAGGTGCCAGCACCCACCTGGCATATACCTAACCTGGGGAAAAGTCTGCCCTTTGGAGGAACACAGCAGAATTATATTCTCTCAAAAATAATACAATTATCACAGGCTTTCCTTGATTCTGTGAGTTTGTATAAACTGGACAAATAATTCTATCTCCTATACATTCTACCATGTCTTGAGGGGACTACACCATTTGAAGGTAAAAGGGTCAGGACTTTACTCCTTGCTTTTGGGTATATTACATTATTTTAGCTCATCAATTTTCAGGACTTTGTTCCTGTTCTTAAAAACATTTCATGTGGATGTTTTGACCTCACAAACCAGCAGTCAGTATTACTCCCTGAAGTGTCTTGAGAGGGGTGGAGAGCTGTTGTTTTCTGTGGTTTTTATGGGAGTTTATTACTTGACTATAGTTCATGTCTGGCTAATACACATTTTCTCCACAGCCATCACTTTCAAAGCATCTTTTACATTTGTTCCCTTTCTTTAAAACCTGTGCTCAGAGTTTTCTACTTACACTATCTGTCTGCCACTGACAGTATAGCACAGTTCCCAAAATAAAGTCCAACTCCTCAGTGGACTTAGACTGCACTGGTCATACAAGTGTCCAGCTGTGGGCTGTCTTGTGTAAGAACCATAATTTAAATTAGCCAGGAAAACATGAAAATGCTCTTTTTTTTTTAAATTTCTAAATAATTTCAGGTGACAGGAACAAAGAAATTATGTTATGACACTCTATTAAAATAACAAAGCAAAAATATTTATAATTAATTAAGAGTACCAAAGGAAGGATTAGAATCTAAAACAAGAGCTGAGATGCTGTTTGCAGCAGCTGGATGTGGTGCATTGCTCTTCTCCCAGCATGAGACCCTCAGAGTGTGCTGGGGTGTGGATTGTGAGTGCCCCTCTGTGCTGCACTCCAGGAGGGGGAAATTAAATATGTTGTCAGACACAATTGAAAATTACAAACGTTTATCTTTCTTAATTAGACTGTAGAACACTTATCGCCAGCCTCCCCCAAAGCTTACTGTTGAAAGCAAATTATTTTGAGAGCATTTTTAATGTAACTATTATACAACTTGCTGAAATCTTTACCTCTTCTTTAGCAAGGCTGGTGGCTTGAGACTGACCAATAGACTTCAGCCATGGAAGAAGGCTCACTCAGAGCTCAAACTAGACAACTAGCAAAGGTATTTCAAAGAGAGCAGTGGCCTTGAGCTGGCTTCACTCTACACATTCCTTCTCAGCAATTGGGAACATCCCCCATTGTGACAGTGAGCATACTATAGAGACCGGTAATGGGAATCACATTCATATGTGATTGAACTGTGGCAGTTGCTATCTTCTGGTAAATGAAATTTACAGTTGCATTATGTTTTCAGTATATTTTATATTTTATATCACTCTGCTAAATCAGAAATCCTATATAATATCTTCAAATGTGTAACTTTGACATTAAGCCTTCACCCATAGCATATCAAAAAGAAGCTCTGAGAGTATTGAACTCCAGCATGACTGTTTAATAATAAGACCATTTCGGTATCATATTGTTCAAAAATTTACATGGTTTTGAGTTTTGTCAGATAGTTTCTCGTCAGAGAAACTTATTTAAGTAAATGTTAGCAGCAATGACAACTGGCAACTCTAATTACTCTTGACAAAGTACAAGACAATCTTTTTTCTTCCTACCAGATGCTTCCACTGCTGTGTGCTCCCTCATCTACTAATTCCTGCCCCCGGTAGAACTTATTAAGACACGCACCTGTCATTTGGTATATCAAAAATATCTGGCAAGACACGTAGAGTGTAGCAATGTGTAGCAGAAGTGCCAGTGAAAACAGCCTCCCTCTGTCACAGAAGACTACTTCCAGAAGTGAGGAATGACGTGGGATAGATGCTTGTCACCAAGGTGAGGTGGTGGATCTGCAGCGGAGGCAGTCAGGGGTTTGCATCCAAAAAGGTATCAGGGTACATCCCTGCCCACACTCTGCAGGGCTGATGTGCTCCTGTTGTCCCCACACAGTTGTGTCTGTGCCTTCCCCACTCAAGTGTTCTTGCAGACTCAAGCTTGATTAAGTAGCGGAGGCAGACAGGATGATCTGATGACTGCTGTGATACCACGAGCTAAACTGGCTTGATGTTTCTGTTCCAAATAAATCACGGCATAACAATCTGTCAGCATGCACAGATATATTCTCCCCTTTTTCTTCATCCATGTATAAATTTTTGTTTAATGTCACATTAATTTGCCTTCAATGTATAGAATAAACTGACCTAATTTTTGCTGCCAGGCACAAGGAAGGCAGAGCAATAAAGGTGTTCTGTGGAGGAAGGAAACATATCATATTTCAAAGATGCTGGAACAACACTCCTGATGTGGAGCAAGATGATAAGAACAAGAAATGGCCGTACACTGATAAGGAGGTTGGTAATGAAACCCTGCCAAGTTAAAATGTCACATCATTGGGAAAATGCCCAAGCAGTACCTCACCAGCTGATTGTGAAATATTTTCCACTTGTCCCAGCTGTTATCTACTGCAAATGCTTACTAATGAATTCTGGGAAGCATTGAGACATGCAGATCTATAAATCAAATTTGCCCAGTTTAGTGTGAGTTTGTGTGAATACAAATCCACCATGATCTATCTGGGTAAGAGACACACATGCTAGTGCTGATGGAGAGGCAGAATTTCCTTATCTTTTTTTCCTCTACCCCAAACCATATTCAAAGTGCAAAAATTTAAATTGGAATTTAGAGCATTACCGCCTCCTGTTTGTTCTGCTTTTTACAGAATGAGAATTTGGGAAGTCTAGTTGAGCTATTTTGTGCCTTCTACGGAAGGGACATCAGTGCACCCTGTTATTTATGTGCTGCAGACAAAAATCAGGAGGTTCCTGATTGTTGTGAGAATTAACCCAGTCCATGAGGTTGTTACAGAGAAACGAGAACACAAAATTGAAACAACAACCTACTTACAAAGTTTGGGAGAAATCTTGGTAGTATAGAAGGTATATTTTTCATATCTTCCCACCTCAAGAGCCCAGAGCTTTTATGATTACTAGTCCAGATATTTTGAGCCAAGAGTTAGCTGTAACATGTCAAAAATAGGTTTTATATGCTAGAAAATAATTCACACTTTAAGGGTCAGGTATTTCAAAGTCTTCCAGAATTGGGAGACTAGGAATTTTTCCATTCGATTGGCAGAAAGGTTTCTATTTCTAACTATATCCAATATAGTATATATGGAACATTAAAGCTCTGACATTTCTAGGGAAAGAAAATTTGTCAGTGTTGTAGCACTGATTCTTACTTTCTAATAGCTCACACAGGTGTCATTTTAGGAGAAATTCTGTGTCTGAAATAAAAAAAAAGAAATATTAGCTATATGGAGTTGTTCCTATTTGGACATGGTTGAAATAAAAGCTGGGTGATCAGGTTTGAGAAGCAGATAAAGTGGTTGAAGGTGCATGACAAACTCAAATAGAAGGTATCCCTGTAATTCAACTCCTCGCTATATATATGACACTATAGATCATCAGTCAGAGATCTGTGTGTGAGCTCTGTTGATGGAGTATCCAGGGACTGGGAGAGGTGGCAAATACCAAACTCAGCAGAGGACAGTTGGTCTAGTGCATTTAGCTGGTAGGTCCAGCTTCCCCACATCCATGTCCCTCCCCAAGGAAAGGAGCTGATGTCCCCAGGCCTCATTCCATGACCCTGAACTCGTGGGGTTCAGAACCAGGTGGGGCCAGTGCTTTGCCTGTCCCATCAGCACACCAGTCCCTGGGAACTTAGCAGAAACCCAGGCTGGAGTTCCACAAGACTCAATTCTTCCTCCAGCCCCTTTGCTAATTTTTACTAGTAGCCTCATCAGTCAGGAAGGGTTTGAGTAACCATTAACAGCTGTGCCAAAAGGGTGTCCCTGCATCAGGACTTTGTGAGGCTGTACAACAAATTCTCTGCCCCAAATCCGAGAGAGCTCAGCTGCTGTATGATTACCCTGCTACTGCATGCTTTCACTGGAGAGGGGGAGGCAGAAGATACATATGGGCTTTCTTAGCACTGGCTGATGCAGATTTCCAATGATAGTCAGGGTGAAACGGGAGAATTTTTTTTTTTTTTTGTGATAGCTTTTGAGTGCTAAATGCATAGAAAATTCACCTTTTTAACTTTGAATAATTAGATTACTAAGTTGCTACGATATCAGGAAAGTAAACATGTAGAAAGTGAGTATATAATATTAAACAGTCATTTCTCCAGACTCTTTGCACACATAAATACAGCCCAGCCCCCACAGCCTTTATTTTATCTACATGAACATACTGCTTTTGATGATAATGTACTCCCTAGTTTGTTCTTCCACTGGTTTACATTTCCTACAGCTAATTTTTCAAACACATAACAGCACTGTAGTGCTTAGGCAATTATTTCCAACGTCTGGGTATATTTATCAAGTGGAATCAATTATTGATCATCTGTAGAGATGGTCTCAGCATTCCTTCACATTTTCCAGCTGGCCAGCTGAAGGGGAAGTTAATTTTTATCAGTGAATTGAAAACTGGGTTTGTGCTACTGATTTTAGACAAAATTCATCAGGCTCTGTGGTTGCAGGTTTGTAACAAAACTCAGTCATACTGCCTGCTTTTCACAGCTGCTGCCATTGATTTATTTGGCTGTTCTGTTTCAAATTTGGCATATCATGTTTTTATCATGCTTAGATCAAAAGACTTAGTTTGAAAGGAGATAACTGCTTTGTATGACAAAGATTATTTTAAGATTCTTAGACTAAGTACTTAATACATTTTCTGTTCATTTCTTTTTTAGCTGCATGTCAGCTAATTCAGTCAGAACAAATTTCTGTCACCTAAACATCTCTTGCCAGGAGAACCCTGCTACTTTCAGGAATGAAGATTTCCTTCCCAGCATGATTCACAGGCCCAGCATCACACCAGTACTAATGACCAGCGCTGGCTCTGCTCTTCAGCTTTTGCTGCTGAGGTTCTTATTGCCAGAGGCTTTTAAGGAACTGTGAATTCACCACTTACTTGTGTCACTCTAATACAGCAAATGTGTGCTTCTACCTCTGCTTAATAGATGAAAGACACAAAACTGGAGGGAAACAGGAAATTACCAAGTACCTTACTGGACAGCCTGTGGGGAAGCCATAAGTCTGTCTCCTGGTCTCCTTATTCTGTATCTTAACCACAGGTCCATCATTACCATGCATTTCAAGTATGTATTTGTACTATTTATTACTGCTGCTAATACCACTGTTTCAGCAGATGCTCTGTTTAACTGATAGAGGGAAGCATTCCATCTCCAATTTTTTCCCCTTCTACCCTGTATGTTGCAATGTAAAGGACTTTTTGGCTGAAAAAAATCTAAGAAGAGGTGTAACCAACTGCTTGGGTCTTTCACAAGGACAACTTGCGTTTCTGTGATGTGCATTCTGTGTGATAATTCATCACATATTTCCACTGAGAACCTCCTATTTCACTGAGAAACTGTTTGCAGGAATGGAGCATAAAATGCATTAACATAGAGAATTCACAGAAAACTAAATTGAAATTTCTATACCGATTTCCTCACATTTGTTGTTTTGTTTTGTGCATATGTAACGCTATGTTAAGAGCTGTGGGACTTCATAAGAAACCAGAAGCCACAGCAGAGCAGCTCCCATCTGGGAAGTGTCCTCAGCCACAGAGAGGGTGGTGAGCCAGGTCCTCAGCAGCTCTTGGTCACTGCTGCTCATGGCAGTGCAAGGGCTGTGCTGCCACCACTCAGCCTTGGACAAGGTGCACAGGCTCCCCTTGCTGACAACCTACCACATGCACTCAATTACATGATATTTAAGCAGCAGAGTCATCCTTTTTGGCCAGTAAATATCTGGCTGTGTCTTGCTTTCCCAGCTGGAGGGGCAGGGTGCTGTGCAGGAGCACTGGTGCAGCGAGGGGACAGTCAGACTGGTCACAACCAGGGGGACTGCTGAAACCAAAAGCTACAAACACACTGTGAGCCACTTTGCTATTCTCCATCCATTACCTCATCACGTGATGTGTCCAGTCTGCTTCTAAATCATTTCGGAGATGTGACTTCTAACACTTTTTCTGGGGAAGCTATTTCACAGTCGATTAGACGTCCTTGTTAAAATTTTGGCTGGATAGTCAACTCAAATCTCCATTTGCTCACTTTCTGTCCTTTATATGCAATTATATCCCTGAGAAGTGCTCTAAACAATCTCCTAATGCCTCCTTGTTTGTATCTTTCAAGCACATGTAAACACTCATAGCAGTTTTGGACACCATGTGAGGCATCTTAAAATCTTTAGCTCACAGGTTCTTTCTCCATGGATCATCCCCTCTAACCCTGATGTTAGGCGTTTTATCCTTCTTAAAGTTTTTTATAATTTGTCATCATCTTCCTAGGAAGGCTGGTGCCCGGGCCTGCATGCAAGCTGTAATTTGTACAACAAGGATTTCATATTCATAATGCTTCTAGGCTGCACATAGTTTCAAATTATGCTCAGTGTCCTACTTTCACCAGTAATTGTATCTTTTTTTCCCTAACCTTATGCAGAAAGAGAAGTGAGCAGCTTTTCAGTTTAATTAGTTTGGTTCCTGACAGCTTAAATGCGCAATGCTGTAAAGAACTGCAAGGTTAAAAGACTTTCCTGGGGTCTGTAGAACTGCAAAGAAAAATAAACACATTTTGCTTATAAAATAGAAGCAATGCTATAATGAATAATAAAATATTTTCCTCCCTTTGTTTTCTTAAAGCACACAACCACTTTAGGAACATGTGTTTGTCGTCCTCACTCCTAAAATAAGCTACACATAAACATATTCATAGTACCATCCAGATATTTTTCATGACTACATGACAGTCAGATGTCACAGACAAGATGCTGTCTTTTGGGGACTCAGAACATTCGGTGTCACTGCATGGTAGGAGCTCTCTCTGCATAGCAAAATGAGTAAGCTCTCTATGGAAGCTACTTGTAATGTTTTGGAAGAAAATTCTTTCTGGCAATCAATAAATGACACTTTTAATTAAAAAAAAAAAAAGAAGTGAATAAATTTATACCAAAACCTGATTTCAGTTTCTTAATAGCCCTATGTGAGAAACTGTAGGAAAATTTTGGAAATTGTGGTAAAAATGAGCCCACCAATACCCTAAGGACTTCAGTATGGTTTAGAGCAGTCAGGATGAAAATAACCTTGGATGATTTTGTGTAATTATTAATTAGAACAACTATCATGAATATATAGAATATTATTATTAATACTAATAATAATTTGGAATAAATTATGCCAAAACTCAAGTCAGGATCCGAGTTCTAAAAAAAGTACAAGACCATTGTCATATACCTATCACAGAATCACCTGGAGTCTCCAATTTTTCTCAAAAAAGGAGAGCTGTTTTTTCCCTTTAGGTGAACAGCCTTTTTGAAGTGCTCTAAGCACAGCTGGTATCATATCCATCTTCTTCTCTCATTCAGTACAGTAAGATAAAAAAATATGAACAAGCATGTGAGGAAAAAAATATATGAAAACCAAAGATTATATCTTTTTATGAATAGCATGGCAAAATCCAACTTTTAAAAGACATCACTTTTTATTACTTTTTCCTACTGTGCTTTCACTTGAGGATATTTCTACCTCTGACTCTTCAGCAAAATTTTACTCTCCTCAATATTTATTTCCTGGCATCTGATTTCCATCTAGCTGCTGATTGGCACTCCAAAATCTAAAACACTGCCTGGAAACTCCAGCTCACATAGAGCTACTGGTCTGTGCTAGCAGACTTCCCTCTTTCAGCCCAGCTCTTCTCCATGGGAATGCTCAGGGTCAGGGCACCGAGGAGGGCTGAGTTTTCTTCAGCACTCCCTCAGATCAGCTGTGTGCTGCACAGGGGGAGCTGGATGAGGTCACATTATGGTCTGAGCCAATTCTGTGAGGGAGCTAAGGGGGACTGCAATTTCATCAGATGGTCTGATTAAAGCACATAAGCCTTTCATCTGTGTTTGAATCCTTGTTTTTAGATTACAGTGCACTAGGCTGCTCTGGAAACCATCTCAACAACAGAGACCCAAGCACCTCTAAGGCAGGAAATAAGGATGAGTTTAAAGAGGAAAAGAAGATTTCAAATTTTTTATTCTCTCAAATGGAGAAAAACAACCTTTAATTTTTATTTTCTTTTGCTTTAATTTTTTTGAAAGTGGAGGGAAAAAATATTGACATGAGACCATGATTCATAAGACAAAGGAGGGATTCACAGGGGCCATTTCTTCAAGATTTGTTACTAAATAAAGCCAGCAACAACTCTCCCTTTGCATGACTGTCCCACATGGGTCATACCTGCTTACAAACTGCCAGAACCTGAACATGATAAGGCAAACACCTAGATGAGCTTCTTCTGAAGGAGTTTACCTGGAAGCCCATTTCTGGGTGTTGGAGTACTTTTGAATGGCAAAAGAAATTTATTAATGAGAATCAACCTCAATGTGTAGCAACCATAGAAGACTGCGGGCAACTCCTGATGTCGTGCTGGCAGCAACAGCAATGCAATGCCATAATTTTTCCCAAGTGATGTGATGTAAGGCTGAATTCTGGCAAGGTCTGATGTACCTTGATACTTGGGCTGGCTAATTTGAATGGGATAAAAATTCAGCCCTTTCTACAGACTGAAGATATTGAAGCATTTTTTCCTGATGTCACATTTGAGTGAATTTACTTTGGCAGAATTTCCTCTTCCTTGTGCTTTCTGTAAACTTTCCAGTTATTAAATCTGATGCAGGTGTTTGCAGACAGTATATTTCAATACCAGTTTTGCTCTGTATCAGGTCTTATATCCTACTCCACTTATCAAACTCAAAAGCCTTCCCAGAATGCACGAAGCAATCTGATGACTATCTGCCTGTCACATTTGCTGTGTCCATATTTCTCCAGAGAAAAGGTGTCTGCAGTGCAGCACATGGTGCTGCTGCACACACAACACATCCCTGTGGCTGATGGGCTGTGCTGTGGCTGGCAGTGACAGCTGCTGGGCAGGGCACAGGGAATGGGTGGTCCTTCCCCACCCACCGGGAGTAAGAGACCTTCTGGCAGCACCTCAACTCTTCATTTACACTGAATCTCAGATATTAGCTACCAGGTGACAGCAGACTTTGATGCTGGATGGATCTAAGAGCATCACGATCATCAGTGAATACTTCAAGACAGTGCACCAATTGCAACTCAGAATTGCCTAAAACAAACATCTGAAATGCTCAAGTACTTAGAACAGAAGGAAATGTCCTCCTCTGAAAAGTCTGTGAGTGTTTGACAGCCTGCATTTTGTGCAAAGTTGGAATTAAAGAAACACTGATATTGTTTTAAGCTGGGAAAAAGGTGAGCCTATAGGTGAGAACTAAGATGAAACAGCTCTACTGTGAAGACTTTGTCTAATATGCAATTTGTATTCTTTCCACTACTGCTTACTTCCTAATCTTTACCACAGAAAAATTAGCATGGGAGAAAAGCCTCATAATCCACTGCAATGGACACTCAGAAAATAATAACCATTAATTCAGAAAATGAAAGCCTGTAATTCATCATAACTTCTCAATTCTAGATTGTTAAGAGGACTCTATACTCTCAGCCTCCCATCCCCCCTCCCCCATTTTTTTTCTATTCTGAGTTTTCATTAAAGTCACTTCTATTTCTCTTTAAAAACTTCAGGTTGTGTTTAGCAAAGTGGATGTTTTGTGTATAGGGCTTCTCATGTAACCTGGAACCGCCAGGAGCTCTCCTGTAATTAGCTCTGCTAGTGTGACTGTGCATTCTAATTGGAATTCTTGACTGATCTTCCTCCACTTCTGAGAGGTGGCCTTCATACACACTTATTGCAGACATGGAGACAAAAAACAAAAAGAAATTTTATAAATTTCCTAACTGTATTTTCCCTTTATCTTAGTTTATTTTTTTTAATTCAAACTGACTAACAGGATTCTAAGAGTCCTCAAAATATTCTATGTTTGGGTTCCAGTGTTTAACACTGCCATGAGGCCAAGGAATGAATACACCAGGGAACAATGGAGCCCTCTGTGCCAATTTTCCCAGTACAGACCAGTTTTCCATATTCTGTGGAGGGACCATGCCATTAACTCTGTGCACATAAAGACTGATGCTGTTGCTGTTTGGCAGGTGTGCAGTTCCCCATGCAACTCTGATAACCCTGAGTGCTTCCCACAGCAGTCCATGGGAGTCTGGAGCTGCCAGCAAGGGCCAGATCTCATCAAATGTGCCGTGTTTCAAACACACACAGCATGCAAAGTTGCTGACAGAAATCAGCAGCAGTGGGTGAGCAATACCATGCATTTTAATGTAAATTTTCTCTCTCACTGACTTTGTGGCAGTGATCAAGAAAGATGGGGTAGAACTAGACTGCGAGTAACCTTTCTCCTCCCAGCACCTAACATGAAGCTATCACACATTTAAACAGCTCTTCCTTCTGGAACTGAATTTGCTTGGGGAGATAGGTGCAAAAATGCAAAAATCCAGTAACCTTTGGGCTCTCTCAGAATGTCTCCCCTCTGTAGAGCTCTCATCCTCATGCCTTTTGTCTCTGCTAAGCCCTGACATGCCATGTGCCCCCATGTGCTTGGCAGCAGCACGCTGTGCTCTGGCTGTACTCTGCCCTGCACTGTGATTTAGAAACTGTGATCCCTGTGCTGGGTCTGACGTGTGGCAAAGCAACAAAGTACTTCTCATTATTGACATCCATGGGATTGTCTCACAGGTCCAGCCCAATACCTAACATATGTCAAGTGCATGCAGACACAAACATCAGGAAAATAGCTTTCAGCTGAGCCTGGATCCTCTCCCCAGGAATGTGATAATCCTGATTAGCTGATACTGTGGACAGACTTCACTTACTTGTCAAACAAGCTCTGCTGCTTAATGAAATTAACAAATCCACTTCCTCAAAAGGGAGTTTAACTTGCTGTTTCTTTAAATTAGGCCTGCACTGCCTCAAACTTCTCGTGAAGTGTCAGCAGGTATATTTCAAAAATGACATCTATAAAAATTACTACCTTCCCCTCCTGCTATTCTCTGTTCAGCCATGTAGAATCTAATTCGGAAAAATGAAGTTATCTGCTAATAATGGTGATCTAAACTCTATTTTGAGATCTGACAATCTGCAGGACTGGCTCTAACAGCCTGGGCAAAGTGATTACCATTTAGTGATATGCCAAAACACGGGGCAGATTCACACTTTGCCCAGCTATTTTTCTGTGGACTACTCATCGAAACCAAAGTTTTGTGCTGTGGTACTGTTCAGTCGTGTAGCAAAAAATCCTATATTTTTTCAAAACTCTGTGAAAATTAGTTGCACAATGTGCTGAATATCTCAAACCTGTCTTTTATTTGAAGGTTCATATCCACTTTCTAATTGTTCTTATGTTCGCAACACCTTAATAATAATTACAGTGAACATCAGCCTTGGTCAGCAAGCAAATCCCACACATCCTCCAGCAGGAAGGGGAGAGAATGGGAAGAGTAAAAGTGAGAAAACTCATGAAGTGGGATAAAGACAGTCTAGTGGGACACAAAAGGAAGAAAAAGAATAATAATGATACAAGAATTCAAATATTCAAAACTAGTGATGCTCAAGGCAATTGCTCATCACTTGCCGACAGCGAGCTCCTCAGCAGTGGCCCCCAGTCAGCTTCCCCCAGCTCTATATGCTGAGCATGATGCCACAGGGTATGGAACATCCCTTGGGTCACTAGGGATCCACTGTCCTGGCTGTGTCTCTTCACAACTCCTTATGCCACTCCAGTCTTCTCACTGGCAGAGTATGAGAAGATGAAAATTTCTTGACTTGTATAAACATTACTCAGCAACAACTAAACCATCAGTGTTTTATCAATATTAATTTCATACTAAAACAAAAGTACAGCCCTGTACCAGCTACTAGCAAGAGAATGA
The DNA here is from genome assembly GCF_008360975.1 of Lichenostomus cassidix. Taxonomy (NCBI): domain Eukaryota; kingdom Metazoa; phylum Chordata; class Aves; order Passeriformes; family Meliphagidae; genus Lichenostomus; species Lichenostomus cassidix. The sequence continues at coordinate 15,210,600 of NC_139480.1, read as the reverse complement.
ACTCTCTCCCAGACAAAAGCAAGACAGCATCTTTCAGTGATACCATTCAGCTTTGGAATGTACTTCACCCCAAATAAACTTCACTTTGCCTGGTTGCTACAAGAGACATGTCACTCTGAACTGCCCCAGCACTGCTCCCCCCTCTCTTCTTAGGGAGGTTTTCCGTGCTGCTTTCCATGAGATAATGTAAGATATCTCTCAACAGAAACAAATATTCCTCGTCAGGTTTGCTAAACAAGGAAAAGGGGTGGTGAGCATCCCACATGACATCTGTCACATGGGGAAGGTGTGTAGCACCCTTGCAACCTCCCAGCCCAGGATGTGTCTGGTGTTGGCTGTCCTGGCTACCCAAGCTGCTCTGTTGGCACTCAGAGATATCTGCTGGTAGGGTCCCCTGCCCACCAGGACCATGGTTACCTTCTGGGGGGGCTGGAGTGGCAAAACCCTTTTCTGAGCACTGCACTGAGCTGCTCTGTGCTGCATAGGCTCCACTGCTGGAACAGGGATGAGAAACTCATTTTTAAGAGGTCAAATTTCCTTTGTAGTTTTGGATTTTTTTCTTTTCCATCAAATAAGAATTGCATCTCCACTCTAAATGAAATGAAAATCCAGTGAATATCTTTTTCTTGAATAAGTATAAATCTAGGTGCGATTTTGTGTGCTTAGAGATTTCTGTACTAAAGTGTTTTCCAGCTGTAAGCACATTTTGAGTTACAAATGTATTTAGTTTCTATTAAATTCTGCAATTATGTTTAGCAAGACAATCCAAAAATCTTTGGGAATGATGTGTATTTATGTTTCTACTATTCATAAACTAATGATATATGACAGACCTTACAAAGAGAAGATAATTTCAATAACTAAATTTTCTGAAGAAGGCTATCCTACATTACTCCTCCATGACATCTTAAAACAGTTTTTAAGAGGGAAATTCATGATAATTTGAAAAGACTAAAATGTTGTATTGTAGGAAAGGTAAATTGGTCTCTCTTTTGATTTGTTTAATGCTGTGAAACTCTACATCTCTCCTCATTCCTGTTTTTTAAAATATCAAGCAGTAAGAAAAGTGGGAAATAAACGTCTGCTGTGTAAGAAGTGATGACTTTGCTGAGGCTCTGATTCTCACTGGGGCTGCTCAATGTGTAAAGCTTAATTCAGTGGCTCAAGGAGGGTGTTGACACCTGGTGCCTCATCCTGCCAGCAACAGACTGTGCTCAACACCGACACTGGCACCCCCTGAGTTCAAAGGCAAGAGGCAGAGCTGCACCAGGAGCAGGTAAAGCCAAGAGGGAACTCTGGAGCACAATCTGCTGCTGAAGAACTGCAGAACAGATTGCAGGACCAACTGAGACTGAGAACACAAGAAGTCTGCAAGTAAGTTGTCTACCCAGCCACCCATTCTCTCATGAAATACAGCAGATCCAGACTGGAGGTATGAAGCTTTTGGATACAGAATGAAAACCCCATCAGTACTGCAGCTGTAGTCAGCAGAAGAAATTTACTGATGACATTTTATAGTGAAGTGCAGAAAATAAAAACTATTTTTCCCCAAAAGATGAATATATTGCAATCTTGCTGTAGTAGATATGGAATGCAGCTTGGATAAAATTTATCAGAGGGATGAACTGCTTGGTGAAATTGAATATGTACAGTTTTAAAGAAAAGTGTATTCAGACTTGTATGGGGATGATAGCTATCTGTGTATGAAAAAAGTAGTACAGTAGCAAAATACAGTAATTTGAATGCATCCCACTTCCATATAAGTAGTGAGAATGTATCTGAGATTACTTGAAATATCCATAAAAATTGCTTGGGTGTTGTGCTTTCATTAAATGCAGAACTTTTTCTTCATTGATTTGTATTCATCATATCATGGACAAGAAAAATAATGTTGTTTTTGCTGATTTGTGTAATTCAAAATTTTAAATTCAAACCACTCATACAAACGTATCGTTTTAAAATAAGTTTTAACCAAAATCAGGCAACAAAGGAATCACCTCCTGTGCTGAATATGTTAAAGTTATAGCCATAGAAGCCGATGTAGGACCACCATTATTATCCTCCCAGAGATTAAGTACTATATTGTACTCAGCCTTCTGTCACAGAATCACAGAATGGTTGAGGTTGGAAGGGACCTTCTGGTCAAGCTCAACAGAGTCACCTAGAATTGGCTGTCCAGCCCTATGGCCAGAGGGCTTTTGAATATGTTTAAGAATGGAGACTCAACAACCTCCCTGGGCAGCCTGTGCCAGTGCTTGGTCATTTGCAGAGTGAAAATGTGTTTCCTGCTGTTCAGAGGGAACCTCCTGAGCTTCAGTTTGTGCCCATTGCATCTGGTCCTGTCACTGGGCGCTGCTGAGAAGGTTCTGGCTCTGCCCTCTCAGCACCTTCAGGAATTTATATACATGGATGAGATATCCCTGAGCCTTCTTTTCTCCATGCTGAAAGGTCACAATTTTCCTCACAGCTAAGATGTTCCAGCCCCTTCTTCTCACCATCTTCTCATCACCATGCTCTCAGTTGGCCTCTCCTGCAAGTCCATGTCTGTCTCATACTGGGGGCCCAGAACTAGACACAGGACTCCTGGTGTGGCTTCAGTGGTGCTGAATAAAGCAGAAGGATTCTCTCCTTCAATCTGCTGGCAATACTTTGCTAAATGCAGGCCAGAATAACATTAGGCTTCTTTGCAGTGAGGGCATGTTGCTGATTCACGTTGAGCTTGGTGCTCACCAAGACCCTTACCCTTTGGCAGGTGCTCTTCTCCCAAGCTGCTTTCCAGCTGAACAGTCCCAGCATGTGCTGGTGCCTGGGGTTGTTCCTCCTCAGGTCCAGGGCTTTCAGCCTTCTTGTTGAGCTTCATGTGCTTCGTACCAGCCCATTTCTCCTGCCTGTTGAGGTCTGTCTGTGTGGCAATACAGCCCTCTGTCCTATCAGCCACCTCTCTCAGGTTTGTGTCATCAGCAAACTTGCTGAGGGTACACTTTGTCCCATCATTCGAGTCATTAATGAAATTGTGAGCAGGGTAGGATGCACTTCTGCCCCTGGGGTACATCACCAGTGACTGACCCCCAGCTTTATGCCACTGACCACTGCTCCCTGAGGATTTCCATGCAGCTGGTTTTCAACCCATCTCACTGTCTGGTCATCGAGCCCATAGCTCATCAGGTATCCTTCTTTATGAGGATCTTGCAGCAGTGTTCAATGACTCACTGAAGCCCAGGCAGACATACTCACTGTTCTCCCATCATCTATAAGGACAGACAATTCATAATAGAAATTTTCAAATTGTCTAAGCATCATTTCCCCCTGGAGAATCCATGCTGATTGCTCCCACTGTCATTGGAGAGGTTTGTCTCACATTTTTTCATGTGGGACTATGAATCTGGCAATTTCATCTTTGCATATATTCTCATTTGCAACAGTACCTTCCACTGATATGAAATTTTCTACTGGTCATGTACTACTGATGATACTGAGTATTTCTTCTCATTTTCTTTATATGGTCTTCATTTGTGGTGGCCTTTGCAGTTCCTAATTGTGATTTCTTGTACCTGTTTTATGTACTCAGCTCCTTCAGAAAGAACACTGTTTATATTCAGCATATTTAAAGCACTGCAGCAATATATGTTGCGGTAAAGACTAATCCAATTAATGAAATGGATCTTAGGTTGAATTACAACTGCCCAGGTATTAATGGATTTGTTGTACTGGTACACCACAGGATGGGTACAGATCTCCTCTCAAATGACCTGCTTATGGGGCTGGCATTTATAGCCAATGACAACTGCAGTTTATAAACCCATAACCAACACCCTGGGTCTTAAATTTCACTACTGCTTTCCATATAGGTTGTGCATTTCTGTATTTTGCTTTCATTGTTCCCTGCCTGCTCTTTTTTCCAGACTGAATCTCATTTTATTGCCTACTTATAACTCTAAATTCTGCAGGTCTCTTTTTATTATTTTGCCATCTATCCTGGGTTTTGCAACACCTTACAATTTAGTATGATCTGTAAATTTAATTACTGTCATGTTTGCCAAAGACCATAAAGAGCCAAGTCAATTATATGGCCAAAAAAGAAAAAAGGAAGCCTTTATATGCTACAAATGCTCTGCTAAAAATCCCACCCAAAAAAGAAATGTTATACATTTCTTGGACTTCACAGAAGTAATTGCAAAGGGTTCTAGATGTTTTCCCCACATGATTTGTGTCATTAAAAAAATTAAAATGTATTATTACCAAAAGTAAATATTAACGAGATTAAAAATGGGACTTAATTCCTTTCTATGCAACTGAAAATGTGCTGGACAGGGTAAGACAAGCATTCACAGTAGTCCATGCTTTGCTATGACATGTAAGTTAAACCTAGCACAGTGTTACTGGAGCAAAATTGCCTCAAATTGGTTCACACATTAAGGACAAATGCAGGACAAAAAATAATAATTGATCTTATTTGATGTCTATTTTCTTTTTTATTTATTTTCCTTTTTTGACATTTCTAGCATGTGTTATATGTATAGCGCAATTGTGTAATGCTTCAGTCCAGTCTGACAGCATTTGAGCAATGTCTATAATTCTCTGTCATTATTAACTCTGAGCTATTACAAATCTGGTAGGAATTAGAGCAGAGCAACCTTCATCATTTGACCAGGAACAACAGCAATTACAATTTGGTCTCTGACTGAGGTTAGAACAGATAAATTGAGCTAGATAATGATTACAATCTTTCAAATTCATCATTAGCTCTAACTACATCTCTAATGCAGGAGACCAGATTATTGGGCCTGACCATGATAGCTGCTCCTGACTTAAGCTACAGCAACATTACAAAGCTCACTCTTCTTTAATCAGGCCTCTTGTTCTTAAAGAGCACAACCTGAGACACACTAATAGGTATTAATTTTACCAAGTAATTCAAGACTTTGAAAGCCCATTTTCAATGTTCAGCCTGAATACCTTATTTTCAGGCAGGGCTGCTCTCCACCGGCAGAGAAGAGAAAATCCCCCTTTCAAGTAAAACATATGCTTAAAGTCCTTTGGTTTACATCTTAGTATGTAAACTAAGATGTTCAATTTAGCTAGTTATGAATGTGTCTGAGTCCCACTAACATCCATGTCTTGCCCATAAATTCAGAGTTCATGCAAATTTCTCCATGGAAAAGTCGATTTTATATCCTTGGTTTAACTATAATTAGGATTTATTTCCTCAGTTGATTTTGCCTGTAACTCTATTACTATTGTCTTATTGACAGAAAGATCCAAAGTTATGAGTGTGAGAGAAGACCAGCCAAGTGTTATGGGCTGAGTCAGGTCAGGGTCTCTTGGAAGCCTGTAGCTGCTCATGTCAATGTCTGTCTGTCCTGCAAGGACTCTTGGACAGACGTAAGGAAAACTTCTCCCATGTTGTCTAGTGTGTGAAACATAAGACATAAGAATGCCTTGATTCTGTTGCCCAAACACAGGTACTCAGTGCCATGTAAAAAACCCAAGGGTTTGGGGATCATCCATACAGGGCCTATAGGGATGCCACAAGATCCCCTTTCCCTTACAGATTTATGATGATCTGTGGAGGAAGATAGATGGTCTAATGTGGACATCCAAAGGTACCACAAAACATTTGATGGCTGCAGGTAGAGCTTTCACAGTGCTCCTGGCATCACGATGGATGCATAGATTTAGAGCACTCAGGCATAAAAATTTTACACATTTGGTAAATGTTTTTATCCTACTTTTAAAAAAGACATAGCTGACACAGACATAGAATTAGCAAGTTGTCCTAATCAATACAAGCGCTTACTATCAGCTTAAAAACCTCTAGGTGTTAATTATGAGACACCACAAACACGTCACTCAGGCGGCTCCTCAGCAGAAGCTCCTGTGCTCCACTCAGCTCCCAGCCCACGCTCCCTCCCTCCCTCAATCTTACCTCTCAGTCGGTAACAATTGCTTTTGCGACACATTTATCATTTCACAATTTCAAGTTTCTCACTTGAAGCTCTGCCCTTCAAACTCTCAAACGAAATGACGGCTAAATTCTGGTCTCACCCAGCTCAGTGCTGTGTAAATGGTATTCCCACTCCAAAGGTATGTGGAGAGATTTCTGCTGAACTTTGGCTTGTGTATATTTATTAGCCTCCCATGGAAGGCAGCACAGATGCTGAGGACTTGGTAATGAGATGGTTACCTGCAACGTGTGAGAGGGAAACTGTATAGAAAACTTTTCCTCCAGGAAAGGAGATACATTGCAGGAAACATGAAGTGAAATGGTGCAGATGAGAGAGAGGGGGAGACACTGTGAAACCCATGAAAGAGGCACTGACTTCATCATATGCTGTCTTTCTGGAAGGCATTCAGATGCTGCGGCAATAGGCGTGGGGATCAAGGTGGGTCACAGAAAGCTGTAAACTAAACCCAGTCTTCATGTTGGTGCAATCGACTCTGGAGGGTCCTGGAGAGCTCTGGTGTGTTCAGAGGCTTGAAGAGAGCCCAGGGACAGACAATGGCCAGAGGCTGGGTGAGACCTGGCCATAGGCATGCACTTGTTTCTATCCTTCAAAGACAGGCACAAGGCACGAGAGACAATAGAAAATTTGGTGTCACAGAGTGGTCTGATGAAAACATGGCAGATGTCACTCAAATGTCTCCTCTCTGCTCACAGATCTGCCTGCTGTAGTCAGCAGTTGTGCTGAACCACTGCCATGCATGAGGGGGTCACAGGCAGAATTCAGCATTAGCTGAGTTCAATGTGTTTTCAGAAATGAGCGTCTATGTGTAGCATCAGCAGAACCACAGAAATGTTCTGTGGCTTGTTCAGGTCTTTGACTCTGACATGTAGAAGTTAGACTAGATCCTGAAAGCCTCAGCCCTCTTTGCCCCCCCCTGAGGATAAAACAATTGAAAATTATTTATGCATTGAGAGAGCTGACTTGTTTGGTTTTGTAGATAACAATATTTTAGCTATTACAATTCAAAGTAATTAGGTGGCTGGACCAGATCTGTGTTGGAGTACAAACCCCTGTTTATGTGTTTACAGCTGTTCTCCACTGGAATTATTAACAAATATGTTGCATAAACATCTTTACAGGCATTTCAAGATCACCACCATTTTCCTTCTCACTTCTGAAGAAAACGTTGTACTCTAGAGCTTGCTAGAGAAATAAAGTGGGTGCCAGTGCAATGATAGCATTCAAGAATTCCCACCCTTTTATTCTTTTTTCTAATCACTTTTCACACCTGAAGGAAACATAACATGAAAACGAGACAGAGGCAGCAGATAATGAAACAACAGCTTTATTCAAATGGGTGGAGGCAGTTTATTCATTTCTAAAAGAGAAGGGATGCCAAAAGTCTGCTGTAAATCTGAATGTCAAAATTGCTCAGAGCTCAGTCTACCTCCACAGCAGCAGCAAGCTTTCTATACAGCTTTCTGACACTTAGAATGCCATTCACAAATATTTCTAAGCAAAGGTTGCAGTTAGCTATTATTCTGTTTATTCCAGGAGTGCTCAGGGGCTGGCTGAAAGCAGAGCCCTGTTGTGCCGGGCTTTGTATGAACAAAGCCACCGAGACAGCCGCTGCCGCACAGGCTTTGCTTGACTATTGTTTTGCTGAAGTGCAATTTAAAATGTCATTAACAAGAGGAGAAAACATTGTGTCTTGATTTTCGTCAGTTTGTTAGATGGGTAGGGCAAGCAAATAAAAAAGAAGTCACATATTTTTACATATTGAGGACAAATGTTTAGTTAAAATCAACAATTGATGTGAGACCGCTCAATTCATTTGAGGCTGGAAGTATTTATTTGGAGAGCTTCAGTTGGGGAGGTGATGAGGGTGTTGGAGAGGTGTTGTGGTTTAAAGACAGCTGCAGATTCTGCCCCATGCTGCCCCTCCCCTCTGCCCAGCGCCTCCTGTGACAAAAGGCAGAGATTCCAAGTTGAGATAAGAACAATTTACTGGAAACAGCAATGAGATAAGAAAATGAACAGTAACAGCAACAATACTAATAACAAACAGTGTATAAAAAAGGTGATTACATGTAAAATGCTCATGAAGCTTGACCTGGACCACTGCCCTGCAACTGACAAGTAAAAGAACAGAATAGCCCCTGGTGTGCCTCCCTGCAAAGGAACGAACAATTTTCTTCCCAACCACACAGCTCTCCTGTGAGGAAAGGCTGAGAGAACTGGGTTTGTTCAGCCTGGAAAAGTGAAGGTGTACGGGTGACCTAATTGTGGCTTCCAGTATCTGAAGGAAGCTGACAAGAAAGATGGAGATTTTACAAGAGAATGTAGTGACAGGACAAGGGGAATGGCTTCACACTGAAAAAAGGTAGCTTTAGATTAGGTATTAGGGAAAAACAGTGATGGTGATGAGGGACTGGAACAGATTGTCTCAAGAAGCTGTGGCTGCCCCATCCCTGAAAGTGTTCCAAGGCCAGGCTGGACAGAGCTTTGAGAAATCTGCTCTAGTGGAAATCTGCTCTAGCTCTGTCCCTGCCCATGGCAGGGGGGTTGGAACTGGATGATCTTTAAGGTGCCTTCCAACACAAACCATTCTATGATTCTATGACCTACCTCACGCTATTTTTAGACAAAATTGTTTTGCATCAGTGGCAAAGGAGATAGGATAAAGGCACACGGGCAGACCAACCTTTCCAAGAGTCACACTGTAGGCGTTCTTGCACTGGCAGTCACTCAGCACTGGGAGACCTGAGCTCAGAGCAGAACATGCTGTGCCATCAACAAGCTCATTTCCCAAAGGAAACAAGGATCGCACACCTGACAAATTCTGCTGGCAGCATGGGGCTGGCAGAGATCATCAGGAGCTCAGCTGAAGACCATCCTGACCTCAGAGACAAGTTTTGAGGAGGAATCCACCTTTTGCTGTTTTACTGAGGCAGAAGTTGCAGGGACAGAGATGCTGTGAATGACAGTATTTTCCACGTTGCTTTTTACTCCACTGTTTGTATGTAAAGATATTTTCCTGCTCTCTGATTACGTAGAATATAAAATAAGAACACATTTCATAACTGAGTGCAAAACATGGGCTGGGGAAGGCATCCAAAGGGTCTTTTTGTTACATAGTTTCAGACACAAGTGGGTGAGGGTGGTTCCAATGTCTCATTACCTGAATGGTGCATTTCTTTAACTTGCTAGAGAAAGGAATCAAACCTCCACTCTCCAAACATCTTTTCCATTTTTAAGGTCATTTTCTTTCCTGTTTCCTGTAATTCACCATACCCCATTATTTCTCACATTTGCCTTTATGTTCACATTGAGGGGTGCTTGAGCCTAACCATACACACAACCCTAACACTATCCCAGCAGGCACAGAGAAGCTGCAGTTGCAAGCATCAGACCTGTGGACATGGATGATGATCACACCAGATGTGAACCTGGTTGTGAACCTTTCTTTGGGAAAGGTGCTAAGCATGCCTCCCTAAGCAATGTGGTGTGTCGAGGTTTCATGCCAGGTCATCTCAACATCTGGGTCTTTGCCTCACTTTTAGCAGAACTGTTAGGACAGACTGGCAGTGCTATATCATATGGGTGGAAAACAGACCTTAAAACTACCTGATAGTTAGTAGGAATCTAAACATATGTGACAGAAGCACTCAAATATCTGTCAAACTATAGGAAGAGAAACTGAAATAGTCTAATCATCTGGGGATTATCACAGGTATCTACAGGGCTGTGAGACAGTGAATGGCCATCATTTCTAAATAGCTGGAGCCACTTCCCAGTGGAATCTCCTGGCTAAACCAATATGAGGCACTAATTCTGGTTGCAATGCCCTGACAATGTGTATCCAAGTCATGGAAAGGAAGTTGCTATTAGTCTGAAGGGCAGGGCACCAGAGTGAATGGTGCATCTGTGTTGGCTCAGCCATAGCTGTTCCAAGCCATGGAGACATCATTGATCTTCTCTGTGCCACAATCAAGAACAAAGCTTGAGATGACTGGATATTGGCCAGCACACTCCAGAAGATGCAATTTCTAGGACGACAAAACTCCCTGCAAATTATTGCTTTTCATTACTTCTTAAAATATCTGCCAATGACACAATATTGTGATACAGCTTCTTCAAATCTCTATAATGCAATTTCTGGCACAACGGTGACCCTGGCAAGTTTCTCAGACAGGAGGATTTTGTTCAGTGTCTCTTTGCTGTGTATCAGTTTGTCATGAAATGTTGAGCATGTGTTGTTTAATGTCAGGCAGAAGCACAGTTTGGCTACTGCTTATGCTCCTTTACCATTTCCCTCCTCTTCAGAGCCTGCTCATTTCCTGAGCAAGTGCTCATTTCATTTGTGTGCTTTCAGTAAGCACCAAGCAAAATCTACCCATTCTAACAGAACTTGTCGGGAAAAATCAACAAAATTATAATTTTATGACTGATGAATTTAAAATTACCCCAGGAGATGTTGCTGGCAACGTCAAAAGCAAAACTGTGATGAAAGATGACTTTCTGTTTACCTGCCTTTGCAAAGCGTGTTGGGATACATCCTCTAGCAGAAGCATCGTCTCCTTTGGGATTATGGAGGAGATGTGCTAAACACTCACTTCAGATTTAATAGAGATGGAAGCTTTTCCATGTAGTAGATCTCATATATATATATATATAAAGTACTTGTCTGTAGCCACCAGAAGTAATGACTTCTGTACTTGTGATTTCTATACAGTTTAATTCCTTCAGAATAAGGGAAAGTGAAAATATTTTGGCATTGCAAGATCCAGGAATACAGGCATCTGTGACATTGGTGAAAGATGAAGTCTAAATATAACCCTCTCAGAACTAGAGAGGGATAATCATGATAACCAAAGATTTTTGTTTTCTAATAATAAACGGCAGCTGGATGAAGACATTGGGTCACCCATGTCCAGAGCACTTACTCAAGTCTTTCATTTTCTAAAGTTCAACTGGCAGAAAGGGCCTCTGTTTGAATTATTTTGATGTCTTTGGTATTAATCCTCATGGCATGCAGTAAATATTCTTTCTGAAAATTCAGTTCAAATTACTCATCCACCAAAAAATATTCAGACCACAGTTCTGAGAATCTGCAAATATTTGAAGTGACTTGGAGTCATCTGACAAATTATCTTCCAAAAACATCTGTGCTTAAATTCCCCACTAAGGTAACACACACTTTCTATCAACAACTTCTGCAAATTACTTTCTTGCACTAAGAAACCAAACCCACATAAATGCCAATTTTTCTAAATCCAAAAGACATAGTGAAAACACATTCTGCTAAATGAAAACTAGGTAGTAGAGCTTTATTTATGATTGTGAAATAAATATCAGTTAACACCAGGAGCACCAATTTCTATCCTCCATTTAGGTGAAATTTCAGCAGCCTAACTCATTACCAGCTTGCAGTAATGCCTGCTAATCAGTTGTAGTCACATTAGACAAAATACAATTCATCTGATAGGGCAGTAATTAAATCATACTCGGGGGAAAAGATAACGGTGAATTATAAGATATCTCGAGAAATTATAATAATTACTCCACAGGGGTTCTATTCTACTAGGGCTTAAATACTTCTAAGACTTTGTAGAAAATACTTAATTTGAAAAAAAACCTGCTAAAGATAAAAATAAACAAAACCTAAATGTTGTTAATCTTATCCATCACTCACATTTCTGGCACTATTGCAGCTCTTTTGCTTTAACTTTATCACCAAAGTGCTTTAGCTTGTCTCTGGAAGCCACCAGATTATTCATCAAAATTGAAACAAACACATGATTCTAATGGATTGTGGCTTGATAGCTCTTGTGTAGATGAGAAGCTTGGCCAAGGCCAAGAACACTGAGCCAAAGGGAGAAGGGAGTGGAGTGAAGAGCACAGTATCTACAAAGGGGATATAAAGTATGGGGAGCAATAAAGAACTAGGAAAATCCAGCAGGAAGCAGAGGCCAAACCTTACATTTCCTAAAAAATGTAAGTTATTGTAATCTACAAAAAGGATGAGACTTGTCTTGAGTTCCAACCCTTAACCCAGTGTTAAACAGCACTGGATCTCTGAGTTCTGCACCTGCATTCAGGATGGCAGTAGGAATTATAGATCTCCTCCTGCTTTGTCAGTGTTTGGGGGTTTAATTTCCTCTTGGTTTCTTTCAAAGCAACACTAAATACTGAGGAAATCTGAAAATTAGATAAGACGTTCTTACACGTGGAATTTTTGCAATTTCTAACACAAAGCAACCTCACTGGATTCATATTAGTATATGATATTTTATATAAAGTGTAAAATGAAATGTGAAAGAAAAATGTGGAAGAAAAACCAGATGTGTCTTCCATTAGTGCTTAATTGGAATTGGAATTGGAATTTGAGAAGCTTGGATCTTACCATGCCGCATTTCGTCTTTTTCATAGAGTGTTTCTCTGGTAACAAAAACAGACTTGACTGTTCCTAAGACCTAGAGCCCTGAATGTATTTCCCACCCTTTCTTTCTCTGGTGCAATGGACAATTTGTGATGACTACCACACAACTCTCGGACAAGCACTTTGTGACTCTGGTGATTCACTACCACTAACTCTGTCAGTTTAGTTTAAAATCACTTCAATTAGCATTTCAGTGTGAGATGATTCCTCTTCATGATAAAGTCTGATGCAAATATCCATTTTGTTCTGCTGCTGTGTCATCAATTACTCTGAATGAATGTCGTTTTGCACTTTGATTATCCATCAGACCCTCTAATTCTCTGGTTGTTCAAAGGCAAAAAAGGGTCAAAGCAAATTAGCACAGATAGTCAAAAAATATGTAAGAGGTGTTTCTCCAATTGTTTGCTTTCCAGCTTTATGAAGTAATGTGTTTCTTTGGGACTCTTCTCACACAATTTAAGTGCATTTTCAACCTATAAAGAGCTGTTAGAACTCAAAACTGTACCATCTCCTTATGAAGAATTGAACTTTCTTAACCCTCTTTTATGACAAATACAAATAGAGAGAAACTTAGAAGGAAAACACAGTAGAGTTCAAACAGGGTTGAATATTGGCTATCAAATTAATAAAAATTCCATGCCATGACTTTTTTTAAAGAATATGAAAGAAATACAGCACACTTTCTTCTGAGGCTCTCCTCAGGAGCCGAACTCTTTGCAAATCACATTCCCCTGATGACACAGCAGCATTTCACACTGCCAGCAGCTAGGCTAGATCTGGCTTATTAATATGGCATGATAATAGGTAAGTTCTAAACGAGCACACCATTGTGTGGGTGTAACTTATCAGTGCCTATAGTGTCTGAGCTAGCACTGACTATGCCAGAACACTGCATCAACAGCCAAGGAATGGACATCCAACAAGTCCAGGTGGATAAGAAACAGATATGGGGCAACGTGGGGACAGCACCTGTCCCAAGCAATGTGTCAGCCAAATGCTCTCCTACTGCCACGGTCAGCATTTTGATGCTGACTGCATATCCATGTGCACCAGTGGTGCCAGCAATGGGCTTCTTCTTCACTCCACAGCTCCACCAGTCAGTCTTCTGTAACTCTGAGGAGTGACACCCATGTTTAACACTGCCAGGAATACAGAGCCATGGATACATTTCTGCTGGGTGCTGTGGACTCTCCAGGCATGGACTTCTCATAGAGGGTCTCCCATTGCCATCTAAAAAATTATTTAATTTTTTTTTTTAATTAGTGGTGCTGCTCTCTAGGCCAATGCATGATTCCAACTGCTATAACTGTGCTAGATGTCAGGCCATCAAAACACATTTGCACCCCAAGAGATGGTCATTGGTTGGCCCACACAGAGAGTAATGAGTAATTAAATGCTGATGAGGTGATGAAGAAATTTTTTCATGCCTTAAACCCACACACGACAAGAACCAGGGAAGGATGGGCATGGCAAGCACTGGATGGCTCACACACAGGTATGCACAGATGCTGAGGTTTGTTCCTCACATTTCTTGGGCCTCCTCACTTAATGACTGTTTAGAAGCACAAGTATCAAAATGCAGAGAAAAATCATTTGCTTGAATATTTTTGACTCAGAAAACTTCAAAAGAAAACCTGATCAAAGCAGCACAGATAAATGTCTGTAATATTACCCTGACTGATCTCCTTCTGAATTGCCAACATACACATTACGTGCTGAGCGCACCCTTCTACCTTGAGGAGATCTAATATATATTTGTACACACTTTCAGATTGTGAAATCTGATTTTTCCCTAGTCTTTTTTCATTAAATACATACTTTCTCCCAACTGCTACTGAGTTGCATTCACTGTTCTGGGAAGATCCCCAGATGAGCACGGCTGGTGACTGAAAGGAGTGCTGCCTGCATTGCCCACAGCAGAGCACATTTGCCCACCTGCACACTCTACAGAAAGGGGGTCACCATTCAACCATTTAATGACCTCTTAACTCCACTTCCTACTCTGAATCTTCATATTTTTAGGGGGTTGTGGATGACACATGCAATAACACATTTATCCTTTTTTGGATATGGGGTGCCAGGTGGCAACATTGATGTGAGGTGGATGTGAATTTTCATTTGCAAATGAAGTCTCTGACACCTATTACCAGGGACTTGATACTGCTGAGTCGCATTTTCCCTATTTTCAAATCTTCTTTTAATTTTTAAATGGCAGTCCATCTCAATTCTCAGTACGAGTTCTGTACATCTGACTTGCCAGTAAGCATCTGACCATCATTCAGTCCTAGCAGCCAGTTCTCTATTTTACATCTCTTCCTTTTTTTCATTTCATATCAACTCTGGCAGCAGCCAAGGTTTAAAGCTGTGGTATCTAACCAGCACAGGCAGGTGCCGCAGTGATAGGCTCCACTCTGGCCCACAGATCAGTGGGGAGCACAAGCTGCTTCACTTTTTCATCCCTCTGCAATGTTCTAATGAATAAACTTGGGCTCTCCCCTCTGCCATCCCCATCTCCAGAGGGGAGCTCCGCCTGTGGGGAGTGCAGAGATTTTGAGTCCAGTCCTCAGCTGAGCTCAGGGGTGTTCTGGACTATCCTTGCCAGCAGCAGCCTTGTTTTAATTAGAAGCTGAACATTTGAAAAAAAGAAAGCCTGAACACCCAATCTTCAAAGTCTTACCATTTACCTTAGGCTTAAATTTTGTAGTTTAATCATCTCCTGGTGAGAGACTGAAATGTTAATGGTTAATGACTCAAAACAATTGCCTATTTGTGGAAGGGCAGAGTGCTGTGCTGTGGCAGAGTTTGCACCCCCCGAGGGGAGGAGATGAGATTTGGGAGTGCAGTGGCAAAATCTCTGATCCACAAAAGGCAGAGCACAAGGCAGAGGGGGTGAACACCCACCAGTAGAGACTACAAGCCATACTTTGAGCCAGATTAGAGGTAGATCCTGAGAGCTGGGATTGTGCTCTTCATGATGCCAGTCATCTTCCCCTACATTGGCCCCACTCCCAGGGAAGATCATATTCACACACGGCATTCACATTCACAGGCCACATTGACATAACAGGCAGCTGCAATGTCTTAGAAGGTGTCATAAACCATCAAAGACTCCCAAACCCTTTTTGGAGGCCTTCCACCAGAGGACTGAAAGCTCCCCACCCTGGGAACGTACCTGGGCCTTCCCACCCAGACCGAAAGTATATTAACCCACTGAAGTCTGTTTCACAGGCTCTCCCCACCCCTGATCAAGACTGGGACCATCACTTCAACAAGACTGTGAACATCACTTTGTAACAATCAAATCTTGTTATGGGATCTGTGGATGGTGATATCTTTCTACTCTTATCTACTCTTTCTTTCTTTCTTTCTTTCTTTCTTTCTTTCTTTCTTTCTTTCTTTCTTTCTTTTTCCTTCCTTCCTTCCTTCCTTCCTTCCTTCCTTCCTTCCTTCCTTCCTTCCTTCCTTCCTTCCTTCCTTCCTTCCTTCCTTCCTTCCTTCCTTCCTTCCTTCCTTCTTCCTTTCTCTTTCCCCCATATATTTTCTTGAGTGATATTTTTATGCTTTTATATTGCTATATTACTATAGATAGTAATAACCAAAACAGCTACATACTCACTTTCCATTACAACTATATTCTTCCAAAAGAAACCTACATATATATATATTTACAAACACTGATCATTCAGTGTTGTTTCACTCCAATCTACCCCAAGAAATCTACTACCAAGAGCCTGGGCTACCCTTGCCTCCAGGGGTGTGTGGTAACATTCCCACACAGCACACTTTCAGCCAGACAGAAGCAGTAATTTTATTTCTGTTGCAATGTTCTTGGAACACTTTCAAAAGCTGGGCAATTCTGACAGTCAGGGCTTGCCCCTCTGCAGAGCGAGCTGGGAAGGCAGCAGGTTGCTGTGGGACCTGTGTGAAAAGATGATCACAGCCCCATGGCTGAAGCCAGGACAAACCTGTACCCAAACCTCAGCCTGCATGTGATCCTGGGGATCTTTATTTTGCTGTTCTGCAATGGAGATTTCCCAGCCATAAAATGAGGATAAATGACATTTTTGCAGATGTCCAGCTCCACATGCATAAACAGCAGTCAGCACTCTCAGCCCTCCCCTGCACTCAACACGTACTCTAATGGCTGCATTAACCCTTGTTTACTGCCTCACTCCCACTCTCCAACACCATCATGAACCATCTTCAGGACCCCATTTCTCAAAATCACCTTTCCTCAAGAAAACTCCCCACTCTGGAGGAGCTGTGGACAGGCCTGTGGGTTGCTGCAGTCATTCCCATCCCCACATCCCCCGTTCTCCATGCTGCCACCAGCTTGTTCATATGGGGCCACACTGAGTACGTTTGTTCAATTCTACACTCCCAACGAGGGCTATTTATCAAGCCTACAAGATTCAAAACTGCAAGACCCTGAATTTCATAGTCATTTGCAGCGTCAGAAGCTGCTAATGGCCCATAAAATTTAGCAACTTCTCCATAAGCTGCTGGTTAATGAAAAATCGGTTAAATTGTTCACAGATCAGCTGGCACGGTGCCCTCTGATTCACAGGATGCTTTCCCTGGCAAAGGTTACATTAACTGTTCTGCGGAAGCAGGGAAAGAAGTGGGGACATTTTGCTGGAGGCTGTGACTTTTCCTTGGTGGGATTAGGGAAAAGAATGCCCACACCAGCCATGCAGGATGGGATCCTCTCAGACATGCCAAGAGCATCTCAGGCACCGCCCCAATACAGGTGCCCAAGCCACCACTCCTGGGATTAAAGTCAGGTTCTGTGATAGGAGAGGAGATCAGTTTTGTGATGATGGATGCACGTTCAGTCATTCCCTATTCTGATTTTGAACCAAAACCACAAAGCTGACTTTCCCCTTTCTGGGACATCTGCAAGCTGAGCAATGCGGAGTCCCTGCCTGCACATTCCTGCAGCTCTTTGGGTTATGGAGACTGAGCAAAAGGACATCACAGCACTTAGGTGGCCTCCTGCAGAGCCTATTTTGCCTTGTGTTGTCCCTGCCACCACTGCTGCTGCTGCCTCTCACAGCAGCTGCTGCTGCTCCTTGGGCCAATTTCATGACACTCACACTGTCCAGTGTTTGGGTGCAGGGCTCTGGCTGCAGCAGAGAGCAAGGCTTCAGCATCCACGCTGAGGGAGCAGTCTGATGTCAGAACAAATTAACGCTGCTCGCCATACTGACATTGCAAGGCCTCAGCTGTCAGCACTGGCATTTATGATGCTGTGTATTTTAACTAATTAGGCACTCACAGCCCAGCCGGTGCAACCCATCCATCTTGCAAATGCTGGATGTTTTTGCACTGGCATATGCTACAATAATGAGAATCAATGTTGCTAATGACTATGCACAGCCCATTTTTCAGTCACCTTTGCAAATCCACATTATGCTAGGAACGCACAGAGGAGAAAACACTTAAAATGCAAAAGATGAGTTTCTGCAGGACAAATCCCAGACCTCTGTTGCCCTGGCATGGCTGGAACACTGTGGCTGCTCCCACCAAAGCAGACATGAAACTCTGAGAAAGCAATTCCTATTGCAGGTGCTAGAACAGATGAGATTTCTGAGTTTAGAGCCCTTAAACATGTTTCACTGCATTTTTCACACAGTCAGTCTTTCTTTTCCTTGGGCAGGATTTCAGGTTTTCTCTGTTGGTGAGTAGCTGCATCTTTTTCTCACTCCAATCTGCAAGTTAAATCTTTCCCTTTTCCCTGGTGGGTGAGCAGACATGGGGTCTGCTCATCAAGTGGTGAGGATGCTGGCTACCTTTCAGCTTTAGGGGCTTGGGAAAGCAGCAGCTGCCTGCAGCAGTCAAGAGAAGAGAATTCCTTCCATCACCTTCCAAAGTGCCATACCCTCCTCAAGAGATTTACCAGATGTTCTGATTAAGGCAGTTCAATTGCAATGTTTAAAAGCCTTTTCCACCTGCTCCCTGCAAGCTCCTCTCTGTGGGCAGGAGTAGCTCTAATTAAATATTCCCTCCTGCTGCGAGGACTCCTCCCTCACCTTTCCAGAAACCAGCATTGTACAGACACCCCCCGGGACTGCTCTGCAGAGGCTAACTCCTCTCCCTTTTGTTTCTTCTCCCCTGCAGTGGAAATCAAAATTCAGGGGACTTGAAACTCGGGCAGTGCAGAACAGGAGAGCTCCCTCCCAAGGCCCTCCCTCTAGCACTGACCACCATTCAGAACTCCCACGCCTGGCCTTGGGTAGCATCTATTCTAGGTCTTTTCAGCAGTCATCACACACCAGAAATGCTCTCAGTGTGTAGGGAGAAGCCTGGAGCCTCACAACCCTTCCCCATCCAGAGTGCAGCCTGACTCGAGACATGGCAGTCCCCAGCTCACAGCAGAGCCCCA
The DNA here is from genome assembly GCF_008360975.1 of Lichenostomus cassidix. Classification (NCBI taxonomy): domain Eukaryota; kingdom Metazoa; phylum Chordata; class Aves; order Passeriformes; family Meliphagidae; genus Lichenostomus; species Lichenostomus cassidix. The sequence continues at coordinate 15,191,828 of NC_139480.1, read as the reverse complement.
TGCTTGGGTCAGGGGGTCTTCAGAGACCAGGGTCTCATCCAGCTGTCTCCTTAGGGGCTGATTCTGAGGGAAGGGGCTGGACTGTGTGGAGGGCATCAAAATGTAGCATCAGAGCAAGGAAGGCAGAAAACCCAGGTGCAAAATTTGCTGGTGCAAAACTCAGGCTAATCTTGCACTTGCAGGGCCTTCCTTGATCTGGCACTGTCAAGAAGAAAAGCTCTAGCACTTCACTCCTGGGGGACCCCACAGCTCTGATGAGCAAATAATCAGATAGACAGGGTCCTACCCCTCTTGCTGAAATAAATGGGTATTTGAGTCAGAGCATGCAGGCAGACCACTCCATAAAGACCTCCATCCCCATCAGTCCCTTATCTCTCATATTCCAACAGAAATCGGGCATGGGTTTGCTTTAGTGTGCCCAAAAGATTCTGGTTGTTTGCCTCTGAGGGTCCCCCTAGCACAGAGGGGGATCTGGCAGGATCAATAAAATGCCATCCCCAGCCTTGAGCCTCACCACCACCCCAAGTTACTGCCAGGCAGCCCCTCACCTCTAAGCACATCTGCTTGTCCCTTCTCACTGTCTGAGCCTCCATTTTTATTTTTCTTGATGGGCAGACTTCTCTGAGCTGCCCACCAGCTGCTGGAGCAGCTTCACCCCTCCTTGAAAAGGCTAAGATAGAAAATCTTCTTAAGCAAATCCTCTGCTGATAAGTGCTATTCAGATGATGGGATTAATATTTTCCCTATTTTGGAGGCACTCAAGCGTGCAGGTGAATATATGCCCATTTAGCATGTTTTTGAGCAGTAAATATGCTTTCCCCCTCCGAAGGGCTCTCTGCCTTTTAACCCTCCCTGGATGACTAGATGCAAGCCTGGGATTTGACTGTCACAGGACTCAGCAGAGCCAATCCCCATAGTAACAGAGCATCCACGCATGAAGCCAGAGCTGCAGCAGGTCTGAGTGCTGCAGTGTGCAGCCTGGGCACACATTCAGCATCAGGGTACACATGTGCATAAGTGTATATAAAACTAATCTGTGCTTTCTCAGCCAATACACTGTGTGCACAAGACAGGCAAATGCTGGTAGGAGCGTGACCTCCTTGGTGTGCAGAGCTTGCACTCATGATGTGTCCAGAAACTGTAAAAATGGCTAAAGAATTGCACGCTGCTCCATCAAACGTGCCTATCACAGCCTTAAAATGATCAGAGGATGATTTCCCAAGTTGTGTTGTTCAAACAGTTTATATCTGCATATTTCCCTCAGAAAACATACTCCTCTAAAATGGGACCTGCTGTAGCCTTACCATTAATTTTCCTGGAAGGGCTACAAAACTGTGCAGCTAGCACCACTTACTGGCAAAGCTACAGAAACAGGCGTTGAACAATTTTACTTTGCAAGCATCTCGCACAGGAATGCTGAATGCAAATCCTAGTGATAGTGTTTGAGTAAAGTAAACAAATGTAGGATATGATTTCTCCTTTACCACGCTGGGGGAAAAAAAAAAAAAAAAAAAAGAGGAAACTGAAATTCCTCTTTAAAACAGCTTCCAAACAGCTTCCAGGAACCACAGTCGTTGCAATACAGCAATACAGAGTTATAAACTTTTATTCAATACATTATATCTCTGCATGCTGATGGCACATCTACTTTCAGTCCTAACTCTAAGGCAACGGACAAAAATCAATGACCACTTTGGGAGCACAGAAGGTGGGTCAGCACCCTTTTTTTTTGCTACTTCAAAGGAGTTGTAAATGCCACTCAAATGCTTTATTTTTTTTAAATATTTCTGTTTATCTGCCAGAGATATGGATGAGCAACTGTGTCCATCATTTTTTAAACCACAAGGTAATCAACCCCATTTTGAGACATTCTCCTCCCCTGAGGAGAATCTTCCTTATGATTGATGAGCTGATGAGTGGCTTCACAGTCCCACTTGTGGGGTAGCTGCCTTCAAATCTATTCTGTTCCTTTTATCGAGGCCAACAGTTTCTGCTTCTTAACAGAGGACATTTACAGCCATGCTCCAAGCTGTCTACTCCTTCAGTGCCTGTGATTTATTTGGGAAACAAAGCATCAGTTCAGAGGCACTGCAGTAACTTCAGCACAAAGGTCCCTCTACAGCACTTGACTGCATCTCTGGCTTTGTTTTACAAACCCCTTTTCTTCCACCCCATGCTGTCTGAAAAACATAGTAATAGAAAGGAAAAAGGTTTAAGGCTCTGGAAAGCTTTTGCTTAGGACAGAACTTACCCCCATTTTGTAATCTTTTAGGAAGCAGCTGTACATGTTGTTTCAGACCAACATCCATACAGGTGGTCCACAGCCACCTGCTCTGCAGCCTGGCTGGACCTCTGCACCCTGATTGTGGCCACCCAGCAGGGCATCTGCATGGTGCAGTGTCATTATTTTTGTTCTCTAGCTGGAAAGGGTTTCTTGGTGCCTGATCTCAAATTAATATGGAAAAGTCACATTTTAGAGCCTTGTCATTTAGAAGGATCATCTTGAAAAAGAAGATTCATTAATTAGTTACACTGGCAGTCTCTTTAATTAGGCGTTGCTGAGTACCTTCAGTCTTTGTGATCTTAGCATTCCTAGCTTGTTATACTTTATTTACATACTTTTTGGACACACGCATAATTCCTAATTAACACTGTAGAGTCTACTCCAGTTATTTCAAGAAGTCACATACTGTATATCTTCAGATGTGCTTTCTGGATATCTGCTGAATATAAATTACTCCTCTAATCACACCAGAAAACCTGCATCCTGCATTCTCTTATTTGGGAACAAGAACACACACCAAAGACATCCAGGGGAAGGTAATCCAGTTTCCAGGAGGCTTCAGTATGGGAGCAAATGAAAGGCACTTACAAAATGAAACCTTTCAAAAGTCATTTCTGTCAGGAATTTTAAAAAGAGAATTTGCCTGCAGGGAAATCCTCTGACAGCAGGCTGTCAAAGGCACATCCCACCAGGGTGGTCTGCGGGAGAGAGCCGAACAGCACAGATCGTGTTGGGATTTCAGGAGACTCAGGCAAGCTCGGTGTTCTTAAAAGATGTGGAAGATAGAAGCATTCGTGTATCAGACATAAGGCACAGCCCTCAAACAATAAATCTTAGCAAGGTGGTACGTGAGGAAATATGGGGTGCTTCTCTATTTTTGTGGCATATCCCTGTATTGGACTAAGCAGCAATTTAAAGAAAGAATCTTCTTTTCTTCAAGCTGTGACCTTCTTTTGCATGAGTTTGGACAAATGTATTTTTGTTAATGTCTCTACCCTGATATCCAGCTTCTATCTACTCCATTTCTATTTTTAGAGGCAGCAGAGAGGATATTTTGCAGTGGACGATACTGTAGAGGACAGAGAACTTGTAGAGATGACAAGAATATTATGTCTCCTCTCTGTCTAGTTTATCTGATCCTACCAAAACTCTGTTTTATCCTAGCTAGCTTACTCTGATCTTTCAGCCCCAGTGTTATCCATCAGTGCAGTACTCTCGGGTCTTTACACTTATTGGTAATGGTGATGAATATACAACAATCACAGCATCTTTCTAAAAAGTCTGTGCTCTCTGTTTTTCAAGACTTTCTCCCACTGCTTTCTACAGATTTAACCTCTTCTTTAATAGGTCTTTATCTCCCCCTGGGATAAAGCTTGAGCTTATACCTTATAGTGGCTGGATACTGTCTTTACACTAACAGATAACCATATAAATAAAAGGGGTGCATATTTCTGTGCCACCTCCACAGCTTACACCACCCCAGTTCATAAGTGCATTATAAAACCTGATGAACAGTCCCAGCAAAAGCACTTTCTCTTGTCCTCAGAACAAGTATAAGGTAAGAGAATGTGATTTAGCTGTGCAATTGATAAATCCTGCCCAGACATTGCTGCAGAACAGAGCTGGAAGGTCTGGATCTGGTAATCTCTTCACTGCTGAAAGAAACGAGGTCCTGATTTAGCCCGGGGAGGTAACCTCCTCAGGTTACTGAGATCAGTCAGCACCATGGGGGCTGCAGTACTCCACAATTAATTATGCTGAGGCTGTTCTCCCTCTGACTTATTAGCCACAAAATATAGTTCTTTACTGCAGCAAATCTTTTAAGTTATGTAGAAAAAAAAAAAAAAATTAAGCTCAGGCTTCTCACATATACACAGAGCTGCACCTGGCAGTTGCTTGGCAGAAGAGAAAATTGTGGCTTAGCATATGAGAGCTGTAGGGAAGGGATCATTCTTTTATCTTAGTCTTTCTGCAGCGTCCTGCATTGCGAAGCCTGGTCTGTGAGTGCAATGATAACACAAATATGTAAATAATGGTGACAGGAGCAATAAGGATATTTCTTTCCTCTAGTGCAGGGAGACATGAGGTTTTGGCAGCTGACACTGCTGCCTGCAGTGGAAACTGCTTCTCCAGCTTGGTTTGGCACTGTGAAACCAAAGCCAGGTCTTGTTTGAATCACATACATCTCTTCTCAGAAACTGCAAAATCTGGGCTGACAAAAACCAAGTGTTACAGTCAAGCGCTACTGCTTGGCAATCACCTCTCTCTAGGAGGAGATAGGTGCTGGTCTTGGCTTAAATTTCCTCACTGAGGTGAAAAGTTTTCACATCCTTGAAGCCTGTGGAGGAATGGGGTGCAGATTTGTCCCTCTGCATGTCCTTCCCAGTGGAGAAGTGAAAGCCACACCTTCTGTACTTTCTGGAGGCACATGATGCCCTCTGTAAGAGACTTCATCTGATAAAAGACAAGGACAGGGGAGGAAGAAGGGCAGATCACTGGTGACTGACCTCATTGCCCCTGTGCTGCAGCGTGCAGCTCTGCACTATTGGAGGACAGAGGGTGTTGATTTTAGCAGAGCTTTCAACATTCTCCACCTCAGATGGTGACTTTGTAGTCAGGTAAGAAGGACATGAACTAGACCCATGGGCAAGAAGGGACATAAAAATTGGCCAGCCTATTGAACTTAAAAGACAATGGCTTATGTTTCACTGTCTACCCCAGAGCCAGCCCCAGGTGGTGCTTCCTGGGGATCAATACTGGCTGGTATTTTGTGATGCCTTCACCAGTGACCTGACTGCTGGAGGGGATGGACTCTCAGCACAGTTATACTGAATTAGGGGGCAGGTGGGTATGCAGAAGGACAGGGAGGACATTCAGAACACCCTCAACAAGCTGTGTGGACTAACTGGAAGTGTAGCTCAGGGCCACTGAGGGGGTTGAGAGCACACAATGTGGGAGAGGAGTCTGAGGAAACAGGCTCAGTTTAGCATTGAGAAAAGTGGACCAAGGGGGATTGCACTGCTCTTCTACCCTGTTTGAAGTTTTGGCTTCTGCTACCACAGGGAAGACAAATTCAGGTTCTTTACAGTCAACTAGGAAAGGCTGCAGCATAGGGAATGACAGATTGTCACAATGAAAAATATTTACAATGAGAATGGCTACACACCAGAAAAGGATGTCCAAATTGGAGTCCCCCATTTGTGGAGCTGTTCAAAGCTCAGCTGGGCAAGGCTAGCAACCTTCTCTCCTTTGACACTTGCCCCACTTGGAGATGTCCAGAGGTCCCTTCCAACCTAAATCATTCTATGATTCTATGTTTTTTATTTCCCCTTCCCATTAGAAATTATTGTTTAATCAAATGAGAGGACCAGCCTGTTGCATCTCAACATTGGATGTGCTTCACAGGGCAAAACCAGCTTAAAGGTGCAGCAGTTGTATAGCCAAGCTTTCACACAGCTTCATCTCATGGTAAAGAGTACCACTCTATCTTAGTCACCTGTAAGTGCCACTAAACATAAACCTGCGTAAAAATAATATATGGCAATGAGCCTCAGAAGACAGCTTCTCCCCATAAAATCTGCACATTAAACATTGTCACAAACATTATATATGAAGATGATAGCAAACCTTTTTTCAGACTGATAAACTACACTGGTAGTCCAGCAGAGCTGAAGTATTCTTCAGCTGGTTATCAGCCTCCTACCATCTTGGGAAAACTGAGCTGACACTAAATATGTCATTCTGCAATATATAAAGCCCAGTTCCCTGTCTTGTTTTTACATTATAGTGCTCATAATTGTCAATGAAGGAGAAGACCATTGGAAAACTTAACTGGCTGTATCAAGATGAGACCCATTGTTTCAAGAGAGTTGCGTATTTCAGAACACACTCTGTCTAACAGAGAATTGCTCAGTGAAAAGGCTTTTCTGATCTCGGGAGCCCAGCCTTCCACAAGCAGCATGGCTGTCCTGTTCCACACTAGTGACATTGGCTCCTTCAGTGACACAACACTGCCTATTGGTTATCCTTAAGGAAAATAAAGTCAGTGACATAGGGTCAAATTCCTTCAAGTGAAGATGTGGTTGAACTACAACTGTCTGCAGGAATCCTATTTCCCAGACATTTATTTTCTTAGAAGGGTTTTCCTTGATTACTTGTTCATTTGTAGTGAAAGAAGAGATCTCCCAGAGAAATGTAAGTTCTCTAGGGCAAGGGAGTTTTCTTCCCTCCCCTCTTTCCTGGTAAAGAGCAAATTCTTCACAGCTCCATAGACACCCATTTAAGGGTATTGCTCTGCAGAAAGAGACCAAGTCTATCTTCCTCAAAGGACAAGAGCCATTGTCCCAGAGATTTGTTTAAGCTACCTGTAAAATAAACATGACTTTAAACTGTCAGCACTATAGGTACTAAATCAAGAAAGAGGACAGCCGTTGCTAGGAAAAGAGATTTTACAGCCTATGAAAATATTGCCTGTAGCAGGAAACAGAATGTGTTGCTTAATTGCTGTGCTCTCAGCTCCCTGCTCTTCCCACTGCCAGCTGCCTGCTGCACCAGCACAGCATCCTGTCCCTGCCATGACTACTGTGCTCCTCACCTCAGCCTGAAACGTCACCACACTTTCAAAATAGGGTGCAGGATGACAGTGTAGTTGGTCTTGTTCAAATCTTTCAGTATACCTGTTGTCTGTGGTAGGAGAGAGGGTGAACACGAGTGCAGTTGTTGCCACAGGGGCACAGTGATGAATTCCTGTACTGCTATTAACATCTCAGGGACCAGGGGCAACTGAGAGAGGTGGCTCCAAGGGGAGGAATGCATTTACTGTCTGAAATGCAGTATGAAGCAATATGGTCAGAGAAGCTAGTGCCCTAATCACATTAGTGTGTGCTAGAGCTGCTGGGGAGTTATTTAAAGTGACTTGAGATTGCAGCTGAGAAAAGCAGCTCTGGCGGAGTAGCCTGAGGATGAGACTGTGTGTCATGGCTGTCAACCTTCTCCTCTTACACCAGGTGAAAAATAGAAAAAACCACCCTGAAATAAGCACAGCCTCCAGGAGCATGTCTCTGCAGGATAAATGTGACCTAGGTGCCACCACCGGTGCGGTGACCAGCCACCTTCACCCTCCCCTGTGCTGTGGGGACTGCAGGGCTGTGAGAGGCAGAGATTGGCAGGAGCTGCTGACAGCTGGAAACCCCCCAGCCTCCAAAGTCTGGTGCCTGAACAGTATGGATTCAGAAGGGACAAGTCTCTAGGGAACACTCTACCACATCATGGAAAAGGACCAGGTTTTCTAGGTCCCAATCTAATATACCTGTGACCCAGGGCAGACTGTCAGAGGTTCCTCTGGGCCCTGGTTGCTCTGTTTCTGAGGTATAGGTGACAATATTTTTGACATATGATGCTAAACTGCTATGTGAGTGTAACAGCTTGGAGATTCAGATGGGAGGGGAAAGAAATATGTTATTTTTACTAGACTTCGATTCCATTGTAAAGACCTTAAAAAACAGGCACCAGGAAAGTAAGACCAAGAATATTTGCTTTCTAGATATTACCTTGCAGAGCAATTTTGCTTCCTACCAATGCTGACACCTGTGAATGTGAACTAGCCAAGGATGGCCAACTGGGAATGCCCTAAACTGGTCAGGAAATCCGGATTGCTCCTGCTTGTTCCCTTGAGCAGCTGAAGGCACATGCAACCCTGTATTTTCATTGGGATGTGATAGAATTGATAAATCATGTGTAAATTATTTAGCTGTTATTGTTTGCTAATAGAATTTCAAAGTTACACACACATACACAAAAGGAGGTGTAGCACCACCTCAGGATGCTCTCCAGTGCTTAAATAACAACATGTAACTTAACAAAAGACTAAAGCATCCCTTACCACCCACCATTAAAAAAAAAGAAAAAAGACTATACTACTCTACAGCAAAAAATGTATATTAGTTATCATGCTGCTGTGTTCTGCAAGGGCATCAAGATGTGGCCCACCTGAGTGAGTAGGGAGCCCTCGGCTATGCCAGTATAATGTGGTATTTCTAGCAGTGCAAATTTGTCTATATTACAACACTCTCAGTGCATAGCTTACTTTTTTCAGGCTGTGAAAATCCCTGATGGTTGTGAAAACAGAGGAGAGACTAAAATTATTTATACACAGAGATATTATTAGGAGCAAAATTAATGAGAACAACACTATGGGCAGGAAAGATTAAACTGGAGGAGTAGTTCCTGCCATGGGGACCTGATTTAACTGCTCCTCTTCCAGAGTGACTCTTCCTATGTGTGCACTGGCAATTTCATCCCTCAAGACAATGAAAACTAAACCAGACAGTGAAAAACCCTGGAAAAGTTGTTTGGTGTTTTTTGGGTTGGTTTTTTTTTTTTGTTTTTTTTTTTTTTACACAATGTTTCCCTCTTGCTGTGAAATGATATCTAAACCTTCTGGGCACAACTGCCGCCATGCCCCAGAGCAGTGGCAAGGACAGCCAGAGGCACTGTATTAGTTTGAATACAAAGCAGTGGGAGATCTCAAGTCAGGATTAAAATTTAATAGGAAAAATTAAAAGTAAGTGCAATAATAAAAGGAAAAGCACTGACAAAGTCAGATACAACCTGACACCCTGTTAGGGTAGTGGTAGCAGTCCAAGTGAAGCAGTGATCCTGTGGAAGGTCTGGTCTCTACCTGAAGGTCCAGTGGTAGCTCTTGTCCTCTGGGAACCCAGCAGACAGGGCTGACCTGTGCAGTTCCAAGGCCAGGTTATATCCAGGTGGGAATGCTTGGCTCCTCCCTCCTGGGTGGAGCATCTCACAATAGGATGAAATAAGTCCACGAGTCATGTGGTAGGTTCTTGATGGCTTATTGACTGTTATCAGGGATGAGTCATAGCAGGAGATAGCAGCTAATGTCCCACAGCTGGTGGTAATAGAATACTAAAGACATCTGTATTGTAACCTAGGACAGGCACCCATATGCCTTCTCTGTGACTGCCTGAGCCAGGTAGGAGACAGGCTGTGATGGAAAAGGAGTCAGCATTCAAAGATAACCACTGTCAGCCAGGGCATCCCCAGGCAGGCTGAGATATCAGGTCACCATCGATGCATTTTTTGGGCTGAAAGCTGCACATTGGTTACTTCCCAAAAAAGCTGTATTCCCCATAGGACCCCCAGTAGTCACAGGACACAGAAGATTACCTCAATTCCAGTGTGGTATTTGTGGCTACTAGAAAGCAGGATGAAACAGAGCATTAAGTATATTTTTCCTAGTGACTCAGTAATAATGGTGAGCTAGTTCAAGGTCTAGAGAATCCCAAAGAAAAGACTACATATGGAAAGCCTGACAATTGCTTTTCATGGAAGTTTGTACGAAAGGGAGTTTGCAAGACCCCTAGAAGTTGTGAACAGTAAGAAAAAAAATACTGAAGGTATTGTTCTCATGTCCTTCTATCCAAACTCATAATTCATACATGAAACAAGTCAAATGGTTCACCATCAGGGCAATCTCATCTTCTTCTCCCAATATCATAGCCAAGGTACACTGAAACAGATTCCTAAGCTCTTCTCCTGCAAATCAGCCTCTGCTCTTTAGAGCTACCTATCGTCCCTGTCCTTCCAGTGCTGGTGCAGTGGCAGCAAACAGGAAAATTTTTCCTGCTTGTGTCCAGCTGCTGCAGGACAGCAGGTTCCTGGGGAGTGGCTGCAATCTGGGCTGTGCTGTCACTCCACTTTTCCCCTGGGCTCCTGGCTGACACTGCTCCTGGCAGGGCAGGGCTGTGGTGTCCTGCAGGGCACAGGTGTCTCACCTTGGCACACTCTGCCAGGGCCAGCCTGACATGACATGCAAAGCTTTTCATTTCTGAGTAGCATCATGTGCACACCAGCATTTACACTTTTAAGAAGATGCCATCAAATACAGGGAAGCACTTCTGCAGCTGGGTAATTGAATTCAGAGCAACCCATTCCCCGAATGGAAAATTAATAACTTGGCAACTCCAGACTTTACTTTCATTAACTCTTTCACTAACACTCGAGAAACAAACCTCTCAAATTTTATGAAATAAAGAAACCTCTTAGGACGTACAAGAATTATGTTGCTTGTGCATCTTCCCAGTTCATATTCATATCAAACTCACATCTGTATTTCATATCCAGTATCTTTGTCCCAGAAATGTCCTAAAACACCTGCCTTTAAGACAAACAATACCACTCACGGTGAGCACTGTTTGCAGAAAGCATAGACACCATCCAACCTGGATAATTTCCACATAGGCTGACCATACAGAAGTTCACACACACAAAAAGTTCTGAATCATGTTGCATTAATGGCTGAAGTGAGTTAATATGCCTGGGCTGGCATTAACAGAATAACTCTGTTGCCATTGCTCTCATTAACGCAGTAGTAGGGAAGTTCCTCTCCATCACATCTCTTCAACCTCTCAGATGAGCCATGTATGTGTTTAAAAAAAGCCAAAACCCTCACAGCTCTTACCTCAGAAGAAATTTCATGGAAACTTCAGGAGTTTTCTACTGGAAAAATTGTTTAAAGCTCTTATCTCAGCATTCAGATATGTCATACAGCCTTGCTAAGCATATTTTTTTTCTACTCTGTACAACCAGAGCTGGTGTAGTAAAGGTACATGGCAAGGAAATAGAAATATGTATAACAGTAGTGAAAAAATAAATTGCTTGATTTGCTCTCTTGGAATTTATTCCCAACATTTATAGCAAACTGAATAATCAAGTGAGTAAAGCTGTACTTCAGACTTAGTATAAATTCAGCACTAATCTGATTACAGAAATAATTCTTTTTCAGGGGGAGGTAATATGTTGACTGAGATATAAAGCCTGAATATACTGGGAAACAGAAACCTAGCACAAGAAGGCATATATCTGTGCTACAGATTAATTGCAGGGAAGAACAAAACACAAAAAAACTCCACTTTGCCTTTCTGGAAAAAACAAACATGCAAACTGAGCATGAAATGGGAGTAATCCTGTTTGCTGAGAAGAATCACAGCAGGAACTCCAGAGAAAGTGGTTGACATGGTTGTCTTCACCCAGTGATCACACAGCCAGGGATGCCTTGCAGCACCCTGTGCATGTCACCCCACTGTAGCAAGATTGCTCCTTGTGGCTTCAGCAATGATAAAGAGCTGTTCAGCATTTTTTGTTTATAGCATTTCATCTCCTTTAAAGTTGGCATTTTTCATGGATTTTTTTCCCCCCGCCGCTGTTTCAAGAAACCTCAGACATCCTGCAAAATGCCTTCAGAAACATGGATTTGGGTCAGTACCAGCTGGGGTGAAAACTCCACAGGGCAGCAGTCCAGTAAGGGGAGAGGTGTCACTTCTCTCAAGCAGGCAACTTCCATCCTAGAGACAATGGTGCCCTTTGGCACAAAGTCACACCCTGCTGGTGGCCCCCAAGTGAGGGCATGAAACCAGACCCTGTTGGATGCCTTTTCTGCAGATCCCACACTGCCTTGTGGGCAAGCAGATCCACATGCTCTGGATGATGCCATCGCTTGAACTGCACACACATCCCTCCCAAAAACTTCTGACTCGAGTCTTTTGTTCATCACCCTTTATTCAATGCTTCCTCCAGTCTTATACTTACTGCATTTTCTTTCAGTTTCAGCAAATATGTACGAATACTCTGCTTGCCCTTAATCGCAGTTATTTTCAGTCTCTTCAGTGCTGTGGACCAAAAAGCCCTCTTTGTAGGCTAGAAGTTGCTACAAGGGTGTGGGGTGTATAAAAAAAGTCCAATCCAGGATAGCTCAGCAAGGCCTGATGTGGCTTATACTCCTGACTCAAACACTGTACAGAGCACAGCTCAGCTCTGATATATGCTGGGAAACAGTCCTCAGACACTTACCATGAGTGCATCACAGGCAGAAGGCTGGGAAACGTGCAAATCAAATCAGAAAGGGGATAGCTCAGATCACTGATCTGCCAGCTGACAGGAAGGCAGCCAAGCTGATGGCAATATACAAGTTAAAACCTCAGCCCAGTTAGATGTTGATAGACAAGGAGCAATCTCCAGAGAAACTGAAATGGTTGGATGGATGTCAGGATCACTTTGAGAGTCCCAGTCTCACTACTGATTTTTTTGTTTTGCAGCCCAGAAAAAGAGAAGAAAGTAATACAGTGAAGTAGAGGAGAGTGCATTCATTAAAGCATTTCTATATCTGCTCTGCATTTTTCAGACCTCAAGGAAATCTCTGTCAGGGAAATTGGAGACTTTTGGAAAGTTTATCTCATATAATGGTGGAATTTCACAGCAAGGCAGGATCTGATAATCTTGTACTAAATGTGATTTAACTTAAATTATCTCATTAAATGCTCTTATTACTATTGCCCATTGTTGAGCAGCAATAAATATCTAGGGCACTGCTGTATGGCTCCCCATGAAGAACTCAGTGATATGGAAAATCTGTCTATATTTTTAGTGTAATATTTAAATGACACACTTACTGTGGTTTTTTAGTAGGATCACACCACATGAACCAAGCTTGTTTGCCTGCTTACTTGCTTCCTTCTTTCCATCTCATCCTGTTCCTGCCTGGCAGGGATCATGCCAGCCTGAGGAACTGACTGGTTGCAGACCCTCTTCAGAAACATGATTCACAGCTGTTGAGAATCTATATTACCAAAAATAAGCACCCCAAGCATGACTTTCCAAAGCATTTAGACCTTTGCATACCTGTCAAGGAAGCAAACTGTAGTTTATCCTAAATTTAAATTCTCACTAAAACTTTGAGAAGTCTTGACATTAAATAAACTCCTCTTGAATTTTAATGACACCTAATTGACAGGATAGGATTCATCCATTAAATATGCTTGTAAAATGTTTTCCTGTATATAATTGAATATCCTAAAGGCTATTTAGATTGTGCTTAATTAATTTTTAGTTTTGTTGATCTCCCCAGTACAAAGGCAATGTCTGTTCATGACTAGGAACCATAATAGGGGCTTATTTTAAAGTCTCAGGGTTTTCTTATGTCTTTTGTAATACTCAGAATCTCTCTATTGTGAGGGGGATTAAACCACACATGAACTGTGCAAGAAAATACACTGCAATAAAGATAATTAACGTTTTACTGTAAAAAGGTTTAAAACCTGTTTGGAGCCAGGTAGCCTCTGCCCAAGGCCCCAGTTTATTCTGCCTTGTACCTGTTCACCCAAAGCACAGACAAGAAGAGAAAACTGGGAAGACTGAAGAGCTGCAGCAGGGATGAGACTCCTTGGCAGGGGCAGGTGAGCCACCACCCTCTCTTCTCAACCTTTGGTGCACAGCAGGATGTGGTGAGTTTGAAGGGCACCTGCAGGAAAAAGAAATTTGATGCAGATGAAAGTTGTGGTTTATATCTGCTGCCTTTTGTCTTGCTTGGGGCTGGCTCCCCAGGAAAATCCCTGTCCCAGGCCCTGCTCTACATCCCATTGGAGTGCTCAGCAGGGTGATGGCAGCACGTGTAGCCCTGGTGTTTTGCAGAGTTCCTGATGTGCTTTGCAGGACAAGCAGGGGAGGACACAGGGCTTCAAAATCCAGCCTGGCATCTGTCCAAGTCAGATCCCAAGGGAAGGACAAAGGTGTCTCTTCCACTGTTCTCCAAAGGCAGTCACTAATTCCGAGTCAAAACCAGGCCTCACCTGTAAAGGGACATGGCTGTTTGGGCCTCAAAAATCACATGCTGGCAGGGGCCAAAGAGAAAAGGTGAGCTGAGCCCTATTGCTTGTTGGAAAGGAGGCTTCAGTGTCTCAAAGGGACCTGTCCCCCTCACTGAAAGCTTGCTGCACCTGACCTACACAAGTGTTTCAAGTCCTTGTCAAAGCCTGGTGGGCAGCTCTTCTCCCAGGTAATTGTGCCCTCACCCATCAAACCACCTCCCAGGCTCTGGTCTACACAAGAGATGAAAGGGTTCTCTTCACAGGAATATTTATATTTATAGTTCTTTATAGACAGGTTAAAAAAGTGAAAAAACAACAGCTACAAAAATCCCATGACAGTAAGGGAGCAAAGCAATTAATCACATTACGTTTTTATATTTATACAGCTCTGCAGTAGTATCAGAAAGAGGAAAGATAAAAAGCAATTCATATAATTCACATGTTAATAGCCCACATATTCCAGAAAGGGAAATAAGAGAGAAGGTGACATTGCCAGAGCACAGACATGAAAGGTCAAGGCAGATCAAGTTGCTGGCAATCATCAAACACAAAAGAAGCACCGTACAAACTTGTATTTAAAAAAGAATAAAACAACAATAAAGACTTTTAATGAAAACCAGGTAGGCATTTCATTTCCCTGAATGACAGTGCTTCTCAAATGAGTTCATGCTCAGATAAAAAGAAGACAGAGAGGGAGCAAAGAAGTGGTGTCCTTGCAAAACCCCAGCAGAGCTCAGACTGCGGTGTTGGCTCCCGGGATGGCCTCTGAAGTGAAGCAGGATGGGGCTAAATTTTGCCTCCTTTCTCATCTTTGCCTGCACCTCTTGCTCACATTCTTTTTAATGTGTAAGTCCCAGGAAGCATCAGTGGAGAAAACCAGAAGGATGTAAACTTGGTGCTAAGTCATCAGGACAACCTCTGCTTGTCTCCTCTCTGGCGACCTGATTTTGCAGGGCTGTGTCCAAACCATCGTCATTGCTATTCATCTCACAGCTGCGCTTCAGAACTTTCACCTGCAAATGGGATTACAAATGCAATCATTAGTACAGATTCCCCAAGAAGCTTTCACAGTATTACAATTAGATTTCCCATTCTAGCAGCATCTAAATCAATATGATATGATTAGTTACTCTCGTGGATTACATGCTGCTGTACAAAACCTTCACACACAGAAATCTGAGTAATTTAATCAGGCAGTAATGGATTCAGGGAATGCTCCCACTGTCTAGAAACTTAAAATCATTCTGTCTCTATAATAATTTGCCATTATGCACCTGAAGCAAAATTGCCTGACATACCTGACAGTGGACAGCAGTGATTAAAACAGGTCACATCTCATCAGCCAAAGTGGCAACTCCCTCTGAATTCACTTTGAAAACTGAATTTGAGGGAGAAAAAAAAATAATCACCTTTAGTTGTTTTTCCTGGGCTATAACTTAAGTTTTAAGCTGTCTCTTTAAATATATCTACGTGTGTATTTGTGTGTGTGAGAGAGAGAGAAAGACAGTGTAAGTGCTATCCATTTCTCATCATTTTAGTCAAGGCAACAGGAATATATGAACTAATGCTCCTGGGGAAATGCAGCAGACCAAGGCAGAAATGAGCACATCATTTCATTTCTCTGAAGGTGCTCAGCACTGCTGAGCAAGATATTGGGAAGGAGGACCCATTCTGGAAGGGTCTTGAAAGAAAAGAGTCCTTGGCTGCCATTGTCAGCAGCTCACAGGAGAGATCAATGCTGTGCAAAGGAACCCGAGCTGCTGATAGCTGCTGTTTGGGAGAGGATTTGCACCTCATGTTTCCCCAGCTTGGATAAACAGCTCAGCCCCACACCTCTGAGCTGCTGCAGCTCTCCTCTGCAGCCATCCTGGGATTGCAAACAGCCCTGAAAAACAAAGCACCGTGCTCAGCTCTGCCAGAGCGGCTGACAGTGGCAAGGGCAAAACACACAAACCCATGCATGGAAAAACAGCTACAGCTTCATTTGAAAAACTGGGCCTGTATGTTTCTAGGCAGAAAATACTCAGAAATGTGCTGCCGTTCATATCTTATCCTACCAATGTGCAACAGCTTATTCCTAAGAAATACAAGTTGTTGCTGCTGAGGACATTCCTTTTTCTTGCAGCACAGGTACATTGAAATCATCCTGACCCATAGTGCCTGGGCACTCCTGCTTTTGAGAAGGATTTTTCCTATAATAAATTGGTATTTCAAAAAGCCAGCTGGCAAGAAAAGAAAGAAAAAACAGCTATTCATGGAAACTTTCCTGAGCAATAATTGCCAGTGAACTCTGCCCTCATTATAAAACACTACATAAAAAAGCCCCATGATGCACATACACTTTTCACCTCTGTATTCCCTGTAATAGTCTCTGCTATGTTACTCTGTTCAGATATGCTGACCAGTGGCAGTGTTACTCTCTATCTTTTTAAGGGTAAGGTGTGGTCTCTGTGCTGAGCCAGGTGTGGTGTGTGCCAGGGCTGCTCCATGCCCAGAGGTACCACAGCCCCGGCAGTGCTGTGGCACAGCCAAAACCCCACTGGCACTGCTGGGCACAACAGTCCTCCTGGCAAGAGGCTGTTAGACAAATCTCTTCTTATTCTTTATTGGAGCTGCTGAAGAGAATCTGTGGAGTTCATTAACCAAAGGAGTTGGTGCCAGTGGCATTTGGGCAGGGGGAGGAGGGTGCTGCCAAGCAACTGGTCATGGTCACTTGCCCACCCATCCTGTGCAGCCCACAGCCCACCACCGAAAGGAAGGGCTGACACTTACTGCAGGCTGGAGATTGGACCACTGCATTACCATTAATAAACAATAAAGCTATTAAGGCATATTAAAGCTTGGCAATGAACTTGTCAAAATGGATGATCTATAAATCAATATAAACAGCAGTGACAGGCAGTAATTGAATTCCAGTGGTCCTTCATAACATGCTAAATATGAAGGGACATGACATGCTGAAAATAATGTAAGAAAGCTGAAAAATTGATAGCGTTAACGTTCTCCTGGTGAAACGTGGCATCACTTTAGCCGTTAATGGGGATCAAACTGTGAATACGTATTGACTTCTTCTTTTAAAACAAGAAAATGGCCACATAAATCTGAGACTTCCCAATTTAGAAATGGTTGCTCAAAAAGTTCACAGCCGTGCTGGATGTCGCTGCCACAGAGCAGCAGACAGAGCCCCCCTCCGATGGGTTCATTAGCAGGACTTCTTGCTTTTCTTGGGTAGGAAGAAGGATGGGTTTTGTACAATCCAGAAAGCCTCTGAAGTTGATTCATCCATTTTCATCTTCCATAAAGGACCAGCAAAAGCCCATTGGGCAGGAGAAGTTAATGCTAGCATGCTGCCAGGCTCGGGTGGCTACATATCTTTCAAATTCAAATATAACAAGCCAGGCCTCAAATATCAGCAGAGATCGAGACAATCAGAATGGAAAGAAATTGGTGAAGTCGCAGCAAGCCTTTTAATGTAGATTCAAGTGACAGCAAATAAATCATGACAGCTTCTATGGATGGAACCAGGGCCTCGTTCTTTATTTTCTCTTGATGTGCTCCACTCAGTGAAGCCTTTCTTAGACTATTTTCTCAATCGAGCCCTGTTCCACTGGAGTTCAGACAATGCTGAAATGGAGGGCTCGGACATCTTGTCTGTGCCACCTCACTCACGGGCAGAGAGCACTTGGATTCAAAAATCATGGGAGATATTTGCGTTTCAAGGGTATCTCTGGGCACAGGGAGGGAAAGCTAGAAAGGAATTACATAAATGAGTGTCCATGTATGAGAGGTGACCTGCTAATAACGTCCTGAGGGGTTGAGAGCAGCAGAGATGGGACAGGGTCTGGTCACCAGTACAGAATCAGCAGTAGCCAAAGAGCAGCAGGTGTGCCTGGCTTTGCTACCACCACTAGACTAAAACTGCTGCATGGATAAAGCCCCTATTTAAAAAGAGGTAGAATTTCATTAGGACCACTCTGCACCATTGTGTCTTGAAAACAGCCCATGTTTGGAAGGGGGGGGGCATTTTCTGAGAGTTACTCTGTTTTGACACAAAATTTAAAATTAAAATGGAAAAAAAATGTAAGAAACAGATCAAGGAGGCAGTTTTTTCCTTTGAATTATAATTCCCCCTTTGAGGTCAGTCAAGACTCATCTGACCTATCTGATGTGCATTCTGTCTTCAGATTTGCTGAGCATGTACTGATGTAACGTGAAAGGTTAAGGAAATCTGTGATAAAAAGTCTCAAACCTTTAGAGACAATCTATAGAAATGTAAGACCTTGTGTGGAGACTGGTGAAGCAGGTCACAAACAAAACAATTTTGCCTGTGGGGGTATTGAGGGTGCCAGTATTAATCATCCCTGCCAATTCTTGTGCACCATTTCCCTGTGTCCCATCCTAAACTCAACCATCAGGAGATGAGCTTTACCTTCCTGTGCCTTTAAACCTGCAAGAGCTGAGAAGCGTGATGTGCAATAATAGTACTGCTTTAACCAAAAGAACAGCTCTGACACATTGCCCACTGAAATAGATGACCTTGCCTTGACTTTTCCCTGCATTTGCATCGTCCTTAATTTTTCTTATGTGGAGATTTTTTTACTGTCATTTAAAAGATGAGAATTTAGTCAACTGAATGCAGTGCTGATTAACTCAGTATTATAACTGTACTTCATGTACACCTACTGCTTGTATGTTACAGCTCTCCAAATTCCCATTATACTATTAATCTAGGTTTTATGATACTTCAGAACTGAAGTATCAAAAAATTGTGATATAAGTGGAAGAAATCACAATGGCAATTTACCAAAGAGCTCATATGGGTTATTATGAAAGCAACAAAAAAACAAAACAAGTGAGCCTGTTTGCAAAATCCAGAGAGTCTGCTGACCTGTGAGAACAAGTAAAAACCAGATATGACATTGCAATAGCTGGCTTTTCTACACCACCTACAGCATGTCACCATGCTGGGTTCAGGGCTATGTATTTATCCTTCAGTGCAGATGGAAGAAATCCAACCCTCTCCACTCAGATTTCCTTTCTCCAGCACCTGTGGGGGAAGAGAAGCAGCCTGTTGTAATTGTGTTAATACACTATTCACATTTCCATTTGTTGTTCTCTCAGTCACTACTCTCAGAGAAGGGTTTTGTACCATAAGAGAAACCTTTACTCCCCAAATACTTACACCCCAGGGATATTACAGCATAAGCATCTCAATCACTGGTGGATTTGGAGAATGATTCTTGTGTAGTGTAATTGTACCAGACCTGGTTTGCTCAAGCAAGGCAGGACACACGCCTGCTCTGCAGAGTCAAGGAGCACAGAATTGTTTCACCCACCTCTCACTGCTGTGCACAAGTTCCCTGTCCATGTGTCCTCCAGAGCAATCCACACCTGGGGCCAGGAAAGGGCCACTGTAGAAACAAAAATGGCTTAAAGTAAAGTGACCAATGTTCAAATGACGTCTTATAAGGAAGTATGATAAATCTGTCTGTGCTTCATCTGTAGTTGGAACAAAACCAGGAAACAGCTTATTTTTTACGGGAATGCACCACCTCATTTTCTTATGAAATCACCGTCTCCTTGCAGGGTTTCCCTGAGGGATCTTGATAGTGAGAAAGGCACTAGGAACATTTCCAAAAGCTGTAGTTCCCTAGGCAAAGCAAGAGCTTTCCTCTTCTCAGCCCCAACCCAAGTCCTATCCCATCTGTTACCCTTACTCTACATTTATCTCTAATCATAACCCTTCTTTAGCTCTATTACTATTACTTTTTTTTCCTTCCTAATGCAAGTCTGGGAGAAGTTCCCAACCCATGTTTAGGGTTAGGGTTGAAAGAGAAATGCCAGTACATCCATGGCAGTGAGACTGAAATGGTGTTGCAAAAGGGAACAAGAGGCTTCAGAGATGGTAGCTCTGAGAAGTATTTCGGATGGGTAATGACCAGAGGAAAACTGCCATTGGTTCAGCTGCAGCTGGTTTAGGGCTAAAATTAAGTTTAGGGTTTAGAGAAGAATAAACGTCAGAGTTTTATTTGCAGTGGGGCTGGAAAAGAGCAGCAGAAAAAGATCAAAGAATGCAGCAGCAAAATATTTCAAGTTCACCTGTTGCGCTAATCCTCACCAGCTGCTAGTGAAGTGGTGAGGAATGAGTGATACATTGCTTAGATGCACCTCTGAACCCAGCAATGCTTCCTGACAGAACAAAACACTTCCCAGGGGCCAGGTGCCCTTTCTCTAGCACTGGCCAGCACACAAAGGACTGAGATTAAGAAACAAAGGTAGTTTTCGTTCAGTATTGTTTAAAGACTGATTATTCACAAACTGTACTGTCTAATTTCTGGCCAACAGCCAGCACTAGCTCTGACTCCTGAGTCAAACACATCATGTTCTTGAAAATATTGTATCAAAAAAGATATTTTGCTCAAACGCCTAAAATGGAGCCTGACAGAAGAAAAATAGATGCTACCCAGACACAGACTGTGCTGAAACACATTTCAAATTGTCCCTAGGCTCATTATTTTTCCCTTGTTTAAGAACAGCAGTGTTTGGTGTCACCATGCACTGGAGGCTGCCAAACCACAGTCTGCTACTGCTCACCTGCCGAGGTGCAGAGGAGTGGTACAAGGCTGCTTTCCCTGTCTCCATGGCTGCTCCTGCATATCAAACACCTACTGACAAAAGCAAGATGTTTGATTCTTGCCAGCACAAAGCACTTGAAATCTTCTGTTCCCTGGACATGAGGACAAATAGCTATTTACTGGGAACTGCAGACTCATTGCAAGAAATTAAACACCTTTGAGGGTCATGAATGTAAATATATGTCTCTTCTTGAGATGAGACTCACAGATTCCAGGAGTTGCTTCCTGCTTTACATTTTGGATGAGCAGTTAACTCTGAGCTTGAAAAACATACAGCTTGAAGAGCATCTTTCCCTTCCCCTCTATGATTGCTGGGTAAGGGATGAGGAAAGCAGGCTGAGTCCAGCTGTGGCAAAACCCTTGGGAGGATATGCAAAGCCATCTTTTTGGTTACGTAATCCCTCTGCGAGACCTTTGCCATTAAAATATGATTAAAAGTGGTGGCTGGGAGGAGTTCACCTTTAGAAAATGACACTTACAAGAAATCACTTCCCAGATAGTTGCCTGAGTCCCTGAGATGAAGAAGGGGTTTGGTGGATAAGAAGGCAATATTAAAATGTCTCCACACATAAGAAAACAGAATGAGAGCAATCATCAGAATTTATCAGCCAGAGAGGAGCAGAGCATTTTCTTGGCACTGAAGGGACCCAACACACTAAATCAAAACCAGAACACAGACTCACAAAAGAAAGAGACAGATGTCTCTGCCATATAAATAAAATGAACTTTCAGGAAAGGGGATCATGTTTAAGCACACACGATACTGATATCTAAGAAAGACAAAAAAGAAAGCATAGCATGAAGTTGGTATCAGCACTGGAACTGCAGCAATTTTTGGAAGGTAATGACCCATCTGCCAACCATGCTTGGGGATTATGGCTTTGATATTTTGGATCTCCTTCTCCTTGCAAAGCGCTAATAACCTCCTCTTAACACCTGAATCAACACCCATGTATTTAAAAATCACCCATTTTTAATTCACTCAGGCCAAAATGTTGTCCAGATTCATCAAAATCCTGCTTCTTGAGGGCAACAGGAGCTTTCTGGTGAAAATAGGAGTGAACTGTGGTTTGGAGTGAGCTGTGTCCCAGGAAGATACTGCTATATCCATGACACATCCCAATGCACAGCAGCAATATAACACTGCCACTGTTCCAGAAAATATGCTCAGAAAATAAGAGATGGCCTGAGAGTGCCAGGCAGGACACCTCTCTTTTGATAAGATGCCAAATATAAAAGCACAACCGTAAACTTTCTTTTATGAAGATAAATTGTGTCTTAAATGGAATCAGACTTGAGCCCAAACATGACTTTTACATGGCTACTCAATGTAAAATATAAAACATGGCTTCAGTTTCCTAATAGAGAGATACAGACTATATAGGTCTTCCTTGGATGTAGAGGGGCAGAAAAGACCAAGGCTTTGCAACAGCAACCTGTGTGAAATATATATGGGAAGAATGGCTTAATAGCTCTTCATGTTAGAATAAGCTCTAAGAGCACGCAGGCATCACTGGAGGAGGTCAAATACAAACCTCTCCCAAGGAAGGGGTGAGCTGACATCATAGCCATCTATGTTAACCCCTGGCACTGATTAGCCCATTCCCCACTCCCTGGAAAAGCAGTCTGCAAATAGCATCAGGTCTGACCTACTTCTGGCTGCTTAGCTGCAAATTTCAGTGGTTGGAGCTTTCCTGTGCTGGGTTTCTTCCAGCAAAATGTCAGACTGTTCTTCCTTGCTCTTCAGAGGCATCGAGTAAGCCCAAGGTCCCAAAATATGTTCCTCTGAGCTGGAGAGGAGAGGGAGGCATGAGCTGTGGTGTGGGAGGGCACCCAGCATGCTGTGTGTTCACATCATCAAATAAGTGGTGGAGTGATGCTTTCAAGGCATGGTTTGCTCATCTGGGTGAAGGCAGACTGCTTTTTGCAGGCAGGGAATAGCTTTGTAAAGAGACAGGGAAACTTGAGCAACATGTTTAACAGCACATTTATTCAGTGAGAAGTATTATACAAATGTCATGTGTGTTGAACTCATTTTAGTGCTCTGAAGGCTGAGAGGAGATGGAATGAATAGGTAAGGTCGTCAGCTAACTCCAGAAAAAAATCTTATCCCTGCAGCTCAAAAGCACTATGTTCTTTTTTACTGCTGAGCTCTGCCTTCTGAGCAAGAATATTCAGGGAAATCTAATGGAATACAAAAAAGTTTTGTCCCTCAGCTCTTCCAAGGATACATGTCACCTCTTTGTCCCAGTCATTAGGAATTAGGCTGCAATTGATACAGTCATTTGGGGAGTTAGAGTAAGATAATGAATTAATTAGTTTTAGTTTTTTATTTCATCGCTGTGACTTGACCATTAATCATTTCTTAACAGGATTTTTTTAATCCCCCTGCAGTCATACAAATTGATCACCAAATCTAAATGGAGCAGTAACATTACATCCTAGTCAGGAGTAAGGAAAAACCTCCAACTGTATATCTTCATGAGATAGAAGTAGTTGTACCATGTTAATATTTAGAATTTTCCTATTAATAAATAGCACTGAAGAGAAAAACAATAACTTGTCCTTAACTGAAAAATTCCTACAAATCCATCTCCTCAGCTCTTTATTATCCTGTTTCCATAATGCAAATAAGAGTACAAGTGCAAGCCCTTAACAATGTATATTTTTCTGCTATGCTGTGTTCAGTGCTATAGACAATGCTCCATCTTGAAAAGGAGCATGAAGTCCAGTTTAAAATTTTCCTCATAGCTATACTGATGACAGGAAAATCATAAAATATAAATGTGTGGATTTGGGGTGTACTTTCAATATATAGATCTTGGTATCCAAATATATGTATCCTAGTATTTATCCTAATTCTCTTCAGTTTTGTACCATAATATGTTTATCAAATCAATGCATAGAAATTATTGTTAGGTAGATGACAGAGTCTGGTCTTAATTTGATGAAGTAGTTGAAAAAGAAGGATGATTCCTCTTTGAAAATTATGGGGAGTTTCTTTAATGATTTTGGGATTACTCTGTGTTGCAGCAAAATTCACTACAGCCTTTTTTTTTAATACAATTCCATTAAAGAAGATTAGGAGATGAAAAAATTTCTTATTCAGACAAGAGACATAATGTGGATTTTTTTTACTGCTGGGGGGTCTTGGGAAAGCTTCTGCAGTGACCACTTTTGCAAAAACAGCAAATTCATTCAGATTTGACAGGCAAACTACATCTGAGTAATGAAAGTACATATTTATGCACTGTTTGCACACAAATCCTTGATTGCATCATCGAAAATCAGTGGAGCACTTTAACTCCTATAGCTATGTATAAAAGGGCTGAATAATTTTATGGTCAGCAATAATAGCACTTTTACTTTTGCAAATAAAGGAAACTTGGGTAAAGCAGAAATATGACCACAGGCATTAAAAAGCAACAAGCACATATGTGTATGTGTAGTACTGTGTGCTCAATTACTCCATAACACTTGGATGACTATATCATCAAATCTTCTGCTATTATTCAATTTCACATTCATTTCCTTCAGGTGAGGTCTGCTCTGGTAAATCCCAGAGGCAGGTGAAGGCACTGCTGCCCTGAGCAGCCAGAGCCCAGCACTGGGTGGGGAAGGTTGCATGCCTCTTAGGGCCATTTAAGAGACAAATTGGTTGATTAAGACACTTCTCTGTCCCTCCTTGGCTTTTGCAGGGCAAAAAACAACTCCAGAGTGACATGCAGGACCTAACACTGCCCTTCTACCAAGGAGGTGGGGAACCAATGTGAGGTTTGAGGGACTTCCACCTATCCCTTCAGTCCTGTTCTTGTCAGGACACAGAGCTCAGGTGATGGCCCTGTTTGGTGTATTAGCCTTGCTCCCTGGGAAGGGGGATGTTCTGGCTTCTTGGCTCTGTAGTATTGACATGACCAAACCAATGGTCAGTAATATGTCCTAAATAGCAAATACCTGTTGTTGGGGCATAGATTGTTTAGGTGTATTAGACAGTCATTTAGTGAGGCATTAGAACATACTGAAAAATCTTTAAAATATCAACCAGGAATGTCTCAGGTGCACCTAATTATGCCTTGGCAAGGGAGAAAGGCTGGGTAATGCCTAAGGTAATGCCTAGACTCTGCCCCTATTTCAAAATGGGGTATTAAGATCACAGATCATGTCAAGTGAATAACTGAGTCCTGACTCTGCAGCCTAGACCTCAGTAGGGCCACCCAACCCTATATTCCTCTTTCCTGATTCCCCTTGGTTCCTTGCCACTGATGTTCTCTACAGATGTGTTCGAAGGAGCAGAAATGTATGATGAATTGCTGCAAACTAACGTAGAAGACACAGCACTCCTGGCCTAGTTTGAAGAGGGATTGATTTTTAGTGATGTTCACATGGGTAACAGGGCCCCCTTGGGTCTCAGCGAGACTGGAGGATCTTCCCCCAAGCAGAATTCCCTGGAGTACAGTACAGGACAGAAACACAAGAGGCATTTTTCTCTGACAGTATTAACTCTGATAATAATGTCGCCAGCCCAAGAGAGAATATATTTCTCTCTCACAGACTGAAATAAAAAGTTAGCATTTTGAGAGCTTTGCATACATTACAGGAATTAGATATACGGCACCACAAACACTGCTGTGCTGCACTGGGTCTCTGCAGTGCTTGGGATCTATGTGCCTATAAATCAGACACTCCAGAAAGCAAAAGAGGGTGATCTGTCCTTCAGCACCACACTGTGCAGGAGGCACACCTCACTCCTGATGGCAGCATGGCAGTGCAGCTCAGAGCTGCCTGTGGGAGCTGGAGTTTGCACCTCCTGCACTGGGGCCTCAAGGACGTGTGGTCCAGGCATTCAGCAGCAGCTTCTTCAGCAGCTTTTGCCATTTTGAGTAATGTCCCTAACCAAACAGCTCTGGTCTCTTTTCCCTGCTGTTCCAGTTGCAGCCAGCGTGCTCCAGTGAAGCCAGTGGAAAAATACATCGTTGTTTCCCCTGCACTGCTGTGCTTAGAGCTCTACCAGGACAAGGGAGAAGATCCACATGCTCCCTTCATGTGCCCAAGGAATGCTGATCCAGAGACTGTAACTGAACCTTATCAAGAGTTATACAGGAGCTGAACTTTAAACTGCAATTTCTTCCCTGTCTTGCTCCAACAGTCATGGAAAGGCACAGCAGAGTAGCTGGTGGCTCCCCTGGCACAGGACTAGGTCTCTACAGTGCAAATCATCTATTTCTTTTCCTAAGAGGACAGCAGGAGGCCACTAGTTTAAGTGACTTGACTTAGTTGCTCACATGCAGAAAGAATTAATTTGCAATGGCTGTAAAGCAGCAGGACAGCCAGGTGCAATCATGAATCTCGGCAGCTCTTCATATTTATATTAGGCCCTTTGCAGCTGCTCTAGAGGCGCCTCACTAACTCCGAACTTCCCCTGAATACCAAGTGACTATGGCTGCATGCAGTGCAGTCCCTCCTTTCAAGAACATACACACACAGCAGAAAAAGATTAAATAATCAAAGGATGTGGTTGGAAAGTTTTTCCATTCGGAGAAAAAGGGGATTCTTCTCTCTCAAGAGCAGTGTGAGAGGATGGGATGGCCTAAATCAGGTCTCTTCTGCAGTCGAGTCAGGGCTGCCACATATCCAGGAGCAGGACAGCCCAGTTTGTAACCCCTGCCAGGAGCTGGGAAACTTATTTTTATCCAGTTTTAGAGGTAGAAAGATATTTATGTCTTTGTACATATACAGTGTATGCAAGTGGGACACACCAGCAGAAGAATGCATACATGGATCTGGGCGTGAGCCTTCACTAAGCAAGAGAGTGGTGATGGAACACCAATGCCATGAATTTATAGAGTTTGGGTCCAGCCCCTCCCCATAACTTTGTCACTTGTTGGACTGCTAACACAATGCTGCCTGAATTGGATGATTCATGCCCAATTCCCAAATTTTTTGCCAAGACTTATGTGATTGAGATTACAGACCACACTTATGCACCTTCACCTGTGCTTGTGTTCCAATATCTTCTGGGTGAATATAGGCTACAGGTGGCTCTAATGCATCCTTGAATCTTTTGATTCTTGCTTTTCTTCATCCTTGTGCCATAGGGTAGCATACATGGGTGTGATGGAGTCATTCAGACACTCAGGCACCTGGCCCACACATAGGTGGGTGGATGAGCTGGCCTTTCCCTTCCTTGGAATCCATCTCCTGATTACAAGTATTTAAAAAGTTTGCACCATAAAGTTTTGAGAGCATGTATCATTTTCATCGGAAGTTTCATAAGGAGATTTGGCAGAAAGGGGACAGTTCTTAAAATTAAACATGTATGGGGCTCTGATTTAGTACATAAGACATGAGTCTCTGCTTGGCAGCATCTGCAGTGAAAAGCTATGTGTGAAGCAAGGTGATCAGCATGGACCTCTTCCAGGAGTGAGGATGTGGTAAGATAGGAAAAGGCTGTGGGCAGCCTAAACCTAAATAAGTTACAGCTGTGCCCTTAAACAAGTGAGGTAAACACCTTTGTTAGAGAATGAAGCAGAGAATGCAGAGTGTAGGACTAATTAGAAAAGGCACCTGTGGATAGTTTACTGACCAACGGTAATGGAATAAGGAACACATGTTATGTGTGTGAAGAAAGAGGATAAAAAGGTGTACCAGGGAATAATAAATTGCTAATGCCTGCTACCACCTTGTGTATCAGCATTTGAGTCTACTGTCAGGAGGACTCCAGCTCTCAGCACCATGCTACCATCGCCAATACAGGCAACATTATGGTGTGCAGCAGAACCCAAAAAAACTTACAATGACAGTGAAATGGGACTGGTGGCCTATGGTTGAATGTCCCCTGGTGGCATAATCTCTGCCCATCTTTGTTTTGCAGCGTGGGCTCAGGAGGCCTCATGGGGAACGAGCTCCAGGCCAGAGGAAGTCTGCAGCCATCTCCCGGATCCCAGAGCATTCAGGGGATGCAGCTGCACTTTGAAACATGTCTGAAGGGACTGGGGGAAGAAGCCACAGGCTGCAAGCTGTTAGCAGAGAGGAACGCAGAACCTGGACGCAGAACCAAGCAGCATAAGCCAGACTGAAGTGGATCCATATGTGTAAGTTTATCTAAGACTTAGAAAAGCTAAAGAAAAGTTCAGTGTCACAGAGTCAGGGTGAGCAGCAGCCAACATGATTGAAAAGCAAGCAAGCAATAAATAGAGTAGCTACCTATTCTGTGCCCTGGAGACACCAGCCAACCTGGCTGGCCTTGGCTGGCGGCCTGAGGGATGCCAGGTGCAAGCTGTATCACTCTCACTCCTTGGCTCTCTGTATTCTCATTTTCAGTACTTAACTAGATCCTTTATATCAATATGCTGGTGCATTTCCTCACTCACATACACTTCTCAGGTGTCTGCTTTATATCAGAAAGCTTATACTTTCTGATATAAAGCTTATTCCTTTGAAGGAATATAAAAAGTCATGCCATACGTTTGTCCTTCCAACGTCCAGTATGTGCATCCTCGCCTTTTGTTATAGTCAAATATAACACAGAGCTGAAGGACCACTTTTAATTTGAGTGAAAGACAGAAGTTCTTTATCCCATAGCCTTGAGCGACCTATGACCTCCAAGGCTATCCCACCCATTGCAATGTACCCAGTTCTGTCTTCTCCTTCTAAGCCTCTATAATTTTACTATTTTATTCAGTGTTTCAGGGCATTCAGTGTTTTGGAGCAAAAATTCTGAATGCACTTAATCAGGGGTAAAATAAATCCCAACAGTATGCAAAGATCTGGAATTTTGCTAAATCTATGTAGAGGAAAGGAAGCAAAGTGTGTGTGTTTTGATTTTTGGCCTCAAATTGTTGCTGCAGCTCAAATCCCCTGCTTAACTAACTTGTGTCATCTGTACTTTTCGTCTCCACCTGTGCAATCATTTGCAGAAACATTATTAGCTGTTTGATTTTTTTCCCCCAGTTTGCTTCCATAGCAACATCCATCAGGGAGAGAACAGCAGGAGCATATGGGGAAGTTATAAAGCACATTTTCTACAAGAAAAGGAGGCCAAAGCATTTAACAGACAGCACTTAGGTTTCCCTTAGTAACTGAAATTCCAAAATGCCTCTCTTGTTTCAGTATGTCCTAGTATTAATTAGGCAGCTTAATGATGTACCAGTGCAGGCTGGAGGTAACACTTGGATTGTCTTTAATTAATCAAGGTACTGGAACATTTCTTTGAGATTTAAGCTTATTGCCAAAACAGATCCTTGTTACGTTTTTGTGTGTGCATATTTTACAAGCAAGTCTTGGAGCTGTTAGACAGCCTTTGACATGCTAAATATCGTGGAAAAATTTTTGCATAAATTTCCAAAGAGAAATGCTAGAGCTGAAAATTATCTGTTTGAATAGTTTGAAATCTGTCACCAAGGAATAGCTAGAAGCTGTCAGGTCAATTTTAGAATAAGTATACAAAAAAAAAAATAAAAGCATATCTCCTGCATTTCTCTCTTTACCACTAGCAACCCAAATAAGCTGGTATTTTATTAATGAAAATTGTTCTGGTGTTCCTCTTTAGTTTAAAATACAGACCCTGAAGCTCAATATGAAAACACCGAGTTGTTAAGCCTTATTAGCAAATCAAATATTGCACTAATCTCTTGACTAGATCCATGTTTATGCCAATACATTCTTGAAATGGAGATGTTGGTGTTTTAGGGGATGTTGTATACCCCCTAAGCAGAAAACTGAAAGGAAGACCAATGAGACTGCAGTATAGAATGTAGGTGGAGATCAAATTACTCGTGTCAAATTTTTGTTTGACAAATTACTTTTGTCAAACCAAATTACTCGTGGACAAGCACACCAGAAGTTGCACCAAGCAGAGGTGCATCCTGCTGGCAGGCTGCTATTTGTCCCCAGTGTGTCTGCTGGTCCAGAAGTGTGGCCAGTGCTCCATGTAGGAGGAGACACACAACAGTCCTCCTGAAGCCACTGAAAATCATTATGAAATGCAGCTACAGTTTCACATTTCTTCTTTTTATCTTTCCCTGACAATTCCTTGCTTTTCTTCTTCTCATATCCAAATTGTTCCCTGTTTCACACGTGCCACTTCAGCCCCCCCACAGCTTTGTCTTCCAATCTTTTGTCTTTTCCCTGTGGCTTTTTTCTGCTTGCTCCATTTGTTCACTGCCGTCCTTAGAATCAGCCCTGCCCCATCCTATCTCCCTGCCAATGCAACTGCCCTTTCTGCAAACAGTTTAGCAATTCTCTCATACACCCACCCACTGAACACTTCTGCTCTTTTCCAGCTCTGTATATCCTCACCTTCTTCAACACCTCTTTCTCCCTGGCAGTTGGTTCCCATCTGAGTGTAACATGTCCCCACCACCCCAGTGCCACCTTCTCACCTCCTGCAGCCCTTCTACCACCCAGCCACCTCTCCCTCTGTCCCTTCACTGGTAAGGGCAGAACTGGAGGAGCAGGAGATGTCTCCCACTACAGCAGAGGAGATTAAAATCACACATTTCCAACATATCTGGACACCTTCTATGACCCATCACATGATCAATGTCACTTTGCCAAATCTGAACCAGAGCCCGGTGACCTGTCCTGCTGCCTCCATCAGCTCTGCAACCAGAGCAGGCTGCTGCACCAAGACCCTTAAAATCCCACTAAAAATCACAATTTGCCAAGAAACTCAAGCTGGCCATGGACAACTATAGAGGGATATCAGTGGCCTAAGGCCTCTGGCCAAACTGGATGAAGAGACTCAGAGTTACTTGGGTATATGGAGCTCCAAACAGCTACACACACTGGAGGTTGCTCTTTATTTGTGAAAATTTTGGGTTTTAGAACCATGCAACCATGACTTTGTCCTCTTTTTATTCTTGTGTCCTAGGCTGCAAGGGTTTACTGTAAAACAACAAATCTGCCATTTTGTATCTGTATAAAAATAACCCATGTCCCAGTCCACAAGGGTGGAAAGGAAAACATGAAGGAACTTGAGCAGATAACTGCACTGTCTGTGACTCAGTAAGACACAAATTTTTGGCATTTTTGGTGTGTGCCAGCGTTTTCTTAAAAAGTAAATCAACTCACTTCCCACCCCCAATTTGGAAGGAAGATCTCATTTCCTGCCATTTGATCCTTTGCTTGTGTTTAAAGCAGAACCTTTGAGAGACCATGTATGCAAAGTCTAGTCCTGCCTGATGGGAGAAAGGTTAAGGTTCCCTGGGGGATGAGCCCTTTTCTAACACCTGGTTCTCTCGTATTACTGCAGATGTCTCAAACTCAGTTTGTATTAAGGATGGCATAGGCAGAATCTGTCCTCCTAGAAGTTATCAAACATATATAAATAAACAGGAAGCAGTATTTCTCTCCCTTTATTTAAAAAGCACCTGCTGCATCAACTAAGTTGTAGCATAAATAGAACATGAAAAATTAGAGCTGGCAGAGGATAAATTGGAGAAACAACATTTCAGTTGGTCCTCCTACAGGAGCGACTCGTCAGACTAACCATGAGGACAGACGGAGCCAGGTTCTCCACCCTCCCTGGCTTTCAGAAGCAGCTCTGCTAACAAATCCCAGCCAGAGTGCTGCTAGCCAAGGCTTAGCAAAAACAAAGCCAGCACAGTGCCGAGCAGCCAAGAGCAGGGAGGCTGAGACGGCCAAGGCTGGGTAAGATAGCATTAGGCAGGAGTCCCCTGTGTGTCTGAAGGTGCCAGGTGGAGGAGAGAAAACAAATTGGCTTTGCTCCAAAGAAGGCCCTGAACTTTCAAACTTTCTTTGCTCCAAGGGGGTTGTAGCCAGCATCTTCTAGTTTCTACCTTTGCTAGTGTGTATCTTTTATTTCTTAATGTCATATACATATATATATGACAGCAACAGATAGATATAGATATAGATATGTTCTAAATGCCATTTAAATATATATTAAATAATTACAGATAAATTTTGGAGAGCAAATGAACTTCATCTCTTTTTTACTACAGAGCCATAGAAATAGAAGAATGAATAGGACTCCCTTTTGAGCAAATTAGAATAAGAATAATTATGTTATTTCTTCGGTATTATTACGTTGCCAGCATTATTAAGACTTTTAACTCCTGAAGTGTGCTAAATGCTCTACAGAAAAAAAAAAAATACAGGGTTACATTTAGACTGTCGGTTCTAAGAACAGAATTCAGGTCCAGATTAAACCAAGGTATCACTATTTAAGATGCATGTTTAAGCTTGTATTACACTCAAGGGGAGCCCAGTCCAGAGTCAGTGGAGCACAAGCTCTGTCTAACACAGACAGTCTAACACAGACAGTCACATCTACAGTGATTCACAGACACCAAGAACCATTTGAGATGCTGTAGGCACCTTGCTGGCATTACAGCAGTGACCTCCCAGGCTTGTTGCCATACCCACCACAGCCCAAGCAAGT
Source organism: Lichenostomus cassidix (assembly GCF_008360975.1). Lineage (NCBI taxonomy): Eukaryota > Metazoa > Chordata > Aves > Passeriformes > Meliphagidae > Lichenostomus > Lichenostomus cassidix. The sequence continues at coordinate 15,159,842 of NC_139480.1, read as the reverse complement.
GTCCCAAGTAACTTGGGACATCTGGAATAATGCAAGTGGCTCTTTTTAGGCACCTTCAAAAGCTGGGAAGACAATTTGCTCTCAGGGCTCAACTGACTGTATTCAGTTGCCTAAACAGAGCCTTGTAGTGATATCTGATGTGCTCATGAATCTTATTACTCAAATACAGAGTCCACACCAGCAGGATGCAGTCATCCTGTGCTGTATCTGCCAGCTTGGTGAAGTTGTTTCAGATACATGCAGAGCATTTCAAATTGCCCTCTCACAGGACAGGCACTGAAATTGCACTTTCCACTGCTTGTCCTGGGGGTGGGACTCCCTAACCCTTAGCTGTGGATAGGTGTCTCAGAGAGCTCCCTAAGCTCTGAGTTCTGGAGCCGGATGTTCCAGGATATCCCTCCTCCAGCACCTGCAGAAGACTCTCTCCTCCTGGACCAGCTTACATGGGAAAACCGACTCTGTCCTGGTGCTGAAGACAAGTGTTTCTGCTGCTCAGGTGTCACACTGAAGCTAAAATGCTTTAGTGTCCAACCCTCCTGCTCACACAGTCCATCTAGATCCAGTTACTTAAAGTCCACCTTAATATGAGGTTACTAGTAGACTGTGATGGACAGGTCTGAGATTTGTCAGCATGAACACAAGTAAATTAAACTGGAATAGTAGAGGTTTTCAGGGATGTTATGACCCACTCCTGAAGGCAGAGAAGCCAAGGTTCTTCTTAATAGATCCCTTGGGGCAGGTTAGAGTGAAACGACACTTAAATGACCAGTGTTTATAAATATGCATATGGCAGGTTTATTTTAGAAAAATTTGCTTGCAATGGAAAGTAGGTATGTAGCCATTTTGGTTATTATCCATAGAAATATAGCAATCTAAAAGCATAAAAATAACACTTTAGAAAATGTATAAGGAAAAGAAAGAAAAAGAAAGGGTAAGAGCAGAAAGATATTATCACCTATGAATCCAGTGTGATACTTGATTGTTGCAATTATGGTGTCCACTGATCAAAGTGGTGGCCACAGTCTTGATCCATCAGGGGTGGGGGAAGCTGTTACAATCTGGTTTAAACACAAAAGCAAAGGAAACTAAGTCTCTGTGAATAAAATGGATCAAACCCAGAAAGGTTTGAAATATACCCCAAAAACATGATTAAAGCCAAACAAGGTTAGTTGTTGGTGCCAAAAAGTTGATATATTTTATTTAATACTAAAAGAGACAAAAAAAAAGAAAGAGTCTGATGTAACACTGTGAATCACATGCAGTCCTCTGGTGCAAGGTCTGAAATGAGTCTAGGAGCGCTTCGGCATCTTTGATGGTTTATGACATCTTTTAAGACATGACAGCTGCATCTCAGGTCAGCATAGTTGAATCAGTTATGCCCCATCAGAAGGCATAACACCTTCAGGAATGTGTGAATGTTCTGATACCTCCCCTAGGGTGGGGGGTGAGTTTTACACCAGAGCCAGTTGTGTAAGGGAGGACATTGGCATGATAAACAGCATTATCCCACCTCTGCAGGGTCTGCTTCTTATTGGCCTCTTCCCTTATCTGGGCCAAAACCCAGCTTGTAGCCTCTGGTGGTGGCTGTGCACCCTCTCTGCACCTGGGCGGTGACCTTGCACAGCATCAGCAAATCACCCGCTGCTTTAGCAAATGGCCAATTGTTTGAGTCATTAAATATTAATTTTTCAGTTTCTCACAAGGGATCATTAGCAACTTGGGTGATACTAGTCCCAGAAGATAAAAGAAAGACTGGGAGGGGTAAGGCTGCAGTTAGAAGACTCAACTCGTCCCTTGATTCTAGCAAAAGGGGTATAAGAAAGTGGGGTCAAAAAGCAGGGGAGACAAGTGTCACCTTTATGAAGAAGGAAAATCAGATTACTGCTCACACACCAGGAGGAAAGAGGCAGGGAAGGCAGGAGATTAATGCTGATTGAGAATCCCTGAGGTTCATAAGTTCTCAGCAGTGGCAGAACCAGGGGTCAGATAAGTGGGGCTGGGGACTTCTGCAGGGTAAGCACTGGGGGCAGAGATGAAATTCCAGGTTCACACTCTGGATTTAAAGGTCACAAATACTGGTAAGTTAAATATGTGGTGTGCATGTTTTTGTCAATCAAAAAAAAAAAAAAAAAAGAATTGTGAAACAAAGTACTTGCTTTACTCCTGCAAATAAGTCCAAAAACCTCAAATGTTAACTTTGTAATTTAACTCACCCTCTGCAGCCATTCTTAATCCCCTTTGAGGCTCACTACTTTTAATATTTTAAATAACTCTGCAAGGCTAAATAAGGATTTAGTACTTTTATCCTCCTATGGATAACAGCATGAGGCTCTCTCACCTGTTCACTGCTGCACTCACTTCCTTTCTTCTCCATGTATGTGGCAGCAACACTCTCTATTCCTCTGCTCCCAAAATACTGACATGCTTAACAGCTGTTATTCCTCAATTTGCACAAAAATGTAGTATTATTCCATAATGCCACATAATTTGTCAACTCTTACACCTCCACAGTCCTGGAATCTTTTTCTCTTCATCACAAGGTATTTGCATACCCCAGGTCATATCCAGCCTCCTTATGAAAACCAAATGCAAACTATGCCTGTTTATTTTGTAATGTATCAGCAGCCTGAAATTTCTGTTATCTGAGCTAGTTGCAAATAATCCTCTCAGCCATGGGACCCTGTGGAAGTGCCTTGGATGGCAGCTTGGCCATAAGCATCATTGCTGCTGGGTAAATTCAGTGAGAAATTTTGGGATTTGCACTTGGGGAAAAGTGCAAACCCAGGAAATGGTAGTGTTCAGATGTCAGAGCAGCACAGCCATGCAGGTGTGCAGCACCTGCCACTGCCATGTCACCATAGCTCCAGGAGCTTGACTCCAAGCTGAAGTCCCCATGGCACAGCATCATGACCTAAGACAATGCTCTCCATCACCAGCACTCACATCCCAGGTGGTGGCTGCTGCTTAGTGCATGGTGCTGATAGTGGGAGGACTGAGCTGAGTTGGAGGAGAGCAGCTGCTCCTAGTGCTTGGTTGAGGAGTGGAGCTGTGCATAAATCCCCACCCATTTTGCATTTAGAGGTGTGGCCACCTCAAAGCTGCCTGCACCTTATGCTATGCCATAACCATGTGTTTAAGCTTCACAGGCAGCAAAATGTTACTAGAAGTTCTTGATTTCATCCTACCACATCTTAGCAATGGATTTGGAGAAAGGTGCAGCTTCAATGAGCTGCCCAGGGAGCAGAAATGTGCATAAACAATCTGCCAGACTACATACACAGCCAGGAGACCCAGGCAGAGGGTACAGAAGCATGGGATAGGAGAACACTACCTGGATGCCACAATGTAATGCTGGGCCTTGCCTGCAGCCCAGGGCAGCGCTAGTGCTCTTTACAGTCTTACCATCAAAGAAATTCAAGCAGAACCTCTGGTGTCAGAATTTCCTCTCCTGTTTTCACAAGGGAGATCTTGCGCATTGTCTGACTGACTTAGGTTGCTACATCTCTCAGGAAGATTCTTGCACCCCCTCAAGCCCACTTCAGCTCATCCTGTAGAGGTGTCTGTCCCCAGCCCTGTCCCTGGCTCATGGATGGAACTTGCTGCTGCCACCCCGCAGTTCTGCCTCCCCGTCAAGGGGCTGTGGTCAGTGCCCTGCAGTGACAGCATGGCCCACACCAGGGTGCCTCACGGCTCCACCCCTCACAGAGCAGCTCTCAGTCCCCAGAGTCTGGACCTGGTGGTGGTACACAAAAGCCCATCATCGCCTGAACCTGACATACCTGAATACTTCACACACAGCAGCTACAAGACCAAACTTTATAGCCCTATTCTTTCTACAAAAACAGATGAAAATACTGTTTACTCCCCTCCAACTATCACCTGTGGCCACCTTTGCCACCTCTCTCCCAGTGAACAGCTACTTGGTGTAGTCTATTTCTTGGTTTTGGAGTTCTGCAGCCCACGGAGAGGCGATGAGAGGGAAGCAATGGGAGGGATTTGGGGCTGCAAAGAACCACTCATCTCACACGACAGTCATATCCCACCACGTCATCTCTGGGCTGAGGTTCTCCTTTGGCAGCAGAGCTGTCCCACACATAGGAGACATTGTGGATGTGACAAGGGGTAAAAATAGTCTCACACAATTCAACCAACTTCATTTTTTAATCTTCATGAAGTGTCAGAATTGAATTTCCAGATACACCACTCCACTGTGGTGAGAAATGTAATGCTTTGAGAACATATTTTCTTTCTTGTTCAGATGCAGAAAAAACCTCACAAGAACAACTATCCTCATGGGATTTTGCCCAGAATTGGTAGAAACCTCAAGCAAACAATTCCCTTTTGTAATATCTCTGACTCTCCTGTTCAAAAATCTCTTGAGGATATTTTCCAGGACAGTTGAATTTAAAGCTGAGTGCAACCTAGGTTAGTTGTCATATCCAAGTGAGTCCACATAAATCTGGGGGTTTTTCCCCTTTCCTTCTTAATAATGACTTGGGTTACTGACAGAGAGAAGTGCTCCCTGCTCTAGTATTGCTGCTTGGTGCTGTGCTATCAGGAGATTTAGGCACAGGTGAACTCAAACCAGCTGCAGGGTAAGCACAGCGTAGGGCTGCTTCCCCAGCCACATATAGTGGGATAAGGGCAGTTCAGAAGTTGGCTTTATTCAGTCCTGATTTTTCACAGCTCTGCCTCCTCACTGTGATTACACACAGCTGGTGAAAAGCAACATGCTGGCCCAGCATTGCTCTGCAGCAGCAGGAGGGCAAGGAGAGCCTGGAATCTGTGAAGGCTTTGACCAGGCTGCCCAACAGCCACACTCCTCTGCTCTTCCTGTGTGGATCTTACTGCAGCTCCACTATGGCATTCTTCAAAAGCAAAACCAACAAAAGCATAGCCATCATGTATTTTAGCATTTTAAGTTACCCCATCACATCACCACCTCTGGCAGGAGTAAGGCACTGGGGTTTGTTTATATTCCCAGAGCTTGTAGTGCAGTCCTGTATCCTGCAGGAGTGAATTTTCTCCTCACCCACATGTGGCACAAAGGGGGCTGGGGCACCATCACACATCATAAAGGTGCATAGGCAGGATCTGTAGCTGGCAGTGCACATCAGCTCTAATGGGGAATTTTGTTGTGGGGACAAAATAAGGAGAAAATGGGAGAGAGAGAAAAAAAAGGGAGAGTGCATAAGGCCCTTTGCAGTACAGTAACAAATGGCTTGGAGACTGATGGGTAAAAAACCTCGGGAAAAAATAATTGGAAAGGAAAGATCAGGGAGTAGAAAGACACAAGGAAGGGAAGCTGACAGGCTGCAGGAGAAAAAGCAAATGAACAGATCTGAAGATGTTATCTGTGGCTGAGAAACCCAGCTAGTCCTGGCTCAGTGCCTGTGAGAGTCCTTGCAATAAGGACTAATACATTCACAAGCAAGAGACAGGGATAAGAGAGAAAGAAGGAAACACTGGATTTTAGAAATTTTGTCTTCCAAACCTACTCTAAGGAGAACTTGATGAGATAGTGAGCAGACCCTCAGGAAGTAACACTTGCTTGCATCTCCTGCAGTCCCAGTGAGCTGCATTGCAGAATAACCAGACACAAAGGCAGCTTGTCACAACCATGGCTATGAGGAAGAATTTGTGGGTTTGCACTCCAAAATCTGACTCCTTCAGACAGATTTTCTGTTTGCAATGTTGCAAAATTCCCCATGAGCACCTCTCCATGCTCACCCTGTAGAGCAGGTGGACTGCAGGTCAGGACCTGCTTCTCGGATGGGACACGTACAGCATGAACATGGCCAAGGGCTCTGTTGTTATTAGGATCCTCTGGGTAAAATGTAGTTACATTGAGAATAATTGTAGCACATTTACAGACACCCTCAATCCAATTCTAACAAAACTAATGGCTCTCAGTTGGGCAGAAGAGCAGGATCAGATTGCTGCTGCTCATTGATACAGACTGGCAGGGCACCCCCCCATTGGTGCTCACCAGAGCCCAAAGGTTACAGACAACTTTTAAAGATCTGCCTGCAGCCTCCACCTGCAATCTGCGCTTTTATCTCAAAGACGTATCTTGTCTCTGTGCCATTTCCTAGAGCTGTCAGGTAATCACAGCTGTTTGTGTTCTCCCAACAGATTTCATGGCTACAAGGCTTCAAAATGAAACATCCAGGCAATGAGGCATTTCTCTGGAGAAGACAGGTTTTGACTAAACAGTTTAAGAGTTTTACTCACAGTAGAAATAAAATGGGTTGTTTATCTGACCAGTCCAAAGCCTGCTCCAGTACGACAGAAATAAAAAACCGTTACCCTATCCAAAAAAGGAAAGGAGACAGAAATCTCATAGAAGGCACAAGAGCTAAAATGTCAGGCCCATCAAAACTTTAGGGAAAAAAATCAAGACCCATCAAAATTCTGTAGAACACAGATCCCTACAGTGCAACCTGGAAAAAAGATTTCCCCAGTTCTTCTGTCAGAGCAGGTGAAAAATGCAGAATAGCTTCAGTTAGGGTGTAGACCCCTTCAGCACCTCATAGGATGGATCTGGCCCTGCCACCAGCTTTGCCTAAAAGGCACAATATGAGAAGAATGAGATGAGGTCAACTGGCAGTAATTGTTTCTGTAATCTTCTCTTAAGTCTCTGTGTAGGTTTAGTTGCTTCCTTGGCCTCTTCCCCTGACTCAGAGAGCTTGACCTGAGGAAATAAGAATGCCCTTTTTGCCTCCTCAAAGCCAGCATGTTTTGGCTGGAGCTATCAACCACATGGGCAGCCAACAGTATTTGAGGAACTTGTCCCTGTGGTGCTACACTTTGGACTTGAGGTCGTCTGGTTTTCAGCCTTGAGGTCTTTAAAAGGGGCAATTCCCTGCATGAAGGCAAATGGCAAGAGTGACAGCCTGGGAAAAGGGAAGATGGGAAGCTCATTCATTGCTCATTCATGGAAATAACTGAAGGATAGAGGGCTTCATCCAAACTAGTCTCATCAAGCCTCCCTGCCTAACAACCAGGAGAAAGAGACAGATTGAGGGCAGAGTTGTATTTGGATCTGTCTAGACCTGCCTTACCTGTTTGGCCGTTCAAATGTCTATGTGGTCAGATCATATGTGCCTGGCATGTATAAAAAATTTTAAGCAGTGATTTGATTTCCTGCTTTCTCCTTGTGACTGTTAATCAGGATTTTCTCCAGCAGTTTCCTGGGAGTCACCTGGCACAAAGAGGTTAATCAGACCCTATAGCTAGGATCTGGCTACAGAGCAAGGTGTAAGGAAATAAAAAACCAAAGCTGTGCTCATATTTTTCGAGGCAAGATTTGTCTTGACAAGGGAAAAAAGGATTTAAAATATAGTAGAAACAAACCAACTGAAAAACATTTAGGAAAAAACACACGATACATTACTTGCATTTGACGTATTTTAAATGTCTGAGAGTAATGAACTGGCACCTGGCTCAAATGGAAACAAAAGAGGAAAAGGTCTCGCTCAGGGGGATTTTATTCCTGAGAAAGAATAATCCTGATGCACATGTTGGTCTCTGAATGTAAACCTACTTCACACTCCTGTAGGTTAATACACCCTCCATGAAAAACATCATTACTCTGAAAGAGTTTTATTTATATTCATATAAAGGAATACCTTCTGTTGCCCAGAAAAGATGAAAAAAAATTAAACCAGATCTGGCACAGACTGCCATAAATAGCAAAAACAGAGAAGACAAGGTGGTCTTTGTGATAATATTACTCTATCATCACAAATCATTATCCCCACCTTCCCTGATGCTGCATACATGGAATGGCTGTTCAGGGCTTGAGAGTAGGAACCTAAAACTTGGGAAGAAGCAATGGATAACCAATTTAAAAAAAAATACCCAAACACTTGTGCATAAAACCTTCAGCTCACTGCTAGGCAATTTTATCAGCAAAAAGAATACACACAGCTCATCCTTACAGTGCCTCTGTAACTCAAGAGCGGGGATTAGGAAAAAAAAGAGTAATCCATTAGATAAATGTTTACTTCCTTTTCTCTCCAGCAACCCCTGTGGCCCCAGGCGGTGGGGAGCCCATTCCAATAGGTAAAGTAAGTGGTGCTTCCCTCTCTCCTGCCGACAGCTCAGTGAGGTTCAGCACTATCTGCTTATGCAGGTACAGCCTGTTTGATATCAGTGCTCCTCACTGCACAAAGTGGCCAGGTGCTGTGACAGCTCGTTGGAGCTCTCCAAGTCATTCCAGCAGGGTTTTTCTACCATTATCCTCCCACAGCCCTCAGGGATATGATTAATTCATGGAGCATCACTGAAGGCATCTTTCTATGGCATATGGAGTTAAAGTGTCCTCTTCACAGTGCTGCCTGGGGACAACTGTGGAATTTGTACAGACAATCCCACTAGGTAGTCAATCTTGTAAAAGCACTGATATTACAAAGAAAATACAAGTGATCTATTTGTTTAAGGTTATTACTGTGACCGACAGGGTATTAAAACAATCTTTCTACTGACAAAAGATATCAGGACTGCACTCCCATTTGATGTTCCTAGACATGCTTTTCTTCTTTCTTTCTCAGCCACTGAGCTTTGGGGTGTTCATCAAACTCGACTGATGTGGAGATCGGAGTGCACTGCGCAACCAGCCCATTGAAATTCAATTCAGATATGGGGTTAAATTATAAAAAGAAACCTTAGCTAGTAATAACACTTTGATGTGGAGATGCATAAAAGTTTTAACTTCTACTTTCTTCTGAAACAAATCAGCTTCAAGTCATGCTATTTGATTCATATTTTATCTTTTAATACATCCAAAGCATGAATACAAAATATTGCCCTTTGTGGTCAGTAAACTTACAGTGGGTGATGTCTGAAGGCTTCCATTTCACCCTTTTATCTAGGCTGTATATGGACACTTCCCCACAACACAAATACATTCCCCAATGTTCAGACCAAAAAGGTCAGTCACTTTATGTCTGGCCCCTTTTCAAAAACATACCATTTCTCTTGGAACTGGAAATTTCAGCTAGGAAAGGACATCACCTTCCTCAATGCATTTTATATTCTGGCAGCAGAGAGACCTAAGGAAGAAGAGACCTCTGGACATGGAGCACCCAGAGAGACTCCCCTCCACCTCCCACTTTGCAGACCATGCCTCACTCCCCTGTCCACTTTCTTTTTTGAAGCACAGAGTCCTATGCAACTCCCCAGTTTGCTTATCTATCTATTTTTGCTTTTATTTACATTTATCTTGTAAAGTCCAATAACACCTGTGCCAGCCCACAGGAGCCTCAGAGAGATGTCAGTGTACAACCCTCCCTCAGGCCCTTAATTCCTGGCTTTAAAGATGACCTCAGCTGTAAGCCTGACACACAACCTGTAAGAAGATGCATCACCGAGGAGCCAGCCCTCACTTTGACCTGTCAGGGTCTCCACATGTCAGCCCCAGCTCTTTGGTGCTGTGTCCCCACAGCGTGCAGGCCATGTCTGAGACAGACCACTTCATCCTCTACCCAGCCAGGGACTGGCTTGGTACTGTGTGTTCAATGGTGATCATAAACAAAAATACAAATTCATTTTCAGCCCCTGATTTCTAAACCTTATCATATATCTTTCTATCTCACCTTCTAACAAACAAGGAAATATAACCAGCCCTGAAGTGAATCAGTCATCCCAGTGAACACTCACCTCACCTCAGCTCAGCAAACAGGCCTTGCAGGGCACAGGAACAGCATGAGTATTTCACTCACAGGAACCCTATATTTGCTACATTTCTCACTATAATGTGCATGATGTTAGTGACATCAAATCCAACCAAAGCCGACAGACTTTGCAGGACTCATTCCAGTCCTAGTTCTCCAGCACTGGATTTCCCAGACCCTGATGAAAACCAAACTGTGAACCCAGTGGGAAACTCATCTCTAGTTCAATGAACTGTAACATACAGCCTCTTGACACCAGTCCTCCTCAGAGGCTCTAGTGGAAGAAAGAATCCCTAATTTTTAAACACCTGGGTTCCCGTGGCTCACTGAACCATGTAGTCAGGTATGTGGTGTAGCACACCTACCTTAAGCAATGTGATATAGCTAATTTCGAAATTGCCCCTGCTTTGATTGCAGGGTTGAGACAGATGTCCCCAGACGACCCTTGCAGCTTTAATTCTGCAAGCCTGCACATGAACTCACCTGGCACAAGCCTCTCACCTGGGATAGCAGACAGGGAATCAAATTATACACCTCTTTATCTATCTGCCCCATTACTGGCAGTGTTCAAGGCCAGGCTGGATGGGACTTCGAGTAACCTGCTCTAGTGGAAGATGTCTCTGCCCATGGCAAAGGGGTTGGAACTGGATGATCTTTAAGATCCCTTCAAAGCCAAGTCATTCTGTGGTGCCATAGAATCTGACCATAATGCAAATGCAACCCTTGGTGAGTCCTGTCTGGTCCAAGCCTTTAGTGGAATCAATCCATACAATTTTCCCAAGCTGACATTTGAATCCTGTGGGCTCTGAAAGACGTTCAGTGGATTTCTATATCCACACAAGGAAAGAAAGTCCTATTTTGCTTTCATGTTATAACCCTTCCATTTACTTTCTTCTAGAGTTTTCTGAACTCCTCACCTGTGTTTTTCTGGCTTGACAGGGGTCTTTTGGCTGGTTGTGTTCAAGTTTTCCTGCTGGGCTCAGTCCATCCCCCGTATCTTTTCCATTAGGCACAGAGGGAGAGGCACTGATCACTCTCCTCTGCCCAGCCCTCTGGGCACTGATCACTCTCCTCTGCCCATTGTGTGTGATGGTTCCCTGCCCCTTGCCATTGCATGTGCCATGTTCCTCTCAGCCGCACTGTTGCTCTGCTTCCAGTCCCTCACCCAAGATGCAGGAGTGTATACTACTGGCTTTATCCTTGTGCCTTTTTGAGAAGGTCAAGGTTTAATTTTTTCCCAAAGTCATCTTCTTTTCTCAGGAATGAGAGTAAGGAGAACCTTCATGGCTTTCTAAAAACAAATAACAATTCTAGAATAACATGGCATTTGAATACTTGTGTGAAAAACTTGGAAGTTAGAAGTCAAATCTAATTTAGTAATCAAATGAGATTAAAATGTCTCTGATTTAATTTGCTCTCTTCATGCTACACCTTTTAATGGAGAAAGAGTTTCCCCTTCAGAGTGAAACCAGCTCCTGCCTCTGCCAAAATTCAGCCTGGTGCAGAGCTGGGTCACTGTGTCCTTCTCAGCTCCAGAGGACCCAGGGACTGGGCACGTGGGAAAGCCCAGGAAGGATTCATGGCTCCTGCACTCCAGTGTGTCCCTGGGCACAGTCCAGTGAGAAGCAGCAAGTGGGACATGGGGGTCCTAAATGCATCTTGGTCCCAGCAGGTCCTTCAGCTTCTGAAACATCATCCCTCATTTATGCCTGAAAGTACACAATACAGCTTGTCCTGGTGGATGGTTGGTGGCAGGTACCTAGCCCACCAGCCACTCTCTAAACTGAAGCTGTGGCTCAGGTTAATTTTCCTGACAAGTCTTAACTGTAATTTAAATTTTCTACCTATTTAAGCTGAGCAATCTGTACTTCAGATCTCTTGAGCATTAATAAAACAGTTATGAGAAATTTCAGGATAAAAGGTTAAGCCCATAAAAATATGCAACTCGTTTATAAAAATAACTCCATCAGGTTTTCACAGACTCAGAAGACAAAGGTGCTAATTTCTGCATTTGAAATAACCTTGGGACTACCACTGGTAGAAGTCACTGGAGTAGCCACTTTTTGTGAGTTGTCTGCCTTAAACTTTTCAAAAATCTGTAACTACCCACAGGTTTTGCAGCACAGTGTCAGTGCAGCACTTTCTACCTAACAACCAAGAAAGCAGCTTGGGAGAACATGAGACACTCTTGGCCGCCTCTTGGAGCTCACCCCCTCCTGATGTTCAGCGTATGACCTTCTCCCAGCAGGATTGTCTCACTCAGCTGGGTGGGCCACGTTCAGCACCTGGAGATGCTCTTTGCAGAGTCACAAAGACAATCTCCCTGCTTTTCCTGACCATGGCACTGCCACCTGTGGGAGATTCTTGAGAGCATGTAAGGCATCTGAACCACTCCCAGTGTCCTCTGTCAGCTGGGATGACTGTTCATACCCTCAGTGCCTGGGGAACCACTGGGGCTGGCTCAGAAAAAGGCACTTGGTACTGCAGACAACCTCAGTAGGGTAGAAGGAAGTTGTTCTTGTCTCTCTCTCTCCCCTCTCAGCAGGGAGAACCAAGGCTGCCAGTGTTATGAGGTGAACCCAATTAAAAACAGTTAAAATATTCCACCGACATTTAAGGGTAACTGTTATTCGTGGCTCCCTTTTGGGCTGAGGCTGTGAAAAAGCTGATGTGTTAGCTGCCCAGCAGATATACAAACCCAGTGGGGTCTGGAGACAACTTTGAAGTTCTATTAAAAACCCAGATCTTTTGCTTTTGCTGTAAAATACTATGAAAAATGTTTATGTAGTTCCTCAGGAGCTCAGAAATAATTTTAAAATAAATCAGCTTAAAATAAACCAAATAATTCCTTGTTATACGTGATACCATATTCATCCTCATATAAGCAGCTTTTCTCACTAAGCATTAGCTTGTATTTGCGTATCAATTTTAGAAAGCCTGGCTTCTTTCCATCTATCAGCCTTTAAAGCCTTTTCCGCTGCAGTATTTGCTGGACAGTCAGGTAAATGCAAGGCAAGCATCCTTCTAGCTCGTTACTGCTGATTAGCCTGCTCTGGCTTGGCTTTCTTCTCTGCTTGTTCTGCAGGCTTAGCCTTTTCTGGGAACTGCCATCATTCTACACAGCAGCACAGCAAAAAGAAGTTGTTCAAAAATGTTTTCTTTTGTGGGGGAAAATGATGTTGTGCAGGTGTTGGTCAGAATATGTGATACTTTGGGGTTGGCTTCAAATGTGCAGAAAGAGTCTGTATTTAAAAGTATGCAAAATTACTTCAAAATCTATGCTATGAGCAGTGACAATCGGTGAAACAATACCCAGCTTGGGGGACTTCTTGCCTGTTTTATGTCTTGGTCACATACTAAACCCCCTCAGCTCCAAGCAGTTTGTTTTCCTTTTAATCTATTAACATTAACTAACATAACTATTATTTATGGTTGGTCCAATGTCTTATCCAGGCTTACTTGTCACAAACTATATTTTAATAGAAATCACCTCTCAAAGCAATAGCTTAATGGAAGGGAAAAGTGCTCTGTCCTCTGCAGCCTGTGCAGGGAGAAGGGAGCAGGTATCTATCACCCATGGCCACGCAGCAACTGCAAATGAAGAGTCATCCCATGGGGACAAACTGTGGCTGATGCCAGAGCAGGTCCCAAGAAAACAATGTCTCTTTCCTACCACCATAATTTTGTTTAAGATAGCTCACCATAGGCTGGCAATCCTCTTAGATGCATTTTTTTGGTTCTTATTTGTGTTAAAAATGAGAGCAGAAGCAGGAGAGTGTTCCAAGCATAAGCATATTCTGTGGGAATAGAAGTGGCAATAATAGTACTCAGCCTTTATATATTGGCTTTTCATCTGCAGTTTTCAAAATACTTCCACAAAAGGACATTACTGTCATTATCCATGTTCTCCTGAAAAGGGAAGGGACATGACCAAGCTCACCAACATGTCCCACCAGCCTCCCATGGCTGCCAGCTCTCATGCTGTCTTCCCCACCACTTGCCCTGGTGTGCTTGACCTCTACTGGGTTCCTTCTCATCAGCTTCCTTCCCAGGTGCCTACCAGGAAGGGACCAGCCCTAAGCAGTGTGGGAGCTGCTGCCAGGGATCCCATGCTGGCTGGTGCAGGAAAAGGGCTCTCTCCAGGCAAAGGCATCATCCCAGCTTCTCCAGGTGGGCTGCCTGAAAAGCTGTTTCTCCTGCTGGTAAAAAAGGAAACAGTCAATTAGTGCAGTGTTAATAAAACACACCTCTGGGTTTGTTTGCCTTTTCTTATAAATGTGTAATATGCATACATAAAGACAGACATAGGGTAAAGAAAGTAACCCAGTTGCTTTTTTCTATGTGAGGAGCAAGGAATACTCTCAGAGCTCTCTTGCATTCATTCCTTCAGCAACTACATAAACTTGTGGGGTGTTGAAACCCTGCCAGGAGAGGGGCAGTCATATTGCAGTGAGTTTTGTACTGCCTGCAGGTCTTTCACACAGAGGGATTCCTTAAAAGTGTTTCGAGGCAGTGAAAGGCTGGAGCACTGATGCTTAAAAACATTTTGAGGTGAGCTGTGGTACTGAATAAGCAAGGAGCAATGGGGAGCCCCTGGCAGCTGCAGCAGAATCTGGGCCTGTTCTTTACAGGACGAAAATGCATCTTTGGCATTTTGTCCTCATGAGCTGTGAATGCTGAACACCACCAGCATTTCCATGGAGATGGAGGCATTGCATATTGTTGAGGCAAGGATGTGAATTTAAAACAGAAATATGATAGATCTCCAAATGCTGCTCAGGAGGCAAGGCACTGTTATGCTAAGGAGTGTGTTTTCCAGCCCTCTGCCATGGCCATGGAGGGCTGCCACTCTTAACTCCTTCAGTTCCAAACCCAATAGGCACCAGGACAGTGAACAGTCTGCCACAGCTTAAAATCTATTCAGAGATAGCAAGGTACTTGTCTGCCTGATCACTCAGCCCCACTTTTCCCATAATACATCATGTCCATGCCAACGTGGCAGAAAGTGCTCCCCCTGCAAGGTATTAGGAAGCTTCAGTACCCCAAGGGAATGAGAGTGTAGGCTCAGCATCCTGAAGGATAAAACCACCGGACTTTGGATTTCCAGAATTTAATGTGAGGAGTTAACAAAAAAAAAAAAACACCACATATTTCAAATATTTATATGTCAGCCTTCCATTAACTGCCAGAAAGTGCAAGGGGAACATCTTATTCAAGCCAAACAAGTATTAGGGGCCAATGTTTTCTCCTTTTACATCTTTTTGCAACTTGACACTTAAACTGTGCTTGAAACCAGGAGAAAGCAGAGAAAGACACAGGAAGGTGACCTGGCAGGTGGTTTCACTTACTTCTAGCCAAAGGAGCTCTCTCCTCACATAAAGATCTTTTAAGATTTCTTAGGAATGGGCAACCTCAGAAGTACAAAAAACAAGTGTATTGTGTGCTTGCAGAAAAAATCTTGGTAATACCACTGTGGAGGTGCAAGCACCCTTGCACCTGAATGGGAGTGGAGCAGTCAGCCAGGAAAGCAGGTGGGAGGGATGCCTGGGAGAGACACGTGGAGGAAGTGAAGGTGGTCATCTCTACAGAAATAAGACAGAGTAGTCCCTGAAAGAAGCCACTGAGGGTTTCTGATTCAGATGGGAGCTGAGGTGTTTGCCAAACATGCCACAAGGAATTTAGCATGGTGGGAGGCAGGGAGGAGTCTCTGCTCCCTGCCCAGGAAAAGCAGGTTCTCTGCTGCCCCAGAGGTCTGACTGACGAAAGGACCTTCTCTTGGTGGTGTCCTCCAGACCCAGGGTCCCCCTGTCACACAGGACAGGGTCCTCAATCCCAGGGGTCCACCAAGGAACAGGCACTGCCATGAGCAACAGCACCAGGGAAGACTACAAAGTCTTTCATTTATTTGCAAAGTGCTGAATGCCTTGTGAATGTCATTATGAAAATACTTTCTTTTATTTAGGACTAGAGGTGGATGGAGTGAGGAGGTAGCAACATAACCCCATGTGCAACATTTCTGTCTATGGTAAGTAAAGAAACTTCACCCCAGCAATCTTCAGGGCTCAGCATCCTTTGGTCCTCTCAGAGAGTGCCTGAAGCACTGCCAGCCTTTCCTGACCCTCAGATCACAGCAGCTTTCCCAAGCCACTGCGTCCTGCTCCTCAGCATGCCCAGCTGCACAGATCTGTCCCCATTTTCCCTGTCTGGTTGCAGATGGAAAATGTCACACCATTAATTGCATGGTGGCAGGTCAAGTGCTTGTCTTTCACTGCTCTTCAGATGCTACAGAAAAGAAAGCATTTCACATATTCTTGATTAGACAAATGGTC
The DNA here is from genome assembly GCF_008360975.1 of Lichenostomus cassidix. Taxonomy (NCBI): domain Eukaryota; kingdom Metazoa; phylum Chordata; class Aves; order Passeriformes; family Meliphagidae; genus Lichenostomus; species Lichenostomus cassidix. The sequence goes on along the minus strand of NC_139480.1, from coordinate 15,143,836 downwards.
CACTGAAGGCAATATTCATTAAAATTCCATATACATAAGACTCATTAAAATGCAGAGCTGGCTTGTCCACACACACAAATTTTCTAGTGTTAAATCATGGAATTTTAACACTTAATGATGTTAGAGAAAAAGTTAATATGGCAACAAAACATCGAAAACTACTGCAGGCCTAAAATTCACTGTAAAACTATAGCTTGGTTGCTGGGTTGGGGGGGGGGGTTGGGCTTTTTTTCACTCTACCCACAACGTCTGGAAACCACAGACTGAAAATTTCTTATCATTGTTGTAAATAAACACAGGGTATGGGAGGGAGAAAACAGAAAACACCAGGGTGCCATTTGACACAAGACTTTTGGGAGAACAGGGATAAACACGGGCAAGCAGTTCATGCCAACAAGAGGCACAAGGCTGGGGGAACCTCCCTGCTCATGCAGTCAGCCTTGGCCATCTCAGCAGCATCTCATCACATAATATGACCTTTATAAACTGACCTAGATCCACCTTGAAGTTATTAAGGTAAATGCATTTCCTCCGCTAGGACTATGATTCTTATTCTCCTAATGGACTGGAATCCTTCTGGTAATTTCCAGTTTGTGTTTATTCAAGACGAGTTTATATCCCACACTTAAGCTGCCCTTTAGATCAAACATCCCTGAAGACCATTCCCTAAATACTGAATATTGAATATATCCTCTCTCTTTCCAAGTTTTACCAGGCTAAACATACACTCTTTGCTGCCTCCTTGAAAGGCAGCTTTTCCTTTCCACAAGCAGCCATAATAATGCCTGGGGCTTGCAGGTATCTCTGCCAGACTCTGGTTATCAGATCCACATGTTTGCTATCCATGGGATGGGTATGGCTTTGGAGGTGGTGTAGGAGGTCAGTGCTGCCAGTGCAAAAGTAGTCTTATGACTTGAGGGACTTTTTGATGGTTGAGGGAGACCATCCCATTATTTTGGCAATTAATTTGGAATAAATTTCCCTGGTGACATTCTCAAACTCAGCCAAGGGAATGCTTAAAAAGGACATCCACCTTTGTGACTGTGGGACAGGATGGGCTGAAAGCACAGATTTCTCCCACCGCTCAAGGCTGTGGGCTCTCCATTTCATGCCTTCCAGGCTGCTGTCTATCTTGGCCTTCATGTGGGCAAAGTTTAGTGCATCCTTTTACTCCATCTCAGTGAAATTCGGAAGTGACAAGAGGATTCAACATAATGCAACTTTCACAGCAAGTGACAGGAGTACTAAAATCCAAGCAGAGTATAAACACAGAAGGTTAAAATGATCAAAATGAAATTACCTTCTCCTTATTGTTCTTTATAGACTGCATATTGACCATGGAAGTGAACTGCTTTCTGAAGCATGTTCAATTGACTTCGGGAAACTTCTTTGCATCAAATTGGAAATGTTTTGAGATTTTTCAGGAGAATAAATGAGAAATAAATAGCAAAGCAGCATTTTGCTGAAGTGTCTAGTCACCAGTCATCATTAGATCTGACACACAGAACAAGATGTTTGGAAAACTTATTGAATACAGTCTGTTATCTAGCTATGTATCAAGGCTTTTATCTGACATATCTATGGTATTCTTTATATAAAAAGAACTCTGTTGTATTTGCAACAAAAATATCTGTTTATCCTAAGGAACTTGTTGTCTCCAGTATGTTGCTTCTGATCCCTATACAATTTCTTTCTTGGCAACATAGTCCTCTGTTTTAATATTGCTGGGAAAAATTAGGAATGTTGCAGTTTATCTGGTGAAGGACAGACAAAAATCTGCTTCTATTTATGCTTGAATAAATCTAAAGCAAGTGTTGACTTAAGGTGCTCATCTAGATACCCACTGCTGTATCAGAGGAGAAACTCATACACTGAATGCTCATTTTTTCCCATAATGGCTGTCCCTGCATGGCTAAGCCCACGGTCCTGATGGATAATGCACGAAGATTTTGAAGAAGTCATTTTCTTCCATCCTAGATCTTCAGCCTTCCTATGACCCTGACTCCAGCCTTTCTCTGCTGTGTTACAGAGGCTCAGAAACTTCAGAAACCTTTTCCCTGGGTAGGGGCTTACAGGCCATGACCAAGGCACTTAAGCTTCTTCTGGATAAATCATATTGAGTTCTTGGCATGCTATAAGCTTTTCCAGACTTCAAATCATTCTTGCAGTATTTCTGTTCATCCTCCCCAATTTATCAGCATATTTTTTAAACTGTGGATCCAAGAAGTGGTCAGTTTGTTCCAGTAAAGCTCTTGCTAATGCCTCACAGAGTGATAATTTCCCTTCTTACCTCTCATCAATATTACATTCCTTACCATGCAGCCATGGATTACTTTAGCATTTTAGCCACTTGGCTAGTCTGAGAGCCCATCAGCAGCCAGCTATCCTCCCTGAAAACATTTCTTGGCTACTGCTTGCTGAAATACAGTCCTGAGTCCTGTCACTGGTACCTGCACAAAAATATTCCAGCTATGCAGTTCCATCTCCAGCAGTGCAGCCCACCGTTAAAAGGCACTTTACTCAAGGGAGCCCAAGCTGCTGCACCACTGGGTAGCTCTGAAGGGCTGCCCTTTATCGCTCTCCCCCACACAAACTTTCTGCAGTCAAGTGCACTGGGGTGTATTTGCACCCTGGCTGTGGGGAATGTTGATGAGAGCAGGACCACGAGCAGGCACTTTCTGAATCCCAGTGAGCACACTCCACTGGGAGACTGGTTTCTTGGATATAATTACTTTCAGAGATCTGTCCATCAGCTGATTTCTGAGCCTTTTTATAGGGGTTTGTTATGCCTTGTATACAAAAATGCTGGGTTTTTTTTTCAGCAGAATGTTATCCATTATCAAATGAAATGCCTTACAATGTCGAGTTTGGCAATGCTGTTTCTTTTATCAGTCAAACTGCATCTCAAAGAAAAAGCAATATCAAGTTCAACAGAAACACTGCTCTCTTCTCATTTGCCTATACATACAAAAAAGCAATCAATCTGAAAAACCTCGGCAAATAAGAAAATATATTCAGTTATTTAAATTTTCAAAGAAAAATCTTTTGTTCATCCACTTTGCAATGTACCTGAAAACAGAAAGGTTTCTTCTCCTTCCTGATATTCAGCAACTCCCATAAAGTCTGAGACAGCCAATTTCACTTTCACGCCATTTAAAGCAGATGGATTGTAGCCATGCACAAAACTCTCTAATGAATAAGTAAAGCTACAGTTACTTATTATATTATATAATAGCCATTTGTAAAGAACTGATCATTGAAGCAGTCGAAGTTTTCAGCCTCTCTCTGCCGTGCTTTATTTAATTGCCTTTGTCTGCCTGGGTTTTGTTGGGCATTTACTGCCATCCAGTGCTTCTCTGAGATATTACTCCACCATCCGCTATTGAGACCTAACACAAAGCAAGAATATTTGGCTCTTAACGAACTTGCTGACCTCATTTGGAGAAGTGTTACAGGTATTTTACAGCAGTAAGCCATCTCTGTGCTGCAGCAGTGTTTGAAATGCTGCAGTACCTGACTGTGCTGGAAGCTTCATCCTGGTGGGACTCAGGCTGTCAAACCCTGCTGCTTTGAGCTGCTGTTTCACAGATGTCAAAGAGAAGATGTTTCATGACAAGGAATTTAAATAATTGTTTGCTTTGGTTTTAAGATATTACTCTTTTGGGATTTTTTAAAATTCACCACATGCAATTTGCTTTTGCATTTTGTGGCTTGCAAGTATTCAGTGTGCATTGCTTCTGCTTGCCTGAAAGATAAAGTTCCATACTTCAAAAGCATCCATCTTATTGGGATGGTTTTTAAGTTTGGGGGTTTTTTTATTTTTTGGACCAAACCCACATTTCATAAGATCTGCTCATGTTTATGCAATGTGTTAAAAATGTGTTAAAAAAATGTGTTAAAAAAACCCGTTAAAATAGTAAAGATTTCAATTATACAATATCCAAATTTTTCCTATTTTCATGAAATGTTGAGTGAGGTTCCGAATGAAAAATCCATGTAGCAAAAACCCCAATGGTATTCCAGTATTATTATATTATTATATATCTCATTTTAATAAGACAAAATATCGTAATTTTACAAGGAGTAAACAGTCTAGGGCTTCCAAAAGGCCAAAACTGTTACTTCAGGTCTGAGGAGGCAAGAGAGAGAAGATAGAGTAAAACAAGAAATTTAGGGTAGGGAGCCAGGGGGTCAGGCTCAACCCTGATCCTGTCCAAGGTATTCAGGCCACATCTGGGAAGCTTTGTACATTCTCCTTGTTTTGGTTGGGTATGAGATACCTAAATAGCTCTATGTATCCAGCCATCTTATGTGTCCCAGCTAGTGGCATTTTCCTTGCTGCAATAAGATAATACATTGTGGTAAAAATGTACTTAGGGAGAAATGTGTGTTTGTGTATTTAAACTGATTTCTATTTTGCTTTATACAGTGATTTATGGAAGGCAGAACTTGTAGTATACATCACTTAACCACTATTTTATTGTGTGGGAGATCAAAAACTAGAAAGGCTGCCCTGAGAGGTTGTAGGGTCTCCACCCTTGGCTCACTGGACATTGGACTGAGCGCCCTGCTGTGACTGACCCTGTTCTGAGCAGGGGGTGGACTAGTCAGTCTTCTGAGATGCTTCCAGCTTCAGCAATCTGATTTTGTGTGGTACAATACATTGCTTTGTCCTAAAACAAAATATGAGGCAAAAATTGTACACCAACAATAAAATTATAGCCAAACACTTCAATTATGGCCATGAGCTAACTACTTTTCAATTTCTGTTAGGATAATGAAACTCTAATAACACAGAAACTCATAATAGCATTCATAAATATCACAGAATTTTATTTCCTGTATATAAAAATGTTCAAGCACATGCTTAAGTATCAGAATAAGCCTGCTGTGATCGATACACAGATTTAGACAAAACATATGTTAGATGAACACACAAACTTTACCTCTTTTAACACATTCATTGCTCTGATATCTGTGTTCCAGACCACAGGGCTGGGTAGTAAAGGGCAAAAGGAAAGTTATATATACTAGAAATTGGTGTGTGTCCAGGTGAGATAGAAATTAACTGGGAAAATGAGAGCCCAAAAAAGGAAAAAACTGTCCCAGAAAACATTTTCTGAGACAACCATAAATTCCCCATGTAAAAGTACTAGCACATGCAGCTGAGCTGCTCCACATACACCAGCTGAGTTTGGCCTCAGACTGGAAACAAAGGGGATTTTTTTTTCTTCTACAGCTGTGTTTAACCTGGAAAGTTGGCATATGTGAAGCCTCTCAGCTGCCCTGATCCACTTTTCCTGATCGTGTTGTCCTTGCCCAGCACAGCATCCCAATGGTCACCCCAATCCCAGGAGCACAGATCCCAGCAGGCACAGCTCTTCCTGGGCACCAAAGTCTTCATCTCCCTGAACCATAAATCCCTTCTAAATGTACACCTCTGCCAGCTTTCCCTTTCTCCTTGAGTAGAAGAGAAAAGCCTCCACAACGCTCAACTGCATGATAGGAAAAGAGGTGGCAGTTTTAAACTAAAAGTGGATAGATTTAAACTACATATAATGACAAAATGGTTTTTTTATATTTTGTGCTGCAGTGTTATATTTTATTTTTAAATATTGTTAATTAAAAATCTCTGCTTCAATTTATCTCCATGACTTTAGAGAATTTCAACTGAACTTAAAAAAAATATTTTCCTCTTTGTCTTTGTTTTTAATTTTGCATTTCTTACATAGATGTGATTCAAAGTGGTTTGATCTGATTAACTTTGTTTTATAATTGATTTCTAATCCAAATGGTTTTACACCCTTCAAACTCAAACAGCGATGGCATGGAAATGCAAATCCATTCTAATAACTAAACTAAACCTGTCCCAAAGACTTCCACCCTCATCTAAAGTCAAACACCAAAATAATAAAAATTTCAGCCAGGATTTTGCTGAGAACTTGTATAGGAGACCTGAACCCTGGGGAGCAAACTGTGTTTTTTATCTTCAGTGGAAACCAAAACAATTTATTATTGGATTTTTTTTAATTACCTCTTTATGGCTTTAAAAAAATCTCAGACACCAAGAAATTGCCTGAGTTTTGTGATTCACAAGTGTAGGAGGGAGCTTGTTTGTTGGTCTCAGTTTTTTTAAAGAAAAGGTAGAGTCTGATCCTATGGCTGGATCCACCAGCAGCTTTTCCACCCACGTGGGCCCATGTATATCAAAATGATGCTCTTAATTTTAGCCTGGCCCCAGCTTGTCCCAAATGGAAGCACTGAGATCCGAATGAGCTTTGATAATGTTCTACCCATGGCTCTAAATGGAAACCGACAATTTTAAAGTTTATTTTTAAATCTCTACTTCTTTTAAAATATTTGTTTTAAAATCTATAACACACTGGATGTTGAAATTGTAGCAAACAACAAAAAAATAGGTTTGCTTTTGAAATGTCAAAAGAATGGGTTTGTTTTTTTCCAACAGGTGCCTTAAAATTCGGAAAAGAGACTCCTTTGCCTTTCTGGTCAGTGATAACTTCACCAAGATCATTTCATCTGCCATTTCTTCAAAGTTTCATCTAACCTGTTCCTAGATGCCTGCATTTTCAGTGTCTCAGCTCCCTATTTCACCATGGCTTAGCCTGTTTTTCATGCTGACACACTCTTGTCACAGTGTGTAACCTACCCATTTTTATGCTTAGTTTTTATGCTTTGCCACCTCTGAAGAACTCTTGACCTTATACATCTGCTGACATGAAAATATTTAAAGGCTATGAAGCCATCCCATCAACATCTCTTCCTGTACTGCATCAGAATGAGTTTCTTCAGAAGTTCCTCATCATGTCATTTTAATTTCTCTTTGGTTATTAAAATTATTTAAATTATTATTAAAATTATCATAGATTTTAATTTCTCTTTGGTTAGTGCTTTCCTCATGCTTTTAGAAGCTCTGCAAATCGTGTAAATGCCTCTCCCTGCATTTTTAATTTTGTTTCTGGATCTGAAATGAGCATTGGCAGGTAAATATGTGATGGATGCTCGACAGCCTTGGCAGACCTGGGCACTAAAGTAAAGGAAGGGGAAAGAAAACTTGCTTTGAGTTTATCCATAAAAAACATTTGATTGCTTCCTGCGTGATTGCCTTTTGCCAGAAATTTCTTTAGTAATTTCATGGTGCCTGATTTGGCAGAAATCCTACCAAACCTAAGAAATCAATTGGGCCCTGTCTAATGTGAGAGCAATCTGGGAGTCAACACAGTTCTGAACAGTTTAACACAGCACAGATAAATTCACCAAACAGAAATGTGGTGGGTCATTTGAGTCTCATTTTTAAAGATGGGAATTTGGTGCCATTACCAAAAAAATTAACAATGCTCCACCACGAGATTTCTATCAAAATAATGTTTTGATTCAGCATTATTGTGGGTAAATAATGGGAGATGTAGTTACACCAAAGAGAGGATGTTCAGATCCTCAGACCTTCATGTGTTCCCAGGAGGCTGACAAGAGGCCATAAGAAGCTGGGTTGAGAGAAAGCAAAGTAGGTCGCTATCTAATTGGCATTTCTTTCCCAGAAATTTTGTCTATGAGCTAGCAAAGCCTGAAGATTAATGCTACAGGGGAAAATGGGCACAAAGGGAATGTAAACTCATAGTCCCAAAGACACAGCTTCAGAAACAGGTATGTGCTATAGATTGCAGCCTGAAACAAAAACATCTAGATATTTTCAAATTAGATGGTGTTTTTTGTACAATTTGTTCAGATCTTTTTGTGTGCTCACATGGATATTCCAACTTGCATCAGGCCAAACAACAAATGTTGAAGAACTTGTTTTCCCCCTGGGATATAAAACCTAATCTCTACCTGGCTGTAGAAAACAAACAATCTGTAGTAGCTTAGAGGCTTAATTAAAGCCAGCTATACCTGTGGTAAAAACTGGCAAATGTTGACTTTTCAATGGCTTCTGTGAGCAATTAAAAAAAACAAACCAACCAAAATTCAACCCTACTTGACTTTGCAGTGCAGAAAGAAAAGCAAGAGCAGCAGGGTTTTGGGAGCACAACCTTTGCTGATGGAACCCTTGGAGATAAGCAAGATGTAGACAAGCACTTAAATGATGCACAGTATAGGAAAAGTTACCTTAACAAGATATATTTTATAGAGCTCTGTGTTTTTACTACCAGGTTGCAACTAAGAGCTCATGAAAAAGAGAAATAAAAGTGCTACTGAAATGGTGGAAACAAAATGTGTTGCCATGACTGGTTGAACAGCCAAGGGATCTGAGACAGTTCCCCAGCACTTGCTGTGCATACTTGGAGCTGCTGTGCAGTGATACAGCTGAACACCTTGTGGGAAATGCAGTAAAGCTCAGCAGAGATCATGTGGGCAAGGTTTTAAAGAAATTACACTAAAACCTGCAGAATTTGAGTTTCTTTTGAAGGAACACTTACGGTGAACCTTCTAAGGAAGAGCCTCCCTCACTCTAAGCCTGGCCTCAAGCAAAATTGCAGAGCTGAATAGTATTCAGCTGTCCTCAATACACATTCAAGAAGAAGCAATTAATAGCCCCCAACAGGATAGCGGATGAACAGAGCACAGTTCCTACGAAACTCTCATCCTTGCTGCTGCTTTAAAACACACTCTAAGGCTCATCCCATTTGTGTGAATTGTTTCTAAATAGCCCACTTATTTAAAAGTGCATTTTTGCTGTGCTGAATCTTCAAGAAAGAGAGCCACATTAATAGTAGTGCTGCAGCAAGAGACCCCCTGCAAGCACAGAGCTCCTTCCTGCTGCATTCTGGCTCGCCATGACGTTCATTCCACACTGATGCATTACTAGGGAGAAGACGCAATAGCAAATCCTTTCAATCTTGTTCATCTGTTAGTCAAATAAACAGGGAAGCTGGTTAATTTGGTAACAGGAAGGCTGTCCTCATTGAAACATCACAGGCAATAAATAACCATTCAGTGGGTTTTTGTTTGTTCTCTTCATTGCTCCACGTCTCTGATAAAAGAATTCATCTGGTGTTATGTTTAAATGAAGAAAAACATATATATAGTCATTTATACTGAAGTCATTTGGGCAAAACTTAGGGTGTTTGCAAAGAAGGATCATAATGGAAAATAAAACACATACAACTTATGACTGACTTTAATCTTTTTTCTTCTTTCTTTTGGACAAGCTCATTACAGAAAGAGAACTGAATTTCTGCAGTAGCTGCCTTTGCTCACAGGCCTCTGATGAACAATCAGCACTGTGCACTGAAGCATGAACCTTATATGTGTACAGAAATTCACAGTTCAACAAATTCCCCAGATCAACCTGGAGATGGAATAACAACAGAATTAGATGTGTTATTAGAGATAGTGACCCAACACCTTCATTTTTTGCCTTTCATTTACCTTTCCATTTGCCTGCATCCAAAATGACAAGCTGAGTCTGCCTTGGCGCTCAGTCCCTTCTGTGATGAATTGTTTGATGAAATTTCTGCAAGCCAAAAATATTATGGCTTTCTTTTTAATTTTGATGCTGTTTTTCTTGTGTTGCTATTCACATAGAAGCCACATATGGATGGAGGAGATAAAGGAAAATGTCACATTGTACAGGCTTTGAATTAAAATAAAATTCTTGCATCACAGTTGTTGTTTTATTTTTCATGGAGCGAAACACATGAAAGATCCTGCATTTCTTACACTTTTCTAACAGGGATCACTCCGTGAGTTTATCTTTGCCAGTGAAAGCAGCAACAGTTTCTAAATAGAACAGGTTCAATTATTTCAGTATCTCTTCTTGTCTACAAAGCAAACTTCTCATCCAAATCTACCCCTCCACATAAGCCTCCAGCATGTCCCTGGTTATGGCAATTTCCAAATGGCAGCTCCAGATGCTCTGTGGTGCACTAGCCACAATTGGCATCTCCATGACACTGACCTGTGGGAGCCAAAACACTGATGTTTCTGGTTCATCAGGGTCAGCAGGGTCATCTGCTGGGGTGGGCAGATATTGGTATTAAATTTTAAGGATCTACTAGGTTCAGCATTTTTAGTGTATCTTGGCTCACCTTCTTCAAACTAGCCAAACCAGGTATTATATGTATACACACATATATATATATATCTATATGTATGTATATGTATTATACATATACTATATATGTATAAAATACCTATGCTATATATATATATAAAATATAATATATATATATAAAATATATTATATATATATATATATAAATATATATATATTCTGAGATACAATAAGGAAAGGGTGGCAGCACCAGTTTTGGATTTACTTCAATTTTGGATTTACTTCACGAATCTCTCCTACAGAAGGCAGAACAAGGAGCAAGTCTTGCATTAGCAAGGTGCTGCTAGGCCACGATGACACCAGAGGGTTTTTCAGGAACATGCTGCCCAACTCCCAGCTTCTCAGAGCCTGTTTTCTGGAGTGGGACTTCTCACTACACATCACACGCTGACACAGCCTGTCAGCACTGTATGTGCATCAACAACTTACACATTTACCCCTAGGTAAAGAGAAGAAGGTCAGGCAAAAATATCATAAAATCAATATTTGCCTTTCTGTAATTTTTGTTTGTTTTGTTTTGTTTTTGGGGTTTTTTTACAATTTATTGTAGCTGGAACCAGTGGCAGACAGATCCTAAAGCCAAGTGCCGGGACAAGAGTGTTTCCAGTTGTTCCTGTTGTGCCTCCTGCCATGGAAAGGCTGGAGGCATGGAAAGGCTCTAAGCACCAGCCTCTTGCCTCTGAAATTAGAGTTTCTTCACTTGTTGGGTGACTCAGGATATAACAAGTTCCACATTTTCAGAAGTGAAAAAGAATTTGGCCTTGAACAGCAGGTGATATTTTTATATTTCAGATCAAACTTTTTTTCTTAACAGGGAAAGGAGAGGCTTTTAATTTTCCAGGAGCCTCATAAAAATAGTCACAGTAACTTTACTTTGATAACTCTTGTCTGTCATATCTGGGACTTCAGAGTTCTCTCGCCGCATACAAGACTTAAACCAAAGCAGCATCAGCGACACCAGCAGCACAGAGTCTGCCATTTCATCTATTTTACTTTTTTACCTTAGCTCATCCCGTCCTCCCTCCAACTGGTCAATATTTTTAAGATTTTCAGTCACTAAAATATCTTTTATGAAGTGCATATTTCATCAAAGAAGAGGTTTTGGAGCCATGTCCTTGATGTATGACCTTAGTGAGGACAAATATTTAATGGACCCAGTTTGCAGGGGGGTGGCACTGCAGGTTGCCCCCATCCCAGGGTCAGACCTTGCCACTGGCCAAGGGGTGATGGCTGTCACCTGTCTGTGTCAGCTGTGCCTCTCTGGTATGGCACCCAGTGTCCCTTGTCCTCGTACAAGGCCTGTCAGCTGGGTGGGAGCACCCTTGAAATGCAGGAGGACATCACAACTGCTGCTGGCATCAATAACCAAAACTGCCCTGTGCCATGACACTTACGGTAAGAAACACATTTACTTTATTCACTAAAGGGTTAAATACAGGCTCATCTTCTGAGACAGTCTCTAAAAGACCAAAGGAAGTACAGGTGTGCCTGGATAGCCTCAGCTTCCCTCATCAGTGCTGCTTGAAGGTTCCTTCCCTGCTTCTGGCCCAGCCCCTGCACAGTGGGCCATCCTCCGTGGCTTCTTCATAGCCACAGGCCAATGAAGCTCACCAGGCACTTCACACGGCAGCATTTGTGATGCCTACCATTCATTTAAAGTCCTCCAGCTAAAGCACCTGTCCTGACAGGCAGAGAAGTGTCCTGTGGGGAGTGCTGGGGTTTTCTCCCCATCTGCTCCCCTTCAGGGACTCAGGGCAGCTGAGGTCTCCCTCAGCCCTCTGCAGATGCACCAGTTCATTTCACCTCCAGCTCAGAGCTCCTGGCCCACAAACGCAGCATCACCACCAGGGTTCTTCAGCTGTAGTGCCAAGGGTGACCAGCTCACAGAGTCCCAGCACTCAGCTGTCTGGCTCTGAGGATTTGAGGACCCAAAAAGTTTGGGAACTGGGTTAACACTGGGTTTTCCTTCCCTGGCACGGCGGCAGCAGGACCAGATCCCTCACAGAGCACAAGTCTGATGTCAAGCCAGCGGTGAAGGATGTCCCTGAAGGTATTTTAATTAGTTCAGGCTGTCTTATTCTACCAGAGTGGTTCACAAAGGCCCCACTGCTTTATCATGTCAGAGCTCTGAGCTGATGTCTTTGATAGCAGCTTGCATCAGATCTCTTTGCCATTAAATCATTAGCAGCCCATAAAAACTGAAAATAAATCAGGCTACTCTTCCCCAGACTTTGGTCATTTCCTAATCTCATGGAACACATGAAAATAGCTATGCTAATGACATTGTTATGAATTTGGTTTTCTTCTTATCATTACCATGTTAAAGTGACTTAAATGGACTAGCAATCACCATAGCAACAAAGCAACAGTCAGGGGGACTACTATCAAGAGAATTTGATGACTTAAAAGGGACTGTGTTTTTTTAACATCTTTTCAATGAAATCTGGGTTTTTTCTGACTTTGAACCAGATAACAGACCCGAAACAACCAGGAAGAAAATATGCACATTCTTATAATAGCACTAATTATCCCCAAATCTACACTTCTTATTTATTGATGCAAAGATCAAGGGGCATGAATAGAGAATAAACTAGGAATTAGTCCATCAGGAAGGATTTACGTATGCTCTGGGGTAAAAAACACATTCCAATTGCAAAAAGACAGTGTTGTACCTGGGAAAGTAAATAACTGAGGTCTGCAAGAAGATCACAATGTCTTGCTGTGCCTCGATCTTAAGGGATTTTTTCGTAATAACCTTTCCTGCTTCTGCCTCCTCCTTCCATTGCTAAACATTCACAGACCCTTAAATTTCCTTGTCACAATATACAGCAAAGTCTAACATGGTTATTTTAGTTGCTCCTTAGATACTGACAGCCACAGCTAATTATATTAGAGATATATTTTTTTTAAAATGTTTGCTACCACCGGTTAAAAAAGTTTAGCTCAATAATGACATTGTCTGTTGTTTCTTTCCTATCTTTTTCTGTTTTCTGGAAGACTTGATGGGTCTCAGGAAAAAGCAAATTGAGTCAGAGATACAACAAAACTGTTACTTTATTTATTTTTAATATTGAATCAGATCTGCATATATGCCTGACAAACTCTCTGGATAAAAACCCCTTCTGTGAAAATCAAGTTACCTGCAGCTGAGGCTGGAGTGCTGGGATGTGCCATGAACCATTCAGCAGCTCATGGCAGTGGGGCTGGGAAGCAGGAGGGACGGTAGAGGCCATTTTCTCCTTGGACACCCTTATTACTTTGGCCTTCACCTTGGTGAAAAAGCATTCCAGTATTACAGAGCCTGGATAAACAACATTGCTTCTTTTCTTGGAATGTGCAAACATGGTTTCCTTGTTACAGAGGGCTCAGGTGCATGCCAAAAGCTTGCACCTCAATGCCACTGCAATCACTAGGCACAGGGACCTTTCCCAAGACCTGCACACTGATCTCTAGCCAGACGCTATTTTCACCTCACTGCTGGTGAGCAAGTAGAAACTGCCAATGAGATCTTGAGCAGCTCCTTCCCTTCATTATTAAATACTAGCGGATGGAACCAGCCTAGAGCTCAGGGAGGATGCAGGTTGTTTTCAACAATGAGATGAATGCAGCAGGACCCACCAGGACAGAGCTCACAGGAAAACATGTTGTTAAAAACCCTACCCCAGAGGTCACAGAGGTGCCCAGCTAAGCAATATTCTGGGTGATGGAGACCTTCAGCTTCAGCACAGTGCAGCAATCCTTGTACCCCATGGGGATAAGCATCTCTTCCCCATCCTGTGCACAGAGCCCATCGCCCCTCAGCTCAGCAGGCTCCTGCATGTTACCCACCATAGCAAATAGTGCCTCTGCTTATTAAAAACATATAAAATTAGACAGACCACAATGTTGCTTTTCCTAAAGAGAGCATCAAAACCAACATCTGATAAATGAACTTCAACTTTATCCCCCACTAGGGCTTCCCTTTAAACTGGTTAGAAGTCTCACTCAGCAGCTGTATTTCAGCAAAAAAACTAACAAAGGGAAAGAGCATTTAGGTCACCTCAACCACATTGATAGCAAGAGGAAATGGAGACCAAGGGTCCCCTGAGGCCAGGCTGGCTCAGCACAGCACAGACCTCCAGCTCTGACGTTGCTTTCTGATCTGCAGGCTTAGGCTCCAAAAGGAGAGTCTAGGTAGTTCCTGCAGTTCAGGAACTATACAAAAACAGTCTGAAACCAGACAGAAATTTAACCTAATATCAGAGGTTAAAAGACACAGGACAGGTGAGACCCTCTGTAATGGTTCCAGTAGCAGCAGCCCCGGGGGTGGCAAGGCCGCAACCCAGTTCGGGGGAGATCAGGCCTAGCACTGCCTCGCAGCGCCTTGCAGGGAAGTCTGCTGGAAGCGCAGAGCTTCTCGGGAGAAGACGCAGCAATTAGAGGCACGAGCATGGCGAATCAAGAGATGTAGGCTCTTGTGGGAGAACTCCAGGAGGTTTATTTGAAGGATCAGGGAGGATGACGGAAGGATAGAGAAGGGTTGAAGGCGTCTGCAGAAGAGCAGAGCAGGTGGTTGTACATGAGGCTTTAAGGGACCGCTGAAGGGGAGGAGCTAGGCTCGTAGGCCAATGGGAATACATACAGGAAAGATTGACAAGGGGAACAACCAATGAACTTCACACAGGGGAGGGAGAGACATTACACTGAACCAATCACTATTTACTTAACCTTAGAACAAAGACGAACTTTCTAGAAAAAATCCTTATATGGAGATGGGGAGGAGGAGAAGTGGGCGGCCAACCAACTGCTAGAAGGGTGCATATTCATGAGCTGGGGCTCAGAGCCCCTTGGGAGTGACTTGCAGAGTCACTGTAAGTTAGACATTCTCCTACTCCCAGGACTCTTCTGGTGCCCAAGTGCTCGCTGGCAGACCTGAGGCAGATAGCTCTGCGAGGGCCACCGCAACAACCTTCCTCATAATAGAAGAGTAATGTGGGCTAAAAAAGCAAAGCAAATAAAATCAAAACCTTTTTTAAATTTAACAACATCCAAGACCCTTATTAATGATTTTTAGGATGAGAACATGCCAGACCTCAGATACCATGCCTTCTGCTTCTTCTGCTTGGGGTTTCTGAGACAGCCATCCCCACTTTGCTCCTGCTTGTAAGAGGGATGAGGTTAACTCAGCACAGCCCTGAGACAACATGCTCAAACAAAAATCCCACTACCTCTCCCGACTCTGCTTCCTGCCTTCTCTCTAACCATCCCTGCTCTGATTGCAATGGCCCCAGAAATTTGATTAACAACTACCATCCCCTCACCTTTTTTTGCCAGTTCTGGTTGAAGTTTTGAAGGAAAAAGCTGGGCAAAATTCTGCTTGAAGAAAATGGATTTAGCAGATTAAACATACCGCTAACAACAGCATTCCAACTCTTTAAATATTTGTACATCAGGTTTTGTGCAGAGTTAACTTGCACACACAGACATTTTAGCTCAATTCCTTCGCAATATTCTTTAATATTATATGTTCAACATCAGCCTTTAATGCTTATCCAAGTTATATTGAGAAGATACCTCCGAAATCTGGTAGACATTGCAAACCTGAAAAGGGGAGCACAGAGGCAATTGTATATCAGATCCCTTATGGCCACCAAAACCATACCTGGGCTGCAGATCCAGGGCAGCCAAGCCAGCCTGTAACAGCTTCCTGTGCTTTACAGAAAGGTGAACAATGTACTGCTCCTCTCACTGCTCTCACATCCTCTGCTGGGCTCCTGCCATTGCAGGAGGGTCTGGTGAGCCCCAGCATTGGCTTAAGGTAGGAGGCAGGAAGCAGGGAGCTCTTAGTTTGGCATGAAACCACAGTCACCTTAAAATATTTGCTTGAGCAGAGGCCAGAGCTCAGGTTTTTCAAGGAGGAGTTTGCCCAGCTGGACCTGGAGCTGGCACAGCTATAGCAGCAGGTGTTAACAAGCTCCAACTTGTGAGATGCACAGTAAGTCTTCACTAAAAAGTCCACCTTGTCAGGAATGTAAAACAGTAAAACTACTCAAACAGTAGAAATAAATCTTAAGCATGAATTAGTGGAGCAGCAAGTTCAAGACGTTTGCTCAGGCTGTAGATGATTTTGTGTTTATTTTCCCCAGAAGTCACCAAATGTAACTGGTATTTGCCACACAGTCATCTTGCCTGATGACCATAGTGACCATATTTGAAAATAGCTGTATTCGGGCAATACAGTAAATCTACATTCTTCATTTAGACATTCTTTATACACTTTTTGGCATATTTAAATGAAGAATCTCAACATATTTATACATCTTTGAAGGCAGCATCTCCCCTCTTTTTCCAAAAGCCCTCCTGAACAGCCACAGATGGTGTGAGGAGCACCCACAGTCATCACAAGTCCAGTTTGGGACTCAAAGCTGCCTCTCCCTCACATCCCATCTGTCTTCCCTTCACCATTTCAGTCCTGCATCACCCAGGTAATGTTCAGGGCTTAACTTCCCTCTGCTGTGCTTTGCTTTCCTTGGAAAGTGCCCAAAGCCACTTATCTTGCAGAAGGATTTGAGTGCAGACACAGCTCCACCACTCCATGAGCTGTGCAGTCAGGGCTGCTTATTTTGGTAAGTCATAGGGGTCAACACACCAGGAGAGCAGCATGAAGCTCCATCGACGAGCAGGAAAATGGCTTTCTAAGGCATCTCCCCTGCCAAGTGAATGCTGTGAGTAATGATGACATCCTGTGTAGCTTTGAAAACTTCCTAGAGCCTGTCCACTAACCAACACCATTCACACACTTCCTGCAAGCATCCAAAATGCAGGGCATTGCAAGAAAAAAACATCTGAAACATGGGAAAGCCTTGCATTATGAGAGTAAAAAAATGTGTAAGTATACACACTTCACAAGAAATGTCTAATGGAGGTTGCTGTTAGCTCACACTCCAGGACCCACCAACAGCTTTTTCCCAAACAATATTTAGAAGATTTAATCTTTTTCCACAAAGCAAAACCAACACTGAATGCAGGTGTTTTGTTTACAGACTTTATACTAGGAGCAGTCCTTCCCAAATACTTATCTGACAAAAACAACTTAAGGAGAGGATTTTCAGAAGCTCTCACTGACTTAGCCATGAGAGGTTAAAACCTCATGCCATGTATGGTGCGCAAGAGACTGGCATGGAAAAGCCTGAGCAAATATCAGCTTAGGCTCAAACATTCCTTCCCAAACACCATTTATCAGCAGGCAAAATCATCTTCATCTACATTCCCCCCCCTGCAAATATATATTTTGCTCGGCAAAGGCTTGCACCAGTAAAAGTTGCTTTGTCAAGAAGAGATGGTTCACTTTAAAGAGCTCACTCAACAGGTTCAAGAAGCATCTGCTTCCCCAGTCATGCAGATCATCAGGAGCAAAGACATGACAAATTAGCTTGAGAAAATGGAAGCCACTGAGTAATCCAAACCAGCAGATATAGCAATTTAGCTCCAATTTATACAAAATGAAAGATATAACAGGTGAAAGCAGCTTTAGTGAACTTGTGACATGTTCATCAGGACATGGTCAGTCAGTATCTCTAAATAATCAGGACTGAAATTACAGGGTTATTTTTGTGAGAGGAAGAAAACTGGAACAATTCTGAAGGAGAAAAACACAGGTAAGGGGAATCAGTGGAAAAGTTCTCAATTCAAAACTGTCAGAGACAGAAAAGGAGAAATTTGGAACATTTGGGATGAAAAAAAGAGCAACTTCTCTTTGGACATAATTCACTTTGAACATTCAGCTATACTGTAAGGTTAAAGCCAGCCATAAATTACTAAGTGAAGTGAGGATGAAGAGAAATTTCTGCTCTAGGCATACATATTCTAAGGTATCTATTCACATGAGACCAGCCTGAGATGAAACAAAGGGTAGTACGTAAGAAAAGGGATGTAATAGGTCAAATGGGCCAAGCTTTGAGTTGGTTTTTGAGGAAGGTTTGTATATGTACATGAGGAAAACTGAAGAAGGAAAAAAAAAAAACCACACAGAGAATTGTTGGAGAGTGAAACATAAGGCAGAAGCTATATAATAAACAAATTTGGTATTTAATAGGGAAGCATAGCAAAAAAGGAAAGCTGAAGGAGATCACTATCCATATGCAACTATTTTTCACAGAAATTGGCAAAGATGGAAGGAACTTCATTAGAGGATGCAAAAATTTGAAAATACAGAAATTTTGCCTAATTCCCATTCCAACTAGGCTGTGAAGCTCACAAGGTGCAGAAAAGTGACAGCTATTTAAACACAGAAAAAGCTATTTATCTTCCCCTCATCTCTCTCTGTTTCCCCGTCAAATCCAACCTGACCAAATACAGCATCAGTTCAGGCTAAATATATTATTAAAGGCATGTTCACAACTACATCCCTCAGGCACTGCATTACGCCCACCTAACCTCTAAAGCATTCACAGCTCAGTGAGGACATTGTTGCTGCAAGGGACTGATCCCTTTGCAATATCCCAACCTCTTTGAGACAGAAAATGAATTCGTCACATTTTTAGTACTTTTCCATTGCTTTTAAAATAAAAATATTTAAAAGTCTAAGATGAGCCAACAATGTATAAAACATTTAGCCTATCCTAAAACTGTCTAAGAAGAGCAATTTAGTGAATGCAGGGATTCAGCAGAACTCAGACTTAACTTGAAAATTACTTAAAAGTAACAGCAAAAAACCCTCAGCTTCTCGAAGCTGAATGCTGTCCCTGCCCTTTACCATTAGTCCAGGACTGCACAAGGCCATGCCTTGCTCACATGCCCTAAGCCAGGGTCTGGGTGACACTGCAGTGTGTGGCTGGAGAGCCTCCTTTCTGCAGTAGGAATTAGTTACAGGAGGGGCAGGTGAAGAGTTCATTCAACTCAATTCTATGCTTTTCATGGGCTGCTCAAGTGACCTTGAGAACAGCAAGCACTGCTTGCAGGAAGATCATGTCCCCCCCCACACACGCCAAGGAGACTATAGCCAAAACCAGACTTCCAGGCTCCACATTTTCCTTCCACAAGGCTTCAGGCAGGTAGGATTGAAACCTAACCTCTGTGAGTACTGCTGCAGGTACAACTCATCTTGTACAAATATTTAATGAAAAATGCATTAAAGCAGTACAAGAAGGAAGTTAAGTGTTCTCTGAACAAGTTAAGTATTGTCAGAACACATAAAATACCAGCGTAAAACACCATTATATCACCAGCTGCACTGCTGCCACCATGAGAAAACTAAATATTGAAATAAGTAGAGCATCACACATTCACATGTGGAGGATCCATCCCAGACTGATCTATTTCAGCTGAGCCAAAACCAGAAAGGATCATTGTAGAGACAAACAGGTCTGGATTATCTGAGCAGGCAGCTCACCCCTGGGATTACATTCTCTAGGGCACACAAAGGCCTGAGAATGCTGTAAAAGCCAGCACAGGGCAGCAGGACAGTGACTTCCCAGGAACACAGCAGGGATGAGGGAGCCCTCCTGGCCATTCATGCCCAGCAGGGGCACAGCCACACTCAGCGCTGCAGGGTGGGCTGGAGTGACACAGAGGCTGCAGAGCAGCTGTTCATGGCTATGGAATTCTGCTGCTGAGCACCCCTCCTGCACACCCTCAGGATGGAAAAGGGATTATCCCTACCTCCAGTGCCCACCTGCAGCACAGTGGAGTGGAGCTGACTTGTACTGCTCCTAACATTCTTGTGCCATCCATGCAGTAGCATCTTAGAAATCACTGCTTGCTTTTTCTATTCCTTAAATTAACTGTGTAACTACAAAGTGATGTACTCAAAGAGAAGACCTAACCAAAATATATATACACTCTCCAATACAGTAATGGAATTATTAAAATTAAAATTCAACTTCCTTGAGCTTCAAAAGCAATGAGACCTACCTGCCTCCCGCCCAGTGATGGACCTGTGGCTATGAGTCTGCCAAAAAGCACTGATTCACCTTGTTCTAAGAAATCAGGTGTAGTTTTGATAAATAAATAACTGAAGTTTGCAAGAAGCATTAGCACAAAGAAGCATTAGCACAAAGCATTTTTAGGTTTATTTAAATAAAAATTATAATTTATACAAGACTTTTTAAACAAACAAGATTTTCTTAAAAAATGTACAGGGCAAATAATTTCATTATTTCAATTATTCATACAGTATAAGTCTTTTGTCAAACAAAAGTTACACTGATAATGAATTATTTACAGTTTCAAAATATAGACTCAAACTTCAGACATAAAAATTTTAACATCCATTATATTTCAATGATTAGTAGAAATTAAACATCTGCCAAAATGTACAGAGTTCAATAAAAACTACCAATGTTTTCAAATAGGTTTAAGTTGCCAAAAAACAGGTACATCCTTTCATCTCTTCACAGTCGGGTAAAATCCCCTTTCTCTTTGTCTGCAGAACGAGGGTAGAGTTTTGCTGCTGGCATCCTGTGTGATGTTGCTACTAATAAATAGCTTGTTTCATTCAATCTTGCCTCACAAAAGCTACAGTGCACAGAAAGGCATGATTTCATATTTCAGCTTGTTTCGCCTTTTGAATTTAAATGGTCACTGATAAAGAATTAGTCAGTTTTCATCTCCCTTTTTTTTTATTCTCTTCAAAAGGGACTCAAACTAACCAATAACTTCTTTAGAAGTTAAATCCAATTACACGTGAATGATCCAGACATCCACAGACATGAACAGAATTGCAAATATAAACAGCAATCAGACAGACAGAATGACAAGAACATCACTTCCGCTATTTAGAAGCACTTTACATTAAGTGTTCCGACCCAGCCTGTTTCTGAAGTGCACCAGGCTGTACTGCAAAACTAAGTAGAAAGATTGGAATTCAAGCTGAGAGCTTCAGTGTAATTACACGTCAAGTATATATTTACTCATTGCCCATCCCCTCCTGTCCTCCAGACCGGGGAGGGTGCAGCAGGAGAAAAGAGTGAGTAAACACACAAAGGTTACCTTCAGTCTCTGAAGTCACGAACACCAGGGGAGCAGTTGTACAGCAGGGAAACCGGATAACCCAATGTAAAGTGAAATTTGCAAAATATGTACAGACGTCTGTCAACTATATTACAACTCTATTAAAAAAAAAAAAAAAAAGAAATCCAGTCTGTTTTCTCTACATTAGAACCAATGTTGCATTGCAGTTTGCACTAGGTTTACTGCTTTAAGGATCGCTAACTTTTACGTTCACACTGTTAAAGTGCGGATTCATCTCAAACGCCAACACATCAGATTTTGTAAGACGTTTCTAATTTCTTTGCTCAGAAAATAAATTTTAAGAGCATATCGTACACATGAGGCATTTCAGTCTGGGAAAAGGATAATGATATCTTTTCTCCCTCTCCGAAGCCTAGGTATGGTTAATTGTCCTGGCACCATCAGTATAGATCCTATAAGCTCCTCCAGGAACCAGAATCTAGGACAACCCTGTACACGAGGGTCAGCCAGTGAAGGGTGGGAGGGGGAAGAGGTAATAAGTGCAAGTCAAATTATTTCCTACTGAAACGGCTGTTATGATCAGAGTGAAGGTATAAATTACACTTGAAAAATGATACAAAAATAAGAAAAAGAGCATGCTCTCTGTAAAAAATATAGTTTTCTGTTTCTTCAAACAAAAAAAGATAACCTTAAAACACACCCAAGGGATTCTTTTCTTAAGACAAAATGAATGAATTTGATTAAGATTTATATACCATTAAGCCATTTTAATGCCTATTTGTTAGCCACACTTGCTATTCAAGGAAGATTCTAGAAAGAAAAGACAAATTATAATATGTAGCAATTACAAAAAGGAGGTTAACTGATTTTAAAGTAGTTTTGATGAGAAGGATTTAAGATCAAGAATTTTTATTTAAACATTTAACCTGAATGTGTAAAGTTATGAAACCATGAACTGTCAAGCTACATCCACTTTAAACGGTGGAAAAATGGATTTCCCACCAGCTTCACTTACTTGTGAAGTTTCCAGGCCCTGAGTTACAGGATACCAAAGATGGTGTTAGAAATGCACCCATTTTTCAGATCATGTACAGACATGTTCAAGAGCTACTCTAAAGTGAGAACTTGAAAATTGCATTTTAGCCATTACTGTGGTCTCCCCCCCCACCCCCCATTCTTGCTTACATTTCCACCCAGGGCATACCCCATCAGTTTTCACTTTATGATACTCAACCAAATCATGGTATTAAACGGTATTTCTTCATATCAAGTTCTCATATCCTACCTCTTCATGGCCAGACTAAAATAAGTTGTGTACAGTTTGACTGTCACCGTCTTCATTACGCCTGCATTTATTAACAGACTTTAATTTAAAACTGTGCTAAGAGTTAAACACCCTTTGGTGTTTGCTACCCCTCTCCCTCCTTCATTTTAACCCTTTCCCTACAAAGAAAGGAAATTCCTGTTAAAAAAACAGAGAAAAAAATCCATGAAATTAAATTCCATTTTTACATAAGGATTTGCATCACCATTTCTTTTTTTTTAGGGCCATTCATGTCTGGAAACATCCATACTACTCAACTCAAAAGACACAGCAAAGGAAAAGACACTCTGGAAGGCTTGGCGTAACTCCTACTGTGCTTTCATGAAAATGCAAATAAAATTCTAAACCTCTCAGATGAGTGCTATTATACAGAGTATAAAAGCTTTCTAATATAAAAGACAAAAGTCAATATGTGCTTTGCTGCTACACAGGCTGAGAGAGTTTAGAGGAGTGCAGCCTTCCTGTTTTACCTGCCAGTTGGGTTTAATTGTTACTAAAATTTAATTCTGCAAGGGGGAAGACAGAAGCACAGCAATGCTCCTCAAATTATGCTTTCAGAGGAACTAGTGATTTTAGTTGCTATATTACAGCAAGTTTTTTTATTACAAGGTAACTCAAGAGAAAAGCCAAATTAATAAAGGTCACATCTGAGTTTAGTTTAATTATTCTCACCTCCCCCAACACAAAAACCTTGAAGTCTTCAATGCATTAACATACAAATGCCTTGTACATGCAACATGTACAACAGCTGAGCCCTTCTAGGACAAGTATCTATAGAAATATAATTATATGATGCCTAACATTTTAGGAACAGCATTTTGGTGCCCTCTTTTATAAAAAGCATCTGCCTGCCTTCCTTCCTCTTACTTTGATTTATGAGGAAAGGAAGATGTAGTTACAAACTTTCTCCTCCGACTCACTGTACAAGTAATTTAAACATCTGTATGCAGGAAAAATTGAAGTTAACTAAACCAGTAAAACATCCTTCTGCAACACAAAAATTAGCAAGGAGGAGTTATTTTAAATTAAATTGTAAATGTGAAAATACTAAGATGCTAACAGTTCCTTGGTGTTGCCATCAGTTTTAATAAAGGACCCAATTAAAAACTCCAAGCTGAAGAAGGAGACTTCAGGCTGCTGCAGTCATCATTCTCACATCTCAAGGAAAAACAACTAAAATAAAAGGACAAATGTATCCCTAGTGACATCAGTGGAGATAAAGGGATCAATCTGTTATTTAGTCAGGTTTCAGAGTATCTTCCCAGCTTTCAATGTCAGTAAATAAACATTAAAAGTGCTTAATGTGCAAGGCTAATAGTGATGATAGCACTTTCACTGTTTTGTTTCATTTGTTTTTTTGTCTTTTTTTTACAAAAACCTTAAAAACAAACATGAAGGCATATATAAAATACACTTGGTTTATGTAACAGATAGAATATAAACCACCAGACAAGAAAAATTATTGCAAAATAGATGAGGATGTTCATTTTTTTACTACCAAGTCGTAAAAGAAGAAAGTTTCCTTTAGCTCTTCCAAGATAAGACACTAGCTTTCACTGCTGGATGGTGCAGATGTTATTTTCACATATTGGCTGAAAATTGTCTCAAAAGCTTCATCTCTGTGTACCATGGCACCAAACACCAAAGGCTAAACAATAAAAAAAACAAAAAACATATCATGTCAGTTGACAAAAAGGAAAAATTTCTCTAGGTATAGTTTTGTCAACTCAATAGGAACAGATTAATTGTACTAGAAATGCATTGATAAAGACAAAATAATCCTTTTCTCTACTAAATGCATTGAAAAAGACAAAATAATCCTTTTCTCTACTAAATCCTTGGCTACATGGAATAGCTTCTAATATTTTTCACTTCGTTAAAAACTTCATCTGAGGGTCAGGGCCTTCCACCTCAAAGCCTCCTCCCCCGTGGATACTCTCAAGCTAACAAGCTTTTTGTTTCAGATGTCACAGCAGCCCCCATGCTCCTGATGAACGATGCTGGGGAAAATCTTTCTGAAGTATTAGAGTAAAACACTCCAGATGCAGTAGAACAAGCTAAATATTTAATTCACTGAAATTCTGAAGACAAACATACTGAATAATAGACAACTGAATTTCTTAAAAAAAGTAAAAAAGCCAACCACTGGCATAAGGGGACAAAAAAACCTTTATGCTGGTGCTAACCAGAGGAGGAAAAGAAGGTAAGAAGTCCAACACAGCAATTCAGATATAACCAACTACTTACTTTCTGTGTAGATGGTGTTGATACAGCAATACCCATCCCTGATCCCGGGAGAACAGAGAGCACTTTATACTAAAAAAAACACAAAGACATGAGGTATCTTCTGTACTCAA
Source organism: Lichenostomus cassidix (assembly GCF_008360975.1). Classification (NCBI taxonomy): domain Eukaryota; kingdom Metazoa; phylum Chordata; class Aves; order Passeriformes; family Meliphagidae; genus Lichenostomus; species Lichenostomus cassidix. The sequence goes on along the minus strand of NC_139480.1, from coordinate 15,119,136 downwards.
CAACTGCAGAGGTTACATAATTAATCACTGGCATGCTCTCCCAGCCACAACTAAGAGACCTCTACTAAACCCAGGAATAAGCAAGATGCCATTCTCACAATCCTGGTGGGTACAGCCAGGATCCTCCTCTCCACTTCCTCCCAGGAGCTCAGCAACACCCAAGCTGCTGGAAGCAGCCCCAGCCCCACAGTGAGCACAGCACCAGTCCTGCTCCAGCACATCAAGCTGCCCAGCCGTGGTGCAGGCAGTGCACAGCCCAGCTCTGTGTGCATCACCCACAGCCTCCCCTGCAAGTGACATTCAGCCACTCTAGAGGAGCAGCAAGCAGACCACAAAAAGCTCCTGATTCAAAATTAGATAGAAAACAGGGTGTCAGAGAGTCATAGAATCATTATGGCTGAAAAGAGTTCCCATCTCTGACTGAGCATCACCACCATGTCAACCAAACCATAGCACTGGTGCCACGCATAGATTGCCTTTATTTTTTTTTTAAAGGAAGTTCATAAAGATAAGAATACAGCTGGCTGAACTTGGGAATATTCACAGGAAGGAGGAGACTTCCAAGTTATATCTGTGTTTCCACCTCCAAATAAAACCAGGCACAGCAGACTTTTATGCTTGACTGCATGATTCCTGTCTCATCGTCATTAATAAACTACAGAGATGCAAAAGGACCTTTATGGCAGTAAAGGCCTACCAAACAACGAACTAGCATTACGTGAAGTATGTTGTTTGAAATCCATTAATATGAATTATTAATTCCAGTAGGAATGTTCCATTTGAGCATAAGTTGTCTGCTTTATAGACATGTTATATAAATAGAAGGAATTAATTTGAAAATCTGGAGGTACTTATGCAATAGTAGACACCAGGGTGAGATGTTTCTTTGCACAACATGATTTAATCTGTGGTAGAGGATGCAGCAGAAAGCAGGGGTGTCTGTGTTCAAGATAAGGAGAAGTTCAGAAACAGTAACAAAAAGTGACGTTAAAGGCCACAGAGTGATGCAAGGCACCAATAAAGCCATTAGTAACCACAGGCTGATAAATCTCAACCAGAGGAATGATGACATTGCCCTTGCTTTGCTTCCAACCATCCACTTCTTGCCACTGTTACTGATGGGTCCCAACCAGATAAAACTCCAGCCCATCCCAGTCTGGATATTGTAATGATCTGCCTTTCTCCACTGACAACAATCCTGCCCCCCTCTGAGGCACCTACTTTTAAGAAGTACACCCAACATGAAGTTAGTAACACACAATTCCTGCAACCAATAAATCTTGAGTCTATGCAGCTCTAGTCAACACTGGAGTTAATAAAAAAAAATTTTTAAAAAATGCAGGACTGTAAGGGTTTAGTAAACTAGTTTGTCTTCATGCTCATAGCAAGTTTGCTTGCGCTGAGTCTGAAAAAGCAGTTCTGGGAAACATTCATGATCAAAGAATTACATTTCACCTAGACAAATTATCAATGGCATGCTTTTTCAATATAACAAAAACACAACGCAAAACATGACTAGTGGAACAGAAAACCAGTCTTCTCCCCTGTTTGCAATACCAACCAGACATACCTTCTGGATATCTGTTATATCTGATAGCTTTATAACTTTATTTCTTTTTGATGAGCCAGATTTTGAGCTTTCAAAGCACAAGTAACTGAAACAGAAAAGAAAATGCTCATTTTGATATATCATTCTAAAATAAATCTCTCAAATATTCCTCTTGTCTCTTCTGAAGTTTGAAATCTCACAGGTTAAAATAACTTCCAAAATAAGAGAAAGAGGTACACAATATGCAGTTCAGTTATGGCTTCTAATTTAGTGCAAACATTTATAAATTCTAGCAACTGGCTGATGTGTCTGAAAGGCCAGAACATGTGGTATGCATACACACACACACAAAATTCTTGTATTTATATTACTGCACTGAATGGTTAAACCTGACAAGCATTTTAAAGACACACGAGGGACATATATCCTTAAACAGTTGAAATACCAAATCTCAAAAGGCTTATACATCTTTCACCATCCTAAAAGAAGATTAATGAGAAACACTGTGTTAGTTTCATGTTATTGTGCTGCAGACAAAAGCTCAGATTTCTAAACACTGGAGAGTGGCCTCCATCACTAGGTGACTTTGAATACAGATGAGCTTCACTTCCTTTCATTACACTCCAAAGGAACTTCAGGACAAGACCCAAACAGTAATGACCATAGTTATTCAGTTCTGGGAGGTAAGTAAGGAAATTAAAAAAAACAACTGCTCACCCATAAAAATTTGAAACCAAGGCCTAATTTTCAGTTTTCTTTTTGTTGCTGTCATTTCAAGGAACTTGAATTCTTGCTCAAAATAAACCCAGACTAAGAATATTTGTCGAATAGCTGCTGATCACAACTTTCAAAGCACACTTGGGTTTTAGGTTTCTTTTTAGTATATACACAGCATGTTATCCACATCAAGAGCTGCAGCTACTAACAACTGTCTATCTAGAGCTACTTTGCATTCCTTATGCAAGCTTTTCCAAGAGAAAATCTCGTCTGTTAAGTGTTGCCACACACCAGGTTCAGCTCTCCCTCTCCTATGATGCTTTCTTGGGGTTGCAAAGCACCTTGAAATGGCATTTTTGTTTCAAGACATTGTAAAAGGACCACTTTTAGATTAAAATTCTTTAATGTCTTGCATTTCCCTCCAATGAAATGCGTGGAGTGCAGTGACTCACTTTTCTGTGACATAAAGAACTCCATTCCTGATGTAGTCTGTAGGCATCTTCCGATCTCTGTTAATCAAGCAACAGCGCCAGCCATTTTCACACACTGAAAAAGTCATAACAATAAATCTTTGTGTAAGAAAAAGAAAGGCAGGCACTATTCCCAACAGTCTCCTTATACAATAGAAAACACTGAATATTAAACTTCGGATACCTAAACCTAAAAGTGATTAGAAAGAAAAGCCTAAATCAGATGGTTTAGACATCGTAACATCTGCTTTAACACTCATTTTGAAAAAAAAAAAAACCAAAATAAAAACCACCCACATATTTATTCCCTTTAACTTGACTATTGGATTTGCATAACCACAAAAGGCACACCAGGCTGTGCACTCTTTCATAGAGCTGCAAGGATATGGAATGAAAGAGACCATCTCTATTCATCCTAATTTAAAGCAAGACTTTTTAAATCAAAAGCTTACACCTATACAATGCACAGAAAAAGAATTCAACTTTAAGTTATCTTTGGCTTTTTACAAAATATTCCACTAATGTAGCCTTCCTGTGGCATCATACCTGCCAAAGGACGTTCATTCTCTGACAGGTTAAAAACTTCATGGAAATTCCCTCTCTTGGTGGTATGAAAACGACTTGTGTCTTCATCTTTGCTTATTCCAGCTGGGGCACTTGCGCCCACATAACTCCTGGATGCTGCTGTTTGAAGCTGCAGAAAAAGAAACATGATTACAAAATCTGTAAAATCTGAGCAGCAACACTTAAGCTACACTCTTAAAAATAATTCAGCTAACTACTCCTTCTAAAAAAAGTTTCATTACTTCAATACATTAACTTCTGACTACTGCACTATACTGCTGCTACAGCACAAATCTCTAAGGTACCTGCACATTACCTTTCAAAGTGCTGCCCTTTGATGGACACCCTTTGCAGGGGTGAAGCACATGGTGCTAAATGCACCCATCTTAAAATACCACTTTTCCACAGTAAAGGTTATGTCTCATTAGATACAGCTAAGTCACTCCACACAGCTCCAGTGATTATAACTACTGGGGCTACTAACAGACAATATATTATCAGTACTTGGCTTATGTTCAAGAGATAAACAAAATATTACTGCACAAAAGAAGTTTAGAAAGAAAAAAGAGAAAAAAAAAAGCCACACAAAACTGCATAAGCTCATTATGAATACAAATGCTGAAAATGAAAGGAAGTTTTCCACACTATGATCCATACCTTTTCATGCCCTGACAGCTAGCAGGAAAAGAAACAAACAACACAAATGTGACAGTGACAAAAGAAAAAAAGTGAAATCTATTTAACAGTATAATACACAGAATAAAACATGAACTGAGTGACACTGCAAGATCTTGCTCACAAACCAAGAGACTACACACAATGAATGCAATTAAAAAAGAGTTATGAGTGGTTAGAGCACACCAGTTCAATTTATTCAGGTTGCATTAGAGCCATTGATCTTTCCTGTGCTTTGAAGTTGCACTGAATTTTGAGAGTGTTGATACATGAAACAAAATCTGAATGGTTGTCACTATCCTTGTGGGGAAAAAAGTTTGTATGCAGTTCTGGAAACCAAAGCACCTGAGTAAAATCTACTTTCAAACAGAGCTCCTTAGCCATTGGACACTGCCTTCGCAACAAGCCTTGCTTCTGGAAGGACAGCAGGCAGTTTCTTTTGGAAATCTTGCCCGCAATTTCATTTTCATCTTGGTAGGGCAGCACATGATTCAAAAAGCTGGCACTAGCAGCTCTGTTCTTAGCCCCACCATACAGTTAAACAACTGGCAAAACTGACAACATGCAAGCTCAGGACTAAGCTCTTCTGTAAAGGCTCAATGCTGTTGAAGGACAAGCAGCCTTTGGTTGCTTTTTTTTATTTTTTATTTTGCACTAAACTGGCAGCACTCAACACTTGACAGGATTTACCACTAACAAAAGAAATCCAAAGCAAATTAAAAAATGTGCACTGCAATTGCTAACTAGAAGCCAGACTGACAAAACAGGCACAGCACAAGGCACTTGCCATCCATCTTTTTAGGGTACCTGTAACACAATGATGCCTCAGGGGAAAAAAATTAAGTTGACATGGAGAGCAAATGGCTGATGGTAACTGTAATATTGCCTTAGTTACTGCCCTTCTGCAGTGCTGAGTCCCTGGAGCCAAGGAAAATAACAGCTTCTCCAACAATTTGTGTGCAACTAAAGATGAAATGAATTTTCTGAAGGCCTTGTTAGGCAAGTTATTTGGCTGCACATGAGCATAACCAGGTGAAGTGCCATGGCCCAAAACAAAAATGATCAGAGCAGAAAGTCTAACGCTTTTTGTGCTGGAATAAGGACTATTTCTGCTCTCTGCTACACTGCCTCCTACTCACCTGTTATATTATGAGATTTAAAAAATGGAGTTTAAACTTCAGCACCATGGCCCATCTGGTGCCTGAAGATGTAGAAGTTCTGCCCTTACTTCTAGTCCTGCCTAATATATGCAAGTATTTCCTTTACCACAGACAACCAATGGTCAATTACTAAAAGAAAAGCATTGCATCCAGTTTTGATAAGCCTTAAATCAAACTGGAAGTGATTTGATTTGTAATGCTGGAAGAGTCCTGATTATCTGAAAACACCACCAACATCCTGGAGGTAGGAACACCTGGAGACATTCCTTTTCAGTGGATCTGTCATCAGCTTTTGACATACAACCTTTACCCATCAGATACTGTTGTCAGGACTGTTCTCTAAGGACACAAGGTCAGAGTGGTGGTACAGGCAATGAATATTGTATTGCATCTAAGTTTACTGTGTCTTGTATGCTGTTTAATGATAAGAAGCCAAAGCAAATGCACACACACTGGCACTACATGTTTTTGGGCTCTGTCTTTTTCCATTAAAAAAAATAAAAACCTCTTTGGTTTTTACCTTTTAGTACAAAAATCTTTTTTCATACTGTGAGGTTTGCAGAAATCTCTCAGGAAGTAAGAAAGTTTCTCTAAAATTACTGAGATCAGGTTAATGTTTTCAAAGACATTTGGAAGGAGGTAATGCAGTCCTGCACATCCTTTCCAAGAAGATGAGCCAAGGTCACTGAGCCAGACACAATAGTACAAAACCATGGCTCTACTTGCAAAACTAAAGCTATGAAGAAAAGCCAGAAAGAATAATTACTCTCTGAGTTTACGGACTCAAATTCAGCAATTCAGAATCTTAACACCTCTAAGGCAGATTAGAGAGACCTACCAAGATGTCACAACTACCACAGATTGTGGAATACAACCTGTAAACATGACAAGGATGGAAACTTTTAAGACCATCTTCTGCAAGCAAAAGAAATATAGACCATGGATGGCTTCATCCAAATAATTACTAACCCATCTCATCCCTTGGAAAACTGAAGACTCACTTTCTGTATTGAGTGTTCTTCTCCACTTCCTTCTGAAATACTCAGATTGTGCTGCAGTTATTTTACCACCCTCTGCTCTACCATGCTCAAGCTCCAGATTTCTTCTTAACAACTAAGGGTTCATGTGCTTATCTTTTGCTCCCCAGTTGTATATCCAGGATGAATTACTGCTCAGGGCTGTGCATTTCAGAGAGTACTCAGATACTCCACGAATGCAATTAGATATTGTGCTAAGAGGCATTAAGCAAATGCTAAAATGGGATCAGACTCAAGATTGACTACAACTATTTTAATTTTTAAACTAATAAGCAGTTACAAATTCAGGGATATGCAAAAGCCTGCTCAGTTACCATGTCAGGCCCCAAAACAATTTACCAAGATGCACAAAACACAATACTTAGTGATTTAACTATGATATTTTAACGAACAGAAAATGTACTGTTGGAGTATGAACATGGTGAAGTCATTTATCACCACTATGCTGAAAGGTCACTAATAAAAATAATCGTAAGACATAATATCTAAATATGTTAACTACTTTATTACCTTTGCTAATGATTACCCCATTGGTAAGCTGCATATTATACTCAAGCCTTTATTTTTTTAACTAACTGTTCTTCAATTTGCCTAAGCATGTGAATTTCCACTGAGAAATAATGTCTAAGAATACAGAAAGAGGATACAAAAAGACTATATCTGACAATAAAATAACACAGAATGTATGTTAGAGAAATTGGCATGAATACGCATGGTGTTCTATTTGTGTTTAGCTTCATAGTTCACAGTATATCTATACATACATACATATTTTTGATAAGTGGTTCCTTTCATATAAGAAACAGAATCCATAGAAAAACTGTAACTCTTGAAAATAAAAAAAAAAAATTGATATTACAATCAACTAACATTGATCGTAAGGATTTAATTAACATTCTCTTTAATGTGCTCTAGTCACTGGAGAAAAGGAAAAGGGAGAAAGGGATCTGATTTTCAGAGGCTGAGAACACAGGGACGAAAAGATTTATTACCCTTACCCGTCTCGACACTGTGGCATTAGATCTTTCTTTGAGCTGCGGATCTGTTGGGAGACTTATCCAGATGATGTAAGGAGTATCATACTTAGCTCTTAGTCTGGGGCATCGTTTGAAGATAAAATCAATAAGGAAAAACTTGATTCCAGCATAGAGTCCTGAAAAAAAGATCACTTCAGTATGAATGCTGAAGAAGCATTAAGAACATTAGTGTTTTGATCGTATTTTCAGAAGTTCAAAAATTGAGCCAAATTCTGAATCTTCAGTCACAGTGTTAAATGCTTGTGTTTACTATTTTGATTCTGATTCCACCACCAGAAAATTATTTTTCTTTCCTTCCCCTGCTCAGATTCCTTCCTCCCCACTCCCAGTTCTTTTAAACTATTTACATAGCCATTATTATGCAGAAGAACATTTAAATAATTCAAACACATGTTCCTTATAGCCAGAAGCATTATGAAAACATGATATACTACCAAAACAAAAACCACACCAGAGTATTCAATCTGCAGCTCCTGCAAGAATTTCAGTGGCAACAGAGGGCTCTCATGTACTACATAAACCTCTGTCTTCCAGTCCCAACTCTTATCTTACACAAGTTATTTCTTTGCATTCTGCCAGATAAAAACAGGTTTAAAATACTCTCTCAAAACTTTACTGAGTGCAATACAGATCTCCTGAGAGTCAGGGTAAAAAATAATTCCTCACACATCTAAATTCAATTGCCATGTCAAGCAAACCAACATTTATGTTCAAGCTAACAAAATTTGAAGTTCAGTGTCACTAAAAGTATTACTCGTTTGATTATATCATTATTTTAATGAAAAAAATGGGAGTTCTTGGTTCACAGTACAGGGCTTCATACCTTAGAAAAAAGAGTCTCATGCTGTAGTGAGAACCCTTTTTCAATTCCCAGCTGAGACTGAGTATCTGTAACTTCACTCACAGCAGCCTGTTCATTTTGTCCAGCCCATCCTCCAAGTTTTACCAGCAGTCCCATTAATTCTATTTTTTTCCTGCCCTGTCATTTTCATGCCTCCTCTGTCATGACACATATTTCATTTACAGGAATATATGAGCAAAAAAAACCTCACCATATAGGATTTTCCAGAAACCTTGTAACTGACAGTCTGAAAAGTTCTGCTAACAGCTCATCATAAACTTCTCCTCTTCAACAAGCAAAAGCATTATCCAGTCTGTTTCTATTACACACTGAGATGGTTTTCAAAATGGTCATGACAAATTATGCCAAGCACAATGAAAATACTTTAAAACACTGCATGATTTATTAATGCAGGTTTTCTCTTTTAAACTCTAAAATTCTCCCTCTAAAGGTCATGTTAGTTTTAGCCATTAAGTCTAGCCTGTAACAGGTCAATTATTTATTGTGTTTACCCAATGCAAGCCCAATAATCCTGTATGGCAAAAAGCAGGATGCAATAAAAGCTGCCCATAGAGCAATGTAGAGCTTCTGTGTTATTTCTGGCTGGACCCACATGAACAAGCTGAAAACAAAAAAGAAGAAAAATTTTATTACTAGTGTTCCAAATATTGGTCAAGTCTTGTTTTAAAAGGGAAAAAAGCCTCACCTCAGCTAACTTACTTTTTAATTTTTTCCAGTATGTCTGCCATCTTGCCAAAAAGGTTCTGCGTAAGAAGCAAGAAAATTAAAATCAAATCCTGCACTGTTTTGGGGTTTTTTGTCCACCATAATGGAAACCAACAGCTTTCTGACTTTGCTGGTGAACAATTCCCAGAAGTGATTTTTTAAAACTAATTTTTAGCTATTTATATACTTTACAATTGAGTAAATACAGAACAGAATAGCAATACTTGATGACTTCCATCTCATTTAACCTTGTTCTGTAACTTGTGATTGATCCTTACAAGTGAAGAAACTATTTGATCCCATTGTCATGACTCTAAACCATTTACATTACTGCAAATATTTTAAATAAAGCTGTTAATCTAAGAGTTAAGAGCTTCTGTCTGTAGGTAACAAAATGGAGAGTTTCTTCACACATTTTGAGTTACTGATTTCATCAAAAGGACTACTAGCTTCTTGGAAACAGACCATTATCAGATTTTACAATAAACCCTTGGAGATTGTAGATTCCAAATAATTCTAACAATCATTGATGCAACTGACCTCTGCTCTGGACTAAGGGTCATATTCTCTGACCCATCCTTACTGTCAGAGCATGTGAAAATTTCACCTTCCCAATAAATTTCCAAACATGTTCACATAAACATGTGCAGGACTCCCAGCAGAAGGAAGGCGCTGAGCACTCAGTCAGCAAGGGAAGGTTAAACCCCTTTTGACAGCAGCACATCATCAGACATGGCACAGGGCTCCAGTTCCACCGGATGGTGCAGTCACTCAGCTGCTACCTCATCCAGCTCGTGGAGCTGGGAGAAAACCTTCCTCCAGCCTCTCCCACACCAGCAGATTTCAGGGCTTGGAGGGGGTGGAGTTTTTTAAAACATGCTATTTTAGAGATGCAGTGCAAACTGTTGAATTAACACAGCTAAACAGACAGTAGCCTTCAACTAAATCTTAAAGGAACAGAGTCTCCTACATCAGTTTTATGACTAGAAGATTTGGGATATGGATCCCCACTCCAGGTCAGTGTTAAGACTCACCACCCAATCTACATCAGAAGCTCATATGCATATATTAGGTAGAAATATGCTTCTGCTCCCCTCTGGAGATCACTCAGAGCTGCGGTCACAGAACCTCAACCTGTTTTCTGAAGCATCATGCCATTTCAGAAGCTCCAGGAATCTTAATGAGATTAATCCACTGCTGGTGGGTTAAGTACCATTTGCAAGACAAGTGTTGCTTCTTTAAGCATTTGTTTTCACATGCTGTGTAACAACATCCTCTGACCACTTGGACTATGAACCTCCTTGTTTCTAAGGCAGCAGCCAGAGAGCAGCACTGTACCTGCGCCTTCTGAGCCACGTCCAGAACAAGCTGAAACTTTTCAGACACAGTCAGGTCCTCTTTTGGGTGCTCCTTAGGCAAGAAAGAGACAAGCCATTGATTTTCAGCTTAAATCTTAAATAAAACATATTTTACAAAACTTGTCAGAACAAGGTGACCCCTCAACATTCCTGGCAGTAGTCCTCTCACTTTAAATAGTCTCTATACTTATGATTCTCCTCCCTTGTTTCAAATTTACTTTTTATGTCTTTCACTACTGGTTATTTTTAGTTTTCAAAGCTTTGAGGGGCACAGGGGAGAATTCATCACTCTCTACAACTACCTGAGGAGAGGCTGTAGTGAGGTGGGGTCAGTCTTTTCTCCCAGGTAACAAGAGGAAATGGCCTCAAACTGTCAATTGGCTATTCAGAAAAATTTGCCCGTGAAAAGGGCTGTTAAGCCTTGAAACAGGCTGCCCAGAGAAGTGGAGTCACCATCCCTAGAAGTATTTAAAAGACACTTAGATCTGTCACTCAGGGGCGTGTACCCGGACTCAGTGATGGAGCTGCCAATGCTACAGTAACAGCTGGACGTGATGATCTTAAAACAATACAATGATTTTTGAAGATCCCACAGAACCTCATTTGTCCCAAGCTGAAAAATTAAAATTTATTTCAGAAATGTGGTTGAAGTTTGGAATATTTTAGGGTGGAGCATCTGAACCTAAGAGTGCTGTTAGTAAAGGCTTTTAAATTACAAGAGAAAGAAAAAAAAACATAGTGTCTTTTACTTGCACCTTTCTCTTCCTTCCACTACTACCCATACAGACACAGAGGAAGGTTTAAAGGTGCAATTTTTTTTTGTAGGTGCACAGGAGAAGCTGATCAGAGACCTACCATCTGTTCAGAAACTTCAGGCACAATGCTCCATTGTATTCTCCAACCCCTAGAAATTATGGAAATAGTTAAAGAGAGCAAGAACTCTGACCATCAATATGGATTATTTCTAAAAGGTTAAAAAGTAGTTTTCTGCAATAAGCACTTATGGCTTAAAAGTAAATAATTTAATCCCCAAATTAACAAAGAACCCACAACATAACAAAAGCACAAGGGGCCAACAACAGCCAGCTTTAAAAACATTAGTTAAGTAGATACTAAACAAAATCACTGCCTGTGGGTTTTACAACAGTTAATGGTGTGCATGGAGTAAAGGATTAGGAATATTTATGATTTTTCATGTGAACAAAATTACATCAACTTATTCAGAAGCCTATTTGCTACCTGCAATTTCCAGGGAATACAATGTCAAGCAGAAAGTATCAATTAAGAAGTCAGAAAATTATTTTACAATATGCATGTTAAGGCCCTCTACACCATTTTAAGGTGCATTAAAAAAACACCCCAAGTCTTACTTTTTAGAAGAGAGTGAATTTACAAATGGAGGATACTTTGGATAAAATATGCCAAAAGCTACATAAAAAGGCAAAACCATCATTTTAGGCCGAGGTGAACATTATCTGCTGGGAAAAACAGCAGGCTTCAGTATTGAAGGTGATGTTCTCCAAGTACTCTAAATGCTGCAGAATTTTATATTAGAATTTTAGGGTGCTGAGGGGTTTGTCTGAGAGCATGCAACATTGTTTATGATAACCCAAGGCACAGGATACAAAGATAATTCCCAATAGTAGTAAAATATTAGATAAACTGAGAAATGACACTAAGGATATTTGGCATTGAATTTCACATTGTTAAATGTAACTCACAACATTAGAAAAGGTAACAGTTTACAACTCAGCGCAAGAATAACAAAACATCTTTCAAGCAAAGCATTACTTAAGAGAATAAACTAGTATTTATGCAAATACCTGGCTATGAGGTAATTTAGGGATAACCTCAAAATTGCTAAAAATAAGAACATAGGAATGGCCCAGCCATGCCATACAGCATTCATGTAAATCTGCAGATTAAGAAGAAAAAACAAAGAGAGATGTGGATTACAAACTGCGGTAGAGTGAGTTGCATGAAATACCATTTCCCACTGTGCTGTTGGGCTCAGAATCATGCAATTCATATTAAAAAAAAAAGTGTAAATTTTAGCCAGTCCATGAGTGACGATGGCCCTGCACTCAGGAATGCAAAATCAAATCCAAGAATTAACCAAATCTCCAGAGATGACACTTAACTAGTTATCAGCTGCCTCAGAGAGAGTACTAAGTATTTCCAACACTACAATTACCTGAAAGGGTAGAGAGAAAAACAAAAAAAGAAGTAAAGCCTAAAGTCTGCAAATCTGCTATATGACCATGATATGGTCAGCAATGGCATAGAAGCCACAGTATAGAAAGGAATTACAGCAATTAGCTCCATACAGGGAAACAGGATGAACTCTTGCTCTGTTATTTCAGGTCAATTAAATCCCAAATTTTTACCAAGACTAAAAAGATTGCAGGAAAACAGGTTTCATTTTATGTAACAAGTACAAACACAAAGAGCTTCAAAAGGTATTCTGCTCCCTTCCCAGCTTCTGAAAATAAAGACTACAGGCTCTCTGTGAATGACACTGGGTTTTCACTGATAACCCCAAAGTGAAATGTTGCTCTGTCTCCCAGGTCCCAGAGCTTTCAAAAAAGCAGCTCAAGTTTCTTCTTTCAGCTTTTATCTGAAAAATGGGTTTACCAGGTGAGGCAAGAGAAAAATCAGCAGATATGGAGAAGGGACAGGCACAGGGTAGTGGCAGGGGCAAGTCTCAATACTCCTTCAGCTGTGTCATACAAAATATCATAGGATCTGTAACTTAGAGGGAAGGATTATTGAACAAAAAGTTGTGTGACATTTTCACCCCACAGGTTCATTAAGCTACAGCTATTGGTAATTTCTTTGACAGAAATAAATTTCATATGCACTGTGACCAAAAGAATTTAGATAATTTAATTAACAAAAGGAGGGAAGAAAACAAATCAAACTCCCCTAGATATTTACGTCTCTTTGCAGCATTCAAGCCACATTAAGATAGCACAGAAATGCTTGAATTTAGCTCACAGACCTCATGTTTGCACATTGAATCATACTGAAATCAAAGTGTTTTGCCTCTCATCAGTATGATCCAAATGGCAAAGAGCCCTGATGGGGACAATAGCTTCTCAACAAATATAATCACTATCAACATTCCAGCCCTAGACAAGAAAAAACTGCAGAGGCTCAACTAACCATCAAATTTACGAGGACTGCGAAACAAGAGACAAGAAAGGGGAGAACAATACCCAGATAGTTCTAAGCTATTTTAACAATTACACAACTATGCTACAAGAAACCCAGGACACACAATTTAAGTGGCTTTATATATAGCTGAAGTGACAATTATTGGTATTTTGTGTTAAATGAAATTACACTATTTGATTTGACTTGAACTGTAGCACACCCCCTACTCATACATGCCAGCTTCAATGAATTTCAGCAAATGATGTATTTGTTAAAGTTCTTACTACTCCTGGAGGAGTAGGGTAACTTACAATAAAGGCAATAGCAGAAGTGTAGATAGAATACCAGTCTGATAAGGCAGAAAGATTCTTCACAAAATTTGTAACAGGTTTGGCACCTCTCTCTAAACATGAGTGGAGAAAAACCACAACTGTTAGAATCAGCTGGCAGTCATTAAATCACTTACAAATTACAAACAACCAAATTAGAAAACGATAGGAATATTAAAGACATGTAACGATAAAAAAGTTTATCCAAATGAAAAAAATTAAACCCACCAATATAACTGAACAATTAGTCAAAAATGCATTTCCAAAAACTGTATTATGCAAGACAAAGATTACGTCTAAACTCTGAAGTATAGACAAAGAAAAAAAAAAATCAACATCCTTTATAAGGATACCCTGGATGCTAAAAGCATTTGTTCTGAGCCATGTTCATATTACCCCAAAGACCACTGCACAGGTCAGTTTGTCTCACTGTAAAACAATGTACTGAATTACAAGCCACCAAGGAACAACTTAAAATCACAGAATCATTTACGTGGGAAAAGACTTTTAGGATCATCATTGGGTCCAACCATTAACCCAGCACTGCCAAATCCACCACTAAACCATGTCCCTAAACATCCCTCTGCAGAGCCTTCCTACCCACCATCAGATCAACGCTCATGTCCAACTCGGTGTCACCTGCAAACTGACAGGGAGCACTCAATCCTGCTGTCCAGATCATTGATAAAGACAGTAAACAGGACTGGCCCCAGTATTGAGCCCTGGGGAGCACCACTTGTGACCAGGTGGATGTAGCTCCATTCCCCACCACTCTCTGGCCTCATCAGCCAGTTTCACACCCAGCAAAGTGCACACCTTTCCAAGCCATGAGCAGCCAGGTTCTTCAGGAGAATGCTGCAGGAAACAGCATCAAGGCTTTGCTACAGTCTAGGCAGACAGCATCCAGAGACCTTCCCTCCCTCGCCACTGCTGCACTGCTAGCTTGTAGCCAGGCTACATCTCTTGGCTGTATCTCTGAAGGACTCTATCCACTGGCAGCACTTTGCTGCTTACTCTTCCTAAGCCCAGCAGCACAGCACATCACTCCCTGAAGAAGTCTGTCCCCAGCTCTGCAGAGCTTTGGCCTTGCTGTCACTCGCTGTGCTACCCACGCACAGACACACCCAGCCAGCAAGGGCAAGTGGGGCTCTTTCTCAGCCCCCTAAAATCCTCTTATCCTTGACCCTCTTCTTCTACACTCTGTTACTACTTGGGCAAACTACCTAGGGAACACAAGGAAACGGGAGAGGCCTGCTGCAAGCCCACCTTTGCTTTCTCTGTTGGATCACAGTAGTTTTGCCTTTCTTGATAAGAATGATGATACCTCCCGCACAGGGAGTATCAGAAGCTCTCATCCTCTTTTGTAATAGAACTCACAATTTTTAAAGTCTTTCTTCAAGAGAGCCTGTGGCTTGCTGGCCTAGTTTGTTTGGCTTGAAACTCAGCTGTCATCAGCACACTTCCTGTGTCAAGTAATTAAGCAATTAGGACTGGATATCCTTAAACATCAGCAGCAGTCAAAGCAGCAGATGAAGTAAGTGGAAGAGCACACCCAGTGCCCTGGAGGAGGTCATGGAGTCAAGCACTGGTTCCATCCGCTCTGCTCCAAAATCTTACACCAAGCCCATAGAGAAGATCAAAACCTGGAAATCACTGGTGACAACAAGGTTCTGGAGAGCTCTGAGTGACCACCAGGCTCCTTGGGCAGCAGGGATCTAGATTTTGTGGCTCACCTAGTGGAAGTTAAGAACCACCCAAAGCTTAATGCTGTTTTTTAAAAGCTAATCTGAAGGCAATGCACGCACACCACTGACAAGAAGTCACAAGTATTCTCCCAAATGAAACCAGAATGAATACAACGAATAAAATACTGCTAAGTACTTACTTAATCTTTTCATATTTTCAGTTAACCTGAAAAATAATAGATAAAAGCAATTTGTTAAATAGCTAACTAGTGCACACTTGTGTACATGTGATCCCTGAAATACTGTTCCCAGTTATAAACTATATGTGCATAAATCTTCATTCTTGCCTGTTACAAAATGTGTTTCTAGTAACTAATACAGTCTACCTTGCACCAGACCAAAAACTGAAGTTTAAAAGCTCTCCAGCCTAAGACTTTGTTCACAGTTTTTGGGAGGCATATGACAAAACCTGGTAAATAATATAAATCTTACTGTATATTTCAGACAGCAGATAAACTTAAAAATTCATATTTTGTCCAGAGCACTCACAAAACTTTTGAGGTAGTTTGGTCTTATTATTTGTTATTGAAACACTTGCTCAAACTATGTAAAAGGTTGTTTAAGAAAAAAAAAGGTGATTAAAAAAAAGCAACTTGTAAAGATGTCAACAATTTCTCACAATAACATAAGGGATTTACCTTCTAGCACTAAGTGGCTCTTCTGTTTCCACTGTATTCTCTTCCGGCTGAAATCTGAAGTCCTCAAGATGCTCCCCAAATTTGTCACCAAACCACTTT
Source organism: Lichenostomus cassidix (assembly GCF_008360975.1). Taxonomy (NCBI): domain Eukaryota; kingdom Metazoa; phylum Chordata; class Aves; order Passeriformes; family Meliphagidae; genus Lichenostomus; species Lichenostomus cassidix. The sequence continues at coordinate 15,103,035 of NC_139480.1, read as the reverse complement.
TGGAGTCTTGAACAGACTGTGTTACTACGCTTATCTACAAAAGAGAAGCACAAGGTTATCAGGATAATTCTAGAAGACATTTTTATCCAATGCCAGCCCCTGTTCCCACACACCATGCTTTGTTGGGAAGCAAACTTGGTGCAGCTTCCCTGTCCTTCACCAACAGTCTTTGTGGAAATTTGCAGTTTACTTCTCCATTGCACAGGAACCTCAATTGCATTAAGTTGGTAAAATAAGACTAAAGGTGACTCCTGCATTGCTCTTAGGACAGTACATGGAAGCATCTTATTACCTGAGGTACAAAGAGTAAAACATCCTAACAAACAATATTTTTTAGCAAACAAAGTAAAAACATTTTCTGGCTAGGAGGCTTCTGTAAACAAAAGACTGACATAAATCTCAGTGCTCCTGCTGTGCTGAAGGGTCACCTTGAGAAAAGCAAGTGCAAAGTAAAACACTCCTGAGCAGAGAGCTGGACAACCACCTTGCAGCCACAGGGGTTTGACAGGAAAGGGAGGTGGAAACATAAGCAAGATTCTGCTAGAGGCATTTTTACTTCCACTTTCCAACCACAGATAGTCTGTAAAGATTGTGTGTGTGTGTGTGTGTGTGTGTGTGTGTGTGTGTGTGTGCATGTCCATACAGCTATACAAATAAAACATGCAGCTTCTTTTTTTTAAAGTCAGGCTTCAAAAATTATGCTTCAAAAATATGCCACTTTCTATATATGGAATATACAGTCATAATACTACCTGGGAAGTCTTATGACGCAAAATATTGAAGTGATGCACACTGTCTGTACATCAGTTCCAGTGGAAAAATATAACATAATATAGGGGTACATGGAAATAATATAAGGGTAAAAGCCTTAAGGCAGGTCAAGTGAGAACAAAACAATCACCTGTAACTCAGAAAATCGTCATCTAGAAGGAACAGACAATTCTTTGGCAACATTGCTCAATACAGCAATGTCAGAAGGAGGACATTGGTCATAATTACTTCAGGACCAAATATAGTACAGAAATCCATAAAATTAATATATGATTAAACAGAGGCATGAAAGATTAATCAGCCAACTACAACAGCCAAAATTATGCATTTAAGCTTGTGAGAAAAAACAATTGGTTCTCAGAAAATAGACTCAAACTATTTATAAATGACTTACAATGAAATCTAGGAAAACAGGAATCTAGTGACAGTTTACAGCTGAGAAAATACTTCCATTTGAAAATAAAATTAAGTAGCTTCCCACCTGCTAATACTTCAGAAATTACTGAGAAAGATTTTGAGTGTACAAGAGAAAAAAATGGCAGGTTGTAGTTCACAGAAAGCACTGACATTATGGGAGTATAGGAAGAGCAATTTCAGATATAATCCACACATTTAAAAGCCTAAGTCTCAATCACAAGGTGTGGGGTGGAAAGCTAAAGCATACTGAAAGATTGAGAATCTGACTGTTGCCTTAGTTTTTTCAGGAATCACTACATTATTGAATTCATAATAAGCATCAGCTTGAGAAATGTTGATGACAGTGTAGGTCTCCAAAAAATTAATAACTCTTAAGCTTACTCTTTCTCCATAATGTCTCTTTTTTTAGAGGAAAGAAGTAGTAATATGTTAGTAGCATAACAGAATTTCTGCAGTTGAGAACAAAATAGAACATTTTTTCTATGTATTACACCTGCTTTCTGGTAGGTCAGGGATCAGCAAGGCATGCAAGAATGATGAAGTGAGCCAACAGGTTTCATTACATACCTAAAGGATTTACAATACACAAACTCCTTGCTCAGGTATGCAAAGTCAACTACAAAAAGTAAATGCAGAACCATGTACAGAGAGAGAAGCTCCATGAATGGTCATTCATATTCAGCTTCTTCAGAAGCAAGGTTTGATCTCCTAAGGAGCAAAAAAAATAGGAAGAAAAAAAATCCAACTGAAGTACTGTTAGAGAGCCAAACAAGCTCACCTGTTCCATTGGCTTGTGCCTGTGACTTTGCAGGTTGCTGAGCTGCAGGCACCTCTTCTAGTCTACAAAGAAAACAGAAACAATGTGAAATGTTACAGAGGAAGAATTTATTTCCTTTTAGGTAAAGGAAGCACCAGAACCACCAACGTTTCTGTTGCTGAGATTATACAATCATGACAAGAGAAAATCCAACTCACGCCTTTTCACAAGATTCAAAATATTCATTGCATTTAGGATCCCAGGAAATATCATCCACTAGAAAGAGAGGTGGAGTTTAGCCATTCCTGTCACCAGCAGCTCAACTTCATCTTACAATTACTCAACAGCATAGTATCAAATTTCTTGCATTATTTATGCCTTTGTGCAGTATATTCATTGCAATGCCTGCCAGGAAAACTCTTCAGAACCATGACTTTTCCCACAGCAATAAATTAAAATGGATTCCATATCACAAGCTGATAACCACAACAGTAGAGCAAAACCTCAATTTAATGCATGAACCTTGAATTCTGCCATTGTTTTTAGTGTCAAACACCACTCAATTTCACAAGAGGAACAGCTGTTAAGAATGATTAAAAATGTTATGTTGTAAGCTCTCAAAATACACAGATACCAACCAACTTGAAAAATATCTTTAAGAACTTGAAAAATTTTAATAGAAAAATTGCAAAAAAAATGTTCTAAAAATATGTCAAGTAGCAGACATCATTGGTCTCACCTTTCAAAATGAGTCAAGAATATTCTCGTCCATTAAAAGGGAACAGATTTTTTTAAAACACACATGCTTTTGCCATTCTGCACATGTACAAGGCTTCAAATTACATTTGCACACAGCCTCCAACTGCCAAGCTGTCTTGAGAATACTTCAGGCTTCAGTCCCAAAGTCTTCAGTCATCCATGCAGATATCATACAGAAAGACTTTCCTAATGAAGCAGGAGCTTCAACAACATAGCACCAGCTATAGCAAGCTTTACTTGACAGGGAGTTGTGTGACTGAAAAGATTACTTCTTGAAACAAAAAAGTGCCAGTTGTGCAAATTCATGATCACTCATGATCAGGCAGTATAGGTACTTTCAAACACTCCTTTCATCTTTTGCTCCTCAGGAAGGGAATCAAGTGAAACATGGTCAGCAAATGAAGAGTGAGAAGAGGGATCCCACTGCACTGGGGAATATACACAGACAAAGTCTCCTGCTGTTCATCTAGAAAGGACACTAGGAAAAGATCTCACTGTACTGTCTGCACAAGGAAAAGGTCATTACTAACGTGTGCTGCCTCAATGTCACCATACATCAACGAGTATGATGGAGAAACTGTAGAGCCTGAAGGCTTCTCCCTTCCTTCACATGCATTCCCCATTCTTAATGAGCTTTCCACATCCTTGCTCATTTCTAAAAAGAACATTTAGAAGTAATTTACTGATTTATTAATTACAACTGGACATTTATCGGCGTGGATGAGCTGAATTCAATGTTTTTTGCTTTCAAAGACACTTGCTTTTGTGACTCTTCAGGACTTTTCCCCATGGCTTCTACTTTTAGAATATTTTTATTTCTACAGTATTTACAGCAACTCTTCTTTTCAAAAGCCACCTGAAATGCCACCAGTTTATTTTCTCTAGCTAAACTTTAACTTTGGTTCCTGTACCATTTTCCTCCAGTTTCTATACAAACCATGGATTCCTCACCTAAAAACTCCCATCTTTGCTTCTTCTCCCACATCCTTGCATCTCACCTCCATTTCCAGCTCTCGAAAGACAGACAGCAATAAACATGATCAAATTTGCACCAACTATTTTATACAGTGGTGTCTTGTTTTCCTCAATCTGCACATTAGATGGTTACACCATATAGCTGGGCATTTTCATCTGAAATCTGTCACTGGAACTGTGTTTCATTGAAGCTGAAGGCACATTTAGGTGGAAAGGAGGTAGTCATTCACAAGCAGGTTCACACAGGCAGGAACCAGTTACTCCACCCACTCCAGTCATGTAGAGGCACTGACTGGGGTGGTGTCACACCTGAACAACTCCTGTGACAGAGCCAAGATGGGATCCCACCACTGTCAGCTGTCAGAGTCTTCAGGCTGGGTCTTCCTTTGACATGCTGGGATGTATTTTCAGAAGCAGCACAGCGTCATTACTCCCCATGTTTCTTGGGCAAAAAGTCAAGAAAATCTCATCAAGAAGTAGTTCTCTGTAGCAGCCTTACTGGGCTCCATCAGGAGCACATGACAGGTGGCTTTGGCCCTTCTTGGTGCTTTTGTTTCATTTTTTTGGCAATGTCTTACTTGCCATCTGCCTGTTACTCCTTCCCCATGAAGAACCTGACCTTTACGAATCATCAGGTTAATGACAGCTCATTACTGCACCTGTGAATCAGGTTATAATTAGCCACTTCAGACAGATTGGTGCCAGGAAATGCAGAATTCATTGTTTAGGCTTGCACACCTACTGGGAAGTTCAATTCCAAAACCAGGTCATGTTGAACCATCCAGCTTATCAAGACCACTGACTGAGGGGAGAAATTATCTTTCCAACAGTGTCTGAACCACTCTGCATGCCAGAAATGAGTTAAAAGGCTGAAAAACATAAATAGTCCCCAGAACAACACTGTGTTCCTACGTGGGCTTCCTAACCGCTGCCTGAACCTAAGAGAACAAGCTGCATTAATTCCTCTTGGACCACACTTTCCACCAGAAAAAGGGTGTAACTGGTAACATCAACACATCCCCAACATGAGACTAGGTCATCTTTATGCAACTAGAGATTGCAGCCATTTAAAGCACAGGCTGTTTGAAACAGATAAGAGCAACCTCAGACAGTGGAGGAGACAAACACAAACTGCCTTTTTTGTTTCTCTCTCTCTTTTTTTTTTTTTTAATACCCTGAGGTCAGGGAAGCATCAGTATTAATGAATATTAGACGGTGTTCATGACTAGGACACATGCACCACTCAAAAGCAACTAGTGCAGTGTCCATTCAGTACTAGCCCACAGGACAGCACCAAAGTGTTATTTTTTCAGTTTTAAGTACAACACGATAGTTAAGGGAGCCTTGACACTGAAGGCCATTTCCCTTAAATAAACATTTTTAGTTGGTGCATATTAGGCCCTGAGTACAGCTGCAAGTTGAGATGTGTGTGAATCAACAGACTCCCCCAAAAAACTGGACACAGACCAGAGCTGCTGCACACAACAGGTGCAGTCACTGCCAGGATGTTCTCAGACATGTTCAAAGCAATTTTCCCACAGGCTAACTCCAAGTTCACAAGTGACCCACCACCAATCTTGCAACAGCTGTTTTGGAAGCCATTCAAGGCTGTTACATCTTTCCTACTGCTCAAAGCAACTTGAATGTGTGTGCACTTCCATCAAAAGTACATTCCATCCTCGTACATGCAAAGATAAGCATAAAGGAGGTATTTTCTTAGCCTAGTTTAAAGACCTATCTTTCAGGTATGCATGGCTTCTTAACCTGAAGAGCTGTTAAAAAACCAAGTTAAATAATTTTCATGTTTTCCATGTTCTTCCCAATAAAATACACCAAATCTTTCAGAAGCCCTTGCTATTCTCATCCACAATGAAGGAACAGTGACTTATGCAGAAGCATTGTCTATTTGGTCCTTGCAAAAATAGTTCACAATGATACCTAATAAAAAGGTTTGCTGTGTAAGTCATAGGCTGCTGGTAAGTGTTGTTGCAAAACTTTTTGCTATTTTTTTTCCTGCATGATTGTAGCTCACAATTTGTAAAATATGGCAGCAACAGCTCACACAGACTATTCCAGATTATTTATGTATCATTCCACTAGCAAAATGTCATAAGCTTCAGCTGCCATACCAAATGCTGGAATGTTCTCAACTGTATCTGTGGAAAACTTCAACATTATTATACATTGCTACATGTACTGTTCTGCCTCACAAACACTTTAGAATACTGCAACTTTTAAAATAATTTCTTTCTTACACCACAGCATAATTTGGTTTCTTTAGCAGTTCACTTCTTCAAGCAAAAAGAACAGTACATGCAAACCCCAGCCTTCAACTAAGTAGCACCAAGCTGCTCACTCCCCCACCAGGGAACATATGAATATCTATTTTAAAATCGTGTAAACAATTACCTGAGAAGCAGGGTGAATTTGACACAAGCAGATAGAACCTTCTGCAGTTACTTTGCTTAATAAAATTAAATTTCAATCAGGCATAATTTTGGCCTATTACATATTTGACTACATAAGCCAACATGTCACCCATAGTCCTAATAAAAGTATTTTTAAATGCCCACAGTGAAGTGCAAAACATAGTAAGCAATGAAGAATTTCACACAAGGAAGCACAAGTTGAGGAAAAACCATGGACAACTGTCGCTGTTGAGCAGCTAGCAGAGTAAGGAAGTCAGTTCTCAGTGGCAAGAAGGAAAAGCCTTTATTGTTTTGATTTCATCATATATATAGAGTTTTCAAAAGTCACCCAGATTGGTCAGTCAAAAACCTCCCCCTAGGCCTGATTGGCCAGGTCTGCACCGTCCAAGTCTTGGGACACTGTTTTTAATAACATCCAAACCTTATCTTTATTTATAAAACACAAAAGGATTTCTCATGGGAAAGACCTGTGCTAGCCACAGACAACAAAATTCTTCTCCCCCTTGGCAGAAACTGAAAAATTTTCAAAGCCTTATTTTGCTGTCACCTTACATACCCTGCCTGTCACAAAACGGTTGAGATAGTAGGAAGACTAGTTAGAGAAACACTCCGGTAGAGAGGATAATTGGCTGAACGTAATCCCCAAGTGCAATACCCAAGCTGACAGGACTAGTGTAATCCTTAGGATATCTAAATGGGAATACAGCACTCAGGGAGTCACGTCATCCTACCTTAATTTAGCCATGTCACGCCTGCGAGAGATTTCCTGTTGTCCGCTATCCAACAAGGCACAAATGCTGACACAAACACTGATAAACACAGACCTTCCATCTCTTTTCTCTGCAAAACCCATATTCACAAGCTGCAGTGGACCAGATCAGACTCTGAGTCAGCCTTATTATTCTGAAACACAGCAGGATGATGAGCACCTTCCTGCAGAAGAAGACAGCTCCTCATCCTCCTCCAGGACTGCCAGCAATGAGATCTCTTTCCCCATTCTCTGTGCATGACCTGGAGTCCAGGCACAGCTGCCCTCGGGACAAAGCTGAAGGCCTGTGCCAGTGCTAAAGACAAGCCTGGGGAATTTGCATCTCAAACAACTTCTTGACAAGAAAGTATCCTTTCTTTAAACATCAGTTTCATCTACCAATGGTAGGAAACAACGCTCACTGTATCTGTTACTGAGCCAACAGATACTCTCTGCATGTGATGAGCCCAAGCTTCTCCTCTCAACTGTCCACTCAACAGGCAATACCAGTCTAGATGCACAGCCACACCAACCAGCACAGGCAATGAAAATGCACTTTCACATCCCAGCTGTAAGAGCAACTTTAAAATGTCACTAAAAAAAAGTGCTTATCAGAGCAGTCCCAACCACCTTCCCACCGCACAGTCGTGGTGCTGGCTTGGGAACCTGACTCCTCCACAAGGACCTCTGAGAGCCCCTTCTAAGCTGACCTGACAGCACAGGTCAAGACTTCACACAGACCAACCTTGCATGGAACCAGTGATTTTGGAAAACCATCACTATGAAACATCTCCTAAAAAAATCCCACTGTACTAAATACTGAGAATAAGAGGGAAGGCCTAATTTATCTTTAACATAAAGCCTTGGTGCACCAACACTGAACACTCCATGAGTTCAACCTCTTAAGACAAAATTGTTTAACTAATGGTAACCAAATTGATGGAAGGGATGGAGTACTCTTGAGGAGACAGTGGAAAAGCTGGAACTCTTCAGTTTGGAGAGAAGGGTATTAGAAGAGAGGACTCATTGAGGATGGCAAATAAACTGATTACTGAACAGCTACTCACCAGACCTTACAAATCTGTAACTATGGGGCACTTCTTGAAACCACTAAGAAATCTATTAAAAAAGAAAGCAAATAAATTCCTTCTTTAGAGTCAAGAGGGACTTCTGCAGGGTACTGCCTCCAGAGCTTCCAGCGGAAGATAGCCCCAGCACTTTCAATAGTGTTAAATAAATTCATGGATAACAGGTCTGCAAACCAAGACTGAAGTGAAAGACAGAAATGTACTTCTGACACCCTTAAATAAAATATTTGTGAATGCTTACAACAAGCAGTTGAGGGAACAGGGGTTGTTTAGCCTGGAGAAAAGGGGGCTCGGGGGAGATCTCATTGCTCTCTATAACTACCTGAAAGGAGGTTGTAGTCAGGTGGGGGTCAGTCTCTCCTCCCAAGTAACAAGGTACAGGACAAGAAGAAATTACTCTAAGTTGCACCGGAGAGTTTTATATTTGGCCTTAGGAAAAATTCCTTCGCTAAAAGGGTTCTAAAGCTCTGGAACAGGCTACCAAGGGAAATGGTTGAGTCACCATCCCTGGAGGTATTTAAAAGACTTGTAGATGTGGCCCTTGAGGACATGGTTTAGTGGTGGACTTGGCAGTGCAGGGTTAATGGTTGGACTCAAAGATCTTTAAGGTCTTTTCCAAACTAAACAATTCTTATGATTCCACAGGAACACGAGGTAGGCAGATAACAGACAACAGGCAACTAAGCTCACATGTTTCCTATAAATGGCTCCCACTTCCAGTGCTACAGGATACCAGTGGACATGGACTGTTGGCCTGAGTAGAAAGGCATTTTTACACTTGAGTACAGAAGGAAGCAGGAGGCTGGGAAGACTTTGCATGGCACTGGGAAACCTCACATCCAAGCAAAACATTTTGCCTGTTTTCTCTTGCTTGTCACCTCTAAGTAACTGGCAGTGCTCGCAGCATGTGATCACCAACTCAGCCTGCACTGTCTCCTGATGACAGCACTTGGTGCTGAGCTATGGCTCTTGCTGCTCAGCCAAGAAATCCCAGCTGCTGCTGGAAGGTAACAGCTACGTACACAAGTGGTGTAGACCAACCAGGCCACCAAGCAACTGCTATGGTCCTAACATCTAAAGTCCATGTAGCCAAGCAGACTAAGGAGAGACAACATCAAATGTGACTCTTTGCATCATCAAGATGGATGTCCTCAAGGCTGAAAGGGACCTAGGGGCATGAGGAGGTGTTTTCATTTGCCGTTGCAGTGGCAAGGAAGGCTCAAATTCCACTTACTCCCATGTCTTTAAGGCTTTGGTGTGGCACTGGGATGTCCTTGCTCTGGCATGCAGTAGCTCCAGGCAGGCAAGATCCCAGTGGGAGGAAATCAGAAAAGGTGAAATGAAGAATATCTCAACTAGAAAGTGTCATGGCACTTCTGTAGCTACAGCACTATGTATGGCCAAGTAACTTATATGTACAGGGATGTTAATGATGTAGTTTTGCAGGAAAACACAGACAGCTGCTCTCTCTGTGAACTACTAATTTAAGAGCACCTAAGCTGGAAACACATGCTTTCACCAGCACTTTTCAGAGACAGTCAGAGATCTCAAGTGGCTCTCAGCTTTACAGTGAAGAGATTTCTCTTACCTTGTTTTAAGTATTTCAGTGACTCTTTGTTCTAGTTCTAATCTCCTCTGCCGTTCCTTTTCTAGCTCCTGCTTTAATGTTTCAGCATTTGTTTCTTCTCTCAGCTTCCTGAGCTCCTCCTCTGTTAATTAAACAAGAACACAAAGATTTAGTTATCCTTTAGTATATTCTATAAGAAATTTAAAATCTAATTATGACAGATTAGGTGTGGGGGATGTTTTTTATCCATGCTATACCAAATATGTTCACCAGAAAAAACCAAGTGTTCAGGGGCTAGACAGACTTCATAAAAAGCACACAGCTGTATCAAGTACAGAATGTTTCATCACAATTGTCAAGCAAGGAGAAAAACAACTCTAAAGTTTTATTTTCAAGATGCAAAACAAGCCCGTGGTACATGCTATCTTTATTTAAACACAACATGAGGTACTCTTCATTCCCAAAGAAATAATCAGCAGGAAAGGCTGTCTATTGATAAATCCAGTGGTCATAACAAAAAAAAAAAAAAAAAAAAAAAATCAATCTGTTTTCTTCCCTATGCCTATGGGCAGGAAAACACAAACCCATGAACTCACAGGAAGATATATGATGCCATATAAACCCATGCCCATCAATTTCTGGCACCAAGTCAGATGGTCCCTCTACAAGCCTCAGTATCTTACAATTTTAAGAAAGGTTTGTGAAACAAGAAACTAAGTTAAAATTTTTACACTTTTTCAAGGTTATAGTGTGCCCCACTAACCTCCATGTAATAATTATATATATAAATATACTCATATATTTACTTATACAAACACATACACACTCTCACAACATTTTTTACAGGAAGTTAGTTTCAACTATGCATAAGGCCTTTTTGTGGCTAATTAGCCTTGCTTTTTTGTCACTGGCAGTGTCCTTGCTAACGACCTTATTTAACTCTAGAGCTAAAATGGGGTCACTATTACTGACAACTTTTCCCAGATAGGCATACATGAGACATGGCAAAAAGAAGATTGGGAATCTCTTTTTAAATCAAAATTTACTCTACATTTTGTTCTCTGGGCTAGTTTTTAAGCTCAATCACAACAATCAATAGTAGAACAGCAGGTGTATTTCAAGTTTACAACAAACCAGAACAGACAATACTTGCTAATTCCACTATCATCATAGACACAGGGGTTCAGACTTTTTACATTGTTTTACATGATTGGTGTACTATGTTATACCCTCCCAGAGGGTTGCTACACCATCTCTTTCATTTCTCTTCACATACTGCCTTCTAAATCTTTAATAATCCAAGAATTTGGTATCTGAGCCTCTCTGACTCCAATGATTATGCTTCTTGAGAAGGTCTGGAAATGTCCAGAGGAACTGATAGACTCTCGGTGTCCTGCAGGAAGGCCTCATGCAGTGTGTCCAGTCACTTCATCTGCTGGTGGGAGATTGCCTGTCCTCCTGCAGCAGTAAGAGCTTTAGAGCACAGAATTAGGAGAGATGGGAAGAAGATATACAAATCAAGAGGACAACACGATGGCTTCCACCATGAGGCTACAGGTTGAACTCCAGCAAAGAGACAGGAGTGTGGTTACCCATCTCCCCAATGAGAGATGGTTAGTGACCCTGGGAAGAAGAGCTGAAGCACAGAAACCACGTTATCCTCCAGCAACTAAAACTGAGAATCCCCAAGGGTGGGGTAGGGAAATGTCCCTGTTGCAGCAGCTATTGTCTCTCCTGTAAATAAATGGAAAGACAGCTATAAGGGAAGACTTATACATGGAGCTGTTCCTAATTATGTATCCACAAGGCATTTTAAATCCAGCAAGAAAACTACATTTATAATTAGTTTACCCTACTTGCAAGGGCTTGCCTTGTTCCAGAACAAGAGCCTGCACAAATGAGGGAGAACATCTGTTGCACTTCAAATGCACTGGAGCTTGTGCAATACCATGAAGATGTCACAGAAAGTTCCAAACCTGACTGGATGTTATCTTCTCAAGACCATTAAAGGGAAAAAAATTCTTCATTACGCATTTTTTGTTTTATTAAAGAGGAAGTGACTACGTATTCTGTGTACATGAGAAAACCTCACACATTATAAATTAGCCTCGATGTCCTTGAAAGTCGCATCTTCCCGCTTCCTTAATTCCATTTGTTCTGACTGCACTACATCTTGTACTACTAAAACCAAAACAAAACCTCCAGAAATTTGACCACTAAGAGGAGAAGCAGTGCCAAATATTCTTTATGGAAAGAGGCAGGTTAAAGGGTGAACAGTAAATGAGCCAGAGCTCCTTAAAAAAAACAAAAAAAACCAACATCCCATCCTTAAGGACTGTCATAGCTTCACATTTCAGGGCATTTCCTAACTTTCCCATACATGACTGCAATTCAAATCCACCCCACTAAGTCCTTAAAGCAGTATTTGTTGCTACTTTGGCAGCAGTGTGGTCTGGCACTGTAAAACCTTCGTGTTCAGTTAGTTAAATACTCTTAACTCTGCTAAGCAACAGAAGCCACAGAGAAGGGAAGGGGGGAAATTTTTCCTTGCTCTCTCCCCTGAAATAATCTACCATTTGGCACAGCTGAACTGCACTTTCAAAGCATATTTCTCGATCCCTGAAGAGTCCTCCTGCAGAATGAGTGAAGTTGGCTACAAAGAGCAGAGGTCACGGACCCCTGAGAAGAATTCATAAGAACACTTCACCATGCTATCTATCTAGTGAGTTTTACAGAGGAGTACCCTTCTTGATGATGAGAATTGAGAGCTCCTTGCATTTCATCTTCAGACAGTCAAAATTCAAACATCTTCCTTGCTCTGCACACACAAAAAAGGGTAAAATATAAAAGGTCAAGCTTCAGCTTCCAGATTAATCATCTTCCATAATTTCCTTCCCAGGCATGTCTTCTCCAGGACAAGAATCATTAAAATATTGCTAGAGGCTCAGTGCATGCCTTAGATGGACATTCAGGTGAAGTGAGCAGCGATAAAGGTGACCTGGTTAGAGGGGGGAAATTAGTAACAGAAGAAAGTGTCTGCTGAAATACTGACAGAGAAAATGCTGGCAAGCCTGGGAACTAGGCCTGGGAACCAGAAGTATTGTTGAGAAGTGCAACTGTCCTCTCTGAAAGGCACAGCCAGGTACCTAGAAACATGAAACACCCTGAGATACCACTGATAAACACAAAACCAAGGAACCACAACAGCCACTTATCATCTGATGAAAAATAATCTGAACACAGGGAAAACATCCTGAGAAAGTGAGACTTGGTAGCTGTCATTGGCTGTTTTATCTACAAGAAAAAGAAAACCATCTAGAAATAATTGCCTTGAGAGAACAGAAAACAAGATCTGTCGGCTATTGCGGGTGAAAAACAGAAATTAACAGCATCTGTTGGCTGCTGAAGCAGTAGTGTCCTATAATTCCCTTATTTATCTCTGATATGACTTAATTTTTATCCAAAACAAAACTTTTCTCTCCAAGAACTTCCCATGCTGCACATACTTTTCCTTTCCTAAACAGGCTGAACTCTTCACGCAAACTTTCTAAGAGATCTTAGACCCTCACCCAGGACAGTTTGGTTTGTCCTCCCATATCTGGGACGGTCTGACCCATTCTGAGACCTGTCTGATGAGCTTGATACTGGTATTAATGTAAATATTTGCATCATAATTATATTTCTGTGGTATTACTAGGAAGTTGGCTTCATTAGTGAAGTATTTGTAGTAGCCTGTAACAGTGTACACCTACTTGGTTGCTGCCATACTATTGATTGCCCCCAAGAATTTATAAAAGCTCAATAGATATTTTATATATATACATATATCACTCATATATATATATATATTTGGGTTATAAATCATAGGTATAGTTGCTAGCAGTGATTTTTGTGGAAAATGTAGTAAAGTAAAGAATTTAAAGTAAAAAGCCTCCATGCCCTAGAGTATTAAAGAAGCCTATGAACTCAGTCACAATCTCTAAATACCTATACACTGGGTAGCTCTTCAGGTTGTGACAGCAGATGTAATACTGAAAAAATGCTAAAAAGCTCTCTAGCAAAGCCAACTTGTTTAGAAAAGCAGGACAATATCTGGATGCTATTGCTCTTTTAAAATGAGCTGTAGAAGTCTGTAAGACAAGGCAGCAATAGTGTTTCAACAACAATTATTACACTTATTATTGTACTGTGAACCCTAGGAGAATTGACCCCATAATAAAGACCATCATCAGTGATGCATCTCACAGGTTATCAAAAAAATTTACCCATTTCAATTTTTCTACAGCATTTTCTCCTTTACGCAGTGTAACATAACTGTCACATCTGAACTCTAAGGATTGGACAATTAAATTTTAAAGATTTAACATTTTAAAAAGCTTAGTTGATACCATGTAACTAAAGACAAGTACCCAGTGTTGTGTTGCATCATCTTACAGCATCAGCCACTAGAGCAAATGAAAAATTTCAGTTTGCCCCTCAGAATACTTGCTTGTTCGAAGTGTTCTGATAAAATGCACTTAAATACCGAAGTATTTTGTTCTGGTGAGACTGAACAGAATGTGAGCAGTGTTTAGAAAATTACGATGATACATCAGGCTAGGAAGGCGTGGCAGAAGGTTGGATGTCTAATTCAACACTACATGTGCAGTAAAGCGGATGTTTCCCTTAATCCCAGGATTGGAGGTAGATTAGGGAACCTCCTTGTAGCTGTTTTATATAACACCATTTCTTCCTATACCTACAGGTACACTGCAAGATCCCCTTCTGGGACAAAGTGACCAAAAATTTCTTTCAGGGCAGGGCTAGAGACTGCCAATCCCTAGCTACCAACTCAGTTGAGTGTTAGATCTAAGGAAATGGAGTTAAAAACTAGAAGTGGCAAAAAGCATATGTGCACCCTTCCCTGTCATATTTACATGGGGAAACACCAGTACTTAAGAGGACAAAAATAACCCTCCTGCAACTATGTTAATCATGGTAAATCTCCCTACAACCCTTTGAACATTGCTGGAGTTCAAGTATGTTATTTAATTGTTACTAAACACACTAAATCCCAACCACCAGTTGTGCTGATGGAGGCAGACACTGGGAGCTGCCCCCAGGGCAGGCAGCTTCCATCCTTACCAGACTCCCAATTCCCAAAGAATTAACTTTGTCCCAAGTAAACTGACTATGTGACAAAATGTCAGGAGTCTGAAAACAGATCTATTTTTATCATCCGAGACACTGAAGAGCTTTTAGTCTGCACCTTAGAAACAAGCAGCAAATGGCCATGCTGTGAAAGACATGGAATGTCTCCATCACTTGTGGTAAAGCCAAGACACACGAAGAACATTGTCTGACCAACAAGCAGTGATGGAGGAAGGACCTGCAATGGAAATCCCTAACCTGCAATTACTCTGCAATTTACATACTCCTCTGAAGGAATGTTCACAATTCATAGCTATAACTAGATACAGCTTAATTGTGCACTATTTGTTACCTGTTCTTCTAATCCATGATTCTACTTCTCCAGGGCATGTTTTTTCCATCAGTGACTTGAGAACCATGGAGATTGCCAAAAAACTTATCATAAATCTACCCAAAAGTTTTCAGATAAAACATTACGCTTTGATCCCAGACATTTTGAGATATTCTACTCCTTTGCACGCCAGATGCTTGAGAAGGTGCTTATTTAAGCCATCCCTCTAGCAGCTCCACTTTATTAACTATCCTTTCTTCTTTAAGTCACCTCTTAAGTTCATGTTATCTTTAATGCTTGGACTTTCACACTTCACTTGGGAATCACAAAGCTCCCTGCTTAGGAGGATTACTCTTAGCATTTTATGAAGGAAGAACCTAAAAAGATCCTTTGTCAAGCTCCAAACACCAGGCTGACTCTCTAACCCTTCCTTTGTCTTTGAGTGGTTAGGTGGACACTTCCAAAATGGATACCAGCATTCTTGTTGCCCACAGCTCTTCCAGAGCTGGATAACAAGTGGTCTGGAAGACCTCTTCCTTTTTTTTTTTTTTTTCTTTCCCTTTTTCTTTTGCATTTGGGAACACCTTGATGTGTCAATTTAATGGCTTTCCTTTGTGGTCAGGCCTCTTGCTTGTTTGCATGAATCCTCCAGACACAAAACATAGCAAAAATTATTTTCCAATAAGAATATTGGTGTCATAAAAAGTCAAAATGCAGACAGAATCATTAAAGATTAAGCATCTTTATTGAATGCATATCCTTTCCTCCTCTCTACCCTGTTTTATATAGGCATTTTGGTAGAGTGGAGAAGTGAAACAGCTAAATATAAACCCCACATTTTCAATATTACCTTTCTCTAGCTAAGTCTGCACCCATCAAAACAAAGAAGTGACCTGTCATATTCAGAACCAGTCACGCCAATTTCCCTTTAAAACTTTAACACAGGCTCAGCAGTTAAACAATTGCTTTTTACTTTGGTTTGTTTCCATCGTTCTTTTGTGCCTCTCTTCGCTCTTCCAAAGACAGAGCTCCTGCTCCAGTACTTACACTAAGCAGAGCTTTAGAGGACCAGTTCTGGAGTCTCTTTGCATACGCCTACAGGGCGGGGAGCAGTGTGGGCTCCTGCTGGGCTGATAGGAAATGAGCCAACTCTGATCCAGAGACAGTGGAGGGAAGGCAAAGTCTGAACCATCATCCTGCCTCCCAGCACAGTTAATATTCTCTGGTACTATTCTCCTCACCTGAACAGCAAGAGTTTCATATGAAGTGTTCATCTCTTTCATGTGATGAGGAAGACTGATTTACAAAATACATCATATTTGACAACATCTTCTTCCTCTGTGCCAACTGTTCCAGTCTCCTCTCTCACCATTTCTGTCATGTCCTACTTGGAGTGTGTGAGGTTAGAAAGAACTAAGATGCAATTGCTAAGGTTTGCACAAAATAGTTTGCTAACTACCAATTAGTAACTTTACATTTACATTGAATGACTTCAGTGGAGGTTTTCATGTTGTAATAGACACAGACCTGGTTCATTTGCCCTTCATTATGAAAGGATTTTAAATTACACTTCCTGAAAATACAGCTTACTGAGACAGATCCCCTTCTCAAAACATCAAGTGGAATGTTTTCTGTTGCTAGATACACTTTAAAGGTCAGCTTAGAAGTAATGAAAAATACTGCTGCTCTATGAATTTTCAGAAATTTCAGAGAATAAAAATGCAAGAAGTGTTGCAAAACCCACCTAAAATAAACAGAGCTGCTAAAATGTTGTCATTATTGAAGGAATGTTTTTCACTCTCTGGTTTTGGCAGAAGTGAAACAGTCTATAAATGTTGAAATAACGTCTGGCTTAGGAATAGCAGCAGGCTCTTCCAAGGCTTTTGTGTTACTAAGCTGAGCAGGGAAACGTAGGTTCCACACATGGCTCTGAAAATCTCCATCCCAGTTACACAAAAGGGAGATGCACAACAGTGCTGACCATTGCCCTGCCTGGGTTTTCACACCCTCTCTGCAATTCATGAAGCCAAGCTGGGCACACAAAAAATGCAGAAACGAGCACAGCCCACGTACATAATGCAGTGAGTAGGTGGTATCTGTTCAAGGCTCTGGAGGAGCTCAAACAATACATCCCTCTGAGCATTCTGCTGCATTTTGGTTCATCAGTGCCCTGAAAAGGCAGTGTGACAATAAGGGATCCTCCAGCATTCAGGCATCATCACCTGCATCACAAGGACATGCTTTGTCCAGTGAAAAGGGCAGATTGCACAAGCCAGGCCCAGACCAAGGACCAGCCCACGACTCCAGTCTGCTTCTGCACTGGGATGGAGTCACATCCTTTCCCTCTCCCCTGGTCTCAGGAACCTCCTGCTCTTGGAAGACAAGTTGAGAGCAAGCAAAAGCCCAACCTATCTCCTCCACCAGTCAGAGCAGAGTCCCTGAAGATGAGAAATGAAGATCTAAATGCTCATTAGTCTGTATTGAGGCCTCAAACCTCAAATACTCTACACTACTCATGACTGCCTCTTCCAACAATGTTTCCAGGAAAATGAAGACAGAGTTTTGGACATTTGTTTTCGGTTTTGTTTTTTTCTCTTTTTTGTCCAGGAAGGCTAGAAATCAACTCAATATACACGGTATGTAATGTAAGTGTCTGGATATAAGCAAAACCTTTCCTAAACCTCTCACAAAACTTTCTGCAGATTTTGAGAAGTCTCCTAGTCAGGTCAGTCCTAGAAAAACTTTGAAATTTGTTAGTAAGCAAATGAGAGCAGCTCTGGTGAAGAGACAGCTCTATAGCAAAGCCTGGACTCACAGATTTTTACTGCACCATCTCTGGGTGTCGAGGAAAAACGTTCCAGATTTCCCACCAGTCACCAAGGATGAACCACTCCTCATCAGACGAACTCCACAATCTCAATAGACACATGTAAATCTCCCAGGGACACCTTTTTAGTCCTTGGGAATCTAGGATTTTAAACTGAAAGGAAGGAAGTTTAGAGGAAGGAGTACAGGATGTGAGAAACTGAGGGTAAGCTCCAGTGCCACAGCACCCTCAGCGCTCACCAGCATCACCACACCCCACTTCAGAGCCCATGGTACAGCATCAGGATCCCTTGGCCAAGGGTTGACCATGCAGCAAGGAATGGCTGTTATGGCCCACAGCTGGTATTTGGGTCTCTCAGATATACAGAGCAGCTGCTTTCTCTCTAGCCAGGGTCTTCACAGCTACGTAAATCAGCTCCAGATTCTGCTTCAAGATTTTGGAACCTAAGGCTCAGATTACAGGCTGCAATGTCAGTAAGAAAACAGCAAAACCAATGCAGTGAATCTACACTTCTCTTCTCTAGACCTGCTACTGCAGCTGGTGTGACCCTCACCTTCGGATAAAGGTATTCTGACACTCTTGGTAATTGGACTCTGGAGCAGCTTCACTGTTGCATACAATTACTGGGACTGTTTGAGGAGGTGTTAGCACTCCTGTACAGAACTGGATTTCAGGACAGGTCTTTTGCTGGTCACAACCACCAGCACAAACTTGGCCTCTGAGGTTTAACACTTTCTAACATGCCATTTCTGCCTGAGAATTACATATAGTTTACTAGAGCCCTACTAACATGAGGTCAGTATTCTGCTAGGTTGCTCTTACAAAGAATCATCAAGTTGTTTATACCAGAAAGTGGGAGCCAGAGAAAATACTGTGGAGTTAGTCACACAAATGGTTCAGAAAAGCACATGAGGATGAACAGTGTGCTGGAGCAGAAATTTCAATGGGAAAGGAGCATAATCCCAACTTCTTTTGTGATGTGGTATAAACATCATGACTGAAACCACTGGTTTGGTAAGACCTTAAAGACTGCTGCCACAGTTTGCTGTATGGAGTGGAATGCAAAAACCCTTGTGGGAGAGGACTTTATTTCCTTCTAGTACTCATCTTCATGTGAGGTTCCTTTGATTTACCAGTTCATGACTAACCCTCTTCTCTAACAGTCACCTGATTTGTTCACTCTCAGCTGCTGCTACCAACTCCTCTTCCCTGAGCTGCTAAATTCCGCATTGCAAAAGGCTTGAACACCCTTGAATGAGAATTAGCTAATACTACATGAACACCACAGGATGCACATGTGGTTACAAAGCACCTTGTGGCACCAGGACCAGAGGACTGATGTCTCCAAAACTGCCCTCTGGAAGCAGGCACAGGAAGTAACAGGAAGAAAAGCAAGGTGTTTACCTCAAACAAAAAAGGTGCAAAAGCAGAAAGATCATTTTGTGGGTTGTTTTGTCTTTCAAATGCAAGAGCAGCAAACAATTTTATTTTTTATTAAGATAAAAGTAGGTTTTGAAATGGAAACATTACTAACCTTAGTATATCAATCTAACTGCCCTGGGTCAGTAGTTGCCCCAACTGGGCCCTCAACTAGCCCAAGGCAGTGTTCACGTGCATTAAAAAATAGGTTGTAGTAACAAGAAGTCCTTTAGAAATAAATTATGCTGATTGTCACAGCTCCAAGATGAAGTTTTTTCCGTCCACATGCACTGGAAACTCCAGCAGGCTAAGCTCTCTGCACTCTTCATTCAGCTGCTGTTCCAAGTCTTTTTCTGCAGAACCCACACGAATACCACAAACTCAACAGGCACATTTTCAGCATTCCTATAATAAGGCTCAGAATGAGCCATCAGATTAAAGAGATTATGACCATTCCCACACAGACAGGAAAAGCAACTTTAGCCCCTTTGGCTGGGAGAATCAGATGATCCCTCATCCTTGCTTAAGACATTATCCAAGATCTCTTTCTCTGTGTGCTTCATCCTCCTGTTAGTCTGCAGCTAAAACCCCTTGCATTTCCAGACACATTCTATTTGCATTTACAGCTCTGCACATGCTAAGCAATTCCTCTCCATCTTCACATCTCTGGGTGTTTTCGTTGATAAAGAAGAGATTCATCTGGCATCTCAGATGAAGATATTTTCCCTTTACACACAACAGTTTGTCTCCATATCTACTTGCTCCAGATTTCCTCTGCAGCTTGTAGAGGCTACAGTTAGGTTTGGGATGTGTTTCACTGAATGCACTACTCAGCCAAATCACACCTATTGCTTGTGCCTAGTACTGGTTGAATGGAGTCTAAAGAAACACTTTAGCCAGGCACCTGCAGCTACAGACCCACATTGACTTGCAGCTGTGTAATGTGTGTGTAAATTACACATGATGTACAGCTGATAGGAGATCTCTCCTCCTTAAAGCTCCTGCCTAACGACACACCAATACAAATAAAAGTATAGAAGACGCAAAGAGAAAAAAGTCAGAATCAAGTTGATAGCAAGTACAACCTCAGCATATTAAAAAGCAAACACATGAAATTTTACATATTTCCCTCACTTACTAGCAATTGCTTTGATTTTTGCACACCCAGCTGGAGGAAATGGAGTAAGTGGACATGGCAAACAGTTTATGCAAAAACGCAGTCATAGCAAGGTGTCCTTAACGAATTCCATAGTTAAAAATAGTATGGAAATACTGCAGATCAACTAGCCTTCCTAAAAAACACCTACTGCAGCAATAGTGTTTAAAACCAGTAATGACCAGGCTTTCTTCCAAGGGCAAACTGAAAACAACAAACTGCACATTTCAAGAATGTTTTTCTGCAAGAAAAGATAAGAATGTAGGAGCCATACCCAAAAGCTGAACTCCTACTTCACTATAACTGACAAACACTGTGACCTATTTCATCCAAAAATTTTGAATGGAATGTGGCTGAATAAGGGATAAGCTTTACCTCACTTATTTCTCAACCAGTTTATGATTCTTATTCTTGGTTTTATGTACTGAGTTACAATCAATTTGTCAGGACAACTCTGTAATTTCAGCTAGAGCAAATGTCAGGCTTTGGTGAAGAAGTGATGGCTGGAGACACCCCCAGCTGACTGAAGTCACTCAGCTGAACCACCCCACTGGCCTGAACCCCCAACCATCTGCTCAAAGTTTACATGAAAGGGCAAATTTTATTACCCTTCACCTTGGAGTTTGCTACAAAGCTCTATGCAAAGGAAAAATGATTCAGCTACAAGGGGTAACAGTTGATCAGAAAGTTTTCTAATTACAGCAAGAACCTGAAGACTACAAGTAGTCACAAAACTATGTGCCCCATTTAGTTACTGTAAGAACATACTAAGAAAGAAAAATGAATTCACCAGCCATGGAAGTGCCTGGCAGCCTTATAATGTGTTTACATCAAAAAAGCACATCCTACTTCAAATCAGAAATCAGTTCTGGTAAGTCTTACTGTGTCCTACACATTAGATTACATCAAGAAATCACTTTTCCCATCTAATTTAAAAAACAATTGGATAACAGGAGCTTAAGTGATATATCTTTGGGGATGGAAGGAGTACATGGAAATTTTGTACTGAATAGTTGAATAAAAATCAAGTAAATCACTGAAACAAACAAGGCAAGTCAAACAAATCTTTCAATTTTTGCTTGACATTCCAATAGTGATACCCCTTCCAGGTATCAATGCAAGTTGATAGCAGCTTGTTATAAATTTCTGCCCAGACTCCTTTATCAGGCCTCCCTCTCACAGACATGGGGGGGGGGGGAATAGATCAAAGAAACATTACCAAGTGAAAAACAAGTCACAGAAAATTAATGACAAATCCTTGAGAACGTGCTGAATAGAACTTGAATGGAATCTACAGTCTTGCTATTTCTACCCCTTAGAAAATATCTAACAAGCTTTGAACACATAAAAGCAATCCTCATCCTCTGAAGCTCAAAACCAAAAGAGTACAATAGCCATTTTGGGAAGCAACTGATCAAGAATTCTCATTGGTTTATTATAGAGATCTCTACTTCCATCAAGTTATTTTGTTTTCCATTTTTCTAACTATCCCATCTTAAAAACCAACACTTCAGACCTGCTGAGATAAAATCCTCAAAATCTTGCAGCTGCCTCTAGCCATGAATGACAACTTTTTCTCATATATACACACATACATACATATATATAAGCATATACCCAAACAATTAACACTTGAAATCTACACTCTTCTCTGTATTTCTTACACCACTTACCAATAATTCATATGCTGTTAAGGAACATGCGTTTTAAGATGCATTATTTGTGAAACAGCTGCCAAGAAAATGCACTGGTTTCCCCTTCAGAAATTTCTTCCTAGCAATTACTACTAGAAAGAACAACACCTTTTGGAGGCAGATTAAGGTTGACTCAGTTCTAAGATAACCTGCAGATGTCAACCTCAAGAGTTCAACTAAGCAGCTTTTGTCACATAGTGAGTATGTTGTGAGGAATGCAATGAGGAAAAAAATACACAAGTGACCCAGAAACCCTGGGAATGCTTTTGAGTTCCTCTTAGGGAAGTGTAAGCCCACGTGCTATCTGCACATCAGCAAACCTCAAAATTCTGATGCCAACTTCTCCAGTTAGAGAAGCCTTATTTCAGCAGGTTTAAGCCATTTCTCTCCACAGAGCATTTTATACTTACGCAAAAAGTGTTTTTCCAGTAAGGCTATTTCCAGGTGACCTTTGACCTCATTCAGTCTGTCAGCCTCTGTTCTGTTATAATCCTGGACTCCTGAAGCCATGACGATGGTCCCTGGACCAGCCTATAAGAAAGCCAGAACACAGCTTAAAGTTAAGAAGCACTTTTCTCTCTCTCTCTTTTTTTTTTTTTTTGGTTATTTAAATACATCAACTGATTTCTGGAGCAGTAAAGAAACAAGCCTGTGAGAAACATATACACAACAACTCTGAATGCCTCTTTCAGCATCAGATTACCAAAATAAGTGAATGAGAGCTAATCAAATGTGAGTTCACAGCACATATTTCGGCAAACCTCGGGAAGTCAGCAAAAACAATTTATTTCCCACCACCATATTATCAGTTCTACTGTATCATCATCTGAGCCTTTCATCTGCTTTATACTATCCCTCTCCTCTTCCCATAAAATGAATGGCCAATGCAACACACTTGACATATAAAACTGTGAAGATAGCAAAAGTAATGATCTTCTAGATAATTACTGAGCTATTGGAAAACACATATTGTATATTTTAATATTCATTTATGGAATGCGTAATTCTCAAGACCACAGTCTCTCAGCAAGGAAGGGATTCCTCACTCCCCCACTGCCCCATTACTGCAGAAGGATGTTGTCAGTGCCCAGGAGCTCACCCCGGCAGGCTAGGAGAGGGGGAAATCAGAAGATGGCATGCCTTAACGGATTTACCACTGTCCCTTGAATGATCTCAGCAGAATACTGAAAATGCTGGAGAAAGCAGGAATTAAAAAGCAGTTTGATTAGTTAGTGAGACCAGTGACAACCACCACCTCCATGAAGTAAACAGAAAAACCCCAAGCTCACACAGCAGAAAGCAGGTGATGCCTTCTTTCTCTGGGCATTTTCAGACAGCAGGGAAAAAGGTGGGTGAGGGCATCTCCTGGGTAATGGTTGTTCAGCACTTGTGTACAGCCCCCACCTGGTATGAAAAATCTGTCAAAGAGAATTACAGGAGCTTCTCCAGCAGTTTATACTCAAATCCAAAGTGATAGATTACAGAAGCCTACATCTCAGAAAAGATCTCAAGACAAAAAGGAATTTATTTACTTATTCTGACTACTCCCCACTCCTTGTCTGAACCCTGAAAACATACAGGAACTGCACTGCTTTCAAACATCAGCTTGCATACATTTAACCATGACAGCCTAAATAACATACATTTATAAACTCAAGTAATCTACAGGAGACATTCAATTAAGACATTTTCTGGGTTTTACGAAAGATGCGCAGAAAGCTTACTGACAGCAAAGTACTTTCACAGTTGGGATCAATTTGCAGTTCCAAGATAAAACAGTGTGGAAATACCTATTAAACATCTGTTTTCTTGCTTGAATTGAACAGATGCTGAGTTAAGCCTCAGAATTTGTCTATACAGGCATATTAGCATGGTGTAGGCAGTTACTGCCCAGAATTTACCTAGCACCAACTCCCCACCTGGGCTTGCTCAATACAGTGCCAAGCAGAAATGCTATTTCCAGTCCCCTAAGCAGCACCACCCACACAGCACTCTGTCAACGCTGCTGGCCCTGAAGAGGAGCAGAAGCTGTGAGCTTAGCAGCAGCCTGGGGCTACTTCCCATTTTGGAGCAGGCACAAACCATGCCATAGCAGAGACAGACAGATCCCAGGGCAGTCCTCACATGGGGAGCTGCAGCACAGCATCCTCCTCACCATCCTCGACACCTCCCAGCCACTCCTGCCTTGAGCCAGGGAGGCGCAGTGAGAGATGCCATTTGCAACTGCTCCAGCCACCGCACAAGCCTATCAGAGCCTGTTAGATGAGCACAGGATGCCAATTAACCTCTGTGTTGATCTCTTATCTACAGAGCTGGGTTGTATTTGTTTACACTGCAAGATTTAGTGCTATCACTTGGCAGACACTTGGAGAGAGCCCCGAGGAGGACGGTGTGGCTGAAGCCAAACAGCAGCACCCTGAAACACACTCCACAGGCAGGCAGTGAGGGAAGTGTTAAAATACAGACTGCTGCTCGGGTATTAATGCACGGCTTCCTGTATAGGATACCCACATCTGGCACAAAGGGACAATCTCTGCTCCCAGCATGCAGGAGTTCACAGGGAGCTGAACTGTCTGAAGAAACAGTGCCACTGCTTACAAATAAATAAACTGATAGATAAATAAATTCACGTGCTGGTCAAAGAGCATGATGCTGTACTCAAAAGGAATGTGCCTGGACTCTGGGCATCAGCCTCATGCTTACACAGCAGCTGATTCCCACCCCAACCCCAGGGAAGGGAAAGGAGCACAGAAACTGAAGTGAGGGACAGGAGGAAAAAGAAAGGGGCTAGTAAGTATCTAAGCATATTCAAGTTTTCATCCTCATTGAGGATACTCAAGGTATTTCATCCAAAGATGTGCTACAATTCAGAAATCCATCTAGAGAACCAGCTCTGCTTTTGCTTCTCCAGAGATGTCGAGTTGACAATTAAAGCCCAGGATACCTTAACTGTGCCTCTGAGGAAGAAGGAAAGAGAAAGAGGTGCATAGCACTGGGGAGAGTGACCCCAGCTAACATGACTCATTCTTAGAGCTTCCAAACATGTTTATCTGCTAAAGCACTGGATCCAAGCAGCCTGACATCCACTGACTGGTTAAAAATCAGATGGTGCACATCTTTAAACTAGCTACAAAAGGTTACAATGACCTTCTAACTTAAAATAAAAAAAGAAGAAAAAATCCACTGAGTTAAAACATAAGACTGCTCGCTAAGAATACTAGGAGCAAGATCATGTAATTATAATGTAATTATAAAATGGTTTATTAAGATACACAGTGACACAAGCTTGGTGGTGCACCCAATTTCCAAAATTAGCATCATCACAACATTTTATGACTACCATTTAGAAGCATTCAGAAAAACTGCGCATGCTCAGGGAGACATTGAAGTAGATGTCTCTTTCTGTCCCAGGAGGTTTTTTTTTCCCACACTAACACACTTAAGAAAACAAGAAATAAGGTCTCTACATTTGCTGAAGGTCAACTGCCTGCCTCTGAATTCAAAAAAGTCCCTCTGTCTGACACTAGCATATCTAACTTAATTCACAAGTTAACAAAATCCTTGTATTAATTCCAGTGTTTTCTGGGTAAATGTTTCTCCTCTCTGCTGCCTCTGTGGGACAGCGTTGGCACTCAGGCTGGATTAACTACACTGCACTGTACATGTCCTTTCTAGTTCCTGACTCACAGTAAAAGCCTTGAAGGCTTCCACAGATTTCTGCTTTTCCTTCTGCCTCTCTAGCTTCGACAGTATTTGACACAGGAGCCCTCTTAAAATGCTGGCAATCGTTATTGCTTAGCCAAGACTATGTGCAAGGCCTGGCAGTGCCCAGGAAGACAGAGAAATGCCCGAGGTGAATGTGCAGTCAGAGACACAGGGGTTAAAGGCACATTTCTGATGACAACAGACTGCCTGTAACCCATTAGCAGAGTCCAGGGTTGCTTCTCCAAGCCACATCCAGCTCAGGACCTAAAATCCACATCTCCCCACAAATGTGTTTTTCAAGCTGTCTGCAGTTCAGGCTTTTCATAACAGCACCTCCTCAAAACTCCTTCATCCTGCGAGCCCTGGGACTTTGTTCTGTATGCTGCCACTCCACTGTACAGCCACAGAAAGGCTCCAAGTCACCTCCTAACTAAGCAGATGTGGATCTGTCCTCTCCAGCTGCAGCACAGAATATCTTCAGTATCACACAGAAATACAACTTTCCTATTTTCTGCTTCTAATTTCCTTCCATAACATCATGCGTATATGGATTATTTTTCTCAGGGAATATCTGACAAAATTGTGGTCTCACTTCCAAGTTTGTAATTACATTGGAGAGGAGCAGTTCTCAAACACAGAGGATGGGGAGCAGTGAAGACAACATGCCAACCCCAGGGGCAAAACCATCCACTCAAGTCACTCCTCAGGGCCCAGAAAGTAGCTGGGACACAACACAGGGAAGAGGTAGTTTGAAACAGCAAATTTTAACTGGCATTCATTTGAGGAAAAAAGAGGAGGGGGGAAGTTCCAGCCTCCTGAGTTTTTCATCTGAGACCTCATGTATATTTTCTTACTTCAAATTATGAAAGGGTTCCCCATGAATGCTGCATTTACCTGCTGTAAGAAAAGAGAAAACTCAACAACAGTGCTTAAGAATGAAAGCATCTGCATGAATAGTTAATCCTTAGTAGCTGTTCTTGGAAGCATACCCATACTGGCAGGCTCCTAAAAAACAGCTATATTCTACATAAATTTTAAAAAGTCTAGTCCTAGCCGGGTTTGAAGATTTTAACTTCTTAACTGTAATGTCTGCACCATGCTTTATACCTTCCAATCACTGTAAATGAGATGACCAATACAGAACACATTGGCATGTGTCAGCAAAAACCAAGCTGTACTGCAACAGCAATTACGTTAATGTTTTCTGTACCACAATAACTCAGATTTAATCCTAGCACACTGGCAGGGAACTTGCATAAGTAGATTAGACTGCTTTCAGTACAATATGCCAGATACAAGAGAGCTTTGACTTGCAATTCTCACTGCCAGGTTAGCGCCAGCATCTACAGGTTTAAACAGTTTGTTCTTTTCCCCCCTCAGGGAAGGGGATGTGATCTCCTCTGCACCACGTTCATTCATACATCTGCATGTAGAACTGGATCTTGCCGCCCCTTCTGTAAAAACAGGAATGGTGGTGTGGAATAAAGAGGCCTTTAATTACTGCACAAGCAACATTATCTCAATTTCTAATGTCACAACAAATCAAATGCTAATTGATTTGGAATGGACCAGGTTACTCCCTCTACCTATTTCACAACTGTGGTGTTTTTACAAAACAATGCAGAAACAGCAGCGCTGCATGCAGTGTCAAATGTCCTTGTCTTAAAAAAACCAAAAACCAAAACCAAAGCCAAACAACCACCTACGGTAAAGAGGGAACGAAGGAAGAAATCTAGGGAGCCATTCAGGAGTTGAAAGAGATGTTTAGCAAAGAGTTAAATTTGTTAACCAGCACTGCTGTCTTGGCAATGATCTGATCACAGTGTCCAAACACCCACAGGGACCTAAGAAAATATCTGCTATTCAAGGCATATCACGTAGCTGAGGCACTTAAATATGAAAGGGGGGAAACCCACACAAGCAATCAACCAGCCTGTAAGCTGAGTCCAAACTAGTTCAAATTAAGACACCTTTTGCACAAAAATTCTCAGAAACCACAGAAAATTCAAAGGAAAATATAAATCCTTCAATATCCAGAGACCTCCAACCAGGAGCTAGCTGTGTGCTTTACCCGAACACAGGTTGGGATGTTTATTATTGAACTAAATAGGTAAAGCTCATAGTTTTAAGATAAAGAATATGAAATGCCCTCATCTGGCCATCCTTTCTTTATTTCTACAGGGTGTAAATTTTACATACGCGACTTCAGTAAGGCACATGAAGTGCTGGGAGTGAGTGCCACTGCAGAATGCGTGGCCTGGGACTGAACATTCACTTCATTTGCTGAAGTGCAACAGAGGATGATGCTCTTCCTGACAGATGGTCAGGGCTCTGCAATCACCAGCTTTTATGACAGGGCTTTTTACTCTGAAACCTCCATTTGCATCAAGTTTTTGCATACGCTTGTCAAGTCCAGATACATACCTAAAGAGGCACCTCATGTGCACATTTTTAAGTGCACTGCAAACCTGTGAGGCACAGAAGGGTCCTTCACTCACATGACTGCACAGTGCTGTTCTAGTAGACAGAGATCTATCCTTACTGCCTCCATAAGGATTAATACACCAGACAGGGGCAGGGGGAGGGAAGCAGAGAAGGGCAGGGACGAAGTCTTTGATTAGGGAATGCCTGACAGGAAAGATGCAGTTTGAAGAGGACTACAACTCTAATTTTGTATGCCTATGTTCAGTTCCAAACCACCAATCTTGCTTTCTCAAGACCACGAGTTTTGTACCCAGATTTCAACTGAAACAATGAAGGAACAGAAGTGGAAGCACAGAACAGTCACATCTGTCTGAAAAGACATGCAGCCTAACTTCCATTTACAAAGAATACTTGCATTGGTTTTTGTGTGCTCTCAAGAGATTCCCAAAGGTATTAAACAGGAAGAAACCAGTAAGACTTGGCCTTCTCATGATCAGTGTAATACAAGTATAATACTAAGTTGTTTATAGAGCCTATAAAAGAAAAACACCCTGTAAAAGCAATTTAAGATATGAGTTTTAGACACTGAATTAAAACCAATTCAAGCACAATTCAACTATATAATCTCAGTACGAAAAAGACAAATAATTCAGAATTGCATTGTTCACACAATTTCAGCCACCACTTTAATATTGATTTAAACATATAAGCAATTCTTTCTTTAATCTTGGCACCTCTGCAGCACAGGGGATTATTTCTTCTCCCTTAATTTTACGCATGGGCAGCAGTGCTTAGTGGGCAGATGCCTGTGAGGGCCAACTGCTAATCCCTCAAAATTCCCATCTGAAATTTATCCCTCAAATGTCAGACCTCTTTCCCCTTACCGATTTGCTTATTTTGCTCAGATTTGTAACGCAGCTGCTACTCTTAAGCTGTTCCAGCATCCCACTGGTTTGGAGCTCCCAAACATCAGGAGTGGGGCAAAACAAGTGTGATGTTGTTGCTGCTTTCCTCTCTCCCTTTCTGCCTGATTTTAAAGAACTGCAATCAACTATATCCTAAAGACTTAGATCACAACAGCCTGCTGCAGTGATCTAAGTAATTGGCCAGAAAGCAGTGTTTCTCCAAGTTCCCTTCTCAGTGCACAACATTTTCAAAGAACAGAGACCATCACTGCAGATGTTCAGCTGTTAAGGCTTTATAACTATTCAAAACTGTAGGTTTACCTTGCTGTTCTCTCTGCTACCCTCCATACCATCCTGGAGCTACTATTCCCCTGAAGAAATACAGAAAATAGTACCTGGAGTTTAAGGCAGATCTTTCTGTAGCATCTAGCTCTGCCATCCAGACACTTCTGATGAAATACAAAGGGCATCTAATATGTACCCACAGATAAACATAAAGCCTTAAGTTTGATGAAAATAAGCCAGTATTAACCTATAAAAAACCTCACAAAATATCACACTGGAAGGGCCGCAGCGGAGATTGGTTCCAGTATACACAATACTTACATCTTAACAAATGACAGATGTCTTCAGTAGAATAAGAGCAAAGGAATGGCATTTAACAGACTTCCTTGTCTGAGAAGCTTGAGGATTTACATATAACAGACTTTTTGTGACCAAAACATGCTCTGTCATTACCACCTGTTTGTTTCATGATCACAGGAAAAACATTCTGGCAAAAAACCTCTCCATAAACAGGACTAGATATGGTACCATACAAGCCCACTTTAAAATTTAAAAAGTTAATAGCTACAGAACTGGATACAAGCTGCCAACCCCAAAAGAGATGCATGAGCACAAACAGTTCAAAATCTTTTCGTTTACGATTTCCTGTGAGCAAGTCCTCTGCTCCTAGAAATGAGTCTTCAGACAGCAGTGTGATCATATTTTGACGATAAAAACTGCACAGTAAGTTTTCATAGGTTGATAAAAATTCTGACTTCCAAGTCACTTCTATAATAAAGTTAAACAGACAAATCTAAATTTACACTGTAGCCCTCCAAGCTCATGGATACACAGACATTTTTTTAACTGTTAAAGAAGGACTTTATTTTACTTTTTTAACCAATATTTAACTTTTCCTGAAGCAGCATCTTTGAAAAAGGTAGGTCTGCTTTGGTGCTTCTGCTTACAAGCACTGAAATGATTTAGCATCGCCTTCATAGGTTTAAACCAGCTGTAATAGCATGGAAGCATTACTGGACACAACACTGCAGTGGAGAAGGAGGTGGTGTGACCCTCTAATACTAATAAAGCAACCAGAAGTCTTATCCTTGAAGCCCTAGACAGTGCCATCTGAGCAAATCTGAGCTCCTCAGACTAAAAGGTTGTATTTTCTTTTTCACATGTTCATTAGTAATTCAACAAAACAAATAAAAACCAGAGAGCATTCAGAAGCACATCCAAAGTTAACAAACCTGTCAACTCACAGCATTTAAAATTGGAAGTAGGGACACGGAACCCTAATATTAAGAAATTAATTCATCTTTCCACAAAAAACAAGCAAGCCTATTACTGGAAAGTTACTTCCTAGCCCACAAATCTTCAAGTGTTACAACCATAGTACAAAGATAAAGAATTAGTATTTTCTGTTCTTTTTTTGCCTAACAACTATAAAACACAGTATATAACAATACTTAAATCAAGTACTTACAGGGTCTCTCAGCTCTTCATTGTCTCGAGCTGATCGAGGTATTTTCATCGGGATTTCATCTCCACATTCAGTGTCTGAAGCATTTGGAGACTCTGCTAAATCGAGGAACTCATCTCTCTTGTGACCTCTGAACCTTATTTTGTCCAACTTCTTTAGCATGTTCAGCACTGCACTTTTCTGCTTTACCTTAACATGACGGTTGGAGTCTCTGCAAGATCAAGAAATCAAGAGCATTTTAGAAAGCTTGCAATAAATACACACATTGCTATTACTAACTACTCCCAACCATCTTTTAAGTGCCCTTCTGCCACTGGAGGAAAAACGTGCTGCAGCTTAGCTTTTTAACAGGCATTTTTTTCCACAGTGTAACAGATGCATGAGTTGTTTTACAGTAGATGATCATTTACCATCATCCCAGACCATCATGGCCTCTTTCTCCTGGCAGTTTTTAAAGGAAGTCAGAATAGGTAACAACCTGCACTCCAAAGAAAAATTGGGAAGTCAGTTCCTAACAGGTTACTTGAAACAAAATTTACTTTAGCAGATAAGTCGTTCTTTGATTTGTGATGCTTCTAATCAAAGACAGGAAAATCCACTAAGCTTCACAACCAACTTCTAAATTCCCAGAGAAACCAGAGCAAAAGAGTAAGGATGCTATCATATCTCCCTACTTCCTCAGGCTAAGAAAACAGAAAGTACCAAGGGTTTACCGAAGAAAGCCACAGACAAGCAGAAGATCTTCCCAAAAATTAGAGACTGTTGAAACAGACCACAAATCAAATGTACTACTAAAATCCTTAAAATTACCACAACTGGCAATCTCATATACCCCTGAAATCATACTGAGAGAAACACTTTGCTTTTCAAAAGACAACAGAGGAAAGCCTAATTTATGTACGTAAACTCATTGTAATGGTAGCTTCCCAAGACACTGCACTGCATAATTTCTGATTTAAACCAGACTTGCCAAACTGGTCCCATTCAATGAATCACACGCTGTACCAAAGGTCTCAAGCTCCATCGTAAAAAAAAAAAAGCCAAACAAAACAACAAACACAAGAGTTAGTTCCTTGATCCTGTCACTCCAGTGAGCTCATGCTCTGGCAGGTTATAACAAAACAGCCACAATTATCTCAGCACACAGAAATCCATTTGGAGGATGATGCTATGCTCTAGCAAATTGATTTTTTAAAATTTACTTTGAGGCACTTGCTCCTGTTACTACTCTTCTGTCCTCTATGGTCAACTCAACCATCCTCTTCATTTGAAGTCGTGCTTAGCTTCATGGCACATCATCCCAAACACTGGGGTGAGATGAAAGCACAAAGGTAAATTCAGACACATGTCACTTTAGGAGTAAAAATAAAGAGCAAAATAGAAAAACGTTTTGCTATCACAGCCTTTGCACCTGAGGCAATTCTCACCTCCTAGGACAAACCTCTTTTCAACAGAGCTCTTCAACTTTCCCTATGGATTCTCTGCTTACCCTAACACTTTTGCAATGACTATCCACACCAAGTTCAAACCAGATCATTCCCTTCAAATACATCTTAGTTTGCACCTTTGCCAAGGTTTACTAGCACCCTTCAATTAAACACAGAATTTTTAAACTAATACAAATCCCTTACAGTAGACCTGGCAAAACAATCCCACAAAATTCTTCCTTTATCAGAGACGCTTGAAGTTGCAGCCCTGTGTTTAATCTATCACTTAAAGAGAGTCACTTGTGGTAACTCACACCAAGGTTATTTTCTAAGAACAGCTTTTCTTTGAAGTTCTTTTACTTGTCAAAGCTAAGTTTAAAATAGAAACACTTCTTGCTCATTCATTGACTATTTGATGAAGAAACTTGTCAGCTATCAAATCCAGAAATATCTCCAGGCCTTACTATTAATAGCAGCTAGGGAACAAATGGTATGAGGGAAGTTTAAACCTCTGATAAGCACCAGCACAATTGTATCACTCTCCCTCCCATCACAATGTTCTACATCTATGTTCGACCAGTTTTACATACCATATAAGAGACCTACAGCAAAGCAGCTGTAAACCAAATCCCATCTGTTCATCATCCATATCACTGCTAATGATACAGCAATGCATGGAAATAATAAAGCATGGTAGAGTGTTACTTCTTTTCTGGAATGGCTGGCAGCCATCAGCCGATAACAACGGAGGACAAACATGTATCCCATGCCTTCTCTATCCCTCTTAGGGATGGAGCAGTTAGTGCAGATGAGCACTGCTGTGCTGTACAGAAACAGGAGCCTCAGCATTCTCCTCTTCACACCACATTTATCCACTGCTCTTCAAAAGCCAGGCTGGATCTGGACATCTTTTATAGCCTGGCATATCCAGCACTTCCATGGATGGTTCAAGATCAGAAGTCAGCTTTCTCTCCCCTTTGCATAGATTCACACTCATTTATCACACAAAAGAAATGGGAAGCATCAAAAACATCTTGAGACCAGGAAATCTCCCTGATCATCAAGCTGTGAATGAAGACTGAAAAAGCCACGAGGACAGTGAAAAGGCCTATTGGCATAACTGCCAGGGATGGACACCATTTGGGAAACTGAAATCCTAAGCTCCATTCTCATCCTAGGATTGTTCATGCATTTCAGCCCTAGGTCACAGAATAACCTGGCTATCAGATTACCCATGAACACATTTATGGTATTTTTTTACTCACAAAACTTATGACTTACCCCTACATGTTACCAAAAATACAAACCTTTCTTTAAATCACTCCACTGAATGGAGTCAGCTAAAATTCTGAGGCTAGCAAAACAGACATGTCATGAGGGTCAATATTTTTAAAGGATTATTCAGCAGTTTGACCATTAAAAGAGAACATAATAAAGAACCACATTCCAAGGCATTTCTTAAGTGCTTGAAGTAAAAGAAGCTGTTACATAAAAATATCTTCTCAGTTAAAATTTAAAAATAATAAGATCATTTTGTCTAAAAATTGTTTTGCGTGTACCAAGTTCCCAAATTACTTACAGTTACATTACATTAACTTAAGCAAAAATGTAAGCTTGCCAACATGCTCCTATAAAATCTCATTATCTGGCCTCCAGCCAAATGCTGGATCTAAGACAGGCTTTTTATGTCAGCAGCCTGTTCCTGCAACCAGCAACTTTTTTAATGGTGATATTTCAGCAGTTTCAGGCTCACTAGGAAAAAAGATTCTTGGAGATTCTGTATTCCAACTGACTTGAGTCAAATTTAGATGAGATTGAAGAACCTTTTATAAAATGGAAGACCAGAATCTGATCTAGAATTAGATTTACTGTAAAATATAGTAACTAAATATCAAATCACTTGCTTCACCATCATAGTTATTCCTCCCTCACCTTCTCCCAGCTACCCATCCTGGACCCAGCCCTATCCTGACACCCATTCTGAGCTCAGCTGTGAGTTCAGGCTGTGAGTTTCAGGCTGTTTCCAGTAATTCCCATACCCACAACATCAAAACCACCATGCAGTTCTGCACATGTGAAGCTCAGTGCCAAGGCAGGCCCACATCTCACTCTGCTTTCAAACTAACCATTAACAAATACTGTAACACTCTAATAAAAATACAAGTATTTTAACTCCATGCATTTTAAACACTGTCATTTCCTAACACTGTCATACATGTCACAATAATCAAGTGAAATAGGTCTATTTTTTTCACATTTAAAAAAACCCTAACTAAAATAATCTTTGAAGATTTTTTTTTAATTGCCATTAATACCTACCGGCTAACACAAATACTTCTAGGTGAAGCTTTATTCCTTTTACAGAGGGCAAGGGAAGAGATGCCTTTATGTTGACCTAATACATAAACCCTCAATTAACACCCCCAGAAATGTCAGACCTTCATTTTAAATTAATATATCAAGAACTAAAAACCAAAGCCAACATACACTCACGTTCCAAATTTATACTAAGAACAGAAAAATCAAGTTTTTCCAAACCTTCACATAAAATTCATAAGGACATCTACAAGAAAATTTTCAGCCTACATTTACAGAAAGGCTTCAGTAAGCAGAGAACCAGCTTCCAGGAAATAATGAGAGCCATGCTGCCTGTGCAGCCTGCAGGGACTCGTTTATGAGGTGTGTTCCTATGGAGAACCCTCCCACCCCTTCCTGCCACTGCTACCCCCTGTTCCACTCCTGCATGAACATGGAAGAGGTTGGGATGCAGAGGGAACTCAGGGAAGCACAGCACCCAATGTACTGCTGCTGTCTGAAATCTGCCTTAACTCACCCCAGAATCTCCTACAAGTAGTTCACAGGTTTTGGTTTTCTGTTGTTGCATTTGGTTTTCACACGAGTACCCTGGCCTGGTAGACCAGGCAGGGACTGAACAGCTAAATCTTCATGCGCACTTTTAAGAGAAAAGGCTCTGCTTCACAACACAGGGTTCAGTCAGTTTTCCTTAGCTGTGAACAAAACACAAACCTGCTACATAAAGTCAAACAGCATTGCCTCAGCAAGTGTTAGTCTGGAGCCTGAGGGAAAACAAAGAAAGAAACCACTAAAACATCATGGATTAATTTCATCCCAGGTCAAAAAGGTTCTACAAGACTGTGACACAGGACAGTAACCTTCAAAGCACCCATTTTCCTTTTTCTAGAAAAACAGCTTTTCAGAAAGCTGAAGATGACACTGCACATCTAGCACACCCCTAGTTCTCATCTTTGCATTCCATCTCCTTCATATTCTCCTTTCAGTCTCAAAATACATTTCTGCAGAAATCCAACGTAAGAACCCTGGTATTCAAGAAAAGCCAGACTGTGTGTGGATGAACAAATATAGACATAGCTGTCAACATGAGGACATTTTGGTCTTATCATAAGGAAGGGATGTGCAAATTGAGGGAGTGGAAAGTATCAGGATTATGTTCAGTATTCATTAGTTCTATACTGAAATGCTCCTGAATAATATCCTGAGAGTTGATAGGAGAGCAGTAACACAGCAGGACAAACTCAATCCATCCACATACACTGAAAATAAAGCTTGGTGTGCTCTTTTCTGGACATGTCTTACTAAAATTGGAAGGAACAGTAAGTATTTCTAAGCCTAATACCAATTCAGAGTCCTCTGTACAATGTTCTGTGCAAAAAGTTCCCTCTTGCTACATGATTTTTCCCCCTAATTTCTCATTTTAATGAATAGAATCTCATTTCAAGTCACTTTCTGAACATTTTGTACTTATTAATATTTAAGAAACTAACCAGAGAGAGATCAACTGCTCTCAAGAGCTCCTTGTCTGCCCAGCTTTTCACAGAATGGGTCAGGGTGGAAGGGACCCCAGTGGGTCAGCTGGTCCAACTTCCCTGCTCAAGCAGCATCATCCTAGAGCACGGGATAAAAGAAAAGGACACTTTTCTTTTATCCTGTGCACAGACTTCTTCCAAACTACTCTCCAGAAGTCTCACATCTGTGAAGAAAGCCAAACCTTTCCACAGCACCTCTTCTTGAACAGGGAGTGGTTCTGTAAAAGTGAAGTTGGCACCTTTCAAGAAAACTTTACATAAAGACACAAACAGACATTTAGTACATAGAAAGGGCACAACCCTCAATGAATGCAGACATTTTATGAACAGCCCCCACATGAGACTGAGCTCATCTAAGACAATACAACATTTTACATTCTCAGTATACAATGATGTCATCACTTGTCATTGGAAACCAAGACAGCAATATTTTGGGCCAAACATTCAGCTGGATTGGCCAAGAGCAGCTTACAAACATGCTTACAAAAGTTACAAATATTGCACAAGTGTTCTCAATTTCTGACATCAACAGACACACAAACAAATCTTCAAACAGAGCTCTCTCCACACTCATCACAACAGGTGCATCTTGAAATGATATTCACTGCCTCAGCATCACATTCTGGTCAAGTTTTCTTCCAGTTATCTCACCCCTGACTTCAAGGTCTTAACACACCCTGAATAAACTGCTTTCTGGTTTTGAGTAACACCTGCTAAAAGCTCCTTTCAGGGTCAGGAGTCCTTAAAACTCTAGGAACAGGCTAGATTAGACAGGGATAGACTAGGGGGATGGACTCTGCTGGGTTGTCTTTTTCATGACAGGTGAAGTTATCAGTTAGGCTACCTTTGGAGAAACATTATGCTTAGTAACTCAGGATTATTTTTTCTTTAAGTTTAAAGGGAGTTGAACAAAAAATCCCACAAGAATCACTTCCTCTCTGTTACAGACTGCCAGCAGAAGCAACAATTGGTTAACACAGGTTGGAAACCAACAGGAAGTTGTGCTTTCGTATTGCAGGTTTAATTAGACGCAGCTAGTAATTAAGCATCAACTCAAACAATTTAAATTGTCCACCGACTGGGAGGAGGAGGAGAAGAAGAAAGACGTGGAAAGCTGTGTAACATGTTCTGTGGTACAATATGGGACTGGAGACAGAATTTTAACATACAGATC
The DNA here is from genome assembly GCF_008360975.1 of Lichenostomus cassidix. Taxonomy (NCBI): domain Eukaryota; kingdom Metazoa; phylum Chordata; class Aves; order Passeriformes; family Meliphagidae; genus Lichenostomus; species Lichenostomus cassidix. The sequence goes on along the minus strand of NC_139480.1, from coordinate 15,065,737 downwards.
CTGACTGCCACGGGTGAGGTTGTCACAGCAACCATAACACAGCTTCATGAATATGCATTACGCTAAAATCTACTTTTTTTTTTTCCCTAAAAGAGACTAGTGTGTCATTCAGCTCACAACATGAAGCTGCCTGGGAGACAAATCAGGACTGCACCAATAAAAGTGACTTTTCTTCAAAACCTTCAGCTTGGCTGCTGCAAACAAAAGGGTTGGGATGAGAGGGGAGACACAGAACATGGTGTCTTGGGGCTGTAGGGTTCTCTTCTGTACCTTCCTCAGAAAACACTTCTGACATATTTGGCAAAAATTTCAAGGCAGACATTCCCCAAAATGAGCTGCTTGGTTCTTGCAGAGTTGCAGACCTGTGCAAAGCATCAGCCTTAATCCCTGAAGAGCCTGAGGACCAGCCCTTCAGTCAGCCAGAGGCAGCAGCACCAGTGACCCTCCACAGAACGACAGAGAAGGGGGAGCTGCTGCTCAGTGTCCCTCAGCTGAAAGTGGGGGCCTTGACTTGACCACTACTGGAAAATTGTGTGTGGAGTGGCTCACAAAAAAAAAATATCCCAAACCACACACACGTACCTATCCAGATCACGTGCTATCGCGTCAAGGAAAAAAAGGCAGGAACTGTTTCAGTTCTGAGCAGCTGTGGGAGTTGTACTTTGTCCTTAACTCCCCATTACCCTAACACCTCTTCCACTGACAGAGAGCCACCCTGCGCACTGCACCCTGACTCTCATCATGAAAACCCTGTCTCTCATCATGAAACCTCTGTCTCTCATTGTGAAACCTAAAGTTAGCAAGCTTTCTGAAATCAATGTGTCTGTAAATTGAGAATTTTACTTCTAAACGGGAAGATAAAGATCATTTTTCCACTGATTACGCCACCAGAAGAGCTGCACAAAAAACCCTTCATGAAGACTTTGCCTGCAGAGAGGATCTCCAGTAGCATGCATGGACTGAAGGTGACACCAGTTCAAGCCATTGCGGACATCCTGTGAAAGAGTTAGCATGTCATGATAGTAATAGAAGCCTATTGTGACATGAACTCCTCCCTTCCTGGTCACCCACTGGGTCCTCCTTTCTCCCCTGCTGCATTCCCATCCCAATCCCAGAGAAGCCCAGCCCAGCCTGAAGCCCACTAGACCACAGGCTGACACCAAAGGGATCAACCCCATTCATTTCTGTCACAGCCTTTATGTCACTTGACCATTCATGCAGTTTATGAGCTCATTGCTGATGCAACTAATTTTTGTGTTTGTTTTCTGGCAAGGTCAGTCTAATCAGAGCAGACAGGGATACAGTCTTACTCGGGGTAGCACAGACTATTGGAGCTTTTGATAGTCCCACACAGAAGATGTTTGCCGTGGTGATGAGAGGGAGAAAGCATCCTTTTACAGCATCCTTTTACCTGCACTAAAACGAGGTTAAACGACTGCAAAGCTTCACCCTAAAGGCAGTGTTTATGAAGCTGCCACAAGGCACACTTCAGAAATTGGACGTCAGAGCTTCAGTCCCTACTCTGAAGGACGGGGAAGAGTTTGTCACAGCTTGGCATTGACAAAAGGCTTTTTTCTGCTTCCTTGCTCAGGGTAGAGCTGAGGGTGAAGACAGGAAGATGAGCATCACCAGCTCAGCAAGAGCCACTGCATGCAAGAAGGTTCAGGCAGCTCAGAACTGGATGGGCTTCCAACAGGGAAGAAGCTGCGACACAGAGGAAGAGATGCCCTAACAAGCACCACAGCTTCTGCCTATAAAAACAGAGACAGGGGGGTGACAATGGGGGAGAAAGACAGAACACAACTAACACAGGGTAAGATTAGGTTGTCCCTGCATTTGTCTCCTCTTCCACTGCTCAAATGGAAACTGGAAGAAGTCTAGCTTGACACAGCACTCAAAATAAAGTTGGCTTTTTACAACCTACTTTAAAATAAATATTTAAAGTCCGAAGTACATATACTGGCAGGAGCATCTTATGCAGACTAATAAGTTTATTAAGAAGGTAATCACTAACTGTTTAGAAAAAGAGTGAGCCATGCCAGCCCTGAAGAATTTTAATTCTATCCCTTCAGGTAAAAAAAAGTGCAAGTTTTTGAGACCTGTTTGATGCTGAGCTTTTCATCATCTCAACTGCATGTTCATCATCGACAGATAAATCAGAGAATGAAGGTACTGCTAAGAAAAACAGACACTGTAGAACTGAGCTGCAAACGAAGCTTTAAAAAAAATCCTTTGAGAACAGCCTTCCAAGTTCTACACAGAATGGCTTGGACCTAGCAGGTATTTCTTTGAGAGGACTCTCAGAAGCAAATACCTCATCGGCTCAGGGTGTCTGATCGTAGCTGATCAGCATCCTAAGAAAACAGAACAAAGGTACATAGCATCGTGTAGTTTTGAAGAATGTCTATGCATTCCTTTTTTTGTTTGTTGTGTCTATAAACAAAGATGTACCCATCTGAAGCAGGACAGACCTCACAGCTAATGACCGCAGCCTGACTAATCTCTGCTGTGCATGCACACCCACAAGCACAGCTGAGAGCACACAGCCCACACTCAAGAGAAGCCTGACCCAAACTTACCAAATTCTGCACCTCCCATGTCTAAGAAACAGCTCCCCTGAGCCACAGTGCTAAGCATCCCATGCAGTACGATTTCACTGACAGCAAGGCCATACAGAAGGAATTACTCAAGCTAAAAGGCAAAAGACCGCAGACCTACAATAGGTGTGTTACATATGCTGTGACAAAATGAACCCCCCTACCTTTCTGTCACTGAGCAACCACAGGGCCAGGTTCATACTTCCCAAATCATTCACCTATCAGGGTATCTCACTCAGAACAAGACTAAGGGCTGGAGTACAGCAAGATGGTCTATTTTGAGGGTCTTCCCTCAGTTTGGGGAGACAATTCAGCAGAGGCCGACACTAGAACTTTGTGAGTATCCAGTTAACACTAAACCATTCAGATACAAGTTTTCAGTGAAAGAATCCCAAGACGCTGTAACTTTGTGTACAACACTTCGTAACTTGTTTCTGCAAGCTTTAACTATCCTACTCCTAATCTGAGAATTCATTAAGCTTCTGAAATGTGGATGTTGCAAAAAAAATCAAGTGTCTCAGTTATGCTGACTTCAAAAATCAAAACACAGACATGGCCGAGGAAAAGAACTGAGCATTTTACCAAACTCCAGTATCTCTCCATCTGCAATGCAGTCATAAAAATAATGTTAATGCATGAAAGATTTTTAACTTCTCCCATTGTGGGTAAGTACAACACTGCTGTTCCATGAAGAACTACAAAGGCATACCTAGCACATGCCAATTACAACCATCACTACAATTCAGGACCTTTGATTTCCTTCCTATATACTGGCCCTGAGCTTACAAACAATGTGTATAATCCCCAAATCACAGACATTTCCATGCAAGAATCAGAGCTGCTTGCTCATTCTATTCCTTCTCCCTTCCTCCCAACAAAAGCATGAAAATGCTTCTGAAGTTAGTGCTACAAGTACACAAGAGAGGGAAGGGGGGAAAGGAAGTAAAAACACTCCATGGATTATGCAAGTTTGCAGTTATAATTACTCATCACGTCAACCTCTAAATGAAGGGGCACAAAACATTGCATAAAATCTTGCATAAATAATGTGTAAAAGGACACACACTACACACAAAGATGGGATTTATCAGACCAAGTTAAATGAAGGAGTAACACAGAAAGAGCAAGTTATATACAGTAAGCCTGGCTTCAGGCATCAGCCTAATTTCTGGTGCTGTCTGTACTACACAGGCATTGTAAAAGCCATGTAAACTATTCCTTGAAATCCTACCACACAGTAAAAAAGTCAAGGTCAAGTTCCCACCAGACTGACAGCAGCTCTGCTGGAAAGCAGCACTCTGGAAAACAGCCTCCTTCATTCCACCCACCCAGCTTGTCAAAAGATGAGAGAGATATTTTACTCCACGTGGAAGAGTTAGGAAATAGCAGAGGAAGTTGTGTGACACAGGAAAGCACTGAACTTCGCCTCTAGTTATCACAGACCCCTCCTGCATTTCTTCTGCGTGCAACCCTTTATATTCAACAGCACTGCTGCTGCCTTTGCTGTAAAAAGAAATCACTGTACCCAAAATATGGTTCTTATATCTGAACTGCAATTACTTGTTTAAATAATTAACATAGTGAAATGGCAGGCTCCAGACTGAAAGGCCCTGCTGCTCAAGGTAATCTTTCTTACCAGAGCAAACCTCTATTCTCGCAGATTTCAAACTGCATCGTTCCCACCATAGCCAGAATATTTGCTCTTTGTCTCTGTGCTTACAATAGAAATTGTATTTTTTTAAAAAAACAAAATCCAAACTAAACCCCCAGCTGGTATATCCATACCAGGGAGCAGAGAGTACAGCCCTGTGACAAACTAGATCCCCAAGGAATATAACCACAATCCTGCACATTAACTCTTTTGTTCAGTAAACTGTTTGGGTGTTCTGCCATAACTGCAGATGTTTCATTTCATGTGTTGATTTTAACATGTTTCGGACAGCAAAACTCAGTTGAAATTTTTGCTATTAAATCTGATTCTTCCAAGAAGCACATGTAGTCTGGGTATCTCCTCCACACTCTTTGCCAACAACCTCTGCCCATAGTATTAAGTGCAGTTAAAAAAGCAAATGTGGTTAAACAGGCAACTGATGGAGAAGTACGAAGGCAGGGCTGAGCAAAGTACACACCTGCTCACCCCACCAGTAGTTACAAATGGGGACAACAGCCTATGAGGAAGTAGGATAACCTCTGAAAGAATGATGGAAAAGTGAGGAAGAGGGGGGAAAAAAAAAAAAAAAAAAAGACATTACGCCAGTTAAGTTTCTCATGCATTCTTGTACTATCTCCCAAATTTTAGTAGCTGACAAAACCTATTTCATTTTGCAAACAAAATCAAAATACCTCGACACTCAAGACCACTGCAAACAAGCTCCAGCCAGCAGTTGTAACCCACTCATCTTCACACACACACAGAGCAGCACAGCTCAGCTCCCCACCTTCAGCAGCCTGGCACACACGGATGGCTGCATGCGTGGCTGACAGAGGAACAGGGGCAAAAGATGGAGATATGCAACCACATTCTATGAGCAATTTTGAGGCTTCCTTAAAGCATGAATAGAGTCGAGGAAAACTAAAGAAAAAATTCCGTACTTTTAAGGAAGCACAGAAATTATGCTATACGTAAGTCTGTAAGGAAAATACAAAGTCTCTCCCGAACCATAAACCAGCCAGCTGAGGTTATTACCATAAGCTTGCCCAGTTCGTACTAATTCGGTCATATTTGTAAAAATTATCATTTTAATGGTGCTTGTTATACCCTATTGCCTCATAACTGCAGATGACAAAAAGTTATGCAGAGGACTTAACACCTACATTTCTGAAGCTGCTTGAAACAACTGGAACAAGATTATCTTAGAGCAAGTCTTTAAATAAAGCAGAGCATACCAACAAACCCAGCTCCCCGTCTCTGCCAAGGGGGAACCTGCTGTTGGCATCACCACCAAAGTATATACATGTGCTAAGTGGCATTTCTCCCAAGAGAAGCCAGCTCCTCTCCTGATAGAGCCAGATTAGCAAGGTTTCCACCAGGCTTCAACATGAGATGTACTAGACATGGAAAAGAAAAAAAAATCTCTGCCGGATTGGTTCTTTTGATCCCAAACATGGGGTAACATGACTCCAATGGTGTTTGCACTTCATGGATCAGCTTTTTGGTTTATTAATGAAGCCTGTACAAGCACTCTAAATTACCATATTTTTTTCATCCTCTATTACAAAAAAGAAAAAAAAAAAAGCAAAAGTACTTACTTGTCTCAAAATGTCACAGATACACCATGAAGCCTGTCAGGCTGTTAAGATGATCCAAACCCAATGACAGCAAATAGCAACCTGGCACATGGCTGATGAGCCTTCAGACTCAAAATAGATTTAAATTAACACAAAGATAGCAGGAGAGAGTTTAGTAACAAAGTGAAGAAACCAAGGGAGGAGAAATAAGATTGTATCAGTCATCATTTCAGTCAGACCAAACAAGTTAAAAGCCAGCTAGAGAATGGCATTTACATCTGCCTCTAAGGCTGGGATGAGGGCCAGAATTACACTACTTGATCTGACTTATTTATGCCATGCTGACACTTCAGTTGCCAACGATAAAGGTCTGAAGGTCAAAGTACTTAGAGGCAGAGAGCCATGTACACAGAGCCTATCTTTGCAAGCAGTCATGGCTGGGGTGGGGAAGAAGGAGCACGGAGCCATAGTCCCTGCACCATAAAACCACCTCAGCTGTGCCCATTGCAAAGCTTCCTCAGTTCACAAAGGAGATTTCTGGAGAGACCCCACCTTTCTTCATCCAACCACTCCTACAAAATGGTGTGTTTTTCCAAGGCAAAGCCAGAGAGAAGCCAGTGGTGCCTCATGTTAAAACTGAGAGGCCATGTCACCAGCTGAAGCTCAGAGACCACCCACAGACCTCCAAAAGACCTCATGAAACTCCCTAAAGCATGTGGGGGATGGAGGATAAATGAAGGCAGAGAGCAACATTCTTGCCACTTCTGTCAATTTCTTAACTGGGATTTCTTCCAGCTCTAACTTATTCCCAATTTCTTAAATAAGATTCTCATATTTAAATATTGGAATTTTAAAACCTAAACCACAGATTTCACTTTTCAAGAAGGATCCCAAAAGTTTAATTACAAGTCAGGCTCAAATTCCAGTTTAGGGATATCTAGCCTTTTGTTTACACTACACAATTACAGATACAGTTTCTCAAAGTCATGGAAACTTCGAATTTTTGCGAATTTGCGAATTGCAATTGAGAATTTGCGAATGCGAAAATAACTTTTTGCATTAATGTCAGAAGTATACTCAAGATTGCTGAATATGATGGAACCACCAGCTAGCACTGAACTCCCACTAACCTCTGATTTGCTTACATAATTGGCATAAAAGTTAAAAAAAAAAAAAAAAGAAAAAAGAAAAAGTTACACCACATTATTCTTCAATATTTTAGGGATCTCCAGAGCAAAATATGTCCAGAAGCAAATTACAAAAACATCAAATTTGGGTGAAGGGAAAAAAAAAAGGGAAAAGATGACATCTTTGGGATTCTTTGTTGTAGACATCTGGAGCCTCCATTCAGCTGCAGGATCTAGTCAGACAGACTAAGCTTGAGCAGGGACTCGGATGGCTGTAAACAGGAGTCTGCTTGAAACAACACTGAAGTCTTGGAAGATGAGTTGACATGTAACAGGGACAGGCTGTCTTCAGGGTAAAAAGAAAAACTGTAAATACACAATGAAGGGAAAGTTCATCTCCTACCAAATCATTCTGTTTATTGGATCATGCAAAAGCTTCAGAAACTACACATCTTTAATCAAGGATTGTTCTGGCTTTTAATTACTGCACTCAACTTTGATGCCCCACAACATAGCAGGGGCATCAGGCCTTTCAACAGATGTATTGCAGCAAGCAAAATAAAACCCACTCCCTACTAAAACCCCTCCTTCAGAAGAGGCAAGCACACAGTCCAGAGACATGAAAGCAAGCTTTTCTGAATTAGAAGACTATTTTCTAGTAAGTGTGAAGGCTTCTGAGTGCCCAGGAATTACAACTGACATTGGGATCAGAAAGCTGAGTCTGATTTGTATATAACCAACACTAAGAACTTTGACCAAGAGCTCACATCTGTACAGACAAAAAAAGTCTTTGGATTTGGTACATAGTTAACAAAGCTGCAGAAAAGGTCAGACCACTGGCATTCTTACACAAGGGTGCACACTGGGCTAAAATCACATTGCTAGTTTTGACTGCATTCTGAAAAACAACTTTTGCTTTAAAAGCTGAATCTACTAGTTAGTCCATATTTAAAAAGAAAAAGTAGCTATTCCAATTATCAACTTGTAAGAAAGAACACCTGAATGCTTGTAGCTAATCTACTTCAAGAGCTGGTGTCTGGTGCTTCCTCTGTGGTTCATAAACTTCAGCAATGCATCTGTTTCCTAAACACAGTTTCCCATCTCCCATTTCAGATAATGAGCAATCTGTGGTCATTCAGTCATCTTCAAGGTCAAACCCCTTCCTAGTGTTTCCAGTAAGTATACGTGTCTATAACCGACTTTTCTTCTGACTTTTACAAGAATGCAACAGTAACCCATAGCAACTGAACCACTGATTTAAAAAGTTCAGAAAATGTTATCCTGTGTAACTACCAACACTTGGTTCTGCTGGAACTTTTGAAATGAGAAGAGAAAGTAAAAAAAAGTAAGGAAACAGACACTTTTTTGTGTCAGTCTATGCACTTTTTCAAAACTCATCTAACACAACTGTTCAACAATTAAATATGCACACGAAACTTTCTGGTCAATGAATGAGGTCTGCCGTACTTTCATATTAGCTCTCAGATGTTATTATGAACTTTTAGCCAGCTGAGAAGAAAGCCCCCTTCAGGGTAAAACAAACAGATGTAGTTTGCTTCAGACAATAAAGAATACAAACTGCATGCAAGGATTTTCCATGATTTAACAAAGACAATAAACTGTCGCCAATAACAGACTAATGAGTCACAGACAACAGCTTAATACTTAAAGCTTATTGCTAAAGAAAAAACTATTTATGCATTTGCGAAGTATTACCAACAAAACACAAAATGAGTTTTGAATAGATCCCAGAGTATCTCAATCCAGGTTAGCTGTATGCACCAAGAGAAACTCAAAGCAGACACTGGACACAGCCAGGCTTGCAGTGCACCAGGAAAACCAGACTGAAAATGCAGGTCATTGTTTTGTACTCTGCATATACTGTCCCCGTGTTCCTTTAACAGAGAACTGCAAGGGCCAGAGAGCTTCACCAAGCAAATTGAAACTGCTAAACAAAGTAAGCTCCACATTCCTCCTGTAAAATATTCCACAAAATGGTATTTGTGCTTCATTTATTTTCAATGTGTTGTCACAGAGGGATAAGTGATCCAGCATTAGAAGAAATCTTTGTTGGCAGAACCCTCAAACTGGGGAAAGATTGCTACTGGAAGAAACAGGAAAGAATCACAAGTAGCTTTACAAAAAGTATATTTATGGTAAAAATATTCCCCAATACAGTTTTCTGGGGAAGTTCGAACTATCCCACTTTGGCTGGTTATTCCCATGACTGAAAGTAAAAAGAAGAGCTGTTGAATGCAGGTACAGTCATCAGCCCCATAAGCAACTGTGCCAGGGAGGGAAGGCAAAGTTTCTCAAAATAAGCCGAGACCCTTCTTAAGTATCAGAAGTTTTTGTATTCAGAACATTTCTTCCAAACAGAACAGGGCTTGCTCCAAATAATCTGGAAGAGAACATAGTTCTCATTTCTGCAGTGTTTTGAAAACTCTTGACGTTAGTTTTAATTTACTGCAAGTTTCCAGGAAGCTTTTACATCTGAAGAAAATCTTGCAAGCACAGCACCTTGTAGCAGCTGGCAGATCTCTTAAAGGATAAACATGTCCAACCACTCTTCATGGCATGTTGGAAAGGGCATTCCTCACTGCACGACCACAGGTGATCCCACTGAGCTGCTGAGACCATGCAGGGTTTTACACAAAACCAAGTCACACTACATTTTTGTGCAAAAAGTGATCTCAGACACTTGGAGGGGTTTTTTTGGGTCACTTTGTAGATTAGCTTTTAAAAGGAGCGTGAGATCTTGGATAAAAGCACTGCAGAAGTGCAAAGAAATATAAACCTAATCTAACTGTAATAACACCTGCAAGTGGTTTAATGCTTTGAAGAGTCAGACCACACAAAGAATATATTCAGATTGCCCTTTTTCCTGCTCCTTCCTCTGACATGATCTTTTCAGGGTGATGGAAGACTTAGTAGTCTGCAGAGCTGTTTTTTACTATTACCTGATGATCACTGATGATCAGTCCAAAGACACCCTAGACTTTGGGTAAGTCCCATGAAAATGCTTTGGATGTTTTGGTCCTCCCAGGTTCCACACTTCTCAGCTATCCTTGCTCCACACAAACAGGATGGCAGCTGCTGGGAATCAAACATCTCAGCTAGAAACAGCAAGGCACATGCAGGCAACTGCTTCAGCATCACTCCCTGTCTCACAAGGGAAAAGGTGAGCAAGAGAAAAGATGAAGAAAGCCCCAAACACAAAAATTAGTTCAGAAACAGGATCGTGGATTACAGATCATCTTGCAGCTTGATTTGAATCAGGTAAAAGTCGTGTTCATCAGGGGCCATGTAACTGCAAGGAGTATCACATCGAAGGTACACTGCATTTCATCTTTGGGTGCTTAAAATGCTATTTTTTTTCCTATTCCAACATGGTATCTTGTTGCAAGAGTTGTGCATTTTACAAAATGCTCAAGAGCCCAGGCTACAGCTCCCTTCACTCCCAGAATGGGGTTATAGATATTTTCAGACTGGTCTCTTCTCTGCTGCTAAGAACTCTAAGGCTCAAGTTGGACATCCCACTCTCTCCAGACAACCCAGAAAGCATAAACTTACCCATTTTCTGGGTTATCCCTGGAACAAAATCTGATACTGCTAGTGGTCCCACTACTACAGAAATGTCTAGGGAAGCAGCTTTACCCAAAGCACACAACCATACAGTTCCCTGGATTCTGATCTGAAGTAAATCACAGCAAATTACAGGGTTTAGACACCTTCATCAGTCCTAGCATAACTAGGTGTGTCCCTGAAACTGCACAACTACTGACATCACCTGGCTCTAAAAAACAACATAGAAAAAAAAGATATCCTCATCAGGCTTGTAACACAGCATCATGGACAATGCAAGGCGAAGTCCAAAAAACCCCTACATTTTAAGAGATCTTTCTCCAGATACTTCATGTTTCCCCACCCCTATGGCTGTGACACTGCTGAAAAACTGCTGACAGTCACAAATCCACACACCGCTCTGCAGCCCTGTGACACTTCCCCAGGAATTACAATACATTGTTAACCTTGAGAAGAGCAGCAAGTTATTTTAAAGCACAGTTACTGTGCACACCTGGGAATGCAGAGAAGAGGTCCAGAGAGAAGGAAAGAAAATCATGCAAACCATTTACTGAATGTAGAAGGAACGTGGAGCTGCAGGTAGTAAAATACATGAGAGGCTGGAGAACTTTTTTCTGAAGGTACCTCTAAAGCTAAAGTTCTCTTAAGAAAATCCTCTTTTTCATACATATTTCTAACTTGAAGAAGTCACTGTTCAAAAATTTAACTAATGATAAATTTAAGTTTATGAACTAAATTTATTAATTAAATCCTGCCTTGAGCATCTAAAGATGCTTGTGTAGCCTTCACTGAAAAACCTCGTACTAATTTTCAGTCTCTGAAAATTGGTTGGTTTCCAAACCAGTGAATTTTATGTGTTCTGTATGTAAATAACCTTGATATCTGAAATGAATATTGAAGGAACAAGTGGCTTTTACACCAGGGTAAAATGCCAAGCATTAGTAACGCTAGATACTAATACAAACTGCTGATAGTCCTGTCGAGAGTTCTGATAAGACAGTTTTAGCAGTTGGAAACTAATTGCACTCAGTCACTAATTGCATATATCAGGCCAGCATGAAGTGTATGGTTTTGTTCTTTCTAATTAAGGTAAATACAGACCTCACATGTTGTACAGTTACTTTTGGGGGGATACTAAGAAAATTTGAAAGGTGCCTATTAAACCATTGTATTTGGACACAGGGAAGGCAAGCAACTACCAACTGCTTTCTCCACATGATTTTGCTATGTTCTTTAAGAACCTTCAAAAAAATCCCATCTTAACCCACTACACTCCACATACCTATATCAACAGGAGGGGACACTTAATGGTCAAGAAGTGAGTGTCCCCTCACAAGGAATTTGATGCAAAACCCAAGGATAAAGTGATATTTTGTGCTTTATGCCTTCCTCTTGCTCTGCTCTCTCCCTTCTGTCCATGACCAGTGTTAGCAGCATTACACTAACAGCTTTATTCTGCACCTAAAAGTGTTCACCTAAAAATAGAAACCTTGTTGACCTAAAAATAAAACCCCTGTTTACAAATTCTGTCTTTAACATCAACTACAGAACTACCCATTTACGCACACAGCATCCAAACTTCCCTCGGCTTAGTCCACAGACAGCTGCTCACCTCCGGGCTCGTCTCCAGGGAAATGCAGAAGGTGCCCACGGGGCAGGCAGGTCAGTCCCGACAGAGAACAAGGGTGGCTGCTGGAGAACCAAACCAGCCCTCAGCAAGAATGTGCCCTCACAAACCTAAACACACATTCATAATAAGCTGCAATGAGTTCTGTTTCACACAGGAGTCTGTATCAACACACCCCAAAAACACATGTCCGTCCCCATGTGACTCAGCATCCAATGATTACGCTTATTAGGCATGCGTAGCCAGCAAACCTAGTCATAAATCCCTTAATCACAGGTCAAAAGAGTTGTCGAAGCCTGCACTGATGGGATCAGGAAAATGCTGAAATGTTTGGAGCTTTTAAACAAGGAACATCGGCTCCTGTGGAAGAGCAGAAGTACTCAGGAGCTGCATCAGTGATATGCAGCACCAAAGTGACATCTTGGACCTGCATCTTAAAAAAACACATGCACAGTTTATTTTAGAAGTTTCTTATTTTTAAAGCATACTGGAAAATACGAGGCCACAACTGGAGTATTGTGCCTAGTTCTGAGGGCCCCAGTACAAGAGATATATGGACATACCAGAGATAGGCCAGCAAAGGATTGGAGCATCTCCCCTGTGAGGAGAGGCTGAGAGAGCTGAGACTGTTCAGCCTGGAGGAGAGAAGGCTCAAGGGGAGGATTTTATAAATGTATAGAAACAAATGAGGGGAGGGTGCAGGGAAGACAGAGCTGGGCTCTGCTTGGTGGTGCCCAGTGACAGATGCAGAGGTAATGGGCACAAACTGAGACACACAGGAAGTTGTCTCTGAACATCAGGAAACACTCTTTTTTACTGTGGGGGTGACTGAGAATTTGCACAGGCTACCCAGGAAGGTTGTGGAGTCTCCATCCTTGGAGATCCTCAAAAGCCATCTGGACTTGTCCCTGAGCAGCCTGCTTTAGGTGGCTCTGCTTGAGCCAGGGTTGGATCAAGTACCTCCAGAGGTCCCTTCCAACCTTAATCATTCCACGGTTCTGTGAAATAAAAAGACAAGCTCTCTTCAATTACTGATGAGACACCTAGAACAAGTTTTAAAAGAATACACCAAACATGAATTCATGTAATGTGTACCTACAGATTAAGTGTTCTTTATGGGCCATCAACAAAAACTTTCTGCATTAGCCTGGGATTTGTAAGAAGCTGCAGCTAAACAGAATTTCAGTTTTTGTTAAAATGCAGATGTAGTTTTAAAACTTAAGAGACAATTTTAAGTATGCTCAAGGCCTGTTTAGAGAATATTACCAGTGGAGTTTTTTCCTCATTAACACAGGCAAATATTAAACATATATAGTGATCCAAGATGCAAATAGAAAGGATTTCTCAATGAAAGTAAACAAGCTGTGAATCTTTACCTTCCATTATTCTCAGAAGCAAAAAACCTGCATTTTCAATCATTTAAGCAACTCTGAAGATCTGCCCTTGTAAGCCATGGAATTAAATTTACTGCTATCAGAGCATGCACCAGGAGAAAGGATTGGATGCTCAAGAGAGAAGGGAAAACACAGCAAGAGCACTCCCACCCACAAATACGGTATTTCTGATTTGCATCTGATAGCTGCTCTTTCAGTTTAGTCAAGACAAGATTTACTCTGCAAATGAAACCGTACTATTAAGGTGAAGAAAAAGCATCCAGAACTTACTCTCTCTGAAGACTGCAGAGCCTGTTAATATTTATGAAGTCTGAAGTAGCTTCAAAGACTCCTTACTTCATTTTCTTATGTCATAACAAAAAGCAGCACTAAGTCATTAAATTTTAAGGGGAGTTCACAACTAAGCTGTAACTGTTTCAGTGAATTCTAACCTCTAGGAAAAGGCCTAATTTCTTTGGTTTGTGAGTGTGTGTCCTGCAGTGATGGCAATTGACACAAGGTGCAAAGAGGAAACCTGCACGTTCAAAAACCTCAAAGACCAAAGCACATAAAACCTCAAAACACCCAACATTACAACTGAAGCACTACATTTGTTGTCTGTATTTCTGTGCACAGATTATTTCATGGATTAACCTGCCAGGTTAAGGGCAGTGGGCAGAGAGAAAATCTGTTTTGAAAAACCTTGATTAAGCACTTACTGTCAAAAGCTTTCCCTCTGATCAAACCCTGTGTCATAAAAATAACACATTAGAGAAAGCGATCTCTCCTCCCAGCATGGATGTTGCCATGCAGATACTCTTTAGCTGAGAAAAATCTATGTGGGAAAGAAACAGAATCAGTGTTACAGGATAAAGCTAGAAAACTGTGTACTTTATTTGGGCCTGCCACAGGTTTGGACAAGAGAGCCTCCAATTCAAGATGATGGAATTTTCTGCACATAATAGTGCAGTGTTTTGGTAATAGTCAGGGCTTTGGGAACTTTGCAGTTAGAGAGTATCACTGCAAAGTCTGAAATACTGGGGGTAATGAGAGGGAGAAAGAGACCATGACAAGCCATTGAGTAGCTACATAGCTTTAACCCAAAAAAATCAGTGAGGTATTTGCTGCCCTTGACTCAAGCCTTCCTAAACAGTATTTATTACCCAGACCTATAAAAAACAAAACATCAGGAAATGTGATCTATTACTCCCTAAATAAAAAATTAGTCACTGTAAAATTGTTAATGGTACCATATGTTACACAAAACACAGACGGGTGTTGAAGAATCCCTATGGATTTGGTGGTGATTCAGTCAAAAAGTAAAATATGAATTTTCAGCAGACAAAATGAGGAGAAATGGGATCTTTGTTATTGTTCCAAGAGATCTGCCATCACTTTGGAGGTTAAACAGTTAATGCTTCTCCCTAGCTTTGACATCTCTGTATTAAGGATTGAATACTCAAGAATCAAAATTATGCTGAAGACGCACCACATATATGTAGTATCAAATGTATGTACTTCGTATGTATCCACAATGTTTCATACCCAGAACCTACACGTGACCTTTAACAGCAGCACAAATCACTTCTCAGACACTGTGAGGGTTCCCTTACCAAAGCAAAGTATTCCAGCTGGGGTTTTTTTCCCCATGTCTCAAACAACACTGAATCTCTTTGGCATGCAATACTGCCCCAGCCATTCATTCTTATAATGAATTTCTATTCCTATAAGCTTTGAATATCACTCACAGGAGAAGGAGGGGTAGGGCCAGGGAACAGTTTCTGCTGTAAATCATTGGGAATTAGTTTACAGCCAGGAAGACAGCAGGGCTGCCAGTCAGCCCCCTGATTTTGCCTCCTCAATTGGGATCTCCCTTCTACCAGTCTCTTTGAAACTGGGTCCCACAAAAGAGCAGAGCCAGGACAGGCTTTTCCCAGCTGCTGCCCTTAATTCCTCCCACCCCCACAACTACTGATATCAGGTCACCAGGCCACAGAGATGCTGGCAAGGCATCAGGCAGGAGGTGAAAGCCTGGGTGATGCCTTCACCCAGAGCAGAAGCCACACCATGCCCAGGAATGGCACACATACATCTGAACAGCAGCAGCCTACCCCAGGCCACCTGAAAGACACCCCCTGACCAAGGACATGGTGAGCAGATCAGGTCTCAATAGTGCCACAGTCAAATGAGAAAAAAACAAAATCAAACCCATCAGTCTGATACTTGAACTCAAGTTAGTCCCACCTACCACTGCCCAAAAACAGCTCCCAGAGTTTACCTGCAGCACCGAATGCATGACATGGCTCATCTTCAGTTCAATCTGGCATCTCAACCCAAAACCACCTTTATTAGGGCAGAGGGATGAGCCAAACATTCTTGTGGCCACCATATGAAAAACAGTGAAACATAACTCAGGCTTTCACGGAATTTTGCACAATTTGGTGCCATAACAACACCAGTTTCATATCTGACCAGTTTCAGAGCTAGTAGCTTAACTGTCAGCTTCAGAAGAACACAGACTAGGACTAAAAAAAGCCCTCCCTTTCTGAACAACTAGATATGGTATTTGATAACTAAATATGGCATTAAAAAAAGTAGTTAAGCTCACATTTCTTATTCTGTGGAATGAAACTATCACATGTTAAAACCAAAGGCAGGATACTGCCAGATAGTGCAAAGCACAAGGACCTGAGAACCCTCCTTTATTAAATATTTCCTCTCCCCACACACATCTCAACCACCAGTGGAAATGTGATACCCGAGAACTTGTCCATCATTCATTCCATAATCGCACAAGCTTAACAGTACCACATCTAGTCATCCAAAACTCCTGCGCTGCAGCAAGAAGGCATGACACAAAAACATGACAAAAAGCTGTCATTTCCCATTTGCCCTATTTGTGCACACAAGCCCGGCAATGACCCAGAGAAGGACACAGAAGGCCACAAAATATGTGCATACCTATTGACCTGTCTGAAGGAGTCCAAACTGACAGCCTGGATTGAAAAACAGCCATTTACCCTGCCATCCTCTCCGTCCCCTTGAAAGTAAGCACTCCAGCAGCATTCCTCTGCTTCTACTGCTCCAACACTCCCGTGCCTCATTGCTCCACACCAAGATGCATCCAGACACTGCATGCTCTGAGGGATCAGTGCATTGCTGCCTGCTATTTAACATGAACATGTGGCTAGCCCCGAACTCAGCTAGGCTCAGCCACTGCTCAGCAGAATCTGCATTCCCAGCTCTTATTGCTAAATCGGATGCCACCCAGTTGCCACCCCGGCCGGGGGCGGGAAGAGGTAAAAGGAGGGTGTGACGCAGCTCGCAGTGCTGCTCGCTCGCCAAGGGAGATCCCTGCTCGCAGCTGGGAAACACCGCCGAGCAGAGCCAAGGGCCGGCAGCGCGGCTCCGGCAGGGACAGGCACCGGCAGCCACCACACCGTCCCCAAGACAACAACTGGGCAGCCCGGCTAGATCGGGCTGCGTGTGCACACAAGGATGTGACCTCTACCGGGTTCACCGCCGCCCCATACGCTGTGTTTACTACAGCCGGTACCTTCTGGCTGGTGGCGGCGATGCCACCGCCTGTCCCCGCAGCCCAGGGCGGCTCCCCCGTGCCGGAGGGGAGCGGGGAGGACAGGAGGGCCACAGCTTCGCCGGGAGGCAGGGAGGGAGCAGCCGGACACCTCCTGCGCGCTCGGGAACCGTGTCCCGTCTGCCGCAACGGCCCGGACAGCCAGGCCACCGGCCGAGCTCTCCGTTGGCTCGCCCGCAACCCCCCGGTCCGCGCCTTGCCCGCAGCCCCGGGAGACCCGAACAAAAGGGAACGGAAGGACCAAGAGACAGCAACTCCCGGCCGCGGGTGGCGAGGGGCACCGCGCCCCGCAGGCAAACCTGCCCCGGGGAGGTGGCGCCGGGTTAGGGTGTAAAGGTACGGACATCCAAACAAAAAAAAAAAAATTCATTATTGTTATTACTCCCCCGAGACGGCCGGCGCGGCACTCACCCTGCTCGGAAATCGGAGCAAACTCTCATTCACGCTCCCCGCTGTGCCCAGGCCGCCGGAGCCAGGCGACGCCCCGAGAGCCGCCGGCCGCTGTGCCGGGCCGGGCCGGGCGCCGCGGGGGCCGGGCGCGCCCGCTCCGCCCGGACAAAGCGCGGCGCCGCTGCAGGCGAGGCGGCAGCAGGTGCCCGTCCGCCGCCGCGGCCGTGCCGAGCGCCCCGCGCAGCCGCCGCCGCCGCAGCGCCCGAGCCACTCGCCGGGGCCGCGCTGCGCGCCCGCCCCGCCCCCGGCGGCCCCGCGGCGGGAGCCCGCAGAGGCGGGGGCGGGCGGAGCCGGCGGGCGGGCTATGGGCGGTGCGGCACGGCCCGGCCCGCAGCGGCGGCGGCGCACAGCGAGGCGCCCCGCCGGTCGCAGCCCGGTCGGGACCGGAGGCGGGTGCCGGTCCCACGGCCCAGCCGGCGCGGCGCCCGCCGGATCTGCGCGGAGCGGCAGCCAGCCGCCCCCCGGCCCCGCCGGCGCGCACCTGCCCCGCGCCCCTCCGGCGCCTGGAGCTCGCCCGCGGAGGAGTCCAGACGCCCAGCAGGCAAGACCCTCCCCTGCGCTGGCTGCCTGCGGTGCGGCAGCGGTGGGCACCGTACGCCGCAGTGTCCGCGGCGGGGCCGCGCTGCCCGAGCATGCGAGCTGCCGCACCGCTGTACCGCGATGCGGTGTGCGGGCGGCCCTGCCCTGCCCTGCCCTGCCCTGCCCTGCCCTGCCTTACCCTGCCGTGTGCCGGACCCTGAGCCTCGCACGATCAGGGCTTCGTCGCTCTCCGGGCTTGGCGAATGCACGGAAACGGTGTCAGCCTTGGCAGTGCTTTGCTGCGCTCGTAACAATCGTATCGCTCCGGTTAAGCGGGGGCTGAAGGCGAAGCCCGGGCAGGGGCACGGCTGTGGCAGGGCTGGGGCCGCAGCTTTGCCCGGGGCACCTGCCCTGGGCCGCTCTGGCACCGCCTGCAGTGCCCGCGGGCTGCGCTGGCCCTCTGCAGCCTGACCGCACACCTGCTGGGGAGCCCAGGCCCGCAGGGAAGGAAGGGGTCACCCTGTATGCAGACCCCCTCTGTGTCAACACTGTGAGGTTGTTAATTATTTAGTAGATGTATAGGGCTGTAGACCATTGCTCGTGCACTGTTTGTTGTGCTTTTTGTTGCTTGTCGTTAATCCTGATCTTTTTTTCATAGCTTGAGAAATACAGGGAGTCTATGCCATAAGAAACCCTTTCATTTCTCATTCTTCTCACCTCCAGTCTCCTGTGTTTGGTGATGCAGGGGCTGCCTAACCGAGTGGCTGCTGTGCAGTGTAAGCAGTATTATACAATTTTGTAATAGATTTGTCTAGCTCAGCATGCGCCTCTAGCGCAATGGGGATGAGCTGTGGTTTGCTGCGCGGCATCCTCCAGCGAGCCCCTGGAGAGGGTGGCCCTGTCTGTGCTGCTTATCTCCAGCAGATTTGTCCGTTTGAAGGCTGGTGATTGATGGCACGTTCTGTACTCACTGGCATCCTTGGATTTCACGTCATCTCATGCCCTTTGCATGCTGGTTTTGTAACGCTTTATTTTTTGATATCAAGAATTTATGAATCAAAAGATGGGGGAGTGTGGAGGCTGAGTCAGATTGTGAAAAAGGAAAGCCAAGCGAGAGTGTGCAATTGCATATCACATTTACAAACATCGTTTCATTCATCTCCATATGTTGCTCCTGTTACTACTAATAAAGCTCTGGTTTCTCAGATTGGAGCTACCCTGGGAACACTGATCTTCCTGGGGTTTTTACTCTATAGCCTCCACAGTATTTATGTTACAATACGTTATTTTCCTGATTATGTTTTCATTATATTGAACACGTTAATATCAGAACGAATTTGATAATATGAATGTACTTCCCACACACACCCTCTTGTTCCTATTATTTGATGTGCAAAGGAGTGACAGGTTATTTACAGGCAGCAATTTCTTTCCCCCTATACTGGTTAAATTCTCTGATTATAATAACAAAAAAAAGCCTTTTTTCCCTGAGCACTTACCCCTGTTTCCTTCCTCTTTCTTTCCTCATTTTGCTAATGATAGCCAAATCATCATGGTGATTTTGGAGCTGCAGGAAATTTACCTTTGTCTACTGAAAGATTTCTACAGAAGCCTCTGTAGGCAAAAGGAGCCAGAGAGGAAGGTCTACTTTAAGCAGAATGGTGTCTGGGGTTTTCTTCCCTGGCAGGGAGGTACAGCTGTGGAGTGTACTGTAATTAATTTAATCCAACATCGAGAGAGAAGGAAGAATGACTGTATTGGGAAAGAGGATTTTTCAAGTATCAGATGTAATATGTAAGCAGCAATTTCAATGACCTTTGTGATTTCTGTTTCAGACAAAAGGCAGCAACCTAGTCCAAGGGTATCGTTATCTTCTCCCAGCATCACCCTTTGCTCCCCTTGGGTTTAGCCTGTCACTTCCTGGGGTTTGGCTCTGTCTCCTTTTGGGACAGCAGCACCTCTCACCCATGACTCTGAGAAGTGCTGTACTGGCATGTGAATTTTTTTTCCCACTGCTTATTTCATGTCTTCTCTGCTGTGCAAGGTCTTTTTTTCTTCTTATGAGTCTCTCTTTTCTGTGTCTTATTTATGCTTCAGTGTTTCTGCCCTACCAAACATTGTGCTCATTACTTTACCTTCTTCCTGTCTCTGTTTTTTGCTCACTCGTGTCTTTTGTCTCATTTTTGTTCTCTTTCACATATCTTCTTCTCACATCTCTTTTTTTCCCCTCTGTGTCATTCTTTTTATGTCCTCTCCTGCTCTCTCCTTTCTGAGACCTCACTTCTGTCCACTGCCTTATTCTACCTTCCTCTTGATGTTTTTTTCTCCAAGCTGTTCCTTTGGTCATTGTCCTTTTCCTCCCTTACATTTATATATATAATTTTACTTAAATATTACATATATATGTGTACAGATATCTCCACATCTTCCACTCTCCAGCTGAAACAAAGAAATTACTCCTGGTGATAGTCTGACCCTGTTTCATCCCTTTCTCATCATCTGAAATAAACTGCTCCTGCCCATCCTCAAACATATGTATTGGGTAGACTGAAGAATTAAGTATGTGGGAAATGTTCTTAAATTCAGAATTGTACTTAAGAAAACATCTTTCTCAGACTGCACTGTGAACAGAGCAGATGCTGTGTTCCCACTGACAGTACCAGAGGAGGACTTCAAGCCCCTTGAACTCAAGGACATAATGACATTCTTTTTTACATTTCTCAATTTCCTTTTTTTTTTCGTAATGAAAAAATTATAATTTTAAATGAAGGTCACTGTCATATCTTTGAATTATCCCCTGGATGCTGGACTGACCCAAAATAAGATGTTTTTCCTTTTTTGCCCCCCAGATGTTTTCTTTTATACATTTGTTAAGCCACTTTTGTGCCACCATTGGGAGAGAAATACTTTCTCCTCATCAGAGCTAAGCTCTTCCTCTGAAAAGGGCTCTGTGTGGGGTGAGACCGGGATCTCAGCTTGTCAGTTTCCCTTTTTTCTGGAGCCAGAGGGAGAGGAGAGAGCTGTGACTGCAGGATCATATGCATTGGGTGGGAGATGGAAGAATATATGCATAATCCAAAAATGCTACATTAACCTCAGAGGGTGGGGAGAGGAGTTGTTTAATAATTTTTCACCTTGACTATCACTGACTACAAACACCATCACTGGGGATCAAGGACAAATGTTAGATTTTTCTATTTAAATAAGAGTCTTAGTTTTTAAAAATTATCATTTATTATTTAAACTTTTTTGTTGTTGTTCAAAGAGCTTACTACTGACTGGCTGGAATGAAAACAGCTCCATCCCACGGATTCCACCTCTGCTTTCTGGCAGCTTACCTGACTCATAAAGAGAGTGGGGGGTTTTATATGCCACCTACATAAACTCAACATTTTCCTTTGTGGTGAGACTTAATCACCACCCTTGTCATATTATTTCATCGACCCTCTTGGAGTAGGAATTCTTTACCTTTCAAACCAGCTTTGAAACTTCTTATAAAAAAAATAGGGTGAGGGTTTTTTTCTGAATTTGGTGAAAGTACATAGGTGGTCCAATGCAGTAAGGTTTTCTGTGTTATTTGTTGAAAAATACCCTTTACCCGAGGCTCATGAAACAGAGTTTCCATTTGCAGAGAGCACATCTCTGGCACAAGATGTGTCACCTGGAGAGTTGAAATCCATCAGCTGAAGGTTGAGGACCTCCGCCCAGGTAGTCACTGCAGGTGGTGTGTGCTGAGGGGGAAACTGTGGGCTTTTGGCCGCAGTGATCAAGGATGTAAGTGGGCAAAGTTTGTCAGAGGCAATGCCTTTATTAGACAGTGTCAGGAAAGATGGACATGCTTTTGGGCACAGCACATCTCTTCTTATAACCTGTATGACACTGTCTCTTGTGGGGAGAGAGATTGTGTGAAGTAGACTGATATTTGTGAAGCAGAAAATACTGCACAAAGGAAGACTAAAGGTAGTAATGAAAACAAAACACAGAGGTGGCAATGCAGTAGATAGTGTGTGCAGGAGGCAATGGAAGAAAGGGTAGAAGAACAGAACCACCCCAGGAAGCTTATTGAGAGTTACAAAGAGGACATGAGTTACCCTAGAAAGCTAGAGCAGAAAAGCATGTGACTTTTTTTCCAAAGAAATTCTTGAAATGAGGTAGGGGAAGGGCAGAAAGGAAGGTACTGCTCTGGAGCTCAGCACTTAAAACGTAGCATGAAGGGAGGCCAGGGAAAGCATTTGGTAAGAGTCTCCTCATTTCTCTGTCACAAAGGCAGGTAGAATCGAGGAATGGGAAGGAAAGCAGAAAATCAAAAGGACTGAAGTGAACCATTGGCAAATATCAGTGAAGGAAGGGTAGAGAAGGGAAACTGCTTCCATATTGACAGGAAGGGAGAAGTCCTTCTTAGGTAGGGGACCTGGAAATTGACTGAGTAACAAGTGGTGTGCTACAAGACAGGAGACAGGGAGCATCTTGTCAGAAAGGAGCTGTCTGACCTTACCTAATATAGGCTATTTTCATTCTTGATGTGTTTAAGTCTTAAAATGCACTGCAAATGCAGCAGCTTTGCCCCAAAGATAGAGAGGCTGCAGCTGGTCTCAACTTTCCTGTACCACCCTCCCTCCTCTTCCTCACATGCCAGAATTAACCCCATATTGTCTCCTCTCCTGCACTGTGGGTCCTCAGCCCAGCTCCAATCCTCCTCCTTATTGATTGCACCTGCCTGATAACTGGGACACAACTCAAGATAAGGACTTAGCAGTCCCCTGCAAAGATGTGCTTCTGGAAGCAGAGGCACTAATGAGCTCTGTGGAGGCAGCATGCTGGGAGAGGCACCAGCAGGGAGGGAGAAGGGCAAAGGGTGAGCACTTCATGGGAGGAAGGAACAGCTTGGAGACTACTGGACTAAATCAGCTGGCAAACTAAGGGCATGGAAGACTCAGGAGGAAAGTGAATGTGTAAGGATGGAGCCATGGATAGTTAAAAATAACAGTATTGAACAGCTAATATGGTACTCCACTGGCATTTTAAACCTGCTGCCTTTGAAAACCCTTCTGAGTTTTGAAAAGCAAGTCTTACATTTAATTGTCCTTGTTGCTGGTGACCACCAGGACTACTGTCATTTTGTCCAGCAGCCCCCATTTTCTCCACTGCTGCTTGGTTGCAACCAAGTCTTCAGCATATTGCTCTTTGCACCCTTGCCTGATGTAAATATTGGTATATCCCCATTTATGCCTTGATTTCTCTGGAAGGGAGATGGTGTTTTTTAGCTCACATCAGCATAGTGACAGGCACACTAAATGCATGTGATAATGATGCTATCACAAATTAGAGGTAAATTAAAACACTATTCACAAGCAATTTGTACAATGTGGAATTTGGGCATGGGCTAACCTGACAGCCAGGTTTTTTAAAAGTTTCTGGAGAGCTGCCAGTTTTTCAGCCCTGTGGCTGTTCAAAGTATCGTGTTAGTCTCTGTACAAATACCACATGTGAGACAGGACCAAGTGGCAGCAAACCTGCTGGGGCTTTGAACCTCCTGGCACTTGTAATGGATGTGAGAAAAAAAAGGAAGGAACAATAAATAAAAGAGTAAAGAAAGAGAAGTACAAAGTGAAGGACATCTGTACGTTTTGATAGTAATTCTTCAGTAGCACAGCACCATAGAAAAATGTTGTCTGGTTAATTTAGAGCATTTACTTGCTATGCTGGAGCCATTTCCTAGAATTTTTACTTTTTTTTAATATCAAGTTTTGTCTTTGAAATATGGAAGGAATGGATTTCTTCATTTTTCTCCCTCCCTCCCTTGCCTTTTTCCTCCCACTTCCAAGTAAGGATGTAAGTGAGGTTCCCTCTCATCTCCAGTGTGAATGTATTCATGAACATTTTAAAACAGCTTATTGTCAGTTCTTGTTTCAGAGTTTACTTTTACCTTCAGTTGTTGTAACGTGTGTCCTTCCTGTCCCTGACCCCGCCCAATGCAACTCTTGTGTCCTTAGTGCTCACCCCTGTCTATTTCTGGAGAAAAGCCAGCTTGCCTCTTCAGGGGAGCTTTGCCGGAGCTGGCTGTCCCAGCCCTACTTCTCTCCTCTCCTTCCATCTGACAGACTCTCCATTTTCCTGCTTCCTACAGAAGATGACCTCTAATGCTCAGAGGACTCTCTGACTGTGGTAATGTGATCTGGTGGCAGCGGCAGAAAAAGGTGTCAGCAGTCTTGGATCGTGTTCCCAATCCGGTTATTGAATGATGCGAGATCTGGGGAAAGACATTTTGCTTTGTTTCCCTGCAGGCTCCAGTAATAGTCACACATCTCTGTTTTACAGTAAAATTGCTTTTACCATGGCAAATTAATTATTAATACGCACATTACAATATTTTCAGTGTCCTGTAGCAATGAAATCAGATGCTGTGCCACTTGCTGCCCTTTAGCTTGTGGCATAGCATGCGTTCCTTTTGGATATACCTGTCTTGTACCCCACCTCCTGTGTTTACACTGTGTGTTCCCAGGCACCCAGGCTTTACAGCCATGATAAAGCTGCTTTCACATATCCCTGACTTTTTTGATTGCATGCTTTCTGCTGTTTTTTCTGAAACCGTTTTCAGGACTTGCTGAAATGTAACTGGGAAGTGTTTGAAGTGAGAGACACTCATTTAGAAGGAATGTCGGTCATGATTGATTACAGCTGCACACATCATGCCCTTGCCTGACACTTTCCCCCATGTAGGTGGAGAGTTGGTAGTGGTAATGCCCAGGTGTGTTGGGCATACATGCATTAGATCAATATACATACAACCCTGAAGGCTGTTAAAAGGTTTTGCTGGGTTGATTTCATCCATAGCATTGAGAATATATGGTAAGACCTATATTGTGATGTACTTATCATGTCATTCATAAAAGCCTTAATGACCTTGGTCTGGTCTTCACCCTAATATGGGCACATAGCTTTCCACTTCAGCATGGGTTTATGTCCAAATTATTATTCCCACTCACTGTGGTTTGGCCAAAGTACACATCTTGGAGTACAATCTCAGCTTTTGTTTCTTTTCGCTATGTAAAATCATCTGTGGCACTGGAAAAGGATTACAGGAACCTGCTAAAACCTGGGTATGGGGTGTGTAGGAGGAAGAGGCCCCATGTGTCTGCATCAGTTCCCACGTAACTCCCACCTTAACTTGGAGCAGCTCTCATCTCCTGGGGAGGTTTCTTCTCCCTCTTCCACCCACTCTCTCCTTATGGCCTGCAGGTGCTGGACTGTAGCTTCTCTCCTATTTTTGGCTGAATGGCTGAATTAGCACATTTTTAATGGATGCCTTTTTCAGCACTTATGAAAATAGTCTAGAATTTTGATAATTCTCCATTACTCCATAAAATGCATAAAAATAGTTTGCTTAAATGTGATAGCAGTTCTTTAGGCTTATTATGATTACTAGTTTAGAGACCATGGCTCCATTGTAGAAGGAGTTATTTGGATATAGCAGCCTTAGTGAGTTTTTGCTCTTCTGCCTTTCCAGAGAAATTGAAATTATGTGGTTAAAGATCTAGTGATATTCATTTTTGATACAGCACAGAACAATTATTTCAATTCTGCACTTTTTATTTTCAATAACATAGAGAGTCATGGAAGAAGTAAAGCACCTTTCTTCCATTGGTATTACAGACCCCAGTCATCTCTGTTTTTTGTTCTCACACCCATCTCCAATGGCCTGTACTTTGCAAACAACCAAAAAGACATGTAGAGCTTGTGATGCTTCTGAGCAGCAGAGTTGCTGTGATGTGTTGCTCCTTCTATCCAGCAGGGTTGTTCCAGGTCAGGAAGAAATCAGCTGTCCTTCCATGTTTAGCAGGCTCTGACTCTCCCTACCTCCAGAGCAGTTTTGCTGAGTTAGTCCAAGGATGGGAGCTGAACCCCACAACTGGACACAGGGTTGCTGCTGACAGGTTGACCCCAGTGGCTCCAGTTGAGTTGAAGTGGGATATGAAGGGAACAGAAGGCTGTTGCTTGAGGAAAGGATTTGTGGCAGAAGCAGAAAATCCTGATGATTCTAAAACTTGGAGAGGAAGCTCATGCTGAATATTAGTTGTGTGAGGTTTTGAGTTATGGATAAAACCTCAGGAAGGGAGTGAGCCTGGTTGTGTTCCCTGTTGGATTATATTGGACTGAGGGCTTCCTCAGGATAGTTGTGATAATGAAGAATCACAGCATATTCTGAGTTGGAAGGAACCCACAAGTATCATCAAATCTAACTCCTACAGGCTTCTCTGAAACCCTGACACTGCAGGAAAGCTGACTGGAGTGTAATTGTAGCAGATGCTGGTACTGGGGGTACCCCACATACATTTAACAGGTATTGATCCACAGAAAACATCATTTCTCCTTTTTGTATTTATTTGTATTTGCTCAAGCATGCAGATCAGAGATATCCCAAAGCAAGTAGACAATGAGTATTCTTTTAAAGAGCAGATAATAAAGCTTTTTTAAGTACTCATTTATTAACAGTAACAAAACCTTGATAAAATGTGAGTTCTGATTTCTATAAGACCTTCTGGATTCCAGTGGAAATCAATGTCAGCTGTTGATGCTAACCACTTCTAAAAATTGTACTTGTGGTTTCAGACCTGTGTTAAATCCCCATTGACTTCACACACTTTTAAGCAGCATAAGGACTGCAGTATTTAGCCTCCTGATAATATTCTTGCAATATTGTCTTTCTGTTGTTCTGCTTGACTCAAGGATAAGATTTTATTTTGTTTAAAATTTCAATGTATCTTCTCTGCCAAGAGCTTTGATCTAGGGTCCTGCTCCTTACTTTGTAGGTAATAATACATAATCTCTGACTGATGCCCCTACAGCCCTGAGAAGTACTTGCAACTTGGGCAGAAGCAGCACAAGAAATGACAGCTGTTACTGGTGATTAAAAATGTGCTTTCTAAACATCATAAATGGAAATTATAGAAAAGAACAGAAGAGATTCCTGTTGGGAGTATTCTGTTTTGACCTCCCAAGCAATGGGTTAACACAAACAAGATAAGGATCAGTCAGAGAGCTCAGACACCAGTGTATCACAGTGTTCTGTTCTACTTGTATTTGTTCTAAAGAAATCTAAACAGCTATGTGAACATCGTGGGTCTTTGTCAGGGACTGAGTTTGTCACATTTCTTTCTTAAAAAGGGAATAAAATCTTTGGAAAATCTTCAGTTTTAACCTATGTTCACAGTCCTCTGTTCAGTAGAAAACTGCATGTGTATATCCAAGTTTGAAAGTAGCTATTGAAATTATTACTTTACAGGAACAGTGATATAAAGTGCAGCAGAGCATGTGGAAGTGGGGATGGGGTCTCACTATTGGTATTAGATTACCTGGGAGGAAACCTAGGATCCCAAAACTGTTTTCTGCACCCCTCCACCATTGGAAGAAATCAGGCATTTCAGATTAGTTTACCTTATTCTAGGAAATTCTCCTCCTCTTTACATAAAGCAAATATTACTTCATAATCACATGCTGGACAGCATACCAAGGGAAAAATTCTTTCCAGACCAAAATATGACTATCAGTTTTTGCACAAGGCAACATCACCAATGTCTCACAGTGACTCATCGTGCTTCAGATCTGCTTTATACCTGAGGCAGAGCTTGCTTACCAAATAATCCCAAATATTGTTTGTTTTCTCAACTATTACTATATAATGACACCTGACAGATGAACAAATTCTTGTATAATAGTAGGTGGCCGTACAGAATAAAAGGAAGGGGATTTGCAGTTTGCAGAAATTCTCTTTTCCAATAACAGTAATTTGTTGATACCTGGTAATTTGTAAACTATATTTACCACTTCTTACAAGCATTTCAGAGCAGGTGAATCCATTAGAAAGCCTTTTCCTTTCGGTGCAAACATTCCTGAATTTGTTGCCCTTTGTGTTTCAAAGAAAAGAAAACAAAAAGCAGCAGCAATTTTCACTTTATATTTCTTGGCATGTAGGAATAAAGCCAAGTACTCTTTCTTTTATACGGTAGGATAAAATGAGGAAAGGGGCAATAATGGAACAGAATTAATGGGGTATTTCTATTTAAGGGGCAGAATTATCAGCAGGTGCCCATTGGCACTCATTTGCTCTAGCAAAGATTAAAGTAGAACATCAGAAGATTAACAAATATTTCAGATATTGAAATTTAAGAATTTCAGATGTCTAAAAGATAAGAGTTTGAAGTTTTCCCACAAATGTTTAATTTGTCACCAAAACCTCCTAAGAACAAAATGCTGATTCTAGAAATGTAACTTTTATGGTTGAGTAGGAAGTTACAGCAAGGGAACAGCCCTGTGGGCGTGGGGATTTACAGTGGGTGCCCCAGAGCTCATCATGGCAAGAACAGCTTTCAAAGGAAAAAAGAAAGCAAAAAAAAATCCAAGTTCTGTTTCCACCCCTGCATGAGGAGAGGTCCAAAATGCCAGCTCATAGTCCACCCATGGTCACGCATGCATACACCAGTGGCACCAGCTTGGCACTGGTCCTACAGACTCAGCAGCAAGGCCAAAAATGAACAAAAATGCTGCAGGAGCTTCACTGCCTGTCTCTCTCCATTGATATATCAAGCCTGGGGAAAAGAGACAGCATCAGGCTCCACGTGGGATTTCTCAGCAGGGCTCCTCTCCCATTTCAGATCTGAGACACTGTGGTGATTTGTATCTTTGAATATGTTTTTCCGTTCATTTTCCTTTTAATGATGCTGAAGAAAGGAATGTCAACACAAAGGAAGATGTATCTGTCACTCCGCACTGCTCTGGTTTCTGGCAGCAGTCAGGCTGCTGCTTGGAACTGGCTGGGAATATTACTGTGATTGGTTTTGTTGTTGGTTTTCTGAGGAAGGAAAAAACTGCCAGCACTGATAACTGATTTAACTCAGAGCATACAAAGCCATAAAGAAAAAGTGTTCCCAGAGATTTTCCTCAAAAATCTGAAACCTTCCAAATGTACTGCTTGAAATTGCCTTCTCTTGCACGGCCATACCCTGTGTCCCAGGGGCCTCAGTGGCTTGAACCTGGAGACAAACACCATCTCCTGTTAGGGGTCCATGTGGAGCTCTCTGGCTGCAGAGTCCCATGGGAAATGTTGATCAAGGATCAAATGTTCTACCCAATTTCAGTCTCCAAAAGTCACAATGGATTAAGTTGCCTCTGGCAAACATCTAGTCCAGTCCATGCTCAGAGCAGGGTCAGCCACTGTGGGTTTCTCAGAGCCATATCTAGTTAGATTTTTGAGTATCTCGAAGGATGGAGATCCTGCAGCCTCTCTGAGTATCCTATGCCCAGTGTTTGGTCTACCTTGCAGTAGAGAAGTCAATCATGCTGACAGGACTTCCAAAACAAAAACTAATAATTGTTAATCTCTTCAGATTCTCTCTCCAACTCTCTTTTTTCTTTTTTTTTTCTTTTTTTTTTTCTCCTTTAAGGAAACAAATGCACTATTTTCATAAAAAGAAACCATTCTTGTAAAAGTCACTTAGTGTTTCCCTGAACAAACTCTCCACATGAACACTTTGGGAATAATCCCTCTACTTCTGTGTTTATAGCAGAGCAGCACCTGCTGTGCGTTGCACTGCACTGTTGACAGAAGGGTTGGTGATACTGTTGGCAATTATTAACATTATTTACTTAGTACCTGGCAAATGCAGTCAGGCACTTCGTGCTAGGCACTGCCCAAACAAACCACAAAGAACACAACCTGTTTTCAAAGAAGGTGTTATTTACCTGTTAAACAGTCAGCTGCAAAGAAATGGGTGGGGAGAAGCACAAGTTTCTGTGCTAGTCTCTGAACTTCAGCACCATTGCTTCCCACACTGCAGCCATACCTGGGAGAAGAGTGAGATCCAGGCTGTGGTACCCAAGGGTGTTACCTGACCAAACGGATGGAAATGTCCTGTAGGTATGACATTTTCTGGAGCCATATGAAATCACTCTGGTGCCTGTTGGGCTCTCCATTCATTTTTTAAAAGCTGCAGTAGAAGTGCACTTAAGAATTGATACATATTTTAGAAGGACATACTTTTCAAAAAGCTGAAGAAATACTCATTTGCATTTTTCATTTGTGGTGTTTTTCAGTCAGGAAATGAGCTCAAAAGAAAAAAGCAAGTGCATAGTTATTTCTTCTCATAGAAAAATCATTTTCCATTGAAAAGGCATATTTTTGAGTCTACAAACAGAGTGGTAGGGGATTTCTTTTCCCAATACTGCTTCCCAAATAGAGGAAAAATGGAAGAAAAATTGTGATTTCACCAGAGGTAGAATATGTGGTGTTTAAGGGGGCAGGTGTCAGTTTTGAAGGGTCCAGAACTTTTGGGGCAGTCCAGCACTTGCCCTTCCAAATGCCACCATTGAGAAGAATACCTGGAAAGATTAAGAAGGGGCATGAGGTGGCAGAGTCAAAAACTTAGCACATGAAAATCATGTCTTTGGAGAAGAAACTGCTTTTCTGGAGCAGAAACTCAGCACTAAAGACACTGGTGCTGACCTTGGCTTCTAGACAGGAGGGTGTGTTAGAGGGCTGTGGTGCAGACCCTGCCTCCCTGCTCCATAGATCCCGAGCAATGCCATCAGCCTGCCCTTGCAGCTGGGCACAGCCTTACCTGAAATGCCAGTGGCTGCAGCCCATGTGGCTCCTGGAGCCCAGCCCTGGTGCTTCCTTGGGCAGAGCAGACAGCAGTGGCCCTGGTGCTCGCTGCAGGCAGGAGGCAGCATCTCGTAGGCTGGTTTGGAGCCACGGAGGTTTCTCACATGGTTCGGAAGCAGGAGCTGGTATCCACTGAGGTGTGGGCATGTAAATCCAGCCTTAGGATCAAAGATGTCTGCTCCCACAGGGAGCAGCCAGGAACTTGGTATAGACTTGGTTGCAGCAGTGCTGTTGCATCTGGCTCTGTGCATGCAGGCAGTGGTGGAGAAACCAAGCATCCCACTCCTTCCCAAGGAGGAGAGGCAGGGCTGAGTGTGCAGCCTTTGCTTTGGCATGGGCTCCATTTAGGTCCCTCTCTGATACTTTGAGTGTGCAGACCATGTGTTACATCCCAGCTTTCTCTCTCCTGTTTACTTCTATCCATTTTCCCCTGTGCCATCAGCCCTGAAGCTCTTTTTTTCCCTACTGGTCTCTCTTGGGCAGCAGACTGTAATTCCTGGGTCATCTTCAGAGAAAATGCAGAGCAGTAAAACCCAAGCCCTGGGGTGATGCTGGAAGCTTACCCTCCAGCAAAGCTTGGAGGAGCTTTGTCTTTCAAGGGAGCATTCCAAGTGTTCTCTGAAAAACAAAACCATTTACCAGGTTGCAACACAGTTATTCCCCTTGGCCCACGTAGTAATGCACATGTAAATTTCTAGTGTAGGGGAGGCACACAGTTTTTTGATGGGTTTATCTGCTGTCTTTTTGTTACTGCATTTCTGCATGGCAGCAGTCAGCTGCAGGTCATGGCTCTGCAGGTTGTGACCTAATGAAGAAAAACTCAGAAGGAGGGTCAGGCATTTTTGGTGTAAACTGTCCAGCAAAGGCTTTCTCTCTCGAAAGCAAAAAGCATCAAATAGCAGGAAACAATTTTTTCCATCAACATGTAGCCCAAAAGCACTTTGCTTTTTGACTCATATCCCCATTTCTGTTTCTCTGCCAGGTGATTCTTGCCACCTCCTCTAAGCTTTTCTAGTCTGGTATTTTTTGATAGCAAATGTGAATACTGAGCTATTCCTGTGGTTCAGCTACCTAGCTTAAAACTATTATTTCTATATTTCACTGGAAAACATGATGTCAAAAAATAACCACAGAAATGCAAGCACCGTTAAAATAAACTTCTACCTACATGCAAATAAAAATGGTTTATTGGAGATTGTAATAACCACATAAAATTATTTAGACCAGTCTCTTGTAAAGGTGGCCTCAGTAATACCTTGCAACAGTCTTGGGCCCATTCCAGCAAGATTTAATTTAATCCATACCGCATTTAGTGTTTTCTTTGGATCTGCAATGTTCTTCTCAGAAAGATGTTTAGGCTCCATCTCATATTTACTGAGTAGATGCAAATTAGGCTTATGTTCAGAGATGTTGACAAGTTCAGTGTTGCAGGTATTTGGACAGAAAACAACAAAAAGCCATATGCAAACCAGAGAAGTTTTTGCTAGCGGTTCAGAAATGCTCACACGGGGTCATGGGGTTTGTCTCAGATTCAGAGCCATTGCTTGCCTCCGACTCAGACTCTCTCATCTTGCAGTACAATTATTCTGTAGAAGATCAAAAAAGAATTAGATTTTTTTGATGTTCTCTCCAAGCAGCTCCAAGACCCAGCGAAAGAGCTCTCAGGATGCCAGAGCCAGCGAAGTCAACCTCAGCCCCCAAAAAGGGCTCCAAGAAAGCCGTGACAAAGACCCAGAAGAAGGGTGATAAGAAGCGTCACAAAAGCAGGAAAGAGAGCTACTCCATCTACGTCTACAAGGTGCTGAAGCAGGTCCATCCTGACACCGGCATCTCCTCCAAGGCCATGGGCATCATGAACTCCTTCGTCAATGACATCTTTGAGCGCATTGCTGGCGAAGCCTCCCGTCTGGCCCATTACAACAAGCGTTCTACCATCACCTCCCGGGAGATCCAGACAGCTGTGCGCCTGCTGCTCCCAGGAGAGCTGGCCAAGCACGCAGTCTCAGAGGGCACCAAGGCTGTCACCAAGTACACGAGCTCCAAGTAGCCGGACATCCCCTCTGCAGTGGGACCATCGAGCACCAAGCCCTCCATGCAAGCACAGGTGAGCAGCCATGGTCTGGATGAATGTCACAGCTATTATCCACAGCAACTTGCAGCCTTGGGATGGGCATGAGAAGCTGCCCAGAGGAAGAGGAGACAGTGATCTGGATGTCAGCTGATTTTCATTGTGTGTTCAGGATGTGGAAAGGATTTGTTGAGGCTGGTAGTGCAGGCCCCTGCTTTCACATCTCGTTCAAAGAACTGACCAACCATAGTATATCCAGTCTCCTCTGTGCTTGGCAAACATTCATGTTTGGCACTGAGAGGGGGGACTGGCAGTGGCAACACAGAGACACCATCCCTGAAGTCTTCCTGTTTGACTGCTTTATCACAGTCATCTGAAATGGGTACTGAAGAATCAGCGCTGCATCCTCTCTCTCATTTCCTGGATCTCTCCTGGTGTGCAGTGGCTCAGCCCACCCTGTACTGGCAGAAGTGACATCAACAGCTACCAGGCACATATTGATTCAACAGCTATCTGTGCTTGACAGCCTGTTTTAAAGAGCAAGCCTGGCAGGCAGGCAGATGCCCACGTTGATACCAAGCACTAATCCTCCTCCTTGCTCCTGATGGATGAGCCATAGAGCAGGATGAGGGTGCTGGTGCTGGAGCTGCCCACTGCCTCCCACCTTGTGCTGAGCTGGAGGGAGGGACAAGGTGGGATGTTGGGAATGGGTGTCTTACCTTTCCTGGCTGCTGCTTTGCCTGCTTTAGGACTTGGTTTGGTGTGCAAGACGTTGCTAATTCTGCTGCTTTTCAGAGACTTCTCCTGCCTTGATGCTGCCTGGGCACTCCCTTTCACCATAAGTGTGGCAGGGTGGGGTGGTGCCCATGGGGGTCTCTTCTCCTGTGAGCACTAGGGTGGTGCAGGACAAACAGCACAAAGGTTTTGGGCAGGGACTGAGGATTTGGGAAGCAGAGGTGTGGGAGCAGTGGTGGTTAGTGCGTTTTGAGAGGTGGGGGAAGCCAGCTCCCCAAAGAGATCACTGCAGGCAGCTCACCTGGCCCTGCCTTCCCTAATTCATTCAGCAGTTAGAAAGCAAAAGCAAAAACGGGGACTGGGTGGATATATAGGGACACTTGCCTGCATCCCAGATATTTTAAAGATTAAATAATTTTAAACTATTTCAGATACTCCCCATATCTTTTCCAAGTCCACAGTAAGGTGAGCAATAATAAAATCATGATAAAGCCATAGAGATTAGTGAAGAAATGTCTTTTTTACAGGTTTACCTTGCCCAGACTGCTGGATAGCAGAAGAGCCTGTGTAGAACTGGTGTGAAGTTGAAGCTTCCTACTCAAAACACAAAATTAGCCAACATTAAAAAAAAAAATGAAAGGCTCTGTTAGGCAGTAACACTCAAGAAAAAATATTCATGTCTAAAATAACAACAGCTTTCTGCAACTTATTCTGTAAATAAAAGGAGCATCAAAGAATTAAGATCCAGAACTAAGTGCAGATTCTCCCTAAGCTTGAAGACCATGTTTCTAATTAAAAGGTAAATTCATATCCCAAAATAGCAGCCCTGCAGTATTTCTCTGTCTTTCCCCTGCATTTATCTCCATCCTGGTGCTTTACACTTTGAGTGTGACTGGGACCTTTGACAAATTTATGTTGCTTTTGGAGCTGTAGGTCTCTGCAGCTCCAGAAGATTCGCATTGCAGTCATTTTCCAGTTGCTCTGAGGGAAGGACTGCAAAGCGCTTCTCAGAAACTTGGGAGCAGCCTGGGGTCCCTTGTGGTCTCTGTGCAAGAGTGAAGGTCAGCTTGCTTCTGGGCTGCTCCCACACCCCTGCTTTGGGTGTGAACACCCCACACTTGAAAAGGGGCTTTCATCCCACACTCTGCTCACTGATACAACACAGTTGTGTTTCCTAGCCTAATGACAGCAGGAATCTCTGGTGATATCTCCAGAAAGAGCAAAACCCAACTCCCTGGGTGCCAGCCCCCACAAGGGGCAGCTCCCAGCAGCAGCACCTGTATTCAGTAGCATTGGTGACCTGGGTCTTTTGGCCAGGACACTTTGCAGGTGACACTTCAGTACTTCCTTTTGTTTTCCAATCAAATAGTCAAAATCACATACCAAAGATTACCATGTACCTGCAGTGGGCCTAGAACCACCATCCTTGACCTCTCTGCCACAGGAAATCCAGGCTGTGGATGATTCATCAGGGGAATATTGGAAGTGAACAGCTGGATGCATTACTAGAGCTTTCTTCTTCTGTCTGTATGAGCTGGAGGTCAGAATTCATCCCCTTGGGGAGTCATCTTGAAGGTAGGAATACAGAATGGAATAAACCCACTCCGGTCCAAGCAGTGTGTTTGAGCCAGGGCATACATCATCTCCTGGCATTACCTGACACAGCCTCTAAACTCTCACTCTTTTGGGCAGAGCAGAGTCCTGTTTCAATCTTCACAGGCTGCAAGAATTCAGGAAAATAGAATGAAGTATTGGCCCTCCAGGGTCTCCTGGGCAGCTCAGGGAGCCAGGAACGAGGCTGGGAACTCAGACAAGAGCTGCTCGCTCCATGCTCAGAGTATTGGTCCCATTTTCTTCTGCCACTGTTGCCACTCTCCATTTTTGGAGATTGTTTCAGAGAGGAGAACCAGTGATTTAAGGCTACAAAAATACTTGAAGGCTTAAAGAAGAGTTTTATATTGTCTAAAACCAAGTGACTGAGACTGATCATGTCTGTCCGTTTATAGTTTAGGTTGTCCTTTCATGCATCATTTGCTCTTCACTGTCCCTTTGTATTTTTTTTTTCACTCACTCCTGACAATGGTGAGCACAGGATCAAAGAACTGATCCATGTTAAAATGAACTGGGTTTTTTTTTGTTTCTTTCAAGCTTTGTTTTAACCCTGTTCTGGTAGCTGCTCTGCTCTGTCACTGTTGTACAGATACTTGTGCCAGCAAGGGAAAGGGATGGTCCAGGAAAGGCAAGGCTGGTATAAGCTAGGACTGACACAGAAAACTTTTGGTAAGTTAATGGCCCTAGTGTCAAGAAAAAGTGAAGGAAGGAAATTGAGTCCTGCAGTGGTCCCGCTAAGCAGCAAAGATGTGGCTTTTAAATACTCCACTATGGGTGTGATCCTTGCAGTGTCCCACAAGCAGTTTCTCTAATAGTCCTGATGCTGGAAATCAAGCACATCCTGTTTCTGCAGATCCCAGAGGACTCAAATCAAGGGAGAGGGAGCAGGTTGGGAAGGGGACTCTGCTCCCATGCAGCCACCCAGCTGTAGCAGTTGGAGGCTCCTTGTTCAGCAGACAAACCTACAAGGCCCTTCCCACAGCTGCCTGTAAAGGACACATCCACAGCAGTTTAATGGGAATTAGTTTGAATGTGATGAGCTTGGGCTGAGCCTTAATATTAGAAGCACTAGAAGATGGTCTTAAACTTCAAGGGTCAATTGTCCACTAAGTTATCGGAGGTGTGACATACTTTACAGTTTGCTGGTAAGGGGGTTTGCTGCAGAAGATGGGTTCTGCACTACAGTATCTGTGCTTTTAAAGAATGCTCATTTCCAGCTCTGGAATTGAGAAAATGTTTAAAAACTGAAGATAATATACCAAGCCCCACTGTCCCTACCTGATTCCTACTGCAGTCGCAGAAGCATCTCTGGGCTGTTCCTGTGTTTTGCCAATTAAAAAAAGTAAATCAACTGCAGGTTGAAAGTTGGAAACGAAGATGAGAAGGGTAATACAGCGTTGATAATAACCTTGTATTAACCCCAAGGACATCAGTGTGCTGATTTATTTGTTTTCATGTACAATTGAGGAGAGAAAACAAGCTGCTATAGATCTGCTTCTGATTTTCTACCCTGCTTCCCAGAAGGGCTTAAAGCCTATCTGCCTTTCACAGCAGAGTTCAACCTATTGAGGAACTGAGTGGCCACCTGCATGGAGGCTTGCTCCTGCTCAGGACAGACAGGTCTTTAGTCAAGCATGGGGAAAAGAGTGAAAAAAAGTGTGGAGGATGAGTGCCTGTCCTGGACACGACTGTGTGTCCCACGGAGGGACACCAAAGAGCCCTGCCCTGTGTGGCCTGTGCACCCTTTGCTCTGGTGACAGCCAGCCATGTGGGTAGCCCCAAGTCCTGCCACCCCTGGAGTAAACTTTGACATGGCCTCTGCACAGCCCTGAGCCTTTGTCCCATCACAGCATTTCCTGACGGTTTACATCCAGATCAATTTGTTTACAGGGAAAGAAAGAATGTGAACTAAATAATAAAAATCACTTACTGACAGAATTTGGAGAGTTTCCTGGGACCACCACCTGGGGAGCAATCTTTCATGCTTACTCCATGCATGGTATCTCGTGGGCTTATGTACACAGAGTTTTTCTGACAATAAGTGTTACATCAAGTATGATCCATGTTATCTTGCTGCTGGTTTATGACATATCTTAGTGCTAATTACCTGCTTTCTGTTAAATGTCTAAATAAAATGTAATTACCAACCTGTTGGAAGTCCATGGGACCCAGCTGTCAGGGTGTCTTTGCTTCTGCCTTATCACATGTCCCCCCAAGCCCTGTATTTCTCCTTCTCCATGATATTTCCTCCAGATCTGTGGTAACAGCAACCACCCTTGCAGCAGAGATGGAGCACAGCTGGTGCTGATAGAGGGTCAGTCAAAAACCAGAGGAGCTCCGCACTGAAGGGCTGTCACAGGCTGCCACTGTGTGTCCTCCTGGGGTGTCACTCACCCCAAACATGAGTGCACAATAAATATCTTTTTTTCTCGAGCCTTCAAATGAGCTTGTCCCAGGCAGAGCTCAGCCTGCAGCCTGTCCTTGCCACACTCCTGCTTGGGGTGTGCTCTGCCTGGCACTCATCATTTACCCCCAAGTGGGAACAGTTTGGACTGAACAATGCGAGATTCTGTGGCTGAAGAAGTGTTTTATGCATATTCACAATTTCTGTTCATCTGAATTAACAGTTGCTAACACTAGAAACATCTTTTCTTGGACTCTGAGAAGTTTATAGGCAGCAAACATGGAATGAGATGTAGCACCTGAAAACCCCAGAAAGAAAAAGATCTTCCCTTTAAAGAATGATTGGTAAATACACTCCAGTGAAACATTTACCTGCTGGACATCACATCATAATGCACTCACTGGAGTGGGAAATGCATGTGCCATGCTGGACACCATCTACTGGAGAAACAAGCTAAGACTTCAGATATGGCATATAACAGAAATCAGCTGAAAATGTTTCTAGTGTCTCTAAAGAAACAGTCACAAGCATAACATAATTGGGAAAAACAATTTTTGCAGAAAAAACCCCAACTTATAACTAACTGATCTGAAGTATTTATTTCTAAAGAAATAAATTTTGCCACTTGTACTGATTTCCCTTTTGATACCCCCTTTCAGAGACACACCCACAGTGCACTTTCAAAACAGAGCTGACACCAACATCTCAGGAAGACCCAAACCAGGTTATAAACATAGCATAACCTATTGGCATCCTTCTCCAGGATGTTGGGAGATGACTCTTTTTTTTTTTTTTTAGTTACTCATTATCTGATTGTTAATGACTGATTATTCAAAGGCCATTAGTTGGACTCAGGTGTCACATGACTATGGCTGTTGGCAGAACCAAATAGAAAAGCTGAGGAACATCAAAAGGAATTATGAGAGGATGAGGTTTGAATTAAGAGGAGCAGCCCTTTGTGCAAGGAGTAGTCCACCTTTTGGGCCTTTTGCCAATGGATGGTGGAGATGCTAGAATTGGTTCAAGGACAAACTACTGGGAGAGAAATCCTTCAAGACTTGCTAAACACATATAAACTATGCTGAAAAATATTATAGGCTGAGAGATACAAAGAGCAAGCTACTATATATGTGTCTGTCCTATTCCTGCAGTCTTTCTTGCCTATTCTGTCACAGCCACTGCTGGAAACAAGATTTTGGGTTGGATGCACCAAAGGGCTGGTCGGGGTTGTCTGCATACACTCATGTAAAGTCTGGCTTGAGCTGCACATGAACTGTGTTTCAGGCAGTTTTCTTAGACCTATGGAGCTTAGAACTAATGAAAGAACATTTTTACCTTGCTTTTGTATGTGGCTCCTGCACTTGCTTTGATAGTTATGTGGATTTTGTTACCCTGGCTCACATGAAAGATGTGAGAGATGTTTTGTTTCTAAAATAGTTAGGGTTAATAAACACAGATGGTGTGAGAATGAGGAATGGAGCTTCTGCTTTCTCATATAATGGAAAGCTGTTCTCAAAAACATTTCTCATTTTCTCCCTTGAAGCAGTTGATTTTAAAAAACTACACCATTTCCTGCCTTTTAATGTCCATAACGTGAATTCCACCCCCTGACAAAAAAAAATCTCTTACAGAAATTCATTCAGAAAAAAAATTCTTACAGATTTATCTGTCTTCTAATAAAAGAAGATTATTCTAATAGTGATAGAAAAGGGAAGATTGGTAGGAATGAAGAAGGAATGGCAATAGGTGGGTGTGAGGCACCAGGAGGGACCAGAGGCAGTAAGTGAATGCTGCAAGAGTGACAGATGCTGCTGGGAACTCGCTGAGGAGCTCACCAAGCTGCCAGCACACACAGAGCATGCTGCTGTTTGGGACACAGGGAATGAGGGGCAGGGAGTGAATCCTGGTAACTCCCAGGGGGAGCAGGATGGACAGTGTAGTTGCTACCAGAAAATATACAAAAGGCACATCCAGAGCCAGCACATGTCACCAATTCAAGAGCAACTCAGGAAATTTGATGCAGACATGAGGGCATCATCCTTCACGCTCAAAGTAATTGCAAAGATGGACTCATCCTGCATGCTGGTCAGACAGCTTGGATACAGCCATCTCAGGAGGGTGCTGCTTAAAAATAACTTCACCTGACAATGAGGACACAAAGTCACCCTCCTGCAGGGATTTGTGTTGAGTTTGCTACAGTGGCTGCTCATCAATCATTTGGGTACATCCAGCCTTGGGGCAGGAAAATTATCTCATCTTCTGGGCACTGCTGCCATTTATGGTCCATTAAACCTCCTCATCAGGTGTGGAGAGCATGCTTTATACAAAGTACATCCATATTTGCCAAGACTCTTGAAAAATGTCCAGCACAACTTTTCAAATGAAGCAGGAGATGTTTCTGACCTAATTTGCCCCCCAGGCTCAACACATCCTTGTGAATCTCAGGCCTGTCTCTGAAAAATTCACTCCAGATGGCAGAGCTATGAGTGCAGTTGATACAAGCACCCAGTCTCCAATATCTGCCTGAGACTGTCTGGAAAAAAAAAAAAAAGGAGGGAACGTAAGTGTACCACATTGAATTTCACTAAAGTGAAAGAAATGTGAGGGTATTGAATTTTTTTTTTTTTGGTGGGCTTTTGGTTTCTTTGAAGTGCTGCAGTATTCAAGGGATCCAAGGAAACCTAGTCTTGCAGGCACTAATGGAAACAGGCTATTGAACTGCTCCATCCCAATAAAACCTGCCCTTGCACAAAGCTTTCTGAGGCATGACTAAGTTCTAGCAAAGTGGGAAGCCTACGGCAGTAAGGGCTGCCTGAGCATGTTGAGAGGAAGATGGTTGCTTTGTTGGGAGGTTACTTTTTTGGGATGAACATGTACCTTGCAGCTAATTTCTCCTTTCTTCAAGGTAATTAAAAGTCACATCTGAGTATTGACTTCAGCGATGTAGAATCCTCCCATCTCTTCCTCAAACCCTGCAAATGCTACATCTACATGAACTCACACTGAGTCCATGCTACTGCCATACTGACTTGTACTCTGGCCCAGGTCTAGAGCCAAACAACTGTAGTTTTATGTGGAAAACTCCATGGTAGAGCAAAAGAAAATCTGAATTCATCCCTCAGTACCTTTTGCAGCTTGTTTTGTAGTGAAAGGACCAAGACATCTCACGCTGCAGCTGATCTTGGCTAACAAAAGCTGTCTCAGTGGGGTCCACCAGCAGTCACTGGCCACTTAGCAGGAAGGAGTCAGAGCTCTTTTTAGCCTGGATGATTCAGCACAAAGAAGCCTTTATAGCTCCGCAGCAGGCATCTCGCGCCTCTTCTCATCACGCCTCTTCCCAGGTTTTAAATACAAGGGGACAAAAGTTCTTACAAACCCCTGATTCTGTCAATTCCCTGAATATATGCCTGAAATGCTCTTTCTGGCATTTAAGTGTCTTTAAATGGAAAAGATAGAGCTCAGGAATCACGGGACGTTGCCTGCACCATCTCTCTCTCAGAGCCAGCATCTTCCCCAGCATCAGCTGATGGATCACCTCTTGTGATAGCTTGACTGTAGGGCAGGACACTGAACAGCCAGCCCTGAGCAGCAGCAGCAGCAGCAGCAGCAGAGAGCTCAGTGCAAGCAGCTGTGTGCCACGAAGGGTGAGCAGGAGGTCCTCCATGCCAAAGGGAAAGTATCACAGCAACCAAAAGCTCAGCCGTGTTTTCAAGAGATTAGGAGTGCATAGATGGCAAGAAGAATTTTCATAACAAAAGACTAAATAGATGCAAGTTTGCAAGCAACAGTGGTTCTCTGCTTTATGGGAAAGTTACACTAGATACAAAGAAACAGCAGGAAGAAGTCTTATCCTACCCTGCCAGCCGCTGTGGGGCTTGCAGCATCCTCAGAAACAGCCCATACCTGCTGGTCCAGGCAAGGAGCCTCCCCTAGGAAAAGGTAGAACAGAAATTCATGCCTTAACTGCCCTATTCATGTGAATGAATAGCTAATTCACACTGTTCAGAAAAGAATACGAAAGGAATACTCAGGTCTTGGAAGTTTTTCTGTTTTCTTTTTCTTTTTCTTTTTCTTTTTCTTTTTCTTTTTCTTTTTCTTTTTCTTTTTCCCTTTCTTTTTCTTTTTCTTTTTCTCTTTTCTTTTTCTTTTTCTTTTCTTTTTTTTCTTTTTCTTTCTTTGGTTTTGGTTTTTTGGTGGTTTTTATTTTGGGTTTTTTTTGTTTTGTTTTCTTTTCTTATTTGGAGGGGTGGTTTTGCTTGTTTATTTTGTTTATAATTTACCATCTTGATCAAATTCTTCATGCTTTCCTCAGGGTCTAACCTGGCTGTGGATAACTTGGACACCCAGCTACACACCTGTCAAGGCCTAAGAAGGCAACAGGTCTGAAAGTGGCCAGGAAAAATGTGAAGGCAACCTCAACATCAGCAGTTTTGCTTCTGTGATCAAAGATGCCAAAGCATCTGTGCTTGTGCAGGGCTGAACAACTTTCTACTGGTACTTAAGTTTTTTCCAATTTGTCTCTATCAAACTGTTTTAGGAAATGTAAGAGCAGGGAGCCACTGCTTGCTTACTTAATGCTATAACTCAGGAAAAACAAAAAGCACTCTGATTTCTTTCTTCTGTCTGTTTGGATGAGGGGGAAACAAGACTTTGCTAGAAGCAGAGGAAATGCTGGCTGCAGCTAACTTCTTCCCAGCACATGACCCCTAGCCCTGCCATTACTCCTATTCCTAACCTGGGGCACACATTTCTACCTGTGCTGCTGCTGGGCTGTGATCTGGAAAAAAGAAATCACGTAAAATACATGTGGGAAGAAGCAAGCATTTCTGAAGCAAAGGATAACAGATCAGTACCCTAGAAACTGTTTTTATAACATAAATGATTAACGAGAAAATGTGTGTAAGTTGGAGCAGAAATCCATTCCCCAGTGACTGCCATCTCCTCCAGGTTCCCCACCAAGTACACTTTTGCTTTCTAATATTTTTGGACAAGAGATCAGTTTAGGAGGTGGCCAAGGGTGAGAACTCCTTGGAAATTAGACACAGCAGTACTACTTTTTAAATCTCCTACACATCTCTGTACCACAGCTAAGTGCCTGCAATGGATGAAAATCCAACCTCTGCTTCTCATTCTAGTTTCAAAACAGATACATTAGCTGGGTCTGATGATCCAAGTAGTAGTAGCAGCATTTGTTGTTACTGTTATCAACCTTCATAAAAGGTCTTTTGCCTGTGCTTGAAGGCAGTTTAACAGTGGAACAGTTTCCAGCACTGAAAATTGTGTCCTCTCCATTTCGTGGTTATGTCACATTCCTGCACTTGTCAAATGATGACCCAGAAGAGGCAGCAGCCATATCAGGCAGTCTTCTCCCTCTCTGGAGTCAGCCAGGGATCAAGTTTGACTGGGTACCATAAAAGATTTATTGGAAGACATGTGGCTGCACTGACATCTCTGCTCACTTGTGGGATTTGGTGGCACAGCACATCAGGTTGTGCTTCACTGTGCAGAGCTGCTCTTCTCCTGTGCTGCTCTCTGCCTGGCTTTGTCAGGGAGCCCTCACAGTCGAGATTTCAGACGTGGACATGCATAGTCTAAACCATACCATGTGTTATATCCTGTGTGTCTTGCTAGAGGCCCAGTTACTGTGCTCAGTAAGCTCCAGTGAAAGATTCTGCTTGAATTCTCAGGCTATAACTAAGTGAAATTTCATTAAGAATTTAAATTATTTTTAGCAAAGGGGAAGAAGTCTTTTTTCATCATCTGAAATTTAGTTCTCTCCTTCAAGTCAGCCACCCAAGATGCTTCCACCAGGATGCTGAGCCACACAGCTGAAGATGGTACCACCTTGTCCCTGCAGGAATGAGGGTGA
Organism: Lichenostomus cassidix; assembly: GCF_008360975.1. Lineage (NCBI taxonomy): Eukaryota > Metazoa > Chordata > Aves > Passeriformes > Meliphagidae > Lichenostomus > Lichenostomus cassidix. The sequence continues at coordinate 15,022,291 of NC_139480.1, read as the reverse complement.
GATCATCTGGGTTTTGAACCCTGAGCTGAAAGAGCACCCATGACATACTGACAAGCTGAGTCACTGAGACAGCCAGAGGGGAAGAGGCCTTGGACACAGCAAACTTACTCTCCAGCAATCCAGTCCAAAGCCCTGACCCTGAAAGGCAACACACACACAGCTCCTCTATAAGCTGGCTTAAACCTGCTGCTGGCAGTTATTTTCATTCTCATAGATAAAGGTATGGCAGAGCAGTATTTGGTATAGAGCACTTAATTGAAATTCAGCCAATTTATGTCAGGGCTGAAATAAACCTGAAAGGATTAAGTCTTCCATCGCAATTTTATTTAAGCAATGCTAAAATAATTCAAAAGAGATCAGGTCTCAACACCAAAGAAAACAGCTTCTCTCCCAGAGAGACTGATCCCAGGCACAGGACAGGCTGGCAGGATGGCAAGGCAGGCAAGGAGGAATGCCAAGGGACCCTGCCAGGTGCCAGGGGAGCTGCTTGTTCCTGCTCTGCTGCCCTCCCCTCACCAACACTTTCCTCAAGGGTCTCCCTCTTTTTTCTGCCCCTCACTACACATGGCTTTGGCCAGCTCTTTCCCTAATAGGCGAGGAGATACTATCTCCTCTGCTGCTGAGCTCCTGTCTCCAGTAGATTAAATTTGAAGAAATCAGGAGTTTATCCCTCTCAAAGCCCCCCAACCGCAATGAACAGGAGAAAAGGCCTCAAAGGATTGCTCATCTTGCCACCCCATGGAGGATGTAAGTTTTTGCAGAACTCTTGAGGAAGGAGCTGTAGTCCCCACACACACTGTCAGCTGCAAAACCCAGCATGGATAAAGGAGCATCATTTTGCTTTACTCCTCTCTCCCTGGATGACTGGTGTCTGATGTGCTGGCATTTCTCATCACTTGAGTTCAGAGCAATTTCCATTCAGTGAGCTGGCTGACCTGCACTGGGAGGAAGTGACCTGTACCCCAGGAGTGCACACTTCTCTGCTTTTACAATGGCAGGAGCCTGAAAACCTTCCTTGAAGAACAGTATCTGAAATTAGGCAAGGCTATAGTAGGTAAGGAGTGGCAGGGGGAACACAGATCTATGAAGAGCCCATCCAGCAGTGTCTGGTGGCTGTGCATCCCCCAGGATGTCACTTTCCTGATCCTCCCATCAGCAGTTGTGTGAAAGCTGTTTGCTATGGTATGCTGCTGGGCTGAGAGGTGCTGAACAGCATCTGATTCAGCTCAGTATGAACCTCATTCAGCTCAGGCTGGCATAGACCTGTCCTTTCCACAGACCTGACTCTCACAGGGACAGCCAAAAGCCCTTCCAGTGCTACAGCCCTTCCAGGCTTCCATTTATCATCTTTGTGTACTTTAGTGCAGAAACTCTGCCTGAGTCACCTCTCAGCATGGTTTATCTGAAAGCAGGATTTCAGGGGCTTGGGTCAAGCCCTCTTGGACAAGTGGAGAGCCCCTTGAGAAGATTATGCCTGTGGCTCTGTTCTCACTCACCTGCTCAACTGGCACAGCTTCCTTGCCTTGCCCATGGGAAGCCTTTCCACTGAAAGAGAAAACTGAGTGCTTCTTTCTGAATCCCACAGAGTGCAAGATAAATCCATCTGCAGGGGGAAAAAAAGAGGAAATAGAGCATGCAAGTTTTGCAAACAGCTTTTGCAGGTATCTGACATCAATTGCACACCTTTGTTTGCCTGCAGCTGCTACCAAAAGTCTTTTGCCATTCCCACATCTGTCCTGGAAGAAGTTGTCTTTCTGCTGTTTGGAGATTGTGAGCACAGGCAGGAGCTTGAGAACAGTCCTGGACTTCAGGAACTTCAGTTTTACCTGCTTACTGCAGAGGCCTGGCGCCATAAGGAAGGCCCTGAGCCACCTGGCTGTGTTCCTCTTGCACTGAGCAGCAGGAGCAGCACGAAGCTGGGCAAATGCAGCCAACAGCTCCTCAGGGACTCAGCTCACATCTAGTGCCAGTAGTCGTGGAATGGCCTACACATACCCTTCATCTTCTGGTTAGAAACAAAATGGGAAAGTTATCCTTCCTTTCACCCTGCCTCCCTTAAGAAAAGGAGTAAGGAGAGCACAGATTCCTAAAGCCTATGAAGAGTGGTTAAATATTGTCACAGACTGACCAAACATTGTATTCAGCCATCCCTGCTTTCCCTCCAGTGTTTCTTCTGCCTAGCAGCACTGGCCAAATCCAGGGTGCTCATATCTCCCACAGGCATATTCTGCAGCAGAGTTTTGAATCCATGAAGTGAGTGTTAGCTTCATCCAGTGCCATAATTTTGAAGGTGGGACTGCAGGTTCTCTCCTGTACCCTGATTTTGGAGATGCCCTGAGGCAGACAAACCCACTGCACTCACACAGAAGGAGCAGGGGAATTAGGGACAGGTTTTTGAAGCCTGTGTCAGTTCTCCTGCTGCCAAAGGAACTAGGATCTAACTAGCAGAGCACAGTGCTTTCCTCACACAGCAGAGCAGGCTCCGTTTAGATCCCAGAGATTTGGGTTCCTTTGATTCTTCTCGCAAGTCATATCAAATACTTTGCAACTTACTTCATAAGGTACCTGTGGGAACAGAATCTGGCATGCTGCATCTCTCCCTAAAACTAACATGATCCTGCTGCAATGGGAGTTTGGGGGATTAGTAGCACTTAATTACACAGTTCTTTGAGCAGTATAAATCTTCCTCACACGCAGGCTGGAAGAGTCACAAGTTAATGACAAATATTTGTTCTCTTTAATTGTGTGTACCAAGGGAGGAGAGCCCAGCTCCCTCCAGCTTTCCTCCTCCATCCCTCTGACAGCTTCAACACCACCTGCTCTTAGAGCAAAGTGGGCACAGAAATAAAATCCATGCTGAGTTTTGGACAGGCAGGCAACACAGGCTTGTAATGTGAGAAAATGCACTTTATTTTTAAGTACAGTGAAGAACTTGGCCACACCTTGTTGCAGATGGAGTGATGCACTTCACGTGAAACAAAGAAGTGTCAATATGTTTATTGATATAAAAGAGCAAATTTTAAAAGTCTGATAGTAAATGCAACAGTGGTTTAACAAATTCGATGGCAGGGTAAAATTGCTTATTTGCTGCATGGAGGACAGAGTAAGACCAAACTCAGGGAGACTTTCCCATTGAGTCATGAGGTTCAGAAAAGACCCTCTTTCATTCTAAAGTCCTATTTTGAGGGGAGTTTAGGGGTGGCTGGATCCAGACTTAGTCCCAAAATTGGTCAATGATTTATGTCTAAAGGATTTTACATGCACAATCAATTCTTTTTATAACTTAGATGAGATTTACAAGATTTATAACTTAGATAAGTTTCCGAAAATCTAAAAAAAGAAAAGTAGGTCTTTCCTCCAGGTTGTCTTTCCTGTACACTGCTGTTGTTCTACCTCCTTCCAGGACCCTACCCCTCACAATCATCACTGCTCATATTCCCTGGGAGTCTGGAGCAGCCTCACAGGCTCCCACTGCTTCACCTCACCCCTCAGCTGTCAAGGACCTTGAGCACTCTCCTCTGCCTTCCAGGCTGTCCCAAAAATGGCTCCTACTCTCCAGCAGCTCTTCTCCTCCTTGTCCTCCTCCTCATCATCATGTGTTCACCTCTCTCCTTCATCTGTAAAGACAGATATAGCCTGTATCTTCTTTTGCCAAAGCCAAGTGGTGCTGGATCATCCTGCCCTTCTCTGGTTTGTTCCCACCAAGTAATCAGACAAAAAAGAAGTTTCTGATTTTCTTGTGTAGCTTTTGGCCAGCTGAAAGGCATGGTCAGAGTGATCACCAGCTAATGGAACAAGACTCATTGAAGCCCTGGGGCTTCAGACTGAAACACTGTGGTCCAGAGAAGTGACCAAATCCCAGGCTCTCAGGGATCTATGGTGGCAGGGAAATGGCAGGAAAAGAAACCCAGAACCTGCTTTTTAATAGTAGTGTCTCCTATTAACTTACCTTTGTTTATGTTCTGCTCTGTGTAAGTAAAAGTAATAGAAACTCATGAAAAAGTAATGAATATAATATATATACTCTTGTGCATATCTAAGGTTTAATACCTTTGAATATTTATGCCAATATTTGGCCCCCTTTTTAATGACTTTTTTTGTAAGGCCAGACTTGAAAAATCTTTGATTTAGAAAACTCTTCACAGGCAAATTATTAATTTTTTTCTTTCAAAAATGAAGGAAAAAACCTCCTTCTAAAGAGCTTCATTGAATGCTCTTTGAGAGACCAAACAGTTACTCAAATATTGTTTTCATTGTATTAAAAGGTAGAGCAACTCTACCATGATTAATTTTTCATGTATTGAGTAGAAAGGGATAATTAGAGTGTGCTTCATACCGATTGACTGCAACGGCTTTCTAATTAAGTAGATGACTACAGAGCTAATGAGATTCAAAATTAATTTTTACATTTGAATTAGGCCAGACCTATCTTAAGAACCATGAAGACAGATTGGTCAGAAGCTTTCTTTTGATGTCGATCTGACCGCTATTTTGGAAGTAGGTGCTTTATCACCAGGGTGGCTGTTTTGCAATGGCTTTTGCCTCTACCTGGTGGCTGGAAGAGGAATTGCATGATTCCCCGTTTTTCTTTGGTTGCAGGAAGGCAGTATTTTTAGATAAGAATTTATATAAATATGAAAAGCACTCTTAGCTTTCAATATCTGGGGACTTATATTTTTCCCCATCCCACAGTTGGGTCAAGAAACTATTGGAAAGGATTGATCGTGTGGATATGTGAATAAATAAGATACATTCATCACGCTTAGCATCAGCAGTCATGACTCACATATCCGTAAGGTTCTTTTGAAGTCATCAACAAACTAGTGTTAACAGACAAGCAGAATCCAGACGATATAGTCAACTGGATTTTCAAAAGGCATTGGGGAAATCCTTCAACAGCAGCTTGTAGAATAACTGCCATGGATTGAGAGAGAGTGTTTTCATGTGAGCAAGCAATTGGCAAAACCCAGGAATACACCAGCATTATTCACAGGGAAGGGGAGTCCCAGCTGGAGTCCTACACTGACATATGCTGCGGCTCCTCTGAGCAGCCAGTTCCTATAAAATCCACAAAAGAAGGTGAATAACAGACCTTCTGGGATATTGGGTAAAGTGGGTCAACTATATGCAGATGTCCAAAATAATGAGGACAAAAGTTACTTCAGCAGTTGCAGAAGGGTTTCAGAATACACAGAAACTGGACAAGAAAATGTCAGGTGAAATTGCAGATAAAAGACAGAGAAATTGCAGATAAAAGACAGAGAAGTTTAAGTCAAACCTGTTAGCAAATCCAACTGTAACTTCCAGTATGCAGGGGTAAAACCTGAAAAAGCTATTACAAATCAAAACAAGATGCACAGTTCTGGGCCCCCATTTCAAGGCACATATAAATGTGAAAATCAGTTACAGAAAAAACTGTTGCCATTAGCCCTGAAAATAAATCACTGGGGGTGGGGGAGTGGGGGTGGGGGACTGTGTGGATGAAGTCTTGAGCAGGATGAAGAAAGGGAGCAGAGTACATTGTCTGAGGGTGTTTGCAACCCCGAGCAGGTGGCAGATGCTACGGGGAAGGAAGGGGAGTGTTTATCATACAATGCATGCTGAAGTTTCACAGCAGTTTGTGGGAGGATGCCAAAGTTTGCATGGTTCAGAAAGCAATCAGCCAAATTCCCGGAAGAAAAATCCATTTGGCACTATTAAAACTGAAAGTGCTACTTCTGGTCAGGAAGTCTTTGGACCACAAATAGTTGCAGTTTGCAAGCACTTCTGTGAAGCACCAGTGTGGCTAGCACAGGTTTTTCCCATGAGAAATTTTCTTGTGTTTTATAAATAAAGATAAAGTTTGGGTGTTGTTGGAGCAGTGTCCCAGAACTTGGACAGTGCAGGCCTGGCCAATCAGGCCTGGGGGAAGGCTTCTGACTGACCAATCTGGCTGACTTTTGAGAACTCTATATATGTGATGAAATCAAAACAATAAAGGTCATTCCTTCTTGCCACTGAGAACTGGTGCTTTCATTACTCTGCTAGCTGCTCAACAGCGACACACCAGCACCTTCTTGTCATCTCTTTTTGCTCTGCCTGCAGGACCTGTCACTGCCAGAGACAGAGTGACAAGCCAGGGAGCTCTTTGGTCTCATTATTCTTGATTTTTTGGTACTATTTATATCCAGTACATTCCACATTTGAGGAAAAACACCAAAGGCTACTAAGCATTTGCTGAAACATATCTCCCTCTAGATGACATTTTAAACCTCAGCAGGATTTATCTAGAGCATCTGAAACAGGAATGGAGACAGCTAGGCAGAAATGCCTTAACTAAATGTGAAAGAGGGTTAAAATCCTTTCTATTACTTAGTGTACAGCAAGTGCTACACTGAGAAACTGCAACAAATTCCCACCATGTGTGTATTTCAGTTTAAATAGCACATATAGCACACCTTAATTCTGGCATAGCCTTGCCAGAATTGCAAGGCTATTGCAAAGGTAATAAAGTTCATTTAATTTGGTCTCTGTGTGGTTTTTGTGTGAAAAATTATTAGGAATAATTTTTTACATCAGCATGACTTTACATTTGTATTTACATTTTTACATTTTGGGATGGCTTTCCTTTATCAGACCCAGTGTGGTTTGAGCTGCTCTTCTGTAAGTGTAGGCAAAGCCTCCCCCAGACATGGCAATGACCCATTGGAGTGTCTTATCAGTCTGCACCTTTCAGTCAGATTGTGTCTCAGGGCAGTCAGTGACACTGATCACAGTCCATGGTGAGCACTGGTGCTTGGCAGGCTCAGCCCAAGAGGTGCTGAGCACCTCCTGCCATGGCCTCCCCACTGTGGGCACGGTATTCACTGCTCACCAGCCTCAGACAACACCAAGAGGAAAAAGACAGGTCTGTGCTGCTTTCAGATAAGCCAATGGCATCAGACAAACCCTTGCAATGACACTGCTGTTACAGTAAGACAGAGGCAATCCAAGCAAAGAAACTGACTCAGACCTACCAGCAGACATCATGCCAGCTGTGATTATCACATCCCAGCACATCTCAATTAGCAACACTGTCAGTGGATAATAGAACAGTCTAAATGAACACCACCAGTGAGGGCTGCCAGGAAGGTCCACCCAGCACTCTGTGTTTGATGTGCTACCTGCTTCTGACTGACCACTGCAGTACTGCAAGCTCATGCCCCAAAGCAGCTCCAGTTGCTGGGATTCAGACTCCAAGGGAGAGGGAAAACCACAGAAAACTGCTTGATTAGAAGCCACGTCTGTTGGATCTCCCTGCCTTCACCTCTGCACATCCAAAGGAAGCCTCTGTGCCTGGGTTATGAAGTGCAGTGACAGGGCTGATTCTGGGCAGCTCTTCCAGCACTCCGGGGTTTCACCAGCTTGGTGTTACAGGAGGATGGGATGGCTTGGCACAGGTTGACTACAACCCGTGATAACCATGCTGAGAAGTTCAGTACCAGGGAGGAAGCCTGCCAAACTGTGAGATTATTGCGATTTTCCACTTTGCACCCACTTTCTACATTTTATCTCAGTAAGTCCTAAGAGAGGTTGGTTTCAGATGGGGCCAGAAGAAAAGGAACACTAACTGGTGCTCCCTCCTGGCAGTCTCATCCCTCACTTCTGTTCTGCCTCAGTAATTTACCTCACTCTATCGTCCTTGCTCTGTTTCATCCTGCTCTTTTCCCCCTGTTTGCTGTCCTATTTTGAGCCACAGAATGGTTGCAGTTGGAAAGGACCTCCGGAATTATCTGGTCCAAGCCTCTGCTCAAAAAAATCATCTGCAGCTGGTTGCCCAGGCCCATAATCAGGTGGCCTTTAAATATCTCCAAGGACAGAGACCCCACAAGATGGAGACCCCCAGGCAGTTTGTGCCAGTGCTCAATCACCCTCAGAGTGAAAAATTGTTTCCTGATTTTCAGAGGGAACCTCCTGTGTTTCAGTCTGTGCCCACTGCCTCTGATTCTGTCACCAAGCACTGCTGAGAAGAGCTCAGCTCAGTCCTCTGTGCACCCTGGCTTCAGGTATCTGTATACACTGGTGAGATCCCCCTGAGCCTTCTCTTCTCCAGGCTGAACAGTCCCAGCTCACTCAGCCTTTCCTCACAGGAGAGGTCCTTCAGCCGCTTCATCATCTCCACAGTCCTTCACTGGACTGTCTGCAGTAAGTCCATGTTTCTGTTGTACTGGGGAGTGCAGACCTGGCCCTGGCAGTCAGCTGTGGGCTCCCCAGGGCTGAGCAGAGTGGCATGATCCCCTCCATCCTCCTGGCAATACTTTGCCTCGTGCACCTGGGAGGACACCAATAGTCCACTTTGCCCTGCACTGCACAGGACCAGGAGAACAATGCTGCAGAGCTCACCTGAGAAGAGATGCTTCATTGAATGAACTCTAATTGCCATCAAGTTCCTACCCATGGATAAGCAAGGCTAACCACTTACCTATTTTAGAAAAATGCTGCCTTGAGGCTGAACAAACTGTCTGATCAAAAGTTACAATGTATGAAAAAGGCAAGGCCTTTCCAAGAGAGTCTTGCCTCAATCCATACAATGGATGGATTGGGACAGGAAACGATCTTGGCTGTATAATAATAAAACACAGAAACAATGCAATATGCTTTCAGCAACCCAAATATTCACATATCTCTGGCATCTGCAGGATTTATACAGCATGCAGTTGGGTGAGAATGCAAAGAAACGACATGAGAATACCCTCTTCCAAACAAGACCAAAACCTTCTCTTCATCTCCTTTCCCAAGAAGAAACCCATTAGCACCCAGTGATATCCACCTGGATACGAGAAATCCAGCATCCCAACACTCCAGCACTCTGCCTCGTGACTATCCCAGGACTCTTCTCTGTCCCAGTCAGTGCTGACAGCATGCTCTGTTGGTTAAAATCTTCAGAATAAGTCAATTTTGACAGCCTTTTTCATCAGTGACAGTGGCAGCTGTGTGAATACTTTTAGCTCCAAGTCTCTCAGCCTCCTCATAGTTAAGAAAATATTTCATTTTTTGCACTGTGGGTGGAAATGGAGATCAGCACTTTCTAATGTTAGAGCAATGCTCTCTTGATGAGCAGCAAAGAGTCCCAGTGTTTTACCCACAGTCTGCAAAACCCAAGGGTACCCTGCGTTTCTCTAGCATGACATGGCAGAAGGTGCAACTAACTGCAGAGGCAGCAGCTAAGGGTGATGCTGCACACTCCAGTAGGAATGGTTAGACATATTCCCACAGGATTTTTTTCACCTGAAAACATGTTTTGGGCCCCTGAGGACAATGAAATCATTAAAATGGTATTTATAGCTGAAGATCAGGTCAGGAATCATCAAGGCTGGAAGAGACCTTTCAAATCACCAAGTCCAACCATCAACCCAGAACCCCCACTGTAACCACTGAACTACTAAATTGATAAGGAGAAGCAGGCAAGGTGGTTACAATGCTGTTTTGGCTCTGCAGAGCTCTGTGGAGCCACTGCTGTGGCATGACTGATGGTGGGATTTGAAACCAAAGCTGCTCTATGGAAACCCTCCTGTGTGACTCTTGTTTCTATGGGACTGTGAGACCCATGTGTGTTGGTACAGGGAAAATCAGCCTGGCAGCAGCCATGGAGCTGGAGCACATGCCTGACAGCCTAATGAGCTTCCCATTCCCCCAGCCTGTGTAGCCACAGATTATTTTTGACCTTTTTCCTGACTACAGTGTTCAGGCTAGAATATCTGAAGATAAGGGTGTTTTGGGGAATGCCAGATAGTACAGGAAATGACCCCTGGCTGTAACTGAGAAGGAAAGAGGGTCTCTTGTATCCAAAGGACACATCTCCCACAGCCACTGTGGTGCTGCCAGTGAGGCTGCTGTGTGCTGAGGGGCTCCAGGCACTGCAAACAGGCTTCACCAATTTTACTTAAAAAGCAGAATTTGGACTGCTTCCCAGATTATAATTACCTATATATAAATAAAATTATAATTACGCTACCTAAGAGAGACCTCAGAGCACAAAGCTGACAAGTGCTGACAACTAAATTCATTAAGAGTGCAAATGCCCTTCCTCTCCTTTATGAAACAACAATGAGTGATCTCTGAAGAAATCCAGCAACCAGAGACATAGTCTGCTAATAAGTGGTGAGCCTGGTGAAAGCTGCTGGAGAGGCAGGACAATTAACTGTGGTGCTCAGTAGCTAGCAGAGCAGCAGAAAAGAGAACACTAAGATACCAGATTTTGAAAATGCAATGTGTTTCATACATTTGGAGTGAAACCTGTCATTCACTTTGTTTAGGCTCAGAAATACATCAGGACAGGACCCATTTTTTGTCATGGAGCCCAATTGGTACAGCATGGCTTGCTTCCAGAGAACAGCTCTTTTACCTTTCCCAACACACACAGGGTAACTCCATCCAAATTTCTCACAGGCATAGACCCAAGGGCTGTGCTAAGCCCAGCCTGGCATGGGCTGACCAAGGAGGTGAGCTGGCACAGGGCAAAGCTCAGCCTGGGAACACAGCAGCAGTGCAATGCACAACACTTGGGCCTGATCTCTCTGGGTGTCTGCAGCCCTACATGGTGTCTCTGTGTACTCATCCCAGAGCCAGAGAGAGCCTAAACTGAGGCCCAGAACAGTCTTAGTTATCACTTTTTTAAGTGATATGGTATACTTGTTTTTCAAACAGTTTTTATTTTTCCACAGAGTTGCCAATCTTCAGTGATGCTGACAAATGCGCAGAAATATGTTACAAGATGCATCTATGAGAAAAAATTTGCTATTCCTAGGCCTCTGGGGAAAAGATGAGAAGAGGTTATGGTGCAGGGTGTGCTTCCAGTCCAGGACTAGAAACCACGACTGTGTCTTTCCATTAAACTCTAGGTATGAAATAGAACTAAGGAGAGGAAATAACAATAATATCACACATTCAAAACCTACAGTGATTAAGAGAGGTGCTGTTGCTGAATGCCTACTTCTCCTTCTCTTGCTGAAACAGCCACAAAGCCTTAAACCCCACCACCATCTGAGCAACCTGTTACTCTGACTTCCTATTCCCACATTAAGCATTTCAGTTAATATTTTTACTTTTCCGACAGGGCAAGTAATTCCCTCCCTGCAAGTGTTTCATTATGGCTGGGTGTTTCCTCTCCCAAGAGTCTGAAATACCTTGTCTTTGAATGTAATTGAACTTCTGGGAAAGGAACAGGTTAGACCAAAGTCATAGTGTCCTTGCTAACACTCTGCCTTCACTCCCATCTACCAGAGGATCTTTGAATACTTTTTGATAACAAGTTGAAAGAATTTTCCTCCATGCTTTTCTTCTGGAAATGTTGCTGTGTCCAAGGAGCCCATGGCAAGCTCATGAAAAACAGGTTACAAGGTCCTACTGCCAGGAAGGGGCTGAGCAGAAAGGTGGCCGAGTGTGTAGATGTTACAAAAATAACCAGAACTGTTTAATCTAATGACGTCAAATCTAACCAGCTTCTGGAAAATAATCTCTTGGTGCTGAGCAAGTGGGCAATATAATGGCAGATGATACTTGGTGCTGATAAAGAAAAAATAATAGAAAATGGAGGGAAAAGCCTAAACCTGTCTCTTTGTAAACCATAAAATTTTGGAAAATGTTAGTTCACTCCTGAAAAAAATATTTTGGAGGCATTAAAATCCCTAGAAAACAGTATTTCAGTATGAAATTGGTGCCTAAAGAGTAGAGAGAGCTGAAAGAAATACTGGGGGAGAAATTGGAGCAGTCTGGATTCTTACATCACATTACAAATGTCCACATGTAGTTCCTGAGCAGCAGTTACTGATGGTGGTGCATGAACAGTATCCCCATATGCCATGTAAATGCAGAGCATGTCTCCCCCACGAGCAGCCCTGCAGACTTCTCCACAGCCAGAAGCATCTCTATCAATGCTTGAACTCTACTACTCAATCTACTCATCTTCTGTGTCCTCCCCTTGCTCCTCATGGTTCTTGTAGCACCATCAGTGACTGCTCCCAGGTGACCACATCAGGGTGTTTGTAATGTGTTATTACACTCAGCCCATCCCAGTCCCAAACCCATCACTCAGTCAAGCTAGAGTGCCTACCAAGATAGTGGTTCCCTTTTGTACTCTGTTCTTATTAATTAGTCCCCTAATCCCCTGATCAAACAATAGGAGCTGGCAAAGCAAGGAAACCTGTCCTACTGCACCTTTATTTTGATGAGCTGACAGCAAACTCTTGGACAAAGCCACAAGAGCTGATTTTTTAATTTGTTTGTAAGGTGAGACCCTGTGAGAGAGAAAGGACAAATCCTGCAAAACAAACAGTAAAGGGTAATTTCCAAGGGTTTGTTTTTCACTCAGTAACTCTGTTAATGTATAGCAGAGATATGCAAAGTACAAAAAGCCATATCAGTCTGTAGACCTGGGCTTTCTCCTCTGTGTACTTGACCTGTGTGACTAGTCTCACATTTTACATATTAGTTTGTTACAGTATATGTTACACAGCTTGTTATTATGCAGAACTACATTTCTGATACATTAGTATCTATATCACTTCCTTCATAAATTACAATTATTCAGCTTTTATTTGCTCTTGGCCATGGTGCAATTTTTGAACACGAAATTTGCTCTTCTATTGGTTTATTTGTCTATTTGCATGTTGTAACTAGTGGAGCCTTTAGCTAAAGTGAGGAGGGAAAAAAATACCCAAACCAATTTAGAGTGAAGAAATTCACAGGCAGTGTTTGAGTAGGGTGGAGCTGAGCTCCTTAGGGTGAATTATAAATGGATGGTATGAAGTCTACAGAAATAAACAAGTTCCAACACTGAATCACTGCTGTATCCACTGAGGATTTTAAAAGAAGCAACAGTGTGATTCTCTACAACAAACTCCAAGAGAGCTCTAAATTGTTTCTACTCTTTCTGGAAAGAAAAGCTACATGCAGACAAGAAGCCTTGGACTTAACTCCTGCAATAAGGATCCCAGCATTTTGAAATACATTCTTGGCTTTAAGAATAATGAATGTTAGCAATAAAAGTATTTTCTGGAATGCTTCCAAAACTGTGTGGTTCCTGCAATAGGTGAAGGATCAAATTTCACCTTACGGAGCTTGAACTAATTCTTCTATTCCTAAAATAAACTCAGATGCAATGTGGAAACATAAATTACTTTTACTCATTTGACCATTCTTGGGCTGGACATGGAACAGATTCGCATGGGGACTGGAAGTCCAAATGCCTGTTCACAAAGCAATTTCTCATGCTTTCTTTCTGGAGTGATTGGAGAAATAGCCTAAAATCCTGCATTTATCCAACTTAAATTCACTGCAGTGATCCTGTCAGCTCCTGTCCTCAGACTAGTTTGCACATTGTAGCAGGATGAGGTCTCCTGGAGGATCTTAGAGCAGACAGAGATCCCCTCTGTGGTGCTCTGTCCCAGAGAGCCAGGGGTGACTCTGCCAGTGACACACCAGGGCTCCCACCTGCCTCCTTCCATGGGCAGGGAAACCTTCAAAATTGAGGAATTCCTCCTAGTTTTCCCCTTCCATTTTTTATTAGGGCATTTATTTGTCTGGAACCACAGAAGACTGCTCCCTGCTGATGTGCAGCCCCAGAAAATGAAGGCACCCAGCCTTTAGGGTAGGATGTAATAGCAACCAGCACAGGTAGTCTAAGAACTAGCAAGTTATTTGTTATTTGGTTTTGGTTTGTTTTGGTTTTTTCATGTCTAATATGTTGTCAGTTTATTTGAAATAATGGGTAATAAATAATTTTACCCTCCAAAACCTAGCATTATTCATTTCTATCATGTGGCACAAAACAACAAGTTTCTTTCCAGGTGCTGGAAAATTGTAAGGTTGTGGAATAAAGCGTGGTTAAAGGCTGCTTTATTACTGCCTTTTGTGGTTTCTCAGATTATTTTCTCAAAGTGTTACTTTAGCAGGAATAAGATCACTGGTGCATTTGTGAAGAAAATAAATGTGGTTATGAAAATGTGATATATGTATCAATCTTTGTTAACACTGTGTACATAGAGATCTTGTACAAGATACAGGTTGTGTTGCATGGATGCCTAAATTTGAGGATAATTTTTCTTCTTCCCCCAAGCAAAAGTTTAGAAGATAAAACCCCTGGTTTGGAGGGGTGGGGGACACACTAAATATCACTTTTTTTCAATATACTTCACAAATCCAATGGTAAAAACTTTTCAGCACTCTTGCTCTTAAAAAAAAAAAAAAAAAAAAAAAGAACTATTTTAACACAGCATTGTTGAATGTGAATTTTTAAGTCTTTCCTGAAAGCACTGGTGGGCCGAGATAAGAAAAGCTCCTCTCCTTCTATAGAACCACCTTTTCCACAGGGATGGATGTTACACTGAATCACTGTATTCTCAGCCTTAAAAATACTATTGGATCTAGACGCAGGCAACCCCAGCTCTCCTTAGCCCCCCTCTGGGCTACAGATCTTACAGCAGAGCCCAATTAAGGAATGATTCTTGATCTGTCCCCTGCTCTTGTAAAATTCATGTTTTACGAAAATCCCTTACAGTTTAATTACTGTAATTTTTTTTAAGCTGAACACTGAATGAAGCGGGGTAACAATTCCATCCTTTTTTTCTAGCTCCTCAGTTTCAAATTCACTTTGGAAAGAAACTTGAAATATTTCACTCCTAGACAAGTTGAAACAGAGAATTTTTTTAACTGTGAAATGAATATGTCATCAATGGCTACTAAGGAAACAAAGGGTCAAGCAAAACCTCACCTGCTTGCATTTTTTATGGATGTCACTCATCATGGTGATGTCAGTGTGATTTCTTCTATAGGAAAAAGACAGCTTATATGAGAAAATCTGCAGAATCAGACATAAAGAAAGTGTCTGATTTTCTTAGAAGGATCAGCCTTCGTTAAAAACTTGTCAGTTTAAACAAGAGAGACATGAAATTCTGGTTTTGTTCCCCACCTTGTGTTGCCTTTACCAAACATTCTGTTTCACTGTTGCCTTCTCTGGCTCTTTTGGAGTCACAGAAGCAGCAGCAGAAACAGATTCCCTCAGCCCTGACCTCTGATCTAACAGCGACCCCTGTTTCCATACAG
Organism: Lichenostomus cassidix; assembly: GCF_008360975.1. NCBI lineage: Eukaryota > Metazoa > Chordata > Aves > Passeriformes > Meliphagidae > Lichenostomus > Lichenostomus cassidix. The sequence goes on along the minus strand of NC_139480.1, from coordinate 15,007,231 downwards.
AAAGATCTGGCAACAGGAATGAGTCATTTCACCGCTGAAAAGTCATTTGAGTTGCCAACGTGTTAAATAAGCCATTCTTTTTGCTAGGACAACGAGTCAATCTTCAAAATTGTATTCACTATTTTGCATTTGGAATCTATTTTCGTGGCAAAATAATTTGACAAATGATGTGATGCGTAAAAGGAACAATAAGGATAATACATTTAATTAGAAAACAGTGAAACATCACATCAACAAGAAAAAATTAACTGGAAATAGAAGGCAAGTCATTCAAACAGGGCAAAGATGGAGGATTTTGTGTAATCATATGCAAAATTGGTTTATACAGAAGAAATTACAGTATCTTCCCAACTCACAGTTGCCCCTTACTGCCACAAAATGGAAAGAAAACAGTTTAAACTGTCTTTTCTTACACATCTATTTTACCTTGAAACATGTACTTGGATCTCACTTTTAAAAAGCCAGAAAAAGATATTGTTTTATACCAAGAGGTTAGTTTTCAAATCATGGGCATTAAGCACTGCAGAAAGAAAATGCAGAGTGAAGCAAGATAAATGTGGACTTAAATGAGTGTTTTCTTATGCAGTTCCCAAGTTAATATAGATTAACCCAGCTACCAAGTAAGTTGCTTTGTTTCCGGAGTATAAAGCACTATATCCACTCAACCTTGAAAAATGGAAGGTTGTATTTAATTTTTTTAAACTTATTTCTTTTCTCTTTCTTTTCATGAGCAATCATTTTCAGCAGAGGATATGAAAAGCCAAGTAAGCTTCTAAATACCATTTTAAAAACTCTCAAATTGAATAAAGCTGAATCAGCAAAACATCTTCCAAAACTCCAGTTTATAAAGCTCTTTTTCTTCCTGACAGACATACTGGCAATTATCCAGGTGGTTCATTTTTTATTTTTGGCAGTTTTCTTTCTCTCTTTCTCTCTTTCTCTCTTTCTCTCTTTCTCTCTTTCTCTCTTTCTCTCTTTCTTTTCTTTTCTTTTCTTTTCTTTTCTTTTCTTTTCTTTTCCCTTTTCTTTTCTTTTCTTCTCTTTTATTTTCTTTTCTCTCTTTCTCTCTCTTTCTCTCTCTTTCCTTCTTTCCTTCTTTCTTTCCTTCTTTCCTTCTTTTCTTTTCCTTCCTTCCTTCCTTCCTTCCTTCCTTCCTTCCTTCCTTCCTTCCTTCCTTCCTTCCTTCCTTCCTTCCTTCCTTCCTTCCTTCCTTCCTTCCTTCCTTCCTTCCCCTTTCTTCCTCTCCTCTCCTCTCCTCTCCTCTCCTCTCCTCTCCTCTCCTCTCCTCTCCTCTCCTCTCCTCTCCTCTCCTCTCCTCTCCCTTGCAATAATGCATTTCAGGGGATGAAGCCATTGAAGCAATCTGTTTTGTTCATAGTCTTCTTACAACTGCTGAAGAGCCTGAATTGACAGTGACGGATCACCCTAAAAGTTGCCTTCCAGCTCCTACAAGTAACAAAATTCTGCAAAATCCCAGTCGGCATTGGGCTGCTCATTGTTCAGCACCCCTGTTCTTCCCACGTAAAACTCTTGTACGAGGAATCTGTGTGGATTAGCACCGCTCTTTGCGGCCGACGGTGGGTAGGGTGAGCACCGCGGGCATCGCATCCCGGGCCCTGCGCCGCCCGCGCCTTCCATCCGCACCCACCAGGGGCCACTGCAGCCGCGGGGATGCGGCCACAGCTCGGGCGCATCGCTGCCGCGGCTACATCGCTACGGGAAAAGTAGCGCGACATAAAGTATTTAGCATAAATTCGTAGAATTATCATTACAACACTATTGCAACATTTCCATGAGGTGGGGTGGGCTTTTTTTTTCCCCCACATTAGTTTGCGTCCTGTTTATCGTTGTTTGCGATTGCCCCAAAGGAATCTTTAACTCAAGGCTCCAGATCGTGCCGGCGGCTCTGCGTGGTTCAGAGCAAGGCGTGAGCACGGCAGCAGATCCCGCGCCGGGATACCGGCAGCTTCACCTCGGGCCAGCACATGATGTTCATTTTTCCCTGAAAAGAAGTTTCACTTAATTTTTCCCCCTCCGTAGCGAGAATTTATTAAAATGAATTAAAATTAATTTCGGTTTAACTTTGTTCTGGTCGACGGATCTGAGACGACAGGTGGCTGCCGCGTGGGGAAGCGGCCGGGAGTCGCCGCCCGCGGAGCGCTGTCCGCTCGGGGCAGCGCAGCAGCCGCAGCGGGAGCCGCTCGGGGTCCGCACAGCCCCGCCGGGCCGGGCAGCTCCCCCGGCCGCCGAGAGGCGCCGGGCGGCGGAGCGGGAGCCCCGCGGGGCCGGAGTCGGCCCGGCCCCCGCCGCCACCGCCCGGGAGGGGCCGGGCGGGGCCGGCAGGAAACCCCGCCCCGGGCAGCGCCCGCCGCGCTCCGCGCAGCCTTCGCTGCTCAGCCCAGCCGAGCCGAGCCGAGACGGGCGGCTGGAGCGGGACGGGACGGGACGGGACAGGACAGGACGGGACGGACGAGGCGCGGCGGCTCTGCCGTGTCGCGCAGCCACGCGGGACCGCGCCGCCCGTGGGCCGGCCCCGCCGCGGGGGGGACTTCGGTATTTGGTTTTCTTTTCTTCTTTTTGGCGAAGGAGAGGAGCAGCAGGTTTATGCTAATCGCCCTCTGGGGAGCGGCGGCGGGAGGAGGAGAGGAGCCATTTTGAACTCACTTCAAAGTTTAAGGTGGAAAAGTTGGAGCTCTCCAGCCCGCTGCCCGCGGACCGGGACGGGGCGCGGGGGTCGGGGCCGGCGGTGCCCGGGAGGCGAGGGCGGCGGGGGGGCCGGGCCGGCGGCTGATGGATGCGGGCGGGCGGGCAGCCCGGCGGGTGGATGGATTGTGCAGCAGCCCGCTGCCCGGCCCAGCTGCCCGCTGAGCTCCGGAGATGCCGCGGCCGCTGTCCGCCGCCGCCTGCGTGTCCTGGGCCGCGCTGCTCTGCGTCCTGGCGGCGGCAGGCGGCAGGGACCCGCGGCCGCCCCGCGCCGCCTCGCTCCTCCACCTGCCCGCGGGGCGCCCCGCCGCTGCCGCCGCCGCCGAGCCGCCAGCGCTGCCGCCCGCCGGGCGCCTGAGGGCTGCGGGGACCGCGCCGCGCCGCGCTCCGCCCGCCGAGCCCCGCGGGCCCCGTGGCGGCGGCCCCTGCCCGCGGCGCGCCCGGCACCGGGAGGCCACCGAGCCCCGCGGAGCCGCCGCCGGCTGCGCCCCGCTGCCGGGCAAGGAGGGCGGCGGGCGGCGGGGAGCGCGGAGGGCGCGCAGCCTCAACAACCCCCCGCAGTTCCAGCTGCCCAGCTACCAGGTCTCCATCCCCGAGAACGAACCGGCCGGCACGGCGGTCATCGTGCTGCGGGCCCAGGACCCCGACGAGGGTGAAGCCGGCCGGCTGGCGTACTCCATGGAGGCGCTCTTCGACGAGCGCTCCAACGACTACTTCACCATCGACGCCGAGACGGGCAGTGTGGTCACTGCCCGCAGCCTTGACCGGGAGACGAAGGACACCCACGTGCTGAAGGTTACAGCCTCTGACCATGGCTCCCCACGCCGCCGCTCGGCCACCACCTATCTGACGGTGACTGTGAGTGACACCAACGACCACGAGCCGGTGTTTGAGCAGCCTGAGTACCGGGAGAGCATCCGGGAGAACCTGGAGGTGGGTTACGAGGTGCTGACCATTCGTGCCACAGATGGTGATGCCCCAGCCAATGCCAACATGCTTTACCGCCTGCTGGAGCCAGGAGCGGGTGATGGAGTCTTTGAGATTGACCCGCGTTCCGGGGTTGTGAGGACCCGAGCCTCGGTGGACCGCGAGGAGGTCTCCGAGTACCACCTGGTGGTGGAAGCCAATGACCAGGGCAAGGATCCAGGACCACGCAGTGCCACGGCCATGGTGCACATCACTGTAGAGGATGAGAATGACAACTATCCTCAGTTCAGTGAGAAGCGCTACCTGGTCCAGGTGCCAGAGGATGCCCCAGTGAACAGCCAGATACTGCAGGTACAGGCCACAGATCGGGACCGGGGCAGCAATGCCCAAGTGCACTACAGCATTGTGAGCGGCAACCTGAAAGGCCAGTTCTATATTCACTCTTTCTCTGGTGCCATCGACCTGATCAACCCTCTGGATTACGAGACTATTAGGGAATACACACTCCGGATCAAAGCCCAGGATGGGGGCAGACCCCCTTTGATCAACTCCAGTGGTATGGTGTCGGTGCAGGTTGTGGATGTAAATGACAATGCCCCCATCTTTGTGAGCACTCCCTTCCAGGCCACGGTGCTGGAGAATGTTCCTCTGGGCTACTCGGTGCTGCACATCCAGGCTGTGGATGCTGACTCTGGAGAGAATGCCCGCCTGGAGTACAAACTCATAGAGATGGCACCGTCCACTGGAGGTGCTCCTGTAGCAGGTGACTCTGGGTTCCCTTTTCAAATCAACAACAGCACAGGGTGGATCACTGTGGCTGCAGAGCTGGACCGAGAGACTGTGGAAAACTATCACTTTGGGGTGGAGGCCAGGGACCATGGTGTACCGGTCATGACCTCCTCAGCCAGTGTGTCCATCACTGTCCTGGACGTGAACGACAACAACCCCACCTTCACAGAGAAGGTGTATCACCTCAGACTGAACGAGGATGCAGCTGTGGGCAGCAGTGTCCTGACCCTGACAGCAGTGGACAGGGACGTTAACAGTGTTGTGACTTACCAGATTACCAGTGGCAACACCAGGAACCGTTTTGCCATCACCAGTCAGAGTGGAGGGGGCCTGATCACACTGGCCTTGCCCCTGGATTACAAACAAGAAAGGCAGTATGTGCTCACAGTCACTGCCTCTGATGGCACTCGCTTTGACACTGTCCAGGTCTTCATCAATGTCACAGATGCCAACACACACCGCCCAGTCTTCCAGAGCTCCCACTACACAGTGAGCGTCAGTGAGGACAAGCCCATTGGCACCTCCATTGTCACCATCAGTGCCACTGATGAAGACACGGGGGAGAACGCAAGAATCACCTATATTTTGGACGATAATATCCCCCAGTTCCGCATTGACCCTGACACAGGCACCATCACCACCCTGATGGAGCTGGACTATGAGGACCAGGCCTCCTACACATTGGCCATTACAGCCCATGACAATGGCATCCCCCAGAAATCAGACACCACATACGTTGAGATCCTCATCCTGGATGCCAATGACAACGCGCCGCGCTTCCTGCGCGACCGCTACCAGGGCTCGGTTTTTGAGGATGTGCCACTCTCCACCAGTGTCCTGCAGCTGTCTGCCACTGACCGTGACTCAGGCCTCAATGGTCGCCTCCTCTACACATTCCAAGGTGGTGACGACGGAGATGGAGACTTCTATATCGAACCCACTTCTGGAGTGATACGCACACTGCGCAAGCTGGACCGCGAGAACGTGGCTGTCTACAGCCTGCGGGCCTTTGCCGTGGACAGGGGCAGCCCCCCACTGAAAGCCTCTGTGGACATCCAGGTGACTGTGCTGGACATTAACGACAACCCTCCTGTCTTTGAGAAGGATGAATTTGATATCTTCGTGGAGGAGAACAGCCCCGTGGGCTCTATTGTGGCACGGATCAGTGCAGCTGATCCTGATGAGGGGACCAATGCACAGATCATGTACCAGATCGTAGAGGGGAACATCCCTGAGGTCTTCCAACTAGACTTGCTCAATGGCGACCTCACAGCCCTAATGGACCTGGATTATGAGAGCAGGACAGAGTATGTTATTGTGGTGCAGGCCACTTCAGCCCCTCTTGTGAGCCGAGCAACTGTGCACATCCGCCTCCTGGACCAGAACGATAACCCACCTGTGCTGCAGGACTTCCAGATCCTCTTCAATAACTACGTGACCAACAAGTCCAACAGCTTTCCGTCTGGTGTGATTGGCAAGATCCCAGCTCATGATCCTGATGTGTCTGACAGCCTGGCCTACACTTTTGTCCAAGGCAATGAATTAAACTTACTCCTTTTGGACTCTGCCACTGGGGAACTCAAACTCAGTCGTGATTTGGACAACAACAGACCCCTGGAAGCCCTTATGAAAGTGTCAGTCTCAGGTAAGCAAGTGTTTGAGCTCGTGATTCTGCTTGTCGGAGCAGTACAGGGGCATGGGCAGAAATTACAGTTTAGTGTGCAGCTTTCGGTTTCCTGAAGCAGCAATTTATCTGTTAAATTTTTGGAGAGGAACCACAAAAATGTATCAAGCCTGTGTGCTGTGGATTGAAGCAGTGCTTTGAAGTTATTTAGTAAACGTGGATCACAAGGGTCAATAAATACAAGTGTGCATGGAAGGGTGCATACTCCCTCAGCTGAGGTGGTGCCTGAGCTGGAGCTTTTCTGATGTGGTTCCATAAAGGTAGTAAATGATGTAACTTGCAAAGATGTAGGGAATGCACATGTATCTGTAATGCTGTCTCCCCTCCCTCTTTTTTTTCTCTTAAAAGAAAGTTGAGATTTGATACCTCTGCTTTTTCAGCAACAAAATATGTATACTCCCTTCTGTGTATCCAGAGGTTTGGCTGGTAGATCCTTAAAGCTCAGGCCAGAGCTGGTGTGGCCTTGGTGGATGTGCTACTGGAGCTGTGCTGGTTTGCATTGCTGGCCTGCACTCCTGTGGCAAATGGCAGCTCTGAAAGCAATAAGTTATGGCTGTGTGATAACTGTGTAATGTGGCTAATGGCACTGCTTTAGTGGCACTAGGGGCACATACTGGCCAAATGCAGCCCCAAAAGCAATGCTGTTGCAGGGAGGGAGGGATACTGTGCCATTAACTTCATTGGAGAACTTGCGTCTTTGTGTGTGTGTGAAAGCTGTTCGATATTGTCCAATATTTACTTTTTTTATAGCACATAGACACTCTTAGGATATTATTCTTTTTCTGCTCAGTTGCTTGTTTATCATGGAATTACTTTTTATGCCTCTAATTGTGGCATCAATCACGCAATGAGTAATTTCCTCTGCAGGTGCCACTCCATGAAGTTTACTGTGGACCTGATCCCATATTTCTGTTGACTTTCAAAAGTTTAGCCAGATACTTTCCTTGCTGCCTCTCTCTGCAAACTGAAACTAAGATTTGTGTTATTTTTGTTTAAAAAAAGAAAAAAGCTCAAAGTACTAGGTATATAAAACCACACTTGGGGAGATTATTAAAACAATAATTATCAAACTGTGGCATAATCTCAGAAGTGCTTATTTTGCTGTAAGTAGTCACAGTGTGCTGCAAGACCTCAGAACAGCGAGCTGCACTCTCCCTTGTGTTTGCAGGCTTGAGGTTCTTTTTGCTTCAAAAAAATGAAAGTGATAATAACTGAGCTGACTAATTCTGCTGCAGTGTATCTCCTGAAAAGCCACTCCTGGTTCTTCCAAAATGCTGGGGGGCAGCTTATGTGGTAAGGTAAATGCTGTTTCCATGTCCTGTGAGGACTTGCAGGAAAAACAGACAGTAGGCTTGTGACCTTAAAGAAAAACATTTGGATTAAGGTGCAGATGATTGCATGGTCACTGTCTGTTTGAACCAGTAGCTCTTTATCTGGTAGCAGAAGATAAGAACTCATCTTGGAGCACAAAGCTTGGAAAAGTTGTTAGACTGTGTGAAGAGTGCGTTCAGTACAGAAAAATAGCTGACGTGATCCATTCTCCATTCTCAGTGTAATGATTTACGCAGTTTAAAGTGGGTGAAGTCTCAGGTAGGGATGAAGGCCTGTTTTCTTATGCAGGAGATTGATTATTCCAGCATTATTTTTATGTTTTGTGAAGGTGTGATGTTCATCAAAATGGACTGTCTGCTGCATCTCTTGAGATACTTGAGATAAAGTTTTTTATGGCTAGGATTTTGAGATAATTTTAACAAGCACTGAACTACATTTGACATTTATTTGGAGAAGTTCGCTGTGTGGAAATTGGAAGGGCAGTTTGTCATTTGTGATTAGTCCATGAAAGTCTCACCTGCCTGGTTTCTCTGATTTATCTGATGCAGTTCAAAAAAAGAAAGGAGACAGCAAAGAAGCTCAGACAGAAGTACTCCACAGGGTTATCTCTAAGTGTTGCAAAACACCTGCAAATCATCTGCTAAAATGACCTGCCAGTTAACTGAAAAAAAGTGTCTATGGAGTAGCCATTAACCTCTCAACCCAGACAAACACAAAATCCTCCCCTACTCACAGCTGCTCTTAGGTCAGGGAAGGACTGGAACTCTTTATGAACTTGGGGAATTTGATCTCTGCATGAGTCGGAAATAACAGTGGTGCTATAAAAATCTTATTTCCATCTAGCGATGTGTTGTGCTGCAGAGGCATGTGAGTGTGTGTGATGCTAGCAAGGAGCCCTGCTGCTCCTCTGAGTTACTTTGAGACACTGATATGTGGCTAAACCCAGCACTCTTTCATTTGACTTGGGGATTATTCAAATAAGCACAGTAATTTTGGCCTTCTGCTTATAAACAAAATTTAATTATCATGAAGACCAAGCAAAGGGAGCTAACAGGCTTACAGGCTTCATAAAGCTGTCAGAAGTTTCATGTCAGCATTGTCAGAAGCTCTGTGGGGTGGTGGGCAGCTGGGGCAGGCTCGGGGCTCTGCCCTTGCCTGGGTGCTGGGGTACCAGTGGGGTACCCCTGGGCTGTGCCCCCACAGCCAGTCAGGAACCAGCCCAGGCAGAGGAGGGAGGTGTGTGGGTGGTGTGGAAATTAGCATTTTGCTTTGGATTGGGAAGGAGCTTTTGAAGTCTGTCTCTTTTGAAGTGAGTCTCTCTGGGTGCCCCTCTGCCTGTGCCTGTTGTACAGAGCTGTCTGAGTGAACAAACCGGACCCCTTTTGCATGCAACTGCTCCAGAAGTGCTCCAGGGGTCCCTTAAAAAGGCACATTCTTCTTTTTCTGGTGTACCTTCAAGGCTTTCCTGCAGAAAGGCAGAGCTTTGGATTTGTATTCCCATGTCAGCATATTGTGTCATCGTTGTTTTAACTGGGGTGAAATCTGGACTCTGCTGAAACCCCGCCCCTGTTTTCCAGGAGGGGTGGGATTTTACTCTGGGCTTCTAAAACAGGTGGCCAAGCATTGGTCAGGCTGTGATTTCTTAGTTTTACTAGTAAATACATGGCTTAAATTGACAGGATGCTTAAATATGATTACTCTTTGTCCCCAGTGATGTTCATGATAATGTTAAATTGGGATTTATTTGGTCAAAAAATGGGTTAAACATTGCTGAAGTCACATTGCATTTTCCTGTGTTAAACATTACTGCAGTTCTTGCTGGGGCAGGGAGTGGGGGGAAGGCTGGTAAGAGCATCAGCTTTGCACAAATGTTACACAAGTTTGCCTGGTATCACATTGCAAGCGCTGCTGGCACCTGCTTGGCTGTGTTGCCACAAGTAGTCCCACTTATCATCAACGACAGCTCGGTGGGATACAATGGATGTGTGTGCAAACTCCTCTGGGAACCCAGCCTAAATCAGCAGTGCAGACAAAACCCGAGCTGACTGGATGCTACAGCTTTTGACTGGTCCAGATAAATGTAAAATATCGTAATGCAACATACAATTTACAATTCTGGGAAGGTGTTGCACCTCAGGCAGTGAGGGATAGACACCCAAGCATTTTTGAGGACTCTTCAAGTTCAAATATCGTCTTTTACATTTCTTTAGCTTTAAATATCCAGTGGCTTTAAATATCAGTGAGGGCGTTGGCTACCAGCAAATAGAAATTAACATAGAGCTTTTCTGTGTTACAATCAACTTTGGGAATTTTTACTCAGAGCTTGGTAAAGGATCGTCATTATTATTATAATTTAAAAGTCATTATGCTAATGATCCTGTATGCCTTCTCCATACAAATACAGATGATGCAATACTTTGGTGCAGCCCTTCTGAGAAAGGTGAGGCTGCAGCTGTGCCTGAGATAGAAAGCACTGGGGGTTACTTGTGTGTGGCAAGATTGGAGATTAGGGAGAAAGGAAATTCTAGCAAAAAGGCATCCCTGTAAGCAGTAGTGGCAATCAATTAGGGTAGTTCCTGGATCTGCTGTGGCTACCTGTATCCTATATTGCATCCATATAGATTCTATATTCTAATTTATGCTATAGCGGTATGCATTTTAGATGTGTGTCCTTCCCACCTGCTGGAGTGTGACTTTCCCTTTTCAGCTGTATGATCTGTTCCAGTTGATAAAAAGCTGTGGCTGCCTTGTTGCTTTCCTACAGGCTTCCTTCCACTTTGTGCCTGTATTTCATAGGACTGGTGTATTTTTATTTCAAAAGACAGGAAGACATCTGTGGCAATGATGGGAAAATATTTAGTAGAAGTCTGACTGACAAAGTAACTTTTTACTGAGATAAAATGTATCTTCTGCCTGTTAATAAATAAAATGTTAATGCTTTTCTCAGCAATTTCTGGGAAAGGGAGAAGCTAAGGTAACAAGGAGAAAGTGTAAAACGAGTGATGAATGAGGAAATATGACAGGGAGAAAGATCTAATAGGCTTTACTTGATAACAAGTCTCATGGGAAAGAAATTAAACGTTGAGAAGTATGGTGGGATTACCTTGAAAACTTTTTTCCTCTCATTTTCACATTATTTGCAAATGAGGAGATAGTTGTAATAAGCGTTTTATTTAATTGGATTAGTAATTGGTTTATATTTTTTGATTACTTTTTAAGCTTCAGGGTATATTAAAGAATTGACTTCTTTGGTGTATTCTCTTGTGATTTGCTTCCCTCTCAGAAGTCACTGAAGTATTCTTACTTCTGACCTGCACTCATGGGTACAGAAGAATCCTCTCTTGTTCTGCTTCTCTGGTCATGCGTTTCAGAATTGGTTTAGGCTGGGATTGCAGGACCTGCCACAAACTGCCAAATACAGAATAAACATTAAGTTGTTGTCCAAGTAATGGCAAAGGAACACTTTGTTTAGCATACAGGAACAGTTTTGTGAGTTTCGATGTTAGCATGATAGTAAACCTGCAGTAGAGGTAGTGGTGGGGAAAGTAGGTGATGTGAAGCAGTGAGATTTTATACTTTGTTATCTCCAACATTCTGACTGCTACCTGAGGAAGTGTCTGGCTGCTGATAAAGCCTATCATTTTACATCTGCTCATTGAAGGGTGCATTTTCCTTCAGTGTATATACTTAATACCTTGGAACTCCCTTCCATTGTTGACTCCATCTTGGAATGAAATGGATTTTCTCAGACATCCCATGTCTGAGGAAAATAATGTTAGGTTTAGAAACCGCTTTAAACCAGTGTGCAAGTACCTTTTCAATAATTAGCAGTGTAGGCAATTCTAGCAGTAATGCTCATGCATGGAGGATGAGTAGGGGAAGGATCAAATGTCAAGACACAAGATCTATGCTCTCCATTCCTTCACCCTCTCTTTCCTAAGCCCTCAGGATTTTGTGAGTCAGTTGGTGAGGACAAGCTCTCTATGTTTGAGTACTTGAGATAACAACACAACTTACCTGCTTACCTCAGTATTGCCTAAGTTACAGGATTTGGGCGACTAGCTCTCTTGGCTTCCTTTGGCCTACTGACTTGCATTTCCAAAAATATCTGTGGAAAGTATTTAGGAAATGTAGGAGGGTTAGAAGAGCTGAAGATATTCTGATCAGATCTAATGACAGTCTTTGCCAATCTTCCATGTTACAGTTTTTCTGTCCTGGTTTCTGTGGGAATTATGATGTTTTTAGGTAAAATAGTACTCTCAACTACTCTGATATCTACTTTGCCATTTAAGAAACAAGCATGATGGTACTGTCTTTTTTGAATGATAGGCTTTTTTGTTGTCTGCTCCTTTTTTAAGACTACTTGGACAAAAGATTGCATAAATCAAAGTATAGAACAAGTTGACAAGGGGCTCAGTTCTTCAAAGATTTGTTCACGGTGGTTGTCCACTTGAAACAAAGAACATCTGAGACCTAATTAAATTCAAAGTTTTGCCACTTTGTATTTCTGTGACAAGTGACAGTATTATTATTCCCCCCGCCAGTGGAACCCTTTTTCCAGTGTTGAAAAACACTGAACTATTCTTTGAAGTAACACAGGTTTCCAAAAGGGATAGGATGTAATCTTTTTCAAACATTTTGAAATCTCTTGAGATTTGCATAGTGCTTTTCTTTTTCCTTTTTTTTTCCTTTTTTTTTTTTTTAATTTGTAAGACTTTGCTTGAGAATGAATTCCAGTATGTTGATTTTGTTGGGTTGAAAACATCATTATCAAAGGTGCAGCTTGGCTTTTATGGTCAGATCTCTATCTGGTACCATGATCATCTTCTATATGTCCTGAAATGCTTCAAATGTAGGTTGCAGTCATAACTGGTTGATAAGCAGGAGGGCTGTTGACTGGAATGTCCATCTCACCCCACTGATTAAAGAGAGAACATAAATGACTGATCTGGGCTGATTGCCTTGTTGTGAGGTGGCTAAAGTTCAGTGGGATGAACCCACCCTGAATGTGTGTGCTAGAATGGAAGACTTTGTTTTCTTTTGGAGTGATGATTGTGCTTACTTCTGTTACAGCAAACTACCTGTAGTAACAGGCTGAGAAGACTGGATAGAAAAGATGGGGAAGGCTGTAAATTGCAAAGAGGAAAAGGTTTTGCAATGAATAATGTTAGGATATGCTTTAAATAATGTCAAGAGTTTGAGTGAATGAAGGGGGAAAGTATGCTTTTATGGGGATTTGGCATTCAACAAAGAAAGAAAATTTTAAAATACTTCAGAAAGATGATATTGACACTTGAAAAAAGCACTTGAACAGAAAAGGAGGATTTGCTGGAAAGAAAGGAAAACTGTTGGACTTTGTTTCAACAAGTCGTTAATGCTGCTAAGCTGTAACCACCTTCATATTTATTCCAGTGTTTACACTTGCCAAGTGCCAAAAAAGCAAATAAATGGAACAGTAAACCTGTAATAAATCTTCAGGGGACCACATAATAAACATAGACATGTTACGTTTATCACAGACAAAGGAAAGTAATCTGTTTTCAACACCATTGCCCAACATGTGATAGATACTACATTCCATCAGATCTCCAGAACTTTTGAAAATTACGCATATGGTCAAAATATTTCAGTGCTTTTTGAAGGAGGGGAGAGAAGAATCCATCATTAACAACTGCTGTCAACAGGGCATCTCCTGCCTGCTGTGGAGTCTGTGGGCTAGGCCCAGTTTCAGGAAGAAGCAAAAGCTTCTGTACCCAACCAAAAGGGGCAAAATCAAGGACTATGTTATTAGATTTGAGTTTGCAATGTGTGATGGTCAGCACCTAGCAATCTGTCCTTGCTGTTATATCCCAGGGGGATGTTAGGTTTGGAAGCTAGTGTGCTCAAGGTGGGTCACTGTAGCTGCCATGCCACCAGAGCACACATTGTGGGCACAAAGATGTGCTGGATTTGTTGGGTTTGCTCTTTGCTTTCACTAGCTGCAGATCAGACTCCTTGATCCTATTCAAAACTGATATTAGCAAGTCATTGAACTTATTGCATTGAATTCCTGTCATAGCACTTTTGAACTTTCCAGGAACCAGCCCAGCCCCTCATTTATTTGTGTGCTTGCAGTGCTGTTCGTGCTAGCTCTGTTTCTAAAGGAGACCCTTGAGCATCCAAGCTGTGATTTTTATTTTTAAACTTGATGTAGCTGTCTGCATTTAGCTTAAATCACATAAAAGCTGTCCCACACCAGTGCATTGCTTGTTTTAGCAGCCTCCAGACACTTCGGGCACCACTCAGCATGCCTAGGGAGAGGCATTTGGCACCTTTCACGCCTTAGGTCTAGTAGAGGACTTGGATCTAACCAGCAAGTGCTACAGCACCTCACTTGTAGGTGCCTGTTCCCTGCAGTCGTATTCTGTTTTAGGCACTTAAGTGTCCTGTAAAGTGGGAATGCTTGAAATACCATCCCACTACAGCTTGGGCACTTCACTCAGCATAGTGATCAGGACACTCAGCAAGGGCAGAGATGGGCTGGGACTCCAGCCCTTGATCTGAGAGCTCTCACTGTGCTATACATTAAAGAGGAGCCGAATAAGGTTCAGAAGTTGTGGCACTAACTTTTCCCATCTCTTTGATAAGTGCCATAAGCCACAGGATCATGCTCACTCTTGGAGGGCGCAGGAGAGGAGCCCTTCTGGCTCGTGTACATGGGCACCTCTGCTTCAGCAGTGGTGTGGGCATTCTGGCTTTGACCCTCAGCTGCTGGATGCTGCTTAGGCCATAACAAAAGTGGGCTCGTGAACCATTCAGGCCATGTCAGAACTAGGTCACTTCTGGTTGTAGCCAGGAACTCAATTCTTCTCACCTGGCAACTCCAAGGTAAAATAAACGAGAACCCCGGGAATTTCCATTGAGTACTTTCCTGTTGGTCAGAGATGATTTGTTTGCCTTCTGGCTCTGATATTTGTAAATGCATTCTGATTTTATGTGGAACAGCCCCAAGATGGGCTAACGGGTCAGTTATGGAAGAATTTATGCGCTCAGACTTCAATTACACTGTTAAATATTCAGAGTCCAACCCATCTTCACCGACTGTTTAATCCTCTTTCTCAATGCAGTTTGCCATGATGATAGACTTGCAAGTAATTATGAACATGTTGCTGCTCGTTGCGTGGATCCCGTGGCTTTTCCCGCAGCGTGCTCGCTGCCTCTGGAGACAGCCAGTGCTGTCCCACACATGTGGTAAAGGTCTCTTGGCAGCAGCGGCTGGGTTGAACTATCCCATCAGTTGACTCAGTTTCCCTTCTCATGGGGTGTATTTCTGATGTTTGCCTCCTTTTACTGACACAGTGTAATTTAGCAATGTGTGCTGCATGATGAGCTCTCCATCTGGCAGGTAATTGCCTGCTAGTTTAAATCCCTTCTTAACTTCAGTTTCTCAAGATCATGAACCTGCTGGTGCCTTCTGGTTAGTTTTGCAGGGTTTTTGCAAAAGGATTTGATACAAGTTAAAGTGATGTGGGTAAATTTCTCTGAGTTTTTTTGATTGATAGGTAAGACCGGTTAACTTTCAGATCCTGTTTTCTCAGCTACCTCACATTATTCTGCACTGAGTTTGGCAGTCTGACACCTGAGTTTGTAGACCAAGCTGCTGACAGCAGGCAGTGGTTCTCTCCGCTGGTTATGCAGAGTGGAAGCCCTGGGTATATTCTGGGACCTGGTAGATGCCGAAAGCTTGTTACACAAAACATGCTGGTGTTCCTCTTTCCTTCTTCCTTATTTTCTTCTCCTTTCTGTCTTTGCACTCACTGGATCTGTTCACCCTGTTCTGTTGTGCAGAAAGGTGCTGCATCTGTGGGGTTTGCGTGCTGCAAGTTTGTACAGGGCTGTGCAGAGCGGAGACCTCGTTGGGCTGCTTTTGTAATACCTGCTGTAAATAATGAGGATAACCAGCAGGCATCGACTGAGTGCCTGCCCTGGGAGATAACAGACAGCAGTGCTGGGGACTGCTCTGTCTGCAGCAGGCGCCGGGAGCTGGCTGGCAGCTGCCCACCAGGCACTGGGCTTGCCGATGGAGTGGCAGCCTCCTTTCTCACTGCCTTCCCTCTTCGTTTGGGGAGGCAGGGCAGATTTCTCATCCACTCTGCACCCTCTTCTGACCACTGTGCTGTCACTTGCCATTATCTGGGTATGTTGGTGCAGGGCGAGGGGCAGGGCACATCCCTTCCAGGGATGCCCTATGAGATGTACATGGTGAATCAATGAATTGCCCATGCAGCCCTTGCACTTCCACTGGCAGTTCTGGGATGGAGATGTCAGCATTGAAGCTAGCTGCAGCTTCCAGGGGTTTACAAACACAATCCTTTGCCCCTGTCCTTGTGCAGAGCCCAGGGAGCCACAGCCTAAGGTGGTGACAGTCCCACAGAGATCACCAGCACAAGCAGTCATGGGACGTCCATGTCCAGCTCCAGGTTGCAGGGCATGCTGCACAGAGTTTGAGTGCCTGTTGTTTTTGCACTCTGTGGGAGCAACACCTGTGCTTTGAACTGGGAATTTGGCCCAATCTGGGTTTTGACGTTGACTATATTTCTTTCCTGTCCCTTGTGAAAAGTCGCAGTTGTCTTTATTGTTCCTTTGTGCCTCAGCTACCCTATGGCTCAGTGAATAGTAGTGTCTGGGACTTTATTCCGCTTTAAGAGGCTTTAAACTAAGAAATTCCTGTTAACTACTAGCAGCATTGATGGACATGACTGATTAATGGCAATAAACTCAGATGAGAACTGAGAGACAAGGGCATTTTTTCTGTTCTGTGCAGTGAACGTGTTTGTTTTGTATGACTGAGTTTTATGAACTTTTGTACGATCTGCTTTTAAAATATGTCCTTGGCTAAGTGGTGGGGATTTCTTAAGCTGAGATGACTGATTCACTCCTTTATCTCAGCCAACCAGCATCAGACTGGGCTGAAGCTGAGATGATCAGATGAAATTCTTCACACCACTTCTGGCAGTTAAGCATCCATCCCTTTTTTTTCCCCTGGGGCAAGTCCTCCAGGTCAGTTTCTCCTGCTCCGAGGTGGTGTCAGTGACTCCATGGGTTTTTGCTCTGAGTCTCTTTGACCAGTCTGTAGCTGTTAAAAGATTCCATTGCTTTTTTCAAGGCCCAAAGAGAAAGTAAAGTGACAACTTTGATGGTCACTTTGAAAGTTTTCTCAGACTGGAAAGCATCCCATGGGGCAAACAACTTTACTCATGCTCTACACATCCCATATTGGTCAAATAGGATGGCTTAGTGCTGCATACAGTTTGGATATTGTGTATTTTCAGGTATTTAAATGAACTTATATAAGTGACTTATAATAAAAAAAACCCTAATTAAATTTTGTTCATGTGATGAAGCTGAATTTTAGAGAAATCAGGCTGAGATTTCAACGGTTGTGAAATTCACAGTGTTGTTCTTTGTACTGTAGAGCCTTTGTGTTTACTGCTGTAGTCATATTACATGATATTGCCTAATACCCAGCAAAGCGTATTCTTGGCTCATTCAGCAAGTAAGATTCCCTGAGGGTCACTGAATCTGTCCATGCACTCAACAGAGAGCTCATGCTGCTGATTTCACAGCCATGTATTTACATTTGCATTTCCAGGGCTTTTTTCTTTATGCCATACTTTTCTCTTTTACTCTGGTGATTATCAAAACCAAGGCTCTGACTAGTTTTGTGACCTGTATCATCCCTTCCTGCACCCTAGTTGTGGCAGTGAGCAGTTAATTAGCTGGTGCTCTGTGCTGGGGATGGGTTTTTCACTGTTGAACCCGAGCTCCATCCTCATGATGGATGCAGTGGGAGAGGCCCACAAGTGTAGGCACCTTGCAGAGATGGTCACGTCATGGGGTGGAGGATTGAACTTGCAGCTGAGAGCTGGTCCTCTAGCAAATGAGAAGCTGATCCATTAGAACTTCAGGGTAGTTTATCCCTTTTGGAAAACACAATAGTTAGTAATCCAACACTTAGAAAGCACCACCATTTCTATCCCTTGTTAGACATCTTGATTAATTTATTTTCCATTTCTGTTCTGAGGTATTTTGTAGCATTTAGTTTTGTCTATGATAATTTATGAGTCACAAAATCTCTTGGAACAGGTTAGCTTCCATGGGATGGCATTTCAGCACCTCTTGCATTTCCTTTGGTTGGATCATGTGTTGCTGCTTGTTTAGAGGCAATGCTGCTGCTTCTCTGAAGAAAGCAATATATTGTTACCTGAGTGTGATGCACCAGGGTCTCACTGCCCTCTCTTTGGAAATGGGCCCTCCATAAACTTATATAATACTTAAAGTGCTTATGAAATACTGGCATGGAAAATTACTCCATTTTCTGGAATTACACTATTTGGATGAGTTCATTTTCTTGCCTGCCCAGTGTCTATGTGTTTGATTTGGTTCAGAAAGATGAAAGCATCAGACCAGATGGAAAAATTCAGTGGTGCATGGGGCTTCCACCATAGGGGCTTAATAACTGAGATGGGTTTATTATATAAAGTGAAGTATTACATGCTGTTGTACAAGGCACTGTAAATATCTCATCTCTCAATTCTGATAGTTCCTAGTCAAGAAAAGTTAATGTATATTGTAAAGAGGACAAAGTGGGGAACAGAGAATTCATGTCACCAGAAGAAATTGCATCCTTCATATTGCAAAATAAAAACCAAAGAGGACTGTGATTTCTACCTACATACCTGAAGTATTTACAGAAAACAGGAGCAGGGCAGTTTAAAGAAAAAAATCTGTAAGCGAACACAATTAATTTAGGTGGGATGGTAGAAGGAAGTTTGAAACCTTCAGGGAAGCAAATTTCTGGGATAGTCTCGCTGTGAAGGGATCCAAAGAAGTGTAGCTGTGTTTAAGATAAAGCTTGATAAATTGATAAGCTTTATAGTTTATAAGTAGTATTATGTATATACAGCACATTTCCTTGAGAACCTTCTTTAAACATAAAATTGAACTAGTTGGTGGAAAAATTATTTCCTGTCCTCTTTTTGCTGCACAAATTAAACATAAATATTAATAAATTGTAAGGGCAGTTAGCCCTTTGAACTGCTTGTGCTTGTGTAATTTGCTGTGTGTTGGTGATAGCATTGCTATCTTCTCCTAAACTTGGTATCAAAAGAAGGTAAAGAATCCACAGGTAATGTGATTCAACAGATGCATGAATGGGGCTGGAAGTTATTTCCAAATGTCACAGGTTGCAAGTTGCAGCAAATCTGAACCAATCTTGCTTCTGGCTGTTACAGTCCTTTGCTTCCCATCACCTGTATGACCTTGTGCTAGGCTCTTTCCATGCACCAAGTTTCTAAAAAGCCAGTCTACCAATAAAAAAAAACAAAACAAGCTTCTGACTTAGCATGAACTAACAGCTGAGTTCATGAAATCAGTATCAGAGATAATGCAATGGAGGACAAGAGTTGACAAAAAGCCAAACTTAAAATAAAAAACAGACAAAAACGTTCTTCCTTGGTGTGAAGAAACAGTTCAAGGCTGCATGAGATGAGTTCCAGCGCAGAGGAGAGAGGAGCTGTGGTAGCTTGCTCTTAGTTTAGCTTAGGGTTGCTGTGCATTTGCAACCAAAACAAAACTAATTTTTATTGACTTCTTTTTTTAATAGGATTTCTCTTGCCTTGTGCTGGAGCAGTTCAGCACATGGTTGGACAGACAAAGGGATGGTTTGAAAGAGGAGGCAGTAATTAGGTGGGTTTAGGCTCTGCCCTTGGCTTGGTGAATTCTCTGCTGCTCCTTCTTGGAGGAGATACTGTATAATTTTGCCCATGCTTGCACTGTGTCCCTCCGGAAGGCAGAAAGTTTCTAGAAAGTTCTTTTAAGTAGTGAAACGATTGTACTGTCCCTCCCTCACACCTGTGTGACCACATGGACTCATATCAAGTGAAGAATTTGTTCCAGTGCCCTGTGTGCAATACTCAGCACTTAATCCATGTAGGCAGGAGTGTCAGCACTCATCACTCTCTCCTGTGGATAAAAAGTTCCCAGCTTTCATTTGTATGAAGTTCTGCCACCTAGAAATTCTACAGCTTGAACCTACCACAGATTTTGTGATACAAAATGCAGCTGCATTGTACTAACATCAAAACCTCATTAAACAAGTTTAAAAACACCTGTCTTGAAAACACACAGAGCACGTGAAAAAATAAATGGATGCAAAAACAAACAACTGAGTATTTTTTCCTTGTAGACTGCTGCCTTTCTAAGTTTGGTAATTTAAAAGATTAACAAATTTCAGTTAAAAAACGTAAAAAATTCTCTGACAATATTAGTTTTGCATTGAGAAAGTGTACGTATTTATGCGTTCTGGCTCAGTCCTTTGAATTATCTAGGCACTACTGTAACCGATAAGTGAATGCTGATAACCCTGTTAATATTTCAAGGACTCTTTGCAGCTATAGGGGAGCACTGGGTAACTATCACATTCCTTTGCACTGCAGGACAGGTTTTTAATTTGCTATCTTAATGGTATAATATACATACAGGTCTTTTTCTAGCTCAGTTCACCTTGTCTCGCAGCAGCTCCTTGGCACACAGTCTCACGAACTCTCTAAGATGCTTTTTACAGCAGCTAGGCTCATTGCCTGCCCTGGTGTGGCTGGGATTTGGATTGCAAATTCCTGATCTGAACAAAGACGAGGAATAGAAAAGGCTGGTCTCTGGCCTCTCTCACACTTTAGGAAACTGCTGGCTTCAGAGGATTGTACTGGTAACTCTGGTTACACTTCAAAAACAAAAAAAAGCCTCTATCTTTGCCAAGATGGGTGCAGCCCCACCAGTTGCACAGAGGTGGTTCTGGGGGAGGCTGCTAGGATTTCAGGCTACCTTGAGCTTTGTCCACACTTGTTCTCTTTTTTCCCCCCTGCTTTGTTTCCTCAGAACCACGGGGTGGGAAATCCGTGGGTTTAGAAAAGACAGAGATGGAGGGGAAGAAAATGGACCGAGACAAGTGGTGTATGCAGGATGTATCTGCATATGTTCCCTCACCGGCATGCTGGCTGCACCCACGGGCCCTGCAATCTGAGAAGCAGCTTCCTGTAATTGATTTCATGAGACAGTATCAACTGGGTAGGATTTGGCCTGTGCTGGCTTGTGTTCCTTGAGGAGCAGAGGAGAGGAGTCAAACTAAGAGGGTGACTCATGAGAGTCAGGCTCCTGCAATGGTTTGTGTACAGAAATGCTCCGAGCTGGGACACGGGCTGTCACAGTCGGTAAATCATTATCTCCCTTTGCTTTGCCACTCTTTGGAGCCACTGGAGAAGGCCCATGAAGTCCTTGCCAGCCACAGTCAGAGGAAAAAGTGACTGTGTGTGACTGACACCTAGTTGCCCAGGGGCTCTGGATAAGGACAAACACATTACTGCGGGGCAGCTGCTGAGACTAAACTTGTGTACTTGCACCTGGGGCTCCCTCTTTGCTGTCTCTATCATTAAAATTGACCAAAACTGCTCAGATCACTCATTTGTGTCGACACCTGTACGGAGGACTTTTCACAACAGGCAGTGCTGGGCTAAACATCCCGTAATTATTCAGCTTTTTGGTTTTAAGTGTGGCAACTGCTTCCCCAAAGTCAGGCTTGTGCAGTGCAGTGAGGAAAGGTGCTGCTTTGCTTTCTCTTGAACTGTGTTTTGGTTCGACACCATTCTTCCCTCTTCTCTTAGGCATTTGTGTGTTAAAGATGTTCACCTCAGCTCTCCACCCCTCTTGTGGCATAGTGACAAGTCTTCGCCTTAATGGACTGGGAGGAGCCAGGTGGAGGCAGGGAGAAGGTGGCCAGATGGGACACCGGGATCACTCTGTCCCTTGGGTTATCAGAAGAAATCCAGTCAGGGATGCTTTTCTCCTGCATGAGAAAAAACCTCCTGAAAAGGGGAACTGGAAGGTAGAGCCAGCTGTGAAGCTCTGTGAGGAGCACCTTGTTTGATCTGCAGATGAGAGCTGCTGTGGGTGCAGAGCAGGGCTGGTGGCCGGGAGCAGCCGTGGGAGCAGCCGGGCTGGTGGCTGTGGGCGGGAAGGAGCCCCAGGGCTCCCTCACACCGATCTCTGCAGACAGGAACAGTCTCATGAAAGCGTGCTCTTGAATATAATATGCACAAAACAAGCCTCTGGGAAAAGCTTGTGCTTGCTGGAGACGTTTTTTGGGTGTATCCTGCTCTGTGAGTGAGTTACAATTTCTGTGAGATACAACACACCCTCTTTGGGTGAGTTTGTTAGTCAAAAAGTACACTGACTTCCTTCTGTTTCAGGGGAAGTGAGGCTCGAGGAGAGGCAGGTAAACAGTGAAAGGAGATCTCCTGGCATAGCTCATTTTAGAGCTAGGAGGTCACCGGGACTGGGACTTGGCTGGGCTGCCTGGTCAGTTCCAGGCATATAGGTAATTAAGATATATCCTCCAATTAACCTAAGTGGCCCTTTTATTGATGTGTTGAGATCAATGAGCCCAACTGCCATACAGACAGCAGAAGAGAGTCTGAATGATTTTAACCACTGCTTTGCATGTTTAAGTAATTTAAAGTTAGAGAAGACCTGCCCTGTTAATATTTACGGAGGCTCATTAAGCAAGGCAGGTATGCTTCCCTGCCCTGCAGGTGAAATGGCAGAGCCTGGCTGGGCTAGAAAAGTTCCCCATGCTTGGGCCATCCTGGCATGGCCAGATTCATCCCTGCAAGCGAGCCAGCTCAGCAGGGCACTGCTGCACCTGCCAAAAATTGTACCAGTCCAGGGCTAACACTGCTGTGTCATGTGGCAGCACTATGTATGTATGTGTCTTAAGTATGTGTGTGGTGCCTTGTTTGATTTAGTGCCACCTCTCAGACCTGCTAAATGCTATGAGGCCAAAGGGATGTCCAAGCTAATATCCCCACTCTTGCTCTGCCTAGAAACAAATACTAAGGGAAGCATGTGAGAAGCAGGACAAGTACAGACTGATCCTCCCCTTCTTGCACTGTTCCAGCTTGCAGCAGGCAGATGTTTAAGGGCTTTTGGGGCTACAGGTTTCCCCCGATCATGGTGTTGACTCACTGTGGGGGCAAGTCAGTGCCACAACCCATGGCCCCCTCATCTCTCAGTTTTTTTAACCCCTCTGAAGTTTCTGTTTTCCCTGGTGCCTGCTCACAGTCCCCACCATGTAGATGCACACACCTGCAGAAATAGTTTTCTGTTAAAATTGTGTTGCCTGATCATCTCACTGGGTGATCCTTAGTTTTTATAATGTGACGGACAGGGATTACTTGATTTTGTTTCACTTCTTGTTATGATTTTATATTTCCCTGTCATACTTCATCTTAGCCATCTCTTTCCATCCTATGAGGAGTGCTACTAGTGTTGCAATATATTGTGAAGATGATTTCTCCAGATGTGTCTGACTTGCCCGGAGGGGTGTAAATGAAAGCATCCTAATGTATATGGTGCATTTATGGCCAGACCATTTCCAGCGAAAAGGCAAATTACAGAGATGGTAACTGTCTGCAGTGTTCTGAGATGCTTTGAACTTTGTATTTTTTCTGCAAAAATTTTACTGTGTTTACATCACTTTTTGAAACTCCTTTACCACAACGTTGGACATAGAAACATTGTCCCCAGATAGCTGCTTCTGGGGGCTGCTTGAAGAGCTGCAGGGTGTCCCATACAGCTTTTTTTTACTCTCTTTACTCATCTCTCTAGCTGGGCTGTTTTGGATACTGGGCTGTTTCAACACACATTTCAATACACAAATAGTAGCTATATTGCCTTCCCACTCACATCAGAGCAAAGTGTAGTCATATTTTTCAGAGAAGAATAAAGAACCAGGTGCAGTGAACGTATTTTTGCATTTTTATTTGTATTTGTAGGCAGCATTTTAGCCTGCAGATTGTCAACATAAGAGCAGGCAGGAGAGCTGTGCTGAGCAGTGTTTCCTCTCCTTCCTGTGCAGCAGCTGATACAGGGTAGCCCTGACCTGGGCTGGGCATCTCTCAGAATTAAGATGTTCATCCCCATTGGGCTCTTGCTTACATTTGGGCCCATCTCCAGGTGATTGCTGGTTGTGGAAGCAACCAGGAGAGGGTGGGAGATACCCATGAGGTCAGGGTCTGTGCTCACCTTGAGCCAGAGTGTGTATCCCACCTGCCAAGCACTGGTGGGGAGCAGGGATCACTGTGGCTCTCATCCCTGGGGAAAGGGATGACTCAGGCTAAACGTTTTACCCCATTCCCTGTTTATTTATTTGTTTGTGTATCTGGGTACTTTTGCTTTTAAAACCACATGAATTGTGAGCACATCTGAGCTTGATACTTTAATTGCTGTATGAATTGCCTTTGAATCGCTGAGGGAAAATCCCTGTTTTTTCCTTTAACAATGCTGTCTACCTGGTCAGGATTTTGCTTTGAGGTGGGGCAGCTGTGGCTACCTGGTTTCTTAGACCCCCTTGCTCAGCCCTTCGTGATAGAAAGACCAGGATGAGTGCATGTGAACACATTTTTTTTTTTCTTCATAAGAACTCTTTCTGCTAAAAGCAGAACACACTGAATTTTTTTTACTAAGCCAAAATCAGCTCAAGAAAGAAGATTTCTGTAGGCTTTAGGAGACCAAAGCAGTGAGAATATTATCTACTTGGCATATGGAGCAGAGGGCTTTAGGAGCTTCATGGTGCTGGGGGAGTCTCTTGGGAATCCTGTCACCAGCCTATTGGAGAACAACTTTACCCAAAACGGGAGCTCAAAGCTTAGCAACAACATTGGATGCATGTTATTTTTAGGTGTTAGATTTTAATTTGTCTCTGTTTGCTGAGTAAAAAAAAAAAAAAGCCAAAAATAAAAAGCGGAAAATCTTAAGCATCATTGTTCAAAGAACATAAAAAACAGTTTGCTGTCTTTCTTATATTTATGATTTTAGGGCATAGTGTCTTGATCTTGGTTCCACTTTGGGTTATAAATCACTATAATAAAATTTAAAAAGCCAGCAACTCTGCTTGCCTTGCACACAAGTATGATACAGCATTTGCTTGATTTAATTTTTTCAAGTTTTCCATATATGCTTTTGATTCCACTTCTAAATTTGACCAGAATTGTATTGGTGGTGTCTTGGTCACAGATGACTGAGCAGGGAATTATTAACCCAGCATAAGGGCTAACATGAGGATTACTGGAAAGTTCCTGCCTGTGTCAGCTTTAAGTGAACTGTGTTACTGCAAGAGCTGCAGAAAGTTCAGATTGCTTGAGATCGTGCCAGGGGACTGTCAGTGGTCTTTTGTTAGAGGCTGACCACCTCAGGCAGGGCTCACAAAAGGAGCCTATTTTGTTTAAACCGAGCAGGGCTAGTTCTGTGCTCCAGAGTTACTGCCTAGCTACCTTCCCCTACATCAGCATCTCGGATATTAAAACTGTTGCCAGTATCTCTCCAAAAGCCTCCAGGAGGGAACCTGGCAGTGCTGTGATTTGGGTCTTACCAGCTTTAATGGGAACTTACTGCAAAGCTCTCAAAGCTCTTGTTGTCTTGTGGACTACCTCTGTTTTTATCTGAATCATAAAACTTGTTCTTGACCAAATACTGCTGGCTGACCCCTCCATATGGCTGGCTGACACCTGGGTCATCAGTGCTGGACTGGACATCCATGTCTGCTGAGGCTGAGTCCTGCCAGGTTGATTTACCATTGAAATAAAGCAGTACCCTGAAGCCTGAGCAATCTAGCTGAGGCTCTTTCCCTAAGAGCCTAAGGAAAAGGTCACAGCTCTGGCTCTTAGGAAAAGCCAAAGCTGTGTCTTCTCCTAAGCAGTGCAAAGCTGTGATGGAGACATGTGCAAGGTCCCCTGTGTGGGGAACAGGCCTCCTCAGCCATCAGTTCCTTCCTCAAGGTTGCTGAGAGATGTCCTCTCCTTTGCACATTCTTCCTCTGTACAGCCCCCATTGCTCTGAGGGATCTCAGATGTTGCACTGCTGTAATTCTTCTGGAGCAGGAAAGCCTGGAATGTCATCAGCTGCATTGAGGAACTGAGGGTCTGTGCATTGGGCCAACCCTTTAATATCAAAACAAACAGGAATTTGTAGTCTGGACAACTCCTGTTTCTCATGTTGTCATTTAAAGCATCCTCCACTGAGTAACTGATGTCCTTGATTCCAATATCTGCAATATCTGGATTTTAGATCATTTCAGGAGGAACTTGTCTAGGTTGCCAAACCCTTGGAGACAGAGGAAACAGAGATATCAGCAGAACCAGTGACTGTTCTTTGCTGTCAGCTCCTGAAGCAGTTGAGATCACCCTCCAGGAAACTGGAAGATGTTGAAACCTGTTTTACTGTTCCCTTGTGGTGGGAAATATCTAAGTGGTGCCTGTAGGAGGCCAGTTGGAGGGCAGAGCAGTAGGGACTGAAGGGATTTCCATCAGTTCCCCAACTGCTCACACATACCAAAGCCAGACATTGCCAGCAGCTGCCCTGAGTGTGTGACCACAGTTTTCCCACGTGTTCCTGGAGGATGCTGAGAGGATGAGCTGCAGACCTGCACGCCTTGTTGTTGGTAGAACTTGTTGCTCTGTGGGTAAAGTATCCTGACAGAAGTTTTAACAGAAGAAATGACCTCATCAGTGGTCAGCAAAAGTCATGACTTTCAGCTTCTCTTGCCTTTTCACCTCTTTTCTAGATTGATTGACCTATGTCTTCAGCTTCAGCCTGGGAGGTGTTGCCTTCTGGGGTGATTTTTTCCATCACTGTCAGCAGATAATGGAGGCTGAGCCTGACTTTCTGCACCTGTGCCTCTGCTGACTTTGATGGATGCATGAGTTTGTCACTGTTCAGGCTACTCCCAGTGTGACCAGCCTCTGTCCTGGAGGACTAAACAAGGACCCACATTTCTCATAGCTGAGAGACAATGTCATTTATGTACAGAAGCCTTAGATAGCCCAGGGCTAACTGTATGCTCTCATAGCTCTGCTGCCCTCAGAGCAAGAGGCTGCATTTTCAGAAAGGAATTTGTTGCTCTCATGGAGAGAAGCTTTGCCAGCCCTACCCCACTGGCATGTCCTGCCCACTCCCAGAGATCCCTTTTGCTTAGTCTGGGGGGCTGTGAACACACAGCCTTAACTGGGTGTTATGTCTTGAAGTGACACCTGGTTTCTTGTTCCTTTACTGATGTAAATTTTTGGACAAAGCTTATTTTCATTAGCCAAATGTATAGGCATTCGTAAATGCTTTCTAGACAAAATCCTCAGATCCTATGGCTAAGCACTTCAGGGCTTAATTTTTTTTTTCTCTGATGGTAGCATGACAGGGACCACAAGTATTATCAGTTACTTGGTGGCTGAACCTCTAAGAGGTCTATAAATAGACTTATATTGCTATGTTTTTCAAGTTTATTGTCTGCTTGGATGTGACCATATCTCAATATATCACTGCAACTATTTTTGAGGTAACAATATTGAGAGATCCACTATTACTCCAGTATTTTAACCCCTAAATAGTGGCAGTAGCATGAGACAAGATCTTGTATTAGTTTTACTCTTTCATCGGCTGTCTGAAGCAGTTGGTGAGTCAGAGGCACAGATATGCAGGTTTGTGTAGATTCTTTCAGAAACAGAGGTGTTTCCCCACCTCCTTTAGTTGTAGGGTTTTTTCTAACATTTCTTTCTCTTATACATATGTGCTGCTTCTGGAAGAGAAGGCTCAGTCCAGTAGTTGTGTGCCAAGCAAGTCAAAGGCTACCCTGCAGCACTGTATTCTACTGAGGCATGTTTAATATAAAATTATCTTCTTTCTTTTAACTATTGTGTATTGTACAACATAGTGCTGTTATTGGATAACACTGGAGCCCTCTTTCTTGTGTGTGTACCTACACGTGTGGAGAACACCACTGCGGTAAAAGGGAACAATTCCTGCAACACGTTGTTGGGGCTGTCAGCTGCCCATGCAGGTGGTTGTTGGGGGTGTGTGTAGCCTTTGCATCACTCAGATTCAATAGCAACAGCTGCTAAGGCTTTTGTGCTTGCTCTGACTGCAAAACCACTCTGTGCCTGTTCCTCCCCGTGCTGACCCACCACCCCTGCAGCGGGCTGCGTGCGAGCTCTGGGTGGCGTGACCATTTGTACGGGATGAGTCTCCAAAATCCTCATTTTGCACTCCAGCATCTGCCACTGATTTACAGCGATTTAATGTTTTAGCTGTGTCACGTAACCTGTGTTTATTCATTTCCCTGTGAAAGTAGTGACAGGTCAGAAGTGAGAGCAGAAAATGAGCTCGCTGGAGCTAGGTGGGTGCAAATCCTCACTGAAAGGGAAAACAGGGAGGCCACATGGCTACAGACCATCCCGCGGGAATGCAGAGCACTCACGGGGGAGGGCTGAGTGCCTCTGAATTGGCACCGCGTTAGAACTGCGCTGTGAATATTGAAGACTCTCTTTTATCGCATTCCCGGTGAGGTAATTCTTATGGAATAACACTGAATCGGTGATGAAAGGGGATTCTTATGGAATGAAATCAAATCATCAAAACTGATGAAAGGGGATTCTTACAGAATAACATCAAATCATCAACGAAAGGGAAGCCCTTTATTTGCTTATTCTAGAGAGAGATGGCAACATAGTACAAGAAATGCTGTGTAAATGCGAGTGGCAAGAAATGGTTGCATTTGATTTTGTTGATGGAGTTATGGCAGAGACTTGGCAGATAAAGACTGACAAAAGCTAGAGAATCCTTATTGTGGATTGAAATAAAATGCAAATGTGCAGAGGTATGTAATTTTCTCATCTGTGCCTATACAATGCGTCTTTAAAAGTTTACAAACTCATGAAGTACCAAAATCTTTAGATCCCGGAACACCCATGTTTTACTCAAATTACGCTTATGGGAAGTTGGTTTGGCCTTTTTTTTTTTCTTATTGTCTCTATTGTTTTCTCCCTTTACAGCAGCAATCTTTTGGCCAGCTATAATGTAAAATTCCTGATTCTTTTTGAAAACTCATGTTTGCCAAAACAGTAACCTCATAGATTATTCTCTTGTCAGTAAGGCTTTTAACCACAGTTTTGGCAGAGCCTTAAAACATGCCCTTTCTCAAGAAAGAGTTGTCTGGGCTAGAAAATCATTGGCATTAAAAAGAGGTTGTCATAGTGATTGAAACCTCCTCATAGACATTCCTTAGGAAAAGTAGGCTGCAAGATGCACCTTTGTAGTCCCTTTTTTAAGTAAGGGACCCTTTAAATTGAAGAGCCTATTTCATTGTCTAAATGCAGATTTCTGTCACTTGTAAAACAATAGGACTCTGGAGTGCTGTTTGTGTATCAATGCTTCTTTTAATTACTTTCTACAAGAAATTACTCAATGGGAATTAAGTTCCAATTTCTTGCTATTGCAAGGCACCAGGTTTTTAGGTCTAAACCAGGATCACAGCTTGGTTCCCTAGATTAGTAGGAAAAGATTTGAAGAAGACACTCAAACTGAGCCCTGAATGACCAGCTCTCAGCAGGCTTGAAAAGGACAGCCTGGGAAATCCTTCCTTGTAGAAGTTTGGTCTTTTGCATGAAAAGACCGAAACAAGGTCAGGAATTAACTGTTACCTCTGGAGTAGGCAGATCCAAATGTATCATCAGTGTGTTTCACTCTGGACAGAGACGCAAAAAGAGAGAATTGAGAACATGAACAAATAATTTTTCTGCTAAATCTAGAAATACAGTATTGAATCAGTATGGTGGGGTTTTTTTTATAGAGAGATGTAATTATTTTTTTGGATCACTGCTATATCTGTGCTGTATTTCTGAGTAAGACCAAAATAAGATGAGGAGGCACATGTTTCTTGGATAGGATCTTTACTATATAAAGTGAATCAAAATGTATGCTGGATAATCTGGGAAAAGATTGGAAGATAATTAAGGTAGGAATAAAATATGTGCAGGGGCTGGGGTGAGATTGTAGAAGTCTCTTGGCAATTATATCTTTCACTGCTTGGAGTGTCTGGATGTGCTTTATTCCATACACCTACTTTCAATTCTTTCATAACGCATGCACATGCAAGGAATATTAATTAGATGAGAGCTAAATTTGTGGCTAGCCCAGAGCCATCTGTTAGGAACCCACTTTTTTACCTGGCTGCCCAACAAGAAAGGTCTAATCCTGAGATATTTGGAGACAGTGGCAGAATGAGAGGTGTTGATGTGAGCTGCACTGGATTTCAATGCCTACTCCTGCAACAAAATTAACCCCAAATTCCAGTCCTGTTGGGATTAAAGGAAGAGACAAAGAAAGAGACCTTTAGGAAGATCTTGTTATTTCTGGAAGTACCCAAAGCCCTGCTGGGAATGAGGCCTAATGAGAACCTATTATTGTTCTTATTGTTGTCTCTGAAGTCAAAGGGACTTCTGCAATCGACTTGAAAGGAGCAGGACCCAGGAGCCATTTATTTTACTTTCATTCCCTGCGTGAGAGTTCATCAGTTCCAAAATAGTAACTTCAGAGTTTGTGGGTATGGGAAAATCCATCTGAGGGAGAAGCAGGGGCTGTTTTATTATACTACATTAGGGTGTCTGGGGAGTTGGGCAAAGGTGAAAGCTGTGGTGCAGTTTAAATCTGTCTCACCATGGGTGCATCTATGTCAGCATTTTAGACCAATTTACAAGTAAGCTTTGGAAGCAGATCTGCTGACTATTCCCACTTACTTCACTTCGATGTGCTTCATGCAGTCTCTTGGGAGGGGGACATGTGCACCACCCCGAGTTTCCCAGCTGTCCATCCTTGCCTGGATGTCAGCTTGGAGCAAGTCTGCAGGGTTACTTCAGACGAGGAAAATCCATGGGAGGGTCACCAAGCTCACAGGATAGCAGGAGACAGGTTTTGTCATTTTAGCATCCAGCCATGCTTGCCCCGTGTCTGTCTTCTCTAGCTCTTAGGGTGCTGCAACAGGTGCTGGGTTACTGGTTTCACATAGAAAGTTTCACATAACCAGCTGATGTTAAATATTTCAGAAATGCTTGAATATTGAAATGTGTTTAGGAATAGATTTTTAAAGCAGCACAGCGTGGTCGGACTTGGCATTACACTTGGCAGAGGGGTTGCTACAGGTGAACTGATGGTTGAAACAATGTTTTGAACAACTTTTTGTCTACCCTTTCTTCTTGAAAGCCCTGAAATTAAGTAGGACCAAAATCTGTATCCAACTCATAATTCTTACGTGTTTTCTCCACATGTGAAAGTGCTGTAAATACTCATTCAAAAACCCTTTAAGAAGAATAATAAAGGCATTTGGCAAAATTTGGCAAAATTTGCTTCAGTACTCCCTTTATGAAGACTCCTACTAGCTAGGGGTGTCTCTCCAGCTGCTGTTTCAGCTTGGAGACTTCCCTGGTGCCCCTTGCCTGGTGTTTGTTCCGTCCCCCCTTGCCGGCCGGCGTTAGGGACCTGCGGGAGCGCTGGGTGCACCATTGTCCCCGAGTTACTCATCAACCGCGGGCCGGGGGCTCGGCGAGGGCTGCCCCGTTACTGTGGTTACCGGCAGCATCGCGCTCCACTTGTAAATGCGATCTTTGACCGCAGCCACTGCACCGGAGGAATTTTCACAGCTCCCAGAGAAGACAAAACTCCGGGAGCCGGGATGTAAAAGGTTATCTGATACAAGGCGGATGAAGCGGAGGCTTGTTCTGTGTGAAAGCGAATCCCTCTGCCTCACAGTGAGGGAAACGTTGGGAAGATTTTAAAGTTTCAGGCATATTCCCTTGCAGCTATGGTCTTGTTAAATTTGTTTTCTCTAGCTCCAGTACAAGGGTTGTACACAGTGGTAGGAGTTTGGCCGTTGGCCATTTGCAGAGGTATAAGGTCACTCAAAATTGTTCTTGCGCTTGTGTGTTCGCAGCAAGAAAATTTTAATGAGTCTTTCATCGGTAGCAGCCAGATCGTATCTGCTCCAGGGTATCACTCATCTGGCCCCAGCAGAATTAACGCGTTGAATGCCCTGAGCTACGGGCGGAACTCGCAGAAAAGGAGCTCAAGTCTTTGTCTGTGTAGTCACAGCAACAAAACCACAGATGAACTGTATAAGTTTCTCCAGGATCTGACAATAAACGTGCTTTAGCCCGAAAGATTCTGATCACCTGCCTATAGGAGGGTGTTCTCAGTCAGGACTTTTTGCTTATTTGTTTCAAATTGATGGGTTACTGAATAACAGAAACTGGGGCCAGAGCACTGGAGACATGATATCACTTCATTTACCATTGTACTTTGTCTTACGTTCACTGTTACATTATGTGAATAACTTCACTTTTCAGTGGAGTTTGTACCCATAGACTATATGTATCTATTCTGTATCACATTTTTATTTACTTGAATTGCTTAAAATGTTTAATTCAAGGCACAGGTTTAACAGGGGAAGGGTCTGGTGCTGTGCTGGCTGAAAGGGAAGTGCAAGAGGTGCAGGCTCTGGGATTGTCCTCCCTTGCTGGGACTCTGTCCCCTCCCATGTGCTTCAGACACTCCAAGCTCTGCTTTTAGAAGTCCCTACCTTCTCATACGTATGAGTTCAGGTCTTCTCTGCCTCTATCATTTCAGTGCTTAAATGGAAAATACACTGGCATCTGTGCAGTTAATGAAAACACAAGAAATTATTGCCTGCCTGAGTTTAAAATCTGTGTGATGGCTCTGAGCAGATCCTCACCCCTTACAGAGGGAAGATGGCAGCTTGCTGCCAGCAGTGGAGGTCCTGCCCCAGGGTCAGAGGACAAGAAGGGGTGACAGGGGCATGCTGTGTTGGCTCCAGGTTTCAGGGACAGTGTGAACAGCTGGTCTCTTGGATGGCATCAGGAATGAAACCAAGGGAATTAATGCAGTTTAGCCTGCATCCAGTTTTTTCTTAGTCCGCTATTTGCTACTGTGGGAAGCTCCCAAAGTGAGTATGATTCAGCAGGGCCAAACATTATGAGCTTTTGAAGATGCTCTCCTTGTGCCACTTGGGGAGCTGCATTCAGAGCTTGAGGGGTGCTGTGAGGAGAGACATCCCAAGGCAAGCATGCAGGTGAAGGCAGTCAGGGTGATGTAGCAGGTGGAGGCTGCGTGGTGCTGCAGGATCACAGCCCCAAACAGAGATGATAGGCCAGATACAGTTTCACTGGGGCTTGTACTGTGGCATAAAGGGTTCTTTTTTAGTGCAGCCAAGAATTCCATTAGCCTTTTCTTTTCCCAAACAGCCGATCTCCTGTCCGCTGGCAATATGTTTTGGTTACCTTGCATCATATAGTGTGTCTTATATGATTTTTCTCTAAATTGCCTCTCTTTACATTTGCTCACATTGCAATGAATTCTATCACTTCACTACAACCAGCTCCCATGAACCTAAAGTCATGCAGAGTGTCCTGACGATTCCATGAGTCTGTTCCCAGTGGGGAGGTGAGCAGAATTTGGCTGCTGGTGGGACCACAGCCTGCCCAGCACAGTCTGTGGGACTTGGGGCATTGAAAGTATTGAAGAGATTTGAGTGGTCTGGGCTGTGAAGCCTTAGAGCCTGTGAAATTGCAGTGCTACAATAACATTGTGAGGTGTTTGACTTTACAGGAAATCCTTTGCTCCTTTCTTGTAATTTTTGAACATCTATATCATTTGTAAAGAGAGAAATCTCCCATCTCTCCCACTTCAATACTCAGAGAAAGCAGTTCTTCTATTGTGTCATAAATGTTACAATACTGTTTGTGTGCACCCTCTAGTCCCTATAATGTCACATCACTTTGGACTACGAATTTGAGAACAGTTATTCATTACTTTATTGGAAAGAGCACCTAAAAGATCCAAGTTTTATACTATCAAAATTAAAATAGTAGCTATTAGGCAGTATCACTCTTACATTAGTAGCTTTGGCTGCATTGGAAGAAATCTGTCCTATGAAAAAGCTTTTATCTGCTAGTAAAAGTATCTTTAAACTATTTATATTCTTGCTGAATTACATGTGAATGGTCCTTCTGCTGTGGGAGGTAAATACTAGTTTAATTGCACTTTTTGGTGGAACTCTTTTAGTTTCCCTATAGATTATACCCACTTCTGCCATTATCCATCATTGCAGAAAGCAGACTCTCCAGTGCTGACTCCCAGAATAAATTGGTGTGAGAAACTGTTGGCAAATAACTACTGCAGTTAGGCAGTGTAGAACAGCGCTAATGAGGATAAATTTGCAGGGATATTTGGCATGATTCAGCATGGCTGTCAACCATGTCTGCTGTTTCTGCCCAAAATACTGGAATACATATAATTTGGTTGCAAGTGGTAAAACAGTTTTCAGGTATAAACAGGTTAATTCTGTATACAGGACAGACACCAAAGCTTATTATAATAATTTTCAGGTCTGAAAACTCTGTCTATCATTCATAAACATCTCTTTAGGCTCCAACACTACAAATTCTTGCCTGAGCGAGCTATCTAGTCTACTTTGAGCAATTTCATTAACTTCATTCTAACTGCCTGGGTAGGAAGAGCTTTGCAAGACCAGGTCAACAGTTTTGACTTCCTTTCCCATGTGGTGCTAGACTTCATTGTAACAAACTCCTTGTTGGTACTCCTTGAAAATGGTACTCCTTGTACCATTTTGGAATCAATTTTGGGAGGAAAGACTGGTTTTGGTAAGCAGACTAGACCGTGTTGTTTGTCCTTTTTTCATAAGGATTTTTCTTGCATGGGGATTTTGCAACATTTTTCTCTGTTGAGATCTATTCTTTTAAGAGTCGTTATTTTGCTCAGAGCTGGTGGCTTGTAGAGATTTGCATACCTAAAGTGCTGAGGCTGCTTGCACAGTGACACCATTGGATTTCCACGTCTCGCGCATTTGTCTCCCTGTCGGATTAACTGTTCTTGCTGTGCCACCAGGAACATCTGTCAATCTTTTCTGCACTGTCTGGCAGCTTCATTAAGGATCTCAAATGCATGTAAACACCTTGGGGCTGGGTCTGTCTCTGACTTTACTCGTGTCCAGTGCAGTGTGTTTAGGAAGTGCTGCACCAACAACAGCTCTAACAGACACAGACAGTATTCAAGTACTTAGAAAAAGTAGAAAATTCATGGTCTCAATTTAAAGGGTTTGAGGACCAGCCTCTCTCACAAAGGTCATTGCGACAGGGAGAACTTGGAGTTTTCCATGTCAAGCTTTTAATCTCCACAATGTACAGGTTCTGTTCTGTGCTGTGGTTTACTGGTGGAAAGGTATTTAAGGTCTTGGTGATTTTGTTTATTTAAGTGGGGCTTTTGTGTGATCACTTCAGGGAATCAATGAGTTATTTTGTGTTTCTTAATTTTGTTTTATACTTTCATCATAGGTTGTTGGACAGATCAGAGGCATGGTTTGTTCTTGCTGCATGCACTTCAAGTGACATTTTCAGTAGTGGCCATAAGAAAAAGAAAGTAAACAAATGTAGGAGACACAATCCTTTTTTTTTTAGGGTACAATTACTTTTCCAAAGGTGCATGGATGGAATATGCCTTCTAACCAGGAGATACCTCAAGGAGAGGATAAGACCTTCACTGCCTGGCTAGGAAGGCAGAGGGATAGGATTGGCAGTCACTGGGACTTTGCCTGCAGAGTGGATGTGGAGTGGGATGCCCCAGGCTGTGCATTAGGCAGGTCTGCTGTGAAATACAAGGTCTTTCTCCTTTCCCTTTTGAGGTGTGTTTTGTCCTTTTTTGGACTGCAGCTTCCCTGGGCTGAGCATAATTCAAATAATCTGTGACTGATAGCTGTTATCAGTGCTTCTCTTCTCAGACACCATTCAGGGATGGTGTGAAGAGATGGCAACCAGGAGGCAGGTCTGCCCCATCTAGGGTGGGTCTTTTCCATTTTCATACGTAAACTGTGCTTCAGAAGTGATGCAAAAAACTTTTTTAGTGGATGAGTTATGTCAGGTGAATTTGCAGTTGTTTTCACTATGGAACGTATGCTGTGTTTTCTGACTTGGCTCTAACAATTCACTTCAGTTACTCAAGTCATGGGATCAGGAAGATGAGGGACTTCTATAATCCTCTTGCAAATTTGCTGAAGTCAGTAGAGTTTTCCCACCTGAGACCTTTGAGCTGACCTTACAGAAAATATGGGTGCCTTATCTTGATTATGATTTCCCTCAGGGTAGCTGACATGCACTGCTTAACTGCAGTCAGAAGAAAACAAGAACCTCCCTCCCATGTATTCAGTACTCTCCTAAACTTCCTTCCTGTGCTTCTGCTGATATTGCCAGTGCTAGCATAGCTCTTGCTAATTAATACACCCTCGTGGGATTTCTGTCTTTCCCATTGGATCTGGATGGCAATCTAGGAGCAGGATCTTCTGTGTACCCAAATACAGAAGACAAGGGACTGTAGCTGTACTTCACAGGGGAGTTTGCTTTGTTGATTTACTGTAGCTTTAGTTCAATCTGTTTTCCAAGGTGTGCAAATGGCCCAGTTCTGAGTAGGGTACAGGCTTGCATTTTCTCTATGTGTTTTTCTTTAGAAATTGTCTTTCTGTATATATTTGGGAATGTACCAATATCTATATATTTCTCTTTTAAATAGTTTAAAAATCTTGCTTTTTAAGGCAATGACAAACTATGGTATTATTAAGAGATACAAACATGTTGCCTTGTTCTTATATTTAGCCCAAATACAGTGAGTGGAGAGTGATTAAGTAGGGCTGTGAGAATGTAATGAGTGCATTAGCAGGCTTATAAAGTCAGATTGTGAATCAAATCCTGACTCATGCACAAGAAGTTTTGACTTGCTGAGTTAGTCTGTTGGATTTCACACAGTGAACAAATTCATGCAGTATATGAATTATTGGCCTTTCAGCATCTCCCTTTTCCTTTTTTAGCTAACAAACATGTTGTTTTCATTTTAAGTGTGCCCAGTTCATATTGTAAAATTGTTTTGGTAACAGTAGACTCCTCATTTGCATTTTCCTGCCCTTCACTCGTAAAACTGATGTTAAGGTTTCCAGGACATTTGCATTGGCAGAAGTCAATGTCCAGCCTCAAAGGCCCGTGGATGCCTCCTGCACAAAGACTGCATCTCTTCCTCCCTCCAAGCTGCCTTTTGTCTGTCAGGCAGACACAGCATGGTCAGGATGCCAAAACAGGTTCCTGAGCCAGAGGAGAGTAATGGAGACAGCATTAGCACATTTTGATGGCATGAAACTCTTGCAAGCAAGCACACTTACTGGTTTTCTGAATGCCCTTATACCTGGAGCCCTGTGACTTCACAGGTATCAATTTTTCGTTTTGGGGGGTTAAAAAAACCCAAACACTCTAATGAGCAAGCATTTAATTGCTTTAATACAAGATTTCCCAACCTGCTGCAATTTCATTTTCAAATTACATGTTGTTATGAGAAAGCCATACTCTGACAGTTGTGCCGCTTTTTAATAGAGTCCTGGGGCCTAATTCTGCCATGTTTGCATTAAGCAACACTTTGTTCCAGGAGCAGTTGTATGGCAATCACCAGGTGTACATTACTGCACACCATGAGTAAGCATGTGATTTAATTACCTCATGGGAGATTCTCATTGATGTAAAAAGAAATATTGACCCTTCCAAAATCTAATACCTGAAGTTTAGCAAAACTGGATAAAGCAGTTTTTTATCTGAATACCAAGTGTGTTAATTAAACATCAGGAACTCACTGTAAAAATGTGATGAGAAAAGTTGGCCACAGCTCTGGAAGAATTGTGGTATGGGCTGGAGCCTGTGCCGTTCCCAGGAATAGGAATTTTTCCTTTGACTTGGTGAAGAGCAAGATAAAGATCAGTTTGCTGAGTTCTGAGGGACCAGTTAAACAACTCACGTTGGTCACATTCTCACGGTAAGCCTATGGACCAAATGTGCAACTGCTTCATGAAGTAAATGCCTCTAAATTAACACTGATAAATTAACTAACCTAATCTTCTGCTGTAAATAATGTCTGCTGTGTGCCATATTTTAGCATGTTGGGATCTGAAGAGCTTTGTAACAGAAGAGCAAAGTTTGTGCTCTAATGAGGTAGAGCAACTGTCTGCAAGCACACCTTACTTTTGGGGATCTCAACTGGGCACTAATCAGTGCCCTTTATTAGCAAAATTCTCTTTTCAAGTCTGTTTACATATAATGCACTCAGCAACTTTGATCAGATTTTCTTTCAGAGGTAGTGGCAAGAATCTCTGATGGCAAAACTCATGTCAGTTGTGTTTGCAGGTAGCTCGAAGGAGGGAGATACACGCTGTACAGTTTATTCTCATCAGGTGGAGGAGAATCCACTCATTGCTCATGGGGTTTTCTTAATTTTGTTTGCTTGTTCTTCACTGAGTGTTTGAAAGCTGAGTGTTTGAAAGCTGTATTGGTGCCCTGTAGATTTCTCTACAGAAGTCTCTGTAGACATCTAGATTGTTTGTCTCTATAAAGTTGTAGAGCTGGGTTTTTAGCCTCTGACTCTGAAGGGCTATCTTCTCATCTGATGGTTTTGAAGTCAGAAGCCAGGGGGGCAGGAGATCTTTGTGTGTGCTCACCTACACTGGCTCTGACCAGGATGCTCCAGGTGCTCTGGGTGTAGCCTTGGTGTGGCAATTATGCTCAGGTTGGGAGAGCCACAGAAAATGAACCTGGTAGAGAGGAGACGCATCAGGATTAGAAGGTGGAGGTTTTGGCCTGGGAGTGCTCTGTCCTTAAAAATGACAAATTGCATGTGGATTGCTTCATTAATGTCATTAATTTGGTGCACTGGAAGGATTTAGAGCAACAGGATGAGCTCACATCATTTAACAATTTATCTTCTAATAATTTAATAGTTACTTTCATGGAGTGCGGAATCAGGATCTGCCTCCTTCCCTCACTGAGTCCTTTCTGGTTTTCAGACCAAGCCAGGTTGCCTGTCTTACCTTCTCCACTTGAGTACTGCAGGCAGCCTTGTAGCACATGCCATGGTGAGGAAAGGGTGCCTGGAAGAGTTAGGGCAGGATGTGAGCCCAGGGAGGGCAGGACAGCCATTAGGTCTCCAGCATGAGAGTCGCCTTTGCTTCCCAAG
The DNA here is from genome assembly GCF_008360975.1 of Lichenostomus cassidix. Taxonomy (NCBI): domain Eukaryota; kingdom Metazoa; phylum Chordata; class Aves; order Passeriformes; family Meliphagidae; genus Lichenostomus; species Lichenostomus cassidix. The sequence goes on along the minus strand of NC_139480.1, from coordinate 14,968,815 downwards.
TCACACATGCTGAGGGTTACACAGTGTATCATTTTGTTCATTGTCTGGAAATTTTGTGTGACTGGGGAAGTCCATAATCTGTGGTGTCTTTATTCATAAATACCAGCTCAGTAATTTTGTTTAATTCTTGGCAAATAGTTGTCTGCAGTACTGTAGGCCATAAATGCCTATAGAGGCTATGCCCTTCTGGATAGCATTTTTATTGGGGTCTTACCTTGGTATTCAGAGAAATTCAGAAGAAAAGTGCACTAGTTAACTGTATAACATCTGCTCAGATTATTTCCTGACTTGTAGATGTGATTGGATTCATATGCTGTGTTGGTATGTTTGCTTTGCTGTATATATTATCAAATTTGAATGTCCACTACCAAATCTACTGTACCTTCTGCACAGTGCAGCTGTCATGCAGAAGATTCATTCCTTGTGCCACAGACATATCTTGGGTGGTTCTGGTTCCCAAACAAGGGAAACAGATTTCTTATTTCATTATTTTTCTCTTTCCAAAATATTGGGTGAGGACTCTGTGTCAGGCAGCATTGAAATGTTGAAAAGAAGAATGATAAGGATATGTTCCCCTTCACAGCAGGAATCCCCCTCTGTCAAACAGAAAAATAATTAATCTATAAATTCCCTTTTAAAACTTACATCTATTGAAACAGGATTATTTGAACAACATAATAGAGGAACTTATGTGAAGATTTTAATGGTGTGCCATGTACCGCTTTCCATTATTAATAGAGAACTCTTTCATCAATGTATTTTTCTGTTTTGATGAGTAAGTGTTTTCACCTGAAGATGATGAGTGAAAACTATGAAAGCTCTTGCAGAACACGTTGTTGCTCTGGCAGATGGATGGCCTGGGGCGGCTTGGGACAGCTCATCAAGTAGGTGCCCGTTGCTCCTGCAGTGCCAGTGGGAGCTGCTTGGAGAGAAAACACTGCTTGACTTCTCATCCTAGTGACCACCTTGCTGCTTTGAAAAATATGGCTATTAAAGGGCTTGGTTTATGCTGCTTCGAGTACCAGCTTGATCACACAAGCCTGCCTTACTTCATCATATTTGTGCACTTAGGCCAAGACCAGAGCTGCAGAGCTACTCTGAGAAGTAACTCTTACCAGGGTGGACCTGAGTTGGCTCTTCTGGCACAGGTCCTAGCTCCTCACAGTTGAGGTCTTGCAGTGAGATTCCTATGGGGTGTGAAGGTTTTTATGACCAGAGGAGAGGATTAACAGAAAAGTGGTTAATAAGGAGATTTATAAACTTTCTGTTTCAGATATGTAGATAGATATTTAAGAACTGACGTAACCACACATGGGATGTGTAGTACAGTTATAGCCATGTATCAATTTCCCAGCTGTGGCAGGTGGGGCAATGTAACTGTCCCGTTTGGTCACCACTCATTGTCTTCCATTCAAAATATTAGCCCTCTGTTTTTCCTTTTTGTGCTGCTTTGGGCAGGAGCAATGCATTCTTGGCATTGTTGGGTGTTTTGGGGGAACGCAATTCCATACATTCTGAGCTTTGGGAAGTGATCAGGCAGACAGGTGTGAGCTAACGTCCAAAAATTTATCATTGTTCCACCAGAAAGGGAACACAAAACCTAAAACGATTACTGGCTGTATAAGCTGAGAAGGTTATTTTACATGGGACTGTTTAAGGCCAAAATATGAATAGTGACAGCCTTGCATACTGGAGACATGCACTCCTGTTTCAATCCATAGGCATTATTTACTTACGTGTAAAATTTGACAATGCAATAATGGGGAAAAGTGTGTAAAGGAGAGATTTACTTTCAAGAAAAATATTTAGACTGTGAAAGCTTAATACGTCAAAATGTTGGGTACTTTGTTCAGTCCGGGAGGTCTTTATCTTTGTGTTCGTAACAATGGTGTTCTCCAGCCTAGGGTTTAAGTTTATTGATGGGCTGTCTTGGTGAATGTAGAACTTCCTTTCTGTGCTGCTGAGAAAAAGAAAACAGCATACTTGACTGAGATTCCTCTTTTATTAAATCCAAAATCAGTTACTCGACAACTGATTGTATGTTCTCAAGTTTTTCACAGCAGAAACCTTCTATTTAAACCCCTTTTTTATTCTACAACGTACATTGTGTAGGAGAAATTGGCTAATTTTATACAGTAATTGTAAAAGGAGTATGTCAAGTGCTGTCTCAACTTCACTCTCTTTCAGAAAGATTGGCAAATCAGGTAGTAAATTGTTTTAATTTTCTTATGAATTCTGTAAAAATTATCTACAAAGTCATCATGCTTCTAGGTTTTCTTGGACATGTCTCCTTTCTCTTCCCAGCAGTTTTGTCCAGGCAGAAAGACAGGACTTTGCCTATATAAAAGCACATTATGTGGGGCCCTTAGTGTGTGAAAATTTTGCCTAAGGAGGTGTTTGATAATTAGACTAATTAAAAATAAGCACATGGGCAGATGCGCTAAAGATATTTATACAGGTTTATTCTCTGCATAAACAGAAGAGGAGTCACTTAAAAGGTTGAAAGCTTTATTTTGAGTCTTTCAGGCTTGAACCAGAACACTAAGTAGCACAACTGCTACTTTGGCTTTAAAGATAACATTGCTGTGAAGACTCGTCTGTTTTTAGGTACGCAGTTTTCTGGGTGATAGTCTTTTGAAGTTTGTGATGGACTACTTTGTACAAACACACACATGAAGTGTTTCCAGCCCTGGGTCATGATAAAGCCTCTTTAAAAGAAATCAAGTCGTGTATTTTGTTCTGGTTAACAAAAGTGGTGTTGAATCACAGAGTGAAAACCTTTGCTGCTGAGTGAACCGGGAGAGAAACAGCAGTCTGGCTCTGAAGGGAGGGGAGTTGGATGTACAGAGCCTCGAGAAGTTGAAGTCCCAGGGCCTTTGGGTTTGTATTCTGAAAGAAATAAACTGCATTTTATTTTAGACACAAGTCAGTCTAATTCTGACTTCCTTCAACTGGGAACAATGGGCAGAGTCAGGAACTGGCTCTGAAGCAAAGCAGTCCTCCGAGGTGAGGCAGGGAAAGGAGAAGGCTGTGTGCTGTGGGAAGATGCTGATGTTGGACACTCTAACTGAAAAGTTTTCCTTTCCTGACTGCTCCAGAGTTCCCTCCCAGCCCTCTTGGATGAGAAATAACTGGTGTCCAGGATCTGGCAAAATGTCTGTCTCTCAAGGCCTAAAGATTCCTGTTTACAGCTTTATTAAGAGAGGGCATATGTGATAGAGGAGAATGGGATGGGAAGAATACATGCTGTGTCTTGGGGAACTTGTGTTTCCCAGCATGTGAAGGACACAGGAATTAAATCTCACTGCTTGAAAGATATGACTCTCATTCACTGTCAGTGTTTGCCCTCAATCCATATGTAAGTGTGTGTGTGTATAAATACACACATATATGTATACATACACATATATATATGTGTGTGTGTGAGTATGTCTATGCAATATGTAGTCATATACTGGGATTTTATGTGGCAGTGCAACTTCCAGTTCTGTAAAGTGCGTTTTGAGTGAGAAATTGCTTGTATTGTTTGTATAGTTACTTAGCAGCATTTGAAATAGACAGGAAATAGTGGACAAAGTTACTTTGAGTTAAAAAAAACTCCACACTGAAAATGCCCCAACAAAAAACCACAAACAATTCCAATACATGAAAAATTATCATATTCAGTGTCTACAGATGGAAATGGTTCATCTTCAAGTCTGAAAGTGGAACTTCTTTAAATTGAAGGAGTTGGGGAAAGAGAAAAAATAAAATCCTAAGTCTGGAAACATTCAATTTTAGAAGTTTGAGCTTTCATGCTCTAAGAAAGGGAAAGCATTTGTATTTTTTCAGTATGCATACATGTGTCTGTTTACGGTCAGAGTAGTGTAAACCTCATCAGAACCACTGGGATTATTTAACGTTGGCATCTGTGAATGTGAGAATAGTATTTGGCTTGTGATCTTAATGTTTTAGCTCCTCACCAAAACTCAGATCCACAGGTGAAACACGCTGATATTTTCCTGCAAAAGTGTGAATTCACAAGGGAAAAATTGAATGTGTGGAATGGTATCATTAAAGTTGAAAGCTAAGGGAAATTGTGCAAAGTCCTGAAGTGCAGACACTTAGGCTTGGATCTGCTTCCATTAGAGTGAATGCCAGAACTCCTATTGTTTTCATTAGAAACTGGATTAAGACTTCTATTGATATCATGCCAGTTTGAATTCCTTCTCTTATTTTTGATCTTGACAATCACTTTTTCCATTGCAGTCCCATTAAAGATTTAAAACACAGTATAATGAAACTCTGTGAAAAAAATAACTTAATGCACCTAAATTATTAGGCAAATAGATACAAATTAAAATGCATTCATATAATTACAATTCTCTCTTTACAGCAAACAATAGAACCTAAGCTTTATTCTTTTCCTTGATAATCAATTTTCAGTTCATTGTCTTTTTTGTTCAGGGGTTTGTAAAGTATCAAAGTAAATGAAAATAATTGGTCTTTCAGTTGTTTTACAGCTAGTACTTGAATAATTAAAAATTAAACAGATTATGCATGTTGTATTTTAATAGAACAATTAATTCAGTGGCCTTTATTCAGTGGCCTCTATGGAGCATGCCTGGCAGCGCTCAGCCCCAAACCAACGGAGCCCAGTCCAGAACACAGAACTGGCCTCTGTATTTTGGCAGCAACTGAAATTGCTATTATGGAGTCTCTGCAAGGAAACAAAAATAAAAGGACTGAACTGTCCTTTTTAACCCAGGAGAAGCTGCTGTGGCAGATATTTGGGAGCAGGGGCAGCGAGAGGCCCCAGGTGTCAGAGGGGATCTCTGATACATCTCTTCTTCATTCACTTTGGCACTTTTTCTAAGATTGTGATAGAGGTGTCTATTTTGGGATCATTTGAAGACCTAAATAAATAGTCCTTACTCAGTCAGTGTCAACATAGTAAATTCCATCACAGGTGACCCCAGTAAGGTGATCTTCCAAATTATGCATTTACATAATTCTGAAAAATGGTAAACTTGGTTTTAAGGTCTGTTGGCTCAGAGTTTGTATGTAGAAATAAACGGTGAAGCCGTAGGCTTTCAGTGTGCAACTTTGCTGTCATTCAGACTGATCATGGTTTATTCTTGTTTATATGGTTTTTGATATGAATTTAAAGATGTGGTAGCAAAGATATAGTTTGAAGAAAATTTATATATTGCGCTTAAAATGTTTGCAGTGAAGAACCAGTGTGTTTTCTCCTCTTTTGGTTTTGTGTCTCCACAACATGAATTCATTTGCCTCCAGCCTTTGCACAGGACAGCTGTAGGAGCATTGCTGTACTGTTTTGCAACTTTGTACAGCAAATCTTACGGGCAATTACAGACAGTTTGAAAAATGCTTGTGTTTTTCAGATTTGAAAAAAGCTTTTGTAAATAGACCAGCCTCCTGTCTTCAAGATACAATTCAATTTTTTGTATTACACCAAGTAACAGGACCTGACACGAACAAATGAAGTTCTGCAAGCTGCATCACTTTCCTGCATGAGCAGGGTGTTCAGGTAGTGCACACAGATCCTGAGGAGATAGGGATGTGATAAGAGGCATCACTCCCTCCTCAAGGCGTTGTTCTCTCTTCTGTACACAAGGACACACAAGCATTAAATGCAGAGTCTTAAGTTAGCCCCAGCAGCCTATTGCTCCCTGTAAAGCACAAAGGTGAAGGCCTTTGCTGGTTAATGAAGCAGACATTTATGTCGTCCAAAAAATTTCACTGTCCTTGTGACAAGGCAGGTTTTAATAGGGATAATGGGGGGCTATGGAATCTGTTGTGTGCACTATGTGCTGGCTCTGTGGTGTCTGTTAGGGAGCACAAGCATGTTCCTGTATTTTCCCTGTGTGCCTGGATCAGGAAAAGAAGCATATGTTAGATAAACCCAGTTAATGGAAGTATTAGAGACACATTATGCTTAGGTTTTTCCCCTTCTTTTCATATATTTCATTCCACATACATTTCAAAAGGAATGAGCATTGCCAAAAGGAATGAGCGCCGTGCAGGGACGATGAAACCTGAATTTGGCAGCCTGCAGCCTGCCAAGGGCTGGGAACCAGGGGGTGCAGCCTTCATGGGGCGCCAGACCGAGTAGGCTAGACCACATGCAAATCTTGATTTGAACTGTAAAGGCAATTTTGGGATGGGTCTTGCTGGGATGGGTGTTCCAGATTATTCTCATACGCCCAGGGCACATGTGTTACTGTTTGAGCATTTGGTTGAGACTCAGAGAGCTGTTAGCTTTACTGTTGGAACCAGGGATGCCAAGTTCTCTCTTCAGTAGTAGCCCTGTAAGCCTCAGCAAAATCAGGAGTTATGTCAGGTTGGCATCCTCAGGGGTGAGGATGGTGTTTTACTTCCAGGCAGACTTCAGATACACAGATAAAAAGGGACTAGTTTCTTTTGCCTTGCTATAAACCAACCAGCTCTTCTCCAACCGACCTGAGTGGGTTTTGGTGGCCTGAGTCTTCCATCAGTTGTGCATGAAGCATGGTGTGAAGCTGCTCTGCTTGAGCTCTAGTGCTCCCTTGCTTTGCAACAGCTCTGTACACATGCTCAGCTGGGTGGGCTGGAAATGTGCACTGAACCTATGTGGTTTTTTTCTTCAGGGGTCTTCTAATGCTCCACCCAAAAGTTGCTAATAAAATTGCCCTTTCTCTGCAGATTTATAAAGATCTCTCAGCCCTGTTTTTGAGTAACTTAACATTATTTCATGGCATGTGGTGACAAGTCTGGAGTGTTTCCAAGCACTGGGGTGACTTCTGCACCCATGGCTGGAGGGACAGCTCCTGACAGATACCCCTTTACACACACACAGAAACCCATGTCAGTTCTGACTGCAGTAGGTTTATGGGCTGTGCACAGGGATTTCACTGGGTGTGATCCCTCATGCTGCAGCTGCAAGGACATCAGCAGAGCCATTGCTGACAACTTTCTGCTTTTTCCTTTCAAAGGAGAGACACATATTTTCTGTGGCTAGTTTGGAGTGTTACCTGCCTAAAAAATCCCTTGATCCCTATACTCTCTGAGGGGCCTCTCAGGTGGGTGAACACAAGCTTAGTAGAACACAAGAGCTCAAACAGTAATCAGGTGGTTGTTTGGATAGTAATACGTTTTTATAATTTTCTTCACAAAAGGCTTAGTGAAGGTGTGGATTACTTGCTAACAGCTGAAGTCAAGCAGTGATAGGGGAATCCTTTCTCTCTATTTACACAACATAACGCCAGAAAGCAAGAAATGTTTTTGAAATAGTCTCTGTAAGCACTCTAAAAACAAATGTCTCCACCCTTCACAAATACAGGCTTTACTGAAAAGGCCGTTTGCCCTGTGTAGAGCAGTGAAAAGGAAATAAAACTGGTAAAAATACGCTATTCATGATGGAAGTGAATTCTTCCGTCCATGTTTGCAAACACATCTCTGGTGACTCCATGAGCTCCCCAGGGCTGTGCACAGAGGAGGGAGAGAAAAGCTTCGGGGGAACAGTCTGAACATCAACCACCTCCTAAACCAGTGCATTTTTGAAAGAGGTTTGAGAAGAGGGTAATGCCATTTGGCTCTTCCAAGAGCTCCTTAGCATGGATTACTGGTGGGGGGCTCAGTTTCTGAGGGCTAATTCTTGGCTATAGCTCAGTCCTGCCCTGAAGATAGCTGTTCCTCTGCTAGTTAGTCACTAGTCTTATATTTTGTACATGTTAGCTACTGCTTCCCAAGCAACCAGAGGTGAACCACAAACAGGTTGCAACAAGATCGTTTAAAATGCTGAAAGGTTAGAATCCAGCAAGTGGGATTTTCAGCATGTTAAAAGGAAAGTCTTGTCAACCTTTCATCCCCAAATTCTTAATGGACATTTTGGTGGGGGTGTGGGGGTGTGTCTTTCTAGGGAAAAAAAAATTATTTGAGGAGGTCTAGAAGTATAAATTAATTTTAAATTGAATCAGGAAGGAACTCCCAATTCAGGAGGGAGAATAAGATTCCTCTCTGGCGTTTCTGAAATTGTGCAGTAGGGTACTAGACTTGTAATGATTTTTCTAGTTGTTTATTTTTATTTTTTTCAATATGGCTACTCTTCTGTCTGCCTTTTACTTTTCAAAGTGGGGCTTGGCACGAATTGGGAGGTATTTCAGAGTCAGCAAATAGAGTATCTGAACCCTACATCATCTGCATTTGCAGGTCTCCCGTACATCAAACCAAAATCCCAGAAAGGAGTGTTTTTCTCTCTGCGTCCATGCAGAGTAGAGCACCACTTAGTAGTCTTCCTTGCACTGAAAAAGATCTGCTGTGGAAGCTTCAATTGCAGAACGTGTGGCTGTTTGAAGTCTCTCAGACTTGTTTCTGAAACAGTGATCTGCAAAATAGCACAGAGAGACCCTTTGGTGCACTTTGGAAGCTGCATAGTGCTTTCAGCTTAACATGTTCAGGTGGCGTTTTGGTGCTCTGGGAAGTCTGGTGGCCCAAAAAGCAGAGCCATTGGTTTTGCAAACCTTTCCTAGTGGGGGCTCTAGGGGGTGTTGGTGGAGGTGGTGCTCAGGAGCCTGTGGGTGGGCAGCATTTGGCATGGCAGGGGGCAGGGGATGGATGGGCAGTGCGGTGGGAGCTGCTGCTGCTGTGGCCCCATGCCCTGCCGGGGGACATCTGTATGTGGGCCAGGTTAGAAAAGCTTAGTGCTGGAGTGTAAAGGAGCTGAGCAGCCCAGGCAGCGAGTGAGTGGCAATATAGGAATGCAGTGAAACCCCGAATAATAATTAACTGCATACTCTGGACTAGATGAAAAATCTGCAAGTGTTTTCTCTTTTTTAATCCTTTTTTACATGCTGTAATAAATAGTAGAATTATGATGATCAGCCAGATAAGTTGGGGTGGCAAACAAAAGTACTTTTATACAGGAAAGGGGGTTACATTGCTGTTCCCATCTTCAGTTGAAATATGTCCAGTGCATCTTTCTATTGTTTAAATTGCTTAATTGTTATGTTCTATGAAGGTATTATTTTACTTGTCTTATTATTCTTTAATTTGTTAGGTAAACTTTAATTTGGGGCCAGAAGGTCAGCTCATGAATATTTTTTAGTTTTTAGTTAATTAACTTTCCTTCTAAGAAGCCTTTCAGTGCTAATTTCCTTTCAGTGTAAAATAAATCTGCATTGAATAAAATGAGGAATCAGAAACATAGGCTAATGATCAATAAAATTTACCAGGAGCAGAGTGCCACTAGCTTGCCCAGTGATACTATCAATCACTGGGTCTGCAGCATGTTACCCGTTGCAGAAGCAGCTTCTCCAAGAACTTGCTTGGTTTCTCTTGGCAAAGGCAGTCTCTGATTCAGGGAGGAAGAACTCCTCAAAGGCTGCAGACCCCTGAGCTAACCAGCATTAGTCTAGTGGAGACAGATTGATGTGCTTCTCCCAGCATGTTTTAAAGTATTGCTAAAACCTTCTAAGTGCTAGTGCTACACTAAGTGCTAGTCTATACAAGTTAACCAGCTGAATTTTATCCCTCTTCAGTGCCCTCGGAAGGCGTGCTCTGTGTGTCTGAGCTTTACCTGAGCTCGCTGTTTGCTCTGCTTTGGAGAAATACAGCAATAACAGATGATAGGCATTCTTTCTCACAAACGTATTCTTTTTTCCATACTCCTCCTTGAATGAGCTTGTGCCAGAAGTTGCTGAGCTGTTAGGAAGGTGCCGGAAGCTGGTAATTTGCTCCCTTATAGCTTCACAAAAGCTACCAATTTTTGTGTAGTTCTTACCATCTAAAGGCAAATATAATTAAGAAATTTAGTTGGTTTACAAGTAGGTCATGGACCATCTAATAAACTGCAATTGTTGACATTTATGGAGGCTTTTTCTCCCAAACATTGTTTATGAAAGGCAACTGGCAAAAGCAGTGAGACAAAAACTGCTGTAGGCTCCTATTCTGGGCAGCGCTCAGCCTCTGCAGCTCCTCCTCCTCTTACCCTCCCCAGTGTATCCTTTGAAGCTCCCTTTGAGTATTTTCATGTATGTACATGTGCTACACTTCAAATGGCTCAGTAGTTGATTTTCTTGTACTGAGAGCTGTGGGTTGTTAATTGCTGGGCTGGTATTAATGGGTTTCATCCAAATTCTGGCTTTCCTCCGGCGAGGCTGCAGTGCACGTTGGTGATTTCAGCTGCCATGCGGGCTTGGCAGGGTGTCCCAGCCAGGCACCAAGTGTCCTGCCAGACATCCTGTGGAGCTGTTGTCTTCACCAGGTCAGTATGGAAGACTCTGGCTGTCTCCAGCAGCACAGACATTTGTGTGTCTCAGCCCCAAATCAACCTCTGGAACAGCTGTAGGTGCATGTATGGTCTTGTTCTTTGTGGGAAGGCAGCAGTATGTCAAGCACCAGAGCTGCTGCAGGCAAGAAGGGGTCAGGATAGAGGCTGTCCTTGAAGCAAACAGTAAATTTACCATCAGGTTTTTCTTATATCAGTTTGCTGTGCATTACATCTCATTCTTGTACCAGAATCATTTACTCCAGTCAGAGGCAGCTGATTTGAACTAAAAAAACTATTGCTGGAGGCAAAATGCATATTCTCTTTTCATTACCCACCCCAGACTGGTGAGAAAAAAACAAAGGCGGGGAGGCAAGGAGAACCAGATCAGGGAAAGAGTTGAAAGCAGAAGCCTGGTCTGCATTCAGTTTTTTTCCCATGATCTTGTGTGCTCAGAGGTGTGGTTAGTTGGATTCAGGAGAAGGAAAATAAAGGTCAGTTGAGGAATGACCTTGACCTGAGCTTCTCAAAAAATGGCAGCGTTGGGTTGTGAAGTTGTGGTTCGGCACTACTGGTAAGGAGGCAGAGACAGGACCAAGCAGTGGAAGCTGCATCCTGTGGGGATCTTCAGGGAACAATAGCATCTTTCATTCTTCATACTTCATGTCTATAAAACACATGAATCAACTCACCTGAGGCAAGAGAAGTCAGGAGCAGCTGACATCAACCACCAGGAGCCGAGCTGCTCATTCTTTGGGAGTTAGTGCATTTCTCAACCGACCCAGGCTGCGCTCGGGAGGCTGATCCCTCTTTCCCTGCCAATATGAGCTGGGGACAGATGTTTTGTACACTTCTGCTGTTTTGTCAGACAGCTCACCACTCACACAGAGCCCACCATGCAGGAGCACAGTGAGAGGCCCAGCTGGGTGCTTCTGTTGCTGGGTATAACACTGGACAAGAGGTGCTGTGTCGTGCCCTTGGTGGTGTCCTCACGACGTGTGGTACCCTGCCCCACACAGGGTGCTGGGAACAGCCCTACCCTGCATGGTCTGGGGACAGCCCTGCTTTCCCTCACGATGGGAAGCTGGAGATCAGTGTGCAGGGCTTGGTTTTTTGGATGGTCCATGTGCAGTTCCACAGTTGTGTCTGAGAGGCCACTTTTTTTGCACCCAAAATTACTATAGTTGGAGTTTTAATGCAAAAGGCCCCAGAGTGACCAAGCTGGGATTGAACCTATCCCTGAGAAAACTTGGAGCAATATCCTGCCCCTTCCTGCATGGCATGAGTCAGTGTTTCAGCCACCAGTAAGAGCCAGAGAGAAGCTAAGTTAAACCCATTTAATTTTTTGCGTTTGCTGGGGCACTCAACCTGGTGTGAAAGATTCCTATTAGCAGGATAATTCTCTTGTCAGATGGAAGCTAGAAATAGTTGTTCCAGATGTGCATGTCTAGTTTGAAGGCCTGATTATCTTGTTTGTGTCACTGCTTGGCCTCTTATCAAAGGACTCTCACACACATCACCCTTCAGCTCCTCACTCTCAGCTCTGCAAGGAGGAGAACACTTAAACCATTTCCAGCTAGTAAGCTGAATGTTTGTAATTTTTTTTCCTCTGGGGCAATAGTGTCAAGAGGAACAGGTTCCTGAGCATGTCAGGTGGAGGGAGGATGGAGGAAAGTTTCTCATGGTTGAGGACAATAGGTGAGGACAGAGCTGCTGTGCTGCAGCAGGAGGGTTACACCGCAGTGCATTGCCAAGCATGAGGCACCTGTTGGATGGAGCCTTCTGGGTGACTAGGATTTGATTTAAAATAATTTAAAAACAACCTTTACTGGTGAAATGGAGCTTAAAACCTGAAACTGTTATCAGGTGGCTCAAGAGGTGACCTTAGGAAAGATTCAGAAGTACTGTAAATAATCACTTTAGAAAATTATCTATTATTACTTTTATCAATACGTCAATAGATTAACTAGAAGTTCTGGTATTTCTGTATTCATTTACACGAATTACTTAGTAAATTTTTGTGACAAAGGCATCAAGAAGAGAAACCAAGTATTTCCTGCTCATAAAATCCCCAAACATAATTTGGTGCCTGTCAAGGTGCCACCAGGCTAAACAGAGGCATATGTCCTTCTGAAAGCAGCCTGAACATAATGAATGCAGGAGCTTCCATCTCTGTCACTCACTGGAAGGGAAAGCTTGTCCTTTCCCAAGGCACGTTGACAGGGAGCTGTTTAATTGAGCTGAACAAACTGGTACTTGAGGGGCCAGGCGGGCGCGGGGAGCTGCCGCAGGATGAGCAGCTCTGCTGCGGGGCAGGCAGCTGGCTTGGCTGGGAAACTCGCGTTCAGCGAGGAGTCCCAGCCTGAATCGTGAATGTGCCTTCTCCGGATGGCTTCATGGAGTGCCGGGAGCCAAGCCCACGGGCTGCACTGCAGCCAGCTACGGGGAGAGAGAGAGAGAGGAATTAAAGGAGGTAAGAGTTAAAGTAAGGCAGTGCAGTGCTCCCAGTTAGATTGGCACAGGCAGCAGCTGTGAATTCAACACTGTGACCATCTCTCCAGTCCAGGTGGACAGGAAGTTACTTCTGTGATTCGAATAAAAACACTCTGAAGATATTCCACATTTATCATGTATAATTTTTATCAGTAACTAGTGTATGTTAAAAAAAGTGCAACCAGCCAAGTTCATGCTGGGTTAAATTGGCTTCTGTCATGTCTGAATCCTGCAGATGGAAGCATTACTAGAACTAACAATTTACTTGTATTTGGCAAATCAATTTTAACTGTGCTACCTGCTGTATTTGTTCATTACTAGCACTAAACTACCACATGTTGCATTACCAGGTAGTTGTTCCTTTAATTCTTAAGTCTTCTCAAGTCTCTTTTCTTGTAGCTAGATTCTACTGTTTCTGTATCACAGAATTATTCTATAGCTCTGCTAGCAGAAAGTATTTTTGTTACCATGTGTGGAAATGCAGAGTGTGTTAAAATTCCCTACCTCTTTACAAGGTGTGAAAAGCCAAGCAGGTTTATGCTGTGCTATGATCTGTTCCTGATGTCCAACTTTGGTTTTGTCTAAACACTGCTTTGGGTTTTGTCCCATTTATTCACTCCCATGTTTTATCTCCTTATTTTCTTCATTGTCATAGGGGTTTTTGTTAGCAACATCTAGCATTGCATCACCCACCCCTCTGCCTCTATTCTCCCTCTCCACTGCTAGTCCAAGAATCATTGTTCCCTGTTTGGTCATGTTGCCTAGGTCACAAATTGCATCATTTATTAACACTTTTGCATAGATCACTTCTTTCCCATTGTGTACATCAATGTAGCTGTCACCAAGCATTTATATTTCACTTTTTCAATTAGTATTTTGACTTTTCAGGGTTTCTTTAAGCCATAAAAAGGGCCAGCAGAGAATTGGCTTTGCAGAGTGACATATTCAGGCATTCCCTAAGGCTTGCAGAAAACCCAGATTACACAAACCTGAGAGGTATGTCTGTGTTAGGGAGATGTTTACACACTGCGGGGCTGTCAGCAGTGGAGGCAAACACCAGCCATCAGTGTACCATGGGTGCCTTAGCTTCTTGTAATGTATGTTGTGGTGTACAACTGAGGAGTGAGAATGTGTATTTAGGGATTAAGAAAAACTCTTCTACTCTATATGCTGGAGCCAGTAATGAGACCCCTGAGCCAAGTGCCTCCTCTGGTGTTTTGCACTTATCTTGAAGCTCTTCTAAACTGTCAGCTGTGAACAGAGGGAGGTTAGCACCCTCTTTGCTTAAGACCATTTAATCTTACTGCTAACCTTTCATTGAAGAAAGCACCCGTGAGCCCTGCTGCTGCAGGTTTGTTTCTGTGGCACTCCTGCATCCCTTGGCTGCTGTGCAATCTCTGCTGACCTGCACTGGGTACCAGAGCAGGCACAGAGAGGGCTTCCTCTTGGCTTTTCTAGTCTCACATTTTTAACATGATCCTATTAAGCACTGACTTCCCTGCCCCCCTCCTCATCAGTTTTCACTTGAAAATACTGACTCAGAAAATTCCCCTCTGTTCTTGAGCTGATCTACCCTCCATATGTTTATTTTATTAATCCCATCCTAAACTCCCAGAAGGTAGCATCACATCCCATTCTCTTTGTTACAGGCTACAAGTTTTGCCTCTTCACTGTGGAATACCAGTCACGGTCACTTAGGTCATCTCTCTGTCTCCAGGCTTTGGCTCATGTTTGCTTCTTGACTGTGAGTTTGTAGAGTTTTGGGTTACTTGTGTCCCTTTCCATGCATTGGTCTCTGCGGGAGCTGCAGCTCAGTCAGTCTGAGCAGTCTCTAAGCCCACATAGTAAATTCTCCACAGACATATGCCCCAGGACTACAAATCCTTTTCTGCAAGAGATACCTTTGCTTTGTTACTCTTATCTTCTGGTATTTTAGTAGCCTGTTGAGACGCAGAGCCAGGTGTATGAATGCAGAACAAGCAGCCCTTGGGGCTGAAGGAAGGGATGGTAAAAGTTTTTCAGGCTTCAGTTTTTTAGTTTTTCATATCTCACTCAGGGTGAGGGATGGTGGAAGGGCAAAGCCATCAGTCAGCTGTGTACATATACACCTGCATTTGCAGTTGGGACCCTCCCTTATCCACATTAACATGTGAAGAAGGTGTCAGTGGCTGCAGCCACTTGCACCTGCTGTCACCTGCCATCACAGGAGGGCAATTTCCCATCGGTGCTTCAGAAGAGAGAAGTTTGTGGTGAAAAAAGGAGGGAAGACTTTGTGGTCACTCTGGGAGGCGGAAAGAGGGACAGACACTGAGAGGAGGTGAATCATAGGGTAAATCTGATGCTGGGAGATGGAACCCTGCTGTTCTGACAGAGCAGAGGGTAAGTGGCAATGTATCACAAGTAAAGGCTGCAGTGTGACCTTAATGGTGTGGAAATCTTGATATGCCATGCCTACAGCAAAATGGTAGCTCTCTGATGCTGTTCCTTAGCTCATGAGGATCCTATGAGGAGCCACCATACTACTGCTTTGAGGACTATGTTTGCTTTTGTTGGCATGACAGCTCGGCTTTCTTTCTCATCTCTTTTGAGCTCTGAGGTAGGAATTCCTACAGTTGTCTTTGCAAGCTCTGCATCTGCTCCAGCAGAAGCATCAGCTTCAGACAAGGGCTGACAGGACCCAAACCCACACTTCTACACGTACCAAACAAAAACTAATATGTAGTTACCACTGAATTTAATTTCATATCTGCATTCATGGTTTTCTCCTGCACGTGCTTCTCTGCCCCACTTCTTTACTGACTGCTGGCAATTTGCATTTGAAGTAGATGGCTTCAGTATCAGTAGATGTTTTGTGACATTTTGCGATGCCAAACTGGGACCTGTTCACTATCTCAAACACGTATCTGCCTCTCTGCCTTGCTGTGCAAGACTAGCAGCTGAGGAGAGAGGGATTAGCCTCTCTAGACAGGGCTTTCAGAAACAGACTTTAATTAAAGGTGCAGGATGGAGCTCAGTGATCACCTCTGATTACTGCTGCAAATGCTTTAAGAAGAGAAATTAGAGCAATGGCGTATTAAGAGGTGAGTTCTCAGGTCTTAATATCTCAAAGAAGTTCAGTCTTTTTAAAGTGATTTGGCCAGTTTCTGCCTCCTGCTACCTGTATGCAAACCTGAAATAGCTCCAGGACACCAAAGGTATTTCAGAGCAGAGTGGTTACCTGGCTCCTTTGGGTAGAGGCTGTTTTGAGCTCAGCACTGCTGAGTGTGTTATTATGTGCTTGGAAAGAATAGAGGGAAGCACCCTATTTATTTTACAGTGCTAAGTGGTAATAGAGAAATATTCTGTTCCCTGCTCATATGACCTTCTTGTTGCCACATTATTTCTTTTGACATTTCTCAGCTTCTTCTGGTGACTTGGGATTTTGGTTTGGTAGTTTCTAGGACAGCATAATTATTGAAATCCCACCCCTTGCACAGCAGTGCACAGCATGCACCAAGTGAGATCAGTACTTGAAAGTAATTACAGAAACATCATTACTTGATTGGCAAATAAAAACAGTTGTGAAAGAGAGGTACAAGATACACTTAGAGACCTAAGGAGCCCCTCTGTACTTCCATGATATCCAGAGCATCCTGTGCTTGCCAGATGCTGTCAGTAAAATGCAGCAGATGGTAAATGATGCTGTATATTAAGAAATTGTAATATTGGCCTTGAGTAGTGTCTGGGTATGAGTCACAGACCAGTACAAAAAAATTCTAAATTCTGATTTTGAGTGTGGATCAAAAGACAAAAAGGTGCATTGGGTAGGTAATATTAAAATGTTTCCTCTTTCTGGCTGCTGACTTAACTTTAACCACCTGTTACAGCATTTTCTGAAGCCTCAGGTTACTGCTGGAGAAACAACATGCAGGAGATGTCTTGAGCCAACTGAAAAAGCAAGTTGAGAGAGGTCATTTTACAGAGCTTGAGCTGTTTTGAAGAGCACAGGAGCCTGGTGTCACAGCACAGCTTCCTGTTCACAAGAGGCTCTTTCAGAGACAAACGTGAAAGGGTTTAGCCATTAAACACAGAGCCGGCAGCAGTCGTGAAGCAAGAGCGTGGCGTTGGATTTCCGTAAGGGGAGACTGTGAAGTGTCCTCTTTGCCAAATAAGTCTCTGAAAAGGACACAAAGACAAATTGGTAATTTTTGGGGCTAGAGTACCTCTTTTTGAGCTTGAACTTTCTTTGAAATTTTGATGCTTTTTTTTCCTTTTAATTATGCATCTATCCATCCTAAGATTTTAATATCTTTTTTGTTTTTGATTTTACATCCATCCTTAATTAGAAGATTGTTCTCTTTTTTTAATGGAACCAAAATAGAAGATTTTTTTTGTCAACCAAAGAAGCACTTCTAAATTTTACTGTAATGAAGTTAGAGTCTGTGAAAGCTTGAGTATGGCCAATCATAGCCCACCCCACAGGCTTCATGCGCTTGAACAGCTTCCCCCCACAAAATGCACTGTTGAAGTTTGCTTCTGCATTGCTGCTCAGAGTAGACACCCATGTGAGCTGTCCTTTTCTACCTCCCACTCCTTGTAGCTACAAATGCAGCAGTTTGTTTTTCCTGGGCAGGCAGAAGCTAAAAAAAAAATAAAAAAATAGAGCAGTAAAAGCTTATCTGGGACAATTCGCTGCTCTTCTGGTGGTGCTGGAGGAAGAGCTGCATCCAATTCTTGTTAGCAGTCATGGGAGTCAGCCTGAGCTGCAGATCAAGAGCTTTGGAAGATTTCTTTAAGAAATGTTGTTTCTCCACTTGATGCTTTCTCGAGACATTGCAGCCACCTGTTATGATACTTCCATATACATCTTGCTTTGCATTCTTTGACACAAGGAATGACGTCTGGGTGATGAATTATGGAGCTGGGTTGGGTGACAGCTGAGCATCACCGCTGGTCACTGCACTGCCCCCACCCAGCCCTGCTGCCTGTGCTCCCTCTAACCTGGACCGTGCTGAAACTCTCCCTTGCCTAGCACAGGTTTATGTGAATTTTGCTGTCCTTTCCCCTGATATTGGCCTGTGCCAAACTGCTGCTTCCTGTGCTGCTTGGGCCCACTGGCAGCCCTATAAACCGCCTGATCGGGATTACAGCTGCTTTGCGTTTCTCCCCATCACCAGCTGTCATGCCCAGAGAGAAATAGTTCTTTCCATGCAAATACTGAAGCTCTAGTTCCCTTTCACATGAGCCCACCTGTGAGACATTCAAGGAAATCAATGCTTCAAGCAGCCGGTGCTGTGAGGTGCTGCAGCTGTGGACCACCATGGGTAGCATTTGGCTGTCTTAGGACCCCACCTCAGGGATCAGCAGGTTTCTTGCAGGCTGGGAAGCAGAAGGGGGTTTCTGGTAGGCCTGTGGAGAGAAGGAGCGAGTCTTCCTATGTGGGATGTTTTCAGGGGTTATTAATGCACTGCAGTGACCACAGGTGTTAAAAGTTGGTGTTTTTTCAGCATTTAGGAAGCTCTTTGTTTAAGATGCTCAGCACTGACCAAATACAGAAATAACAGCCTAAATCCAAACAGGGCTAAAGAGGTTTTTCAAAACTGAAGAAATTTAGAAAATAGCTAAAATACATTTTTCTTCTGAGAACTTTGTTACTGAGTTGAGCCATGGCATAAGCCTAATTTGATAAGTGGAGAGAGAGAATGAGTGGCTGGACTCAAGGGACTCAGCCCAAAGAGTTGATGTGCTGTCTGTCCAAATGACATCAGAGCTCAGGTGGTGAAAAGGTGTGCTCTGGACACTGAAACACAAATGCTTTCTACTGATCAAACTTCAGCAATTGTCTGAGCTCTTGGAAAGTGACTCCACAGTATGAAGCATCCTGCAGGAAAAATCCTGATTTACAGAGAGCTGCTTTTCACAGGGTGTACTACAATATTTTAAAAAGCATATTTTAAAAATAAAGTTAGTATTTATATTCTCTCAGGGATAATATTTATCTCATACTGCATGCATACAAATGGAGGACGCAGGGGTTTGGTATGTTTAATGGAAAGGTGATAGGATGAACCTCTACTAATGCTTGGTGAAATTTCATCCTTCTGACTCAGTGGTTTCTCAGGAAGCTGTACATTCTTGGTGTCATACCAAAGTAGTTTCAGAGCTCAGGCTGAAGACTTCATGTCCAGCAGGCCTCTAATGCTCAGTCTCTGCTGAGATCAGTGGGATTATAGGAGTAAGGATTCCTAGAATTAAGAGTTTCATGTTTTACCAGAGTGATTTACATTTTAAAGCTCAACATTAACAGTGACAGTTTTTGAGTATATTTTACTTATGTTCAGTATTTTCTATTTTTCCATAAAGCGTAATGTAAACAATGAAAAATAATGCTTTTAAAGATATGAATAGGAATCCACTCCTACTGTAATGAAGGATATACATAAATTCATTAGGCTTTATAGAACATATCAATACCCCTGGGAAAACTCAGTGTACAATGAAACTTTTTTTTTCCATGGGAAGTTTATTCCGTGACTGTAGAAAAGTGTTGCTTCCATGGCACCATTGAGATCACCATATGTCAGCTTTCACTGGGTGTGTCCTCTTTTACACCTGGAAATTCTGCTTGGGTAGAAAGAGAAGGCTTTGCTACAGATGTTAAGATGTCAAGTGATCTGGTGGGAGCATTAGTTTCAGTGGGATGCCTGGAAATGGTGAATAAATTCTCACTGAACTAGTAAAACTTCGTGCTGTGCATGATGCAGGTGTCACATGGAGTCACCTGCCCTGCTTTGTGGTGGGCACATGCCTGCAGGGTCTTGGCATGCTCTTGTAGTAAGGCTCTGTTTGCTGTTGAATACCCTGGTCTCATCAAATGCAACTCCCCCAGACTGCCTGCAAATTTGGCAGAATAGGAACGAAAACACCATCATCCAGAAGAGGAATACACAGCCAGCCTGCCCTTGGCCAGAAACATGTGGCTGCTTGGCAGAGCCCAGCCTGGCACACTCCTGGTGATGCCCTGCTGACTCTGTGGTGAGATAAGGATGTATTGAGAGCACAAATTTTTCTCTGTTTATCCTTTATAATGAATTCCTTTAAAGAGAACCTTTCCTTATGGATTTTTTTTTTGGATAGTCTTACATTAGTCCTAGAATGCAAAATACCCATTTTGCTCGAGATTCATGTCTTGCAAATTGTCTGGCAGAAAATCTTATCTGATTCTTAAAGAAGTGAATCATGTAGTTATGACTTCATTTCTACAGTTCGACTGAATGGAAATCCTTAGATAGGCATTTGAGATTACAGTATCATTTCTGAGGATCAGTGTAGTTTCTGTGTTTCCCCAGTGGCTCCGAGTCACTGTGCTACCCACTTTCATCTGTCAGAACTTGACCTGCCCTTTCTCTGCATCAGCTTCCTGAGATGATGTGCAGTGATAGGAGTCAAGCTCTTGCATTCTCCTCATTTTGTCTGGGGTGCTGCTTTTGCTTTTGGAAAAGTTTTGGGGAGAAAAATACTCACAGCAGGTTCAGTACTATAGAAACAGGAAACAAGTGCTTTGTCCCTTTTGATTCTTGTCCAGCATTCTCGTTTTAGTGGCAAGGATCCAAGAATAATCTCAGCTGACCATGCAGCCAAACCCACCATGATCTCATTGCCAGTGGCCAGCAATGTGTAGGTGGTTAGTTAATCAAGGGGGGTTGTTTTTGCATTGCGTTTTTAAAAGATTGTGTAGGTCGCCTATCAATAGAAAGTCTGGACAAAGTACACAGCATTTTTCCTATAAATATTCCCAGTGCCTGGTGAGTCTTTCCCAAAGCTACAAAAGTTTGGTAAGGGTGGTTTTGCCTGTTTATTCTGTCTTTCTGTTCTTACTTCTTTAATCACATGATGCACGCAGTTTTTCATTTACATTTCTTATTTGCTTAAGTTTATTTCCTCAAGTTTCTGATTTGTTTATTTGCTTCATACTCTGCTTAAGTCAGCAGATCTCAATTAACAGAAAAGACCAGCTAAACTGGTCAAGTAAAAATCTAGTAAGAAAAAGAAAACCTATTCCTTTTGAAACCAAAAATGAAGGGAAATGTGGTATTTTGTTGGAGATAGTATTTTCATTCTGGGGATTTCTAATGGAATTAAGCTAGTTGAAAGTCTAAATTTTTCAGACTGTGGGAGGTGGGTGTGTTTATTACCAGATCCTAGCAGACAGACTGTGATAGACCTCATCTCTTCTCTTGAATTCTCTTGAATTTCAATTCTCTTGAATTGAAAAATTCTTAAACATGGAGCTTGAGAGATGAAGGGAGAAAAGACAGAGTTATAAAGGCTCTGAAACCTTTTCTTTTGGACTTGTGTGCTACAGCTGGGACATCCATGCCCCAGTCATTGCTGCCATCAAAAAATTTGTGAACTGAAGAGCCTGAGTGTTGCCTTGTTTGTGTGGGTCCCTTGTGTTGGGGGTCTGTTTGAGTCTCCTGGGGCAGAAGGAGTAGCTGAACCAACTTTTCTTGTGTCTGGTGCATGTGGAACCTGACATGTAGCCATCACTGCTTCTCCTGTCCCAGAGAGATAGCCCTCTGTTTTTTCCTTGTATTCATTTGCAAGTGTCTTAGCATGACAGAAAGCACAGGGGAAAAAAAAAAAAAAAAAAAAAGAAGTGCCCATATGCCTAAGAACCCTCTTATTTTCCCAAGCTGGGCTTCTAGCAAAGCACGAGCACCTGTTGAGCTCAGTCAACAGTCAGCAACCTGTTGAGCTACCATAGCTGAAGGTGTTTCTGTTCCAGAGAGCTGAGCAAGTCTGCATCACCCTATATATCAATAACTCTCAGTTGATACGTAACTGTTTTGAGAGCTTGTCTGTAAACAGAAATGACATCAGAAAAACATCACTGTTGTCTTTCTTTCATTGTTCCCTCCTTTTTTTTCACTCAAGATAGCAAATCTGAACTCCATCCAGGAGGAAGTGTCCCCATGATTTCACTGTGGGTCACAGCAAGGAGCAAAGCATATCTCCAGGCAGAAGGAACATGGAAATATGGAGACATTCAGAAAAATAAACCAGATGGATTTCATTTCGCTGATGCTGTTTTGAAAGGATACCTTTGAGGTTATTAATAGGCAGTGTGAGTGCAAACAGTGAGGCAGAGAAGCTATTTCCTTGTCATTGCTCCCAGTTTTGAAACTCACAGGCCCCCACCCCAATTCTTTACACTCCACCCTTGCCATCCCCAAAATAGTTTTCATCCGTTGATGTTTTGAAACTGCAAAGAGAGAGATTTCAGTAGAGCTCTGGCTTGCCTGGGGAAGTTCTTGCTTTAACCAGACATAGTGAGTAAAAATATTTGCAGGGGACGTATAGCTGTGAGGAGAATGGAGGCTTTTGTGGCACCCCATGGGTTGTCCCCCCAGCAGCACAGCCAGGCACCTCACGCAGGGGCTCTCCCTTTTGAAGTGGGGTAAGTGACGTAAAAGTGTCTTGGGTAAACAGGCTGCTCTTATCTCCTCTGCACAAAATGCATCATTTACTTGAAGACCATGAGAATGGAGGTTGACGTTGGAGCATCCCATGACTGCAGTTCAGTTTGTCCAGTTCTTTCATGGATCTTTAAGGAGCCTCTTTTGACTCCTGTATACCACAGTTACAGCTGGGGAGGTAGAGAGGCCCATGAAGGGCCCTTTGGCTGTGGGTGAGTGGCCAGCTGTGCTGCCCATGCCTGGGCTTTGTACACCCCAGTGCTGGCTGGCATCTCTGCCTGCCCAGCAGTGCCACAGCCAAGCCACTGCGGCCACCACTGCAGTGCACAGTAAGATATGGCTGCAAGCCATGCCAGTCTGCTGGGAAACTGTCTTTGGCTAATGACATTTAGCTCTGCATTTAATTAGAATTAAAATGTACATGGTATTAAACCCCTCTCCCTTTAAAGTTCAGAGAAAGTTATTGCAGTAATTAGGCAATCGTTTTGACTATAAATGAAACAAGATCAAGCTTCATGGGAGGTGCTGGAGTCCCCAGCAAGTCAGTCTGTGAATCTATCTGGTGTAGCAATCTGGAGTGGGGTTTTTCAGCTGAACAGGTCAGATGGGTGCTGTAAGATGCACAGGTTCCATGGACATTAGCATTAAATGGAAATCCTTGTCTTCAGCTGGCGTTTGGAACTGCATCATGGCTGGCAGCTGGCTGTGGAGCAGCAATGGGGTGGCTCCTTGCCTGTGCACCCACCAGGGGATGGTGTGGCCCAAAGCAGGGCAGGGTTCCTTGCCTGTGCACCCACCAGGGGATGGTGTGGCCCAGAGCAGGGCAGGGGCTCCTGGGCTGTGCACCCACCAGGGGATGGTGTGGCCAGGATCCTGTCAGGATGTGCTACCAGGAAGGCAGGTGGGGAGCAGCCCTGCTAGGTGTGCTGAGCACAGCTGGGTAGGGGAGTCTGGCCAGTCCTTGCTAACAAGGAAAACCAGCTGAGGTACAGGGAGGTGTGCAGAGCCCAGAAGAAAAATTGCTTTGCATTTTAGCTAAAAGGAAAATCTCTTCATCAGTTAAATAATCTGTAAGGAGCTGGTTGTTAGCATGCTCATGCTATCTTCCCACATACCCTTCTTCCCTCTAAGGATCCTGCATCTTTTCTACTTGTGCTTTCTGCTCAGGACAGGGGCTTGTTTCCTTGTTCAACTTGTTGCACCTGCATCCCTGTCAGCATCCCCTGCATCTCATCCCCTACAGCAGCTGTAGCCCATGAGCACCAGGTACCTGAAGAGCAAGAAGTGATACTGTGGGAGGGTGTTCAAAGAAATTAGGTGTATCTTCAGCCTTGCTGCATTTAGAATTCAAGAGTGCTTATTTCTGCCAGCAGATCCAGCTTGCTTTACCTCCTACCCTCCGGAAATGTTCCCCCAGACTAGTGTTATCAACTCAATTAGCATTTCAAAATTCTCAGCTTGCAGGTGCTGGTTTCAGAAAAGCAATCTTATACAATGTTGAGCAATCCAGTTGGCATCAATTTGTTCTTAATCCCCTGTTCAAGCTGCAGACTGAAAAATATGCCCTTTTTCTTTTCAGTATTGTGTACAAAGTAAATAATCTTGAACAGCACAGGCTATATTAAAGATAATGGTGCCAAAATTGGTTTGTTTTTTTCTCTTATGCACACCGGGAATTCACAGTTGCTTTATGCACAATTTACCCTCCCACAGTTTGGGTATTTTTAGCTGTTTGATTTAGCTGGTACTGCTATGGCTACTGCCAAGGGAACTGTGGGGTGAGAGCCCCAAGTCCCACTGCCCATTTTCCCCAGGTGTCCCAGATATTCATCTTCCTTGCAAAAAGAAGTACATTAAGGTTTGACTTGAAGTTAAGAGTGCCCTGGGGTGCTCTGAGTTGCTGCTGTGGCAGCAGGAGGGTGCTGGAAGCTGTGTGGTTAATACTGGTTTAAGGAGAGCTGGTCACTGGCACAGTCACTCATTGGCACCCACTCTGCCAGTGTGGAATATTGTTTGTCTTCCATCCATCTGCCAGCCTTGCTCTGGTTAAGCCCAGATACCTTCTTTTCCCCAAAAGACATCTCTTACCCAGGATTTTCCCCTTCCTTGCAGCTGAGTCAGGACTGGGTATGCCAAGGTACTTGCATACACCATGTGCCTCAACTGCCTCCTGTTTTACCTCACTCTGTAATCTAAAATACCCCCACAATACCAGGTAACACATCTTTGTCTTCTCTCTTCCTGTGGCTGTTCCAAACCCTCTTTCCTCCAAAGGATGCTGGGCAATATTGGCCAGCAGATCAAAAAAAGCAGATCAGTGTTTTCAAAACTGAGCATCTGCCAAAGCGTGGCTGCAGCAGCTCATCCTTCCTGGAAGTTGAGAGATGTTGAGCTACAGATTCAGACATCTGATTTTAGGAAAACCCTTGCCACCTTTACAAATCAGGAGGTGCAGTCCATGAGGCATGTTTCTAGTGTCCACATGCTTGCTCTCATGTTTTGCTTTCTGCTCTGCCATCCTGATTTTTCAACCCTGAGCCATTTCCTGGGCAGACTGCTCTTGTTTGGGGTTGCAGGGTCGGGAGTAAAGCTCTGTGTGAGTGTGCTGGCAATGACTCAGGGAATTAGGCTCTAGTCCCAATTTTGGCAGAGCCTGAAGCCCGCTGAAGTCAGTGGGAATCTTCCTGTTGGTGTAATGGGCTTTGGAGCAGACCTGGACTTTGACATTCTACAGAGCAGTGGTTCCAATGTGAACCTTTGGCATTGTGTGAATAATAGATAGTTATTTTTATGTATTGTTTCCAAAGCCCACAACTTGTGTTGGCAGTCAGCGCTCCTAAAACGTGGGGAGCTGACTGGCAGCCTGAGACAAAGGGACAAAATCAATAACATAAGCTTCATGTAGCCAAGGACAGTCATCTCCATGTCATTGCATCCAACCTGACATAAAGACAGAATTGCTCATCAGCACTGTTTCCGATTCCAAGGAAAGGGAGCTTTGACAGAATTCATTAGTGCTTGTCTAAGAAATGATAGGATGTTATACACAATATGTTTATGTTTTCAAAAGGAAAGTGATGTGTTTCTTATGGATGTTGCTTTTCTGTTTTTGCACCATTTAAGATCACTTTTCTCTAGCAAAAGACACCTTAACACTTTGATCTGTTCCTGCCACAAAGCAGAGACTCTCTGGGGATGCAGAGAGGACATTTGCCACTGGCCATTTGCTCTCATCTTTCAGAAAACTAAGACCAAAACCAGCCCCTGCTTTGTTTTCCAAGGTGCCCTGAGGGGACACTAAAACTGGGGTCACATAAACACTTTCTATCCTGAAACACTTCCTCAGTGAGGTTGCTTGCTAACTGGAAAAATCCTGAGATGGGATATCTGTAAATTCACAGTTATACTCATTTTCCTTTCCCTTTCTGGTAATGTTTTCCTGCTGTTTCAGCAACAAATCTTACTTAGGTTTCCACCTGCCATTTTCTGTGCAGAAAAGAAAAGTTTATTTTCTTTTGGGATATTTTCTTTGCATTATAAGATCCTGAACTTTTCCGTAACATCGAAGATACTTTAAGGAGTTTTTCTTATGGGTGTTCATAGACTCGTTATTTCTTCTCTTGGAAGTGAAGCTTTGTAGTGCTTCAGTAATGGTTTGGAAGGGATGATATTAACACATTGATGCTTTGTGCATTTTAAATCTGCTTCCATGGTGGTAGAAGCACAATGCAAGGAAAGAACTCAGCCCTGCAATGCCTGCAGATCTCTGAGGCAAACTAAAGCTTAGTGCAGGACTGTGACTCTGTCTCACTTTTATTGATATCTGCTGATTTTTTACTGCTGTTTGCTCAGCGGGAAGTGTGGTTTGGGTGCCAGCCCTGCTCAGATAGCCAAGCACTGCCTGAAGTAGTCATTTCTGTGACCTGGTGCTACTAATGTGCTACTGCTGCCCAAGCAGTGGAGAGGACGCTAAAAGCATGGCATCCTCCTCAATAATTCCAGGCTTAGTGCTGGACTAGGTGTGTATTAACTCCCATATGTAAAGACTTGGCTGGAAGCAATGGGGATGGAGCTTTGATTATTCCAAGGCCTGTTACCAAGCAATGGCTGCTACCCATGGCCATGGCTTCTGCTTATGGGCTGGGAAGAGCAAGAGGTTAGTTCAACCCATGGATTGCTTGTCAAGCATTTTGTATGGCTGTCGTAAACTCTGACATCTGTTATTTCCAGATGTGTTATAAAGCAAAATTAGAATGGGTTTGGGTTGGTGTATCTGTGAAAGATAGCTCTGGTGCTAAAGCATTTGTATAAAATATGCAGCTTTCAAAACTGGAACTAAGACCTTTGTATGTAATAAGCAAAAAAAGTGTTAATTATTTTATTTCTGCAAACTTAAAAAACAAACAAAAGAACCTTTCTGGCCAGGTGCTGCCATTGCCAAATACGCATTTCAGTTAAACTTTGCTGTGTTTACATTTCTAGATAATAAAATTCTTTGGTTTATGGACTGCCAGAAGATAGAAAGCTGAGATTAAAGTATCAGATTTGATAAGGTTTGTTGTAAAGTAAAGGTAATAACGAAACAATGCCTATTTAGTCAATTTTCTAGTTATTAATGTATTTTAGAGAGTGTCAAGCTTTCACCAACCTTTCTTGTCTTCTCTTTTCGTTGTAATGTATCAATGTATGTGTTTGCTATTAGATCTTTCCATTAATTTGATGAATGATGAAGATAAGTAATGCTAGTTTTAAGTATCCTCTTCAGCAATGACAATGACCCAAAAGAGAACAGTCTGCTTTGATTTCCACCTTTTCCAAAGTCCTTTTCTGGAAATTATACATAGAATAATATTGCCAGGATGGAAATTCTGTGTGCAGGGACCACATTTGTAATAAACACATTTCTAGTGTAGCCACCAGGCTGTTCAGAATTCTCTTTGTTCATTCACTGGCCTGTGAGACCTTAAGAGTCTTATTTTAATCTTTCCACCTTGTTTTTTATGAACTTGGCTGCAACAACTTTTAAAAGAATTTTTATGATTTCTTAAGGGCATTTGTGTTTCTTTTGTTACCCCAGTGTCTCAGCATTTCATCATCTGTACCCACTGCTTCACAGTGTACATGTTAAGTGCTATTATCCCTCTTTTATTGAAGAGAAACTTGAGGACAAAGTGACAAAAGCCATTGGTACAGGGACTTAGGAGCCAAGACAACAAAAGGATTGGTTGAATCCTTTTTTTCCCCCCTTGTTCTGTCCTGCATTTCCCTTTCCTCAGGCTACCCGTGTGGCTTGGGCTGCTAAGATCCAGGCTGTCTGCTCAAATCACTCTTAGCAGGATGGCTGCACATCCCATCTGCCAGCATGATCTGAGTGTTTAGAGCTCCTTCAGGAAGACTCCTGCACCCAGCACATGATGGCTGTGAGAGCTGGTGACAGCTCAGCCTGGTGGATGTGTGTGCATTCATCTGTGCCAAGGTCTGCTCCAAAGAGGAAAAGTGTAGCCAGAGTTTTCTGGTGTAGCAACTTGAAGGTTGTTTCACACCCCTGACTGAAATCATCTTGCACCTGCCACAACATGATATAGGCTTCTTATAGCTGTATTGTAAGAACTTCGAAAACTAAGATTTTTTGAGTCTTTCTAGCAGATTGGTAGCTGCTTTTGGTGGGCATATCAAACACTGGCCATGAAGTATTGCCACTCCATAAAATAGTACTTCCTGGCATTTCTGGCATTAAACATTTTAAACAGCCATAGAGTATTTCACTTGTAAATCTCAAAACACATACATTACTGGCTATTTAGGGCTTAATTCATTTCCCAAAAAAGACAAGAAATTCCACTTTCTTTATTGCACTTGTTCCAGCCCTCAAAGTGAATGTTGTCTGTTGAAAGTAGAATAGACACTAATTTGGTCTCATAAAACCACAGATTGTTTCAACTTTCCTTGAGTTTCTGAATGAATAGATGATCAGATCCTGTGATTCTGCTCTCAGCCTCACTGGTGATATGAAAGAGGTGCTTGTCCAGCCAGCTCTATAGCTGTGCCATTCTTTTGTTGCCTGTGGTACACATGCTCTGCTCCTTTTTTAGTCTCTTTTTATTTTAATGCTCTGCAACAGGGTTGCACAAAGATGAGTTGGCTTTTAAAACACAACTTCATTTTGCAGCTATATGTCTGTGCCCAGTTTTCTTTTGTGTTGCCCATGGAACAAGGAGGCTGTGTGGTATCTGACACCAGGCTTTTTCCAGTGATTTATTAACTGTGTCAGAATAGCTGTTGTGAATGCTGGGAAGCTCTTGAGTATTGTGACAGTTGATATTGATTATGACAGTTTGTAGACTCTACTGCATTGTCAGACAGTGGATCGTATTTTGTCTTCTTACTATACATACCATGGGCTATAGATCATAGTGTTTTCTTTTAAAAGGGACCCATTGTCCAGCATTCTGGCTGGTATGAGAGAACTTCTGTAGCATATTGTGCAACAAATAGCAAAATAGTTCAGGCACCCTATGGGACAAACAGCCAAATGTCAATTGGTTTAGGAAAAAAAAAAGTGAATAGTTTGTTCTGGCCTTTCAGGGCAATGAGCTATGCAATTGATAGACATGGGTTAATTAGTCTGAGGATGTCATTTATGAAAATACTGGTATCCTATATTGCTGTTGGCCAGAAATCCACAGACCACATAGGAGGAGTTTGCAACAAGGATTTTGGCTGCCAATCACTTGTAAAGGTTGCTTTGGGTCTTGATGGAAGCTGAGACTTCACGTTTCTAGAATGAGCCTGAGGAAGAGAAGATAAAGATTTTTGCAAACCTGGGAGAAAATGAAAGCTAGTATGTGAACTTCTGTGATGAGCACATAGAATCATAAAATTGTTTAGTTTGGAAAAGACCTTTAAGATCATCAAGTCCAACCATTAACCCAGCAGTGCCAAGGCCACCATTTAACCATGTCTCTAAGGGCCACATCTACACATCTTTTAAATACCTCCAGGAGTGGTGACTCCACCACTTCCTGGGCGGCCTGTTCCAATGCCTGACCATCCTTTTGGTGAAGAAATTTTTCCTCATACTAAATCTAAGGCTCCTCTGGAGCAACCTGAGGCCATTTTCTCTTGTCACTCGTTACCTGGGAGAAGTCAAACAGATCACCCCAGACAATGACCTCTCCTGACTGGTTTTAGCCAGGCAGCAGTTAAAGTAGCACACAGGAGAAAGGATTTTTCTGTTTGCATAAAAGCTGCTTCGGTGGGGGAAAAGAGTCAACAGCTGAGCTTTTACAGACAACCTGATTGGAGGAGAGAGTCAAAAGCCATTTTGTTAATTATGTTGCTGTAATTTACTATATTGCTGCTGTAATACTGGAGGAAAAATTTTCCAACAATATATTTCTTTTTGAAACAAAACCACACTTGAGATGAAGTGGTGACAGCGAGTAGGAAAGAAATCATTCTGGTTTTTCTGTTCTATTTCTGCATGACCATAATGGGTCATAAAGTTACACATTGAGATAACAAACCTTAGCAAAATGACATTTACCAGTCTATGCTGTTAGAATTTTGATCTCACCCTGAGTTAAGATTGATTCAAATGCAGTTCCTGATGCAGTTTTACATTGATGTGATTCAAAATCCATTTCTGCTCTTACCTTGTAATTTAATTGAAATCAGGCTAGTAGCAAGTTAGTTTTGTAAGGATTATTTCTGAGATACGTCAGACCAAGACTGTGGCACTGAGCTGGGACCTAGGGGAACTGAGCTCAGTACTTAACCCCACTCTGGGCCTGATGTTGGCTGCTCAAACCAGTTAATCTCTCTCATGAGATGAACCCATGCCCATTTATAGTTGTTTGTTTGCACTGTGACATCTTTCAGAAGCAACATTTCCTACCAGAAGCCACGCTTGATCTCTTCTGGGATTTCTAGATGCTGCTCTAATACTAACCATATTTTCTGTAATGTGATCTGTATTTTAATGAGTCCCTAATGTTATCAAGGAGACAGATTTAAAGAAAGTGATTTGATTTCAGTGATGATTCAACTTCCCATTCCACACTTGCATTGAAGTTGGATTAAATGTAGCACTCACTGTCATAATTATTTTCCATAATGACAGAATAATCTAGAGCTTGTACATTTGCAGCACTACTGTAAGCCTCAGGGTGTACTGAAATTTTACAGTGGCATCTCTCAGTCCAGTGTCAGGTATTAGTGCTATATTTTTATAATTACAGATTTCATTGCCGAACAGCCACAGCAGTGTCAGAAATGCCTTGAAGGAAGGCTAAATTGAACAGTTTTTAAATGTCTGCTTTTCACTGCAGGCATATTTAATTTAATTTTCTTCTAATATTAATAAAATATTTTGAAGAAGTTACATGTAAGGAATGAAGAAGTTCCAGCATTCAAATGTGAAGACTTGTTTCCTTAGATGGCTTATATCTGAAACTCTGGTCACAATTCTCTGTCTGTGCAGAGTTCTAGCTCCTTAAGCCTGAGACCACACCTGAAGAAGATAATTTTGGTATTGTGCTGTGATAAACAGCTTCCCAGCACCAGTTGTAGACAAGCAGTCTATGATGAGCAACCCCTTCCTCTTGGCTTCCCCTTGGCCATCATAGGGTCCTCAGACTGTTTCCACACTAACCCTTGCTAGTTATTTGCCTGGAATCTTCTCCAGGTGTTCTGGCCTCTTTGAGATGTCTCAGGTCCTTTGTGTTACAGTCCTTAAGAAATTTTATTTTGTTTTCCTGAGTAAAGGCATTGATAATCCCTGCAGAAGCTGCATACATTTTCCTCTCCCATCCTGGTGCCCAGAACTGCCTTGCAGGTCTGTTTTATTTTCAGAGACTGTGGGAGCCTCCTTGTGTGTAGGTTGACGCCTGCTCTCTGACAAGGCTGTTCCCTTTCTCTCTTCCCTTCAGATGGCGTTCACAGTGTCACTGCGGTCTGCACCCTGCGTGTCACCATCATCACGGACGACATGCTCACCAACAGCATCACCGTGCGCCTGGAGAACATGTCCCAGGAGAGGTTCCTGTCTCCCCTCCTGTCCCTGTTTGTGGAGGGGGTGGCGACTGTGCTCTCCACGGCCAAGGACGGCATCTTTGTTTTCAACATCCAAAACGACACAGATGTCAGCTCCAATATCCTGAATGTGACCTTCTCAGCCTTGCTCCCTGGTGGCATTCGAAACAAGTTCTTCCCCTCTGAGGACCTGCAGGAGCAGATCTACCTCAACAGGACACTGCTGACCATGATTTCGACGCAGAGGGTGCTGCCCTTCGACGACAACATCTGCTTGCGGGAGCCCTGTGAGAATTACATGAAGTGTGTCTCTGTGCTGAAGTTTGACAGCTCAGCGCCGTTCATCAGCTCCAACACCGTCCTGTTCCGCCCCATCCACCCCATCAACGGGCTGCGCTGCCGCTGCCCCCCTGGCTTCACGGGGGACTACTGTGAGACAGAAATTGATCTGTGCTACTCCAACCCTTGCGGGAGCAACGGGCTGTGCCGGAGCCGAGAGGGAGGCTACACTTGCGAGTGCCACGAGGACTACACCGGTATGTGTTTATCTTATCTTTGACCC
The DNA here is from genome assembly GCF_008360975.1 of Lichenostomus cassidix. Classification (NCBI taxonomy): domain Eukaryota; kingdom Metazoa; phylum Chordata; class Aves; order Passeriformes; family Meliphagidae; genus Lichenostomus; species Lichenostomus cassidix. The sequence continues at coordinate 14,937,023 of NC_139480.1, read as the reverse complement.
ATGATTTAGATGTTAGACCATCAGCCAGGCCAGCTCTGTGTCACGCTGAAATTGCTGGCATTTTTAGTCAAAGGGAGAGAAACTCCTGGCGCTGCCTTCTAGTCAGGAGCAGGCTTGTGAGTGTCACTTAGGGTGAGTCCCATATCCCTGCGTGTATGGTGACAGGAACCCTCCCTTGCTCCGGGTCATGCAGGGGGACTGTCAGCTGCTGAAGAGATCTGCACTGCCTGAATTTCTGCACAAAATGCTTTATGCAAACATGTTTCTTCTGTCTGGAAGGAAAAAGGTGGGACACATCTCCTGGTTCGTGGGTTTGCATGTAAACCAGGGCATAGTATGGGTGCAGTGCCTTGGTAGGAGCTCCTCAGCCCTTGGTCATCAACAAAGCATTAGGATTGTTCTTCTTCCCAAAAGGCTGCAATAATACACACTTAAGGGAAATGCTGCAAGTCATCTCTGGTTTTTAAATGTCCAGATAAAACTCCAGAAGGATGTAGCTGCTTCCAGGCCTGTCTCCACAACCCGCTGAGGAACATACTTAGCCTCATCATGGACTTGACAGCTAATAAAGATCAAAGTGCTGCTTCTCAAATACTCCTGAGAAGTTACGAAAGAATATTAGGTGAAGGTTTTCTGGTGTTTCAGTAAAGTCAGAGAGATTATTTATGTATTTGAAATTGCACATGCATTTAAGCCTTCTGCACTGACGTGCTGCCAGCTGTAATTTACACTGACAGCTCAGCAATGTCTGCTGTGACCCCTGCAAACAAGGGCTGAAGTAGAGGGGGTTGGTTCCCAACACTGCCTCTCACTGCTGAAGTTATAAAAAATTGAAAACATAAATTATTTAAATTCTGATGGGGAAAAAAAAGCTAGATTATGTGGACCAGCCCCCCAGGTGGAAGGGTGTTCCTTCACTCTCTCTGGATTTGCCTCAGGGCTGTCATAAAAAATGTGACTGGGGAAGGAGCTGGGAGTTAGTGAGCAGGGACATGGCAACAAGGGAGCTGGGCTTTTCCCAGCATGGGGGACAGGGGATGCTCCCTGAATTTATGCAGGGCTTAGGGCAGCAGGACCTTTCTAAGAAGATGGGGGCAAATTTTGTGGCTTAGGGGAAAAGCCCTGAATAGAACTCCGAAATGTTTGGGATATTTGGTGTTTGTTGAGGAGTAATTTTCCTGTAATTTTCTTATGAATGACTTCCACAGTGAAATACATTATAAAATCCATTATCCATTATTACACGATACATACAGAATTGGGCATCACAAAATAGATTTTATGATCAGTAGATTTCATTTAAAATGTTTGCATACTATTATACTGCATATAGGAATGCTTAGAAGTAGCAAGTTTCATTAACCAAAGATATGCATAAAACTGAAGTTAATACATCCTTGTCTTAGTTTTGGAATGACATGCATTCCATCACATTTTTAGAATCAATTGCTAGAAATCTTCAGAAGAAATGGCTAAATATACTTTTAAAATGAAAGATAATAAGCTTATATTAATAATTGATGAACATGTTTAATACTTAATGCTGTAGTCAGAACAAGCACAGTACATATTTAGAAGAGAAGCAGCATATTCATATACAAAGAAAGATTGGATCTTTAACTCTATTTTCAGTACATAGTTGTTGAGTTAAAAATTAACTGTCCTGCAGCCAGGGTATTACCTGCCAGGTAAAGTGGTCAGAAGTTAAGGAGTGAGCACTGCTTATAACTTTGCTGTCTTTAGGTTTCAGAGTTAACTACACTTGAGCGAAACACTTTCTTCTTTGAAAGAACAGTTTGATCACATTCAGATTGGCTAGGGAAAAACACTTCCAATCATGATAAAAAGGGCCCTAGAATATCTTATCCCATAAATAGATAAAAATATTACTGAATATTTCTGTTTTATTACTGAGTGAATGCAGCTGAAATTTAGAATCTGCTCTGTGGTTGGTTTATGTTGCACTGATGCCTTTAGGTTCCATGTTGCATGACAATGTTTTGGTCATCAAACCCAAACATCTACCTACATACAGTGGTCGTTGGTTGATTTTCATCCCCTTTACAGAGCAAGGTTTAAAATGTTGTCTACCAGTAATCTATTGCCAGAAATATTTTATCAGGATGCATTATTTAATTTTGTCCCAATCGCCTTTAAATATTGTTATTTTACCTATGATTTTAATACTTTCTTTAAATATGTTCATATCCATTTGCAAGTTCAGTTTATATCTGTTAATCATAATACTGTGTTTTCAGCTTGGATGTAAATTTACTGTTTACAGCAATCCAGATTTTTTATCTATTTGATATGTAAATAGCATAGGTTGGTTTCAAAAGGAGCACTGTATATTGGCTCTTGGAATGCAGTGGTCATAAATCAGAATGAGCAGAGAATTCCTAAGTCTGAAGGTTGGAAGACTCTGGTATTACTGAAATTTTATAATGGTACTAACTCAGTATAGTAACATACCAGTATGAGTATGAATGTTTGAATTACTTGCAAAAGATGAAATATGAATGGTAATAGTCTATGAAATGCAGCCTGCTTTGGGAGCTCTCATGTTTCCATTTCCCAATTAAGAGCCTACACAGAAAAATAATTATAAGAAAATACTAAGATCTGTCATCTCTCTGGGGAGATAGGCTGCAATTTGATGAGAAATCATTACACAATCATAACCCTATACTGATTCTATCTGACTGGTCACCTGCTAAAAATACAGTGCTTATTTCCTGTACAAGATAATTACGTCCTATCTTAATAGGATGGAATTTCCCTCCATTTTTCCACCCTGCTTTGAAGCCCTCCATTTATTTTGATGAAATTGTTAGTCATTTATGCATGATGAAAGTTTCTCTGTCTTCAGGAGTTTTCTGTTACGGGCACAAAGGTAAACTGAGCTTCTACAAGGTATTTCTGAAACCTGATTACTGGCTAGGCTGGGGTGATTCGGAATTAACTTCACTTCCTGTGATGTAAGGAGGTGAGTGAGGAAGTACATATATTTTTAATCATATCTTTTCAGACTTATGACCTCTTTAACTTCTTTTGTTTACATATAAATTAATGTAGAGAAGTGAACTATGTACACACCAATGGTTGGGCTATTGATGGCAGAGAGCTGTGTGCATGGCTAAAGGGTTAAAGGATGCAATTTTAGCTAAGCAAACACATTTAATGAACACTATATAAAGCCTGTGTAATTTTTCCAGCTTCATTTCATGTATCTTGGAGCGCAGCAGAAGCAGCTGAGATGAGCTGTAGGTGAAGGCTTAGAAGGTGGAATTTTTTATACTTCCCAGGGGCAACCCCCTCAAGTGCAAATGCATCATGTCATCCACACCAGTTTTGGATGCCACAGCAGTTCCTGAATGAACTGTACTTCCAGCCTCATCCTAGTGCCTCCTACAGAGCACACCATGGGTCACCACCTTTTTGGCTGTGAATTCCCACTACTCCTGCCCTTCCATGAGTGGGTGCCTCCTCCAGGGCTATGCTTACAGTCCTTCTTCTCCATGGTCATGTTCCCAAAAAGCAAAATATTATTGACACAGAACAAAAGCACTCTAATGGAAAAAAAACCCCACCAACCCCTGAAATAAGGAAGAGGTTTAATGTTCCCACAGTTCTCCTTAGCATTATCACATTCTCTCTGCCTCCTTTGCTATGCAACCCCTAGCAAGATCAATTTGTAGGGGAAAAAGATCATCAGAGCATTCCCCATATCCTTTGCATCTCTCCTTGGATTTCACTTCAGAGAGGGGAGGAATCTTACGTGGCTGTAAATCTTCTAGTAATCAAATACGGCAATTAGAGACCTTCTGCTTGCCACATTTTTTTCTCTCTTAGTTTGTATTTCTTATACCATATTGACATGAGGAATCATGACATCTAATGTGCTTGCTATGAATTCTGACTTTGTGTCATGAGAAGGTAATTATAGCTGTTTTCTCGGCATCCTGCCAGAAGTCCCTAATCATATTGCTTAGTAAATTCTCAGTGTTTGGCCCTTGCAAACATGGAACATAAAAGTAAATGTGAAGATATCTTCTGCTTTATCTTGACTTATATCCATTCTCCAGATAGTAATTCCCCAGCTCACTCTGATACCAGATTCTCATTTTTCAGGCCACAGAGATTTGTTTCAGGGAATTTCAGCTTTCAGGTAGAGAAATCTGGCAGTCACAGGAGTCGTAATGAGTGTTTTATCTTGTGCAAGAAGGTCTGAAATTCCACTCTCGCTTGCACTTCTGCAGCTCGGTGGGATCAGAGGTGTGTAACAGCCAGATCCTGTACAGCAAATCTAAATTTGATTCCTTCAGGTTCCTCACTGCATCTTTAACTCCTTGTTTAGCTTATGAAAGGCCATGGTTTTGTGACAGCAAGGCTGAAAAAAAGTGATTCTTACAGGCTTGTGGAGCTTTGACAGCACTTTCAAGTAGCTGTGATAAACTTTTTTCTTTAATATTGAACACCAAATAAGAAATTCCGTCATTCACTAACATTGCCATGTAGGAACATTGTCCATGGCATATGACAACTTCATGGGTTATCTCTGATATTTCATTCACAGATTAAGGGAACACGATGAAGGTACTGAAATGTGTCGTACCATTGCTGCCTTAAAAGTATCCTTTAGTCTAGGTCTTCAGAGTTGTGCTACTGGATTCCAGGTGCTTTTATACACTAAAGAGATGAAAACCTAGTCAAGGTCTAATACTCTGAAAAACATCTAGTAAATTTTAAGAGTTTAAATATAATCACAGTTGTTAGAGTTCCGGGTGATTCGCAGTATCTCCAGAATTTGAACTCTTAGCAGGTTTTTATGAAGTTTTTCTGCTGCTTTTGGATACAGCAAAAGTTGAGATCTATTACTGTCATGTTTCTGTTGATTATATTCCTGTCCACGTCTGTCACCAACTCACAGATGAATGTTGCAAATCTGGAGTTTAAATCAGATTCACAGGACTCACTGAAGAGGCCTACCATTTCTCTAGGTGGGTTTTTATCTGGAGGATATGTCCTTCAGCTAATCTTCAACCTACGCTCACTTGTCAGGATGCAAAAAGCCTTTCCTAATTGGATTACTGTGGTCTATTTGTTGACAGTTTAGATCTCAAATGGTGTACATGGCCTGCAGCCTTCACAGCAATCTGCTATGCTTTTTCTTAAACCCAGGCAAAGAGTTTTATCGCATTACCCTCATCCTGATGTGCATAAACTAGCTCCTGTTTAAAGTTCCACAGTTTTCCCAGTCATGTCCAAGCCCTCCTTGCCCCTCACCCCAAGATGCTGCAGGCAGGATGGTCTTTGATTCAGCTGGACTGCTGCAAGTGCTGGGGCTTTGGATGCCTCTTCTGGAGCCTTGTGTTTTATCTTCCATACCCATAGCAACATTTGCACTGATCAAAGTCATGTGGAAACCCAGCTACAGACTGAACGTTGTGTTTGTTCTTTTTAATTAGCCTTAGTATTACTTGACAGGACTCCTTCCCGGGTGCTCCTGCAGTGGAGGCATGGTGGGTGCTTTGTAGAAGCAAGCAGCAGATCACACACCAATGTAATCACTTAGCTCTGGCTTCAGAAGCTACCTTAGTAATTATTCTCCAATATACTTATGAATTCAGCTCTTCCAAACAGTTCAGGGTTTAGGAAATCCTCCTTACTGATTATGGCTTATCTTCTTTTGCCTCTCCGTAAGAGAGCTGTGGGGCTGGCTTCTTCTTCCCTTCATTTAGCCACTCCTCTCATTTGTCAGCTGAAGTGTCTCTCACTGATGATTTTACACTTTTTCCCCAGATTTTGATAACTAAAAAAACAGAAGTTAAAATAGCATGTAATTAAAATTCAGTAACCAGATAACTTGGGCCATAACCTGTTCCAGGATAGTTCCATTCTCAGAGTTAGATTTTTATACTGACTTGCTCTTAGTGCCCTTGGTGTCTGTGAGGTCACGCTGGAGTATGGAGAGAAGGCAGGTTTTGGGTTGTGGGCTGTACAGTACAGAGTCAAGGCTTGCAGACAGGAGAGGCCTGCAGGCACAGACTGTGGGGGTACAGGGTTGTGGCTGTGGAACAAGTGCTGCCCCAGCTGTTCTACAATGCAGGTGTTTAGTATCGAGCCCTGATGGGCAGGTATAATCTCAGGGTGCTTGAGCTTGGAAAGGACCTCTGCAGATCAGCTAGTCCAACCCCCATACCGTGGCTAACATTGGTTTCAGTCTCTTTTTTTCAAGTTGAATCTCATTAAATACCTGTTATGAGAATTACCCATTTGACCCTCACAGCATGCCCAACTAAGCTTATGTTTGCTGTCAGGCAGCTGCCTTTGCATGAACAGGGCAAACTGCTCACCTGGCGTGGGCACCTGCCTGCCTCTGGCACCTGAGCTCTCTTCTCACCCCTTGGCAAGGAAATGTGCTACGAGAATGAGCTTATCAGTGGTGTCCAGTGGGAGGGAGATACCCAGTGAGCACCTCAGGTTTCCTGTTGGCATCCTAGTTAACAACGGAGCAGTCTAAATTTAGGATTCCCTTTGTTCTAGCGCATGTGAAATCTCTTTTATTGTCTGTAACCTGTTCTACATGTATTTCGTTTTGCATGACATTGCTCTGTCAATTTTAAGCAATTTCTTGTATCTTGAATTGTTCTCCTGGTTTTATATTGATGGTATTTCTGTTACCACACCCAAGTGGGAGTTGCAATTCTCCCAGGCTTTTTGAAAACCTTTGTTATAATGCATTTTCTTATCCTCATTGGTAAAACTAAAAAACACGTGGGAAGTGAAGCGTAATTAATCAAAGTGGAGGTATTTGATATTATCATTTTATAGGTACATGTAAAATCCTTCCTCACTGCTGTAGCTAAATTCCCACACAGTGTCATAATTGTGAACACTTAAATGCATTGCAGATCACCGGTCTGACAGAAACTACACATACAGAAGTTAGTTTTAATTAAAATATTTTAAATAGCAGTTTATTAAACAACAGCAAATTTCTCTGTGACTGTAGTTTACAATTGTGTTTTTATTAAATAAGCCAAGTTGAGCCTTGTGTAATGTAAGATTTGGGTTTTTTTCTCATTGTTTAATTTCAAAAAGGTTAGCTGGATAAAATTTTAAGCTGCACCAGTGCATTCTCATTACCCAAACATGCACTTGTTAAATGTCAAAACAACCCATATGTTAGACTACCCTTTAAGTGGTGTTTTTTTCTCACTGAAAACAAATCAGATAAGGAAAAAGGAGGAGAAAAACCCAACAACTTGCCTCTAAGTTATTTGTGTAGAAGATAAAATCATAATGAGATCGTATTTTTTCCATTATATCTTATGTTCTGGAAAGCCCCTCACAGTGTTCACAGCAGATCAGAGGAGAAGACAGACAAAAAAAAAAAAAAGAAATTCCAGGACATCTGAAGTGAAATATTTTAGATCTTCCAAAACTAAAAGGAAATTTAACTTCCAAGGATCAAGGTAATGGAGCTCCTTTTCTCCTTTCTGCAAATAAAAAACTGGGAAGTAGTAAGACTGAATTACAAAAAATATTTTGGGCTTCTGTATATATATTTACAATTACCAAGTTGGATATTTTTATTTTCATCAGTGGGTAAACAATGAGAAATTGGCAGGAAGAATGGCTGGTACAGAGACGAGGGTATCAGGATGATATCCTGTTAGGAAGAAGAAAAAGCATAAAGTAGTTTCTTGTGTCTCTGTTCTTTGTGTTGTGATGATTGAAAGTTTCGACAGTTGAGCACCAGACTGAGGCACTTGGCCTTGAACATCAAGATAATTACAGTTGTGCAGAGCGTGGTGGGAACCACAACTTCATTGTTGTTGCAAATGCTCTTTTGTTTAGAGCATCATGGTTCAGTGCCTGCATCCCAGCCCTGCTCCTCCTGGGGCAGGTTTTGTTCTGCGACCCACACTGTACGCTGCCCCCGAAACGCAGCTTCCCCAGCAGTCTGAATTCTCACTTTCTAAAAATCAAGAAGAAGATACTTTACTTCAGGCTGTCTCTCAAATTCTCCATAGAGAAGCATATGAGACCTTTTATACAGCATTTTCATATAGTATAATTAAAAAGAGTGTTTTAATTAGATAGGCCAGCTTCAAAGGGTCAGCACAACTGATGTGCATATTGTAAGAAAGATGAAGATATGAAGAGGAGTGCCTTATATGAAAAATTAAACACATTCTAATTGACACAATAAAGTGTATTAACTCTAACAAGATGGTAATCATTTAAAGTTACTATAAAATTGAATGGTATTTAACAAAAAGGCTGAATTTTAATGTATTGGACTGCTGTAAGCAGAGTTGAGTACAAGCTGTGGAAGCTGTCTGGATTAATTTTTTATGAGTCCATTTAAAAATATTTTTTAAGAAAGTAACTTTTCAATTTCCATCTGTTCTGTACATTTAAAAATACATGGATTTTGGGCTTTTCTGTGCAAGATGTGTGTGACATTATAATCCTTTTTTCAGGACTCATTAAGAAAAAGTCAGTTTCCCTGATTAAGTTGATTTTTTGTTTTCAGCTTGTGTTCCTGAGCTGTGTACCAGATATTTTTGAGGCTACCAAAACAGAATATTATAGGATTATCTTTTAAACCCTAATCCTTTTAATTTGACAAGCAAAGGGACATTTTTGCCTTTTTTTTTCAGAATTTTCTTTCAATGTATAAAAATGGAAATTTGGTAAGCATCATATTATTTTTTCCAGTCCTTAAATCTCTGCACTACAATTCACAGTAAAGACAGTTACACAGTGCTTTTAAGTGTACCTTTCTTTTAAACTAATACTTCTCATATAAAATGAAAATATAGAGCTCTGAACTCCTAGCTTCCCAACATGTAATTACAATAGTAGATTGACTTTAAGCATGGGTTTCTGTTGCATTATTAATATTTTATGGCTTCTCTTCAGTTATTCTTGCTAATTGGCCATTATGCTTCTTTCCACCAGAGCTTCTGGGACCACCTAGGGTGCTAAGGGGCATGATTTGATTTGAGGTCTGCCTGGTTCTAAATTTCCATGATATTTACCATGCCATTGGATTACACAGAAGGTGGGAGAGTGAGATTCTCCTGTGAAAACTTCTAATTTATGGAAAGCACAAGATGCAGGCTTTCACCAGCCTTCCTTTAGTGGAGATGTGCACAGTTAGCTGTTTGTGCAGTCAGTCCCAGCGGGTTACTGGGGACAAGGGGAGATGGCTTCTTCTGTGTTTGTCTCTAGTGAGCTGAATCATCACATCTGTAACAGTTACATGGAGAAGATTAAGTGGGATCTCAGTGAAATAAGGGCTGAACTCTCCTAAAGAAAACAGCAATGTTGGCCATTGAAAGGGAGAAACTGATCTTTTCTGCACATTCTTCAGCCTTTATCTTTCTTCTTCTTTCTGAGGGCAGATATTTGCCGATGTGTTCCCTTTTTGAACTGCTTTGAGATGCTAACTTGATCAAGAATAAGTGCTAGAGGTTTCCTCTTGCCTACCAATTTAGGAACTGGGAGATGCAACCCCTTGGTGATCTCCTCTGTGGAAAACAGCTTAGAGAAACGAGGCTGAAAGGGAGCGGGAAGCCTGATGGTGCCTAAAAGCATGTGTGGTTTTCCAGCTCCTGAGTTCCTGTTGATAAAAGATGTTATTGCACACACACCCCTGCCACAGCCACCACACCTTGCTTTCCTCATTCACATAAATAGTTTAATGTATTTTGAAAAGCCCAGTGTGAAGCCAAAACAGCCTGTGGAATAGCAGCCTTGTGGAGTTAATGGTCCCGGTGGTGGCATTTGGTGCCCAGGAAAAATTGCAACTCTGTGGGTTGAAATAATGTTTTTTGTCATCGGAGCAGAAGCACAATGATTCTGAGTCTCCTTCTTCTATCTCACTGCTGCCCATGGAATGAGGTGAGAACTAGGCCTGGCAAGTGGTTCCCATGCTGAAGTGCCTGCAGGTGTGCAGAGATGCAAATATGGATCAGCCTGCAAAGGTTGTCCCAAAGGGAGTCTGTCCTGCCAGCCATGGGGACTGCTCCAGCCCTCGGTTCCCTCCTTGTGCTCCTCCTTGAGTAACACTGCTGGAGAGGAATCAAGAGGCACGGAGAGATGAGAAAACAAAACATAATATTGAATGTATATATAGTAAAGGTAGAGGGTGATTGTGCCTCTTAAAAATAAATGGAGGGAGGGATATTTCTCTGTAAATTAATGTGAGTGTGTTATGCAAAGGGGTGCTTTGTTCTTACACCTCCAGCTTCTTCACCAGTTTTAAGGTGGGATTTTTAGGAAGATATTTATTCCAAGTAAGACATAATGCAAATTACAGACACAATGGCATAATCTAGTTTGAGTTTTATCTTTGACATCTATAATGATGTTATCCCCCTGATAAATACATCCAGAGATAAAGCTTAGGCTTTTATTTAAAGGCACTGCTTCATCACCATATCTTACACCAAGTCACTGCAATTTGCATTATGATGAATTGTCTGACATGTAAACCTGCCACAGAGCTCAATATAACTGGAAATTTTTGTGCATTTCTTTTTTCCCTTGTGTAGATTTGTACTGTGATTAGTTCTGTGTGAGAGACAGAACCTAAAAAGGTCTCTAAAGCTTTACCTTACAGATCAAATGCAGAAGGAGATGACACCTTGCAAGGGGCCTGTACATGACAATAAATGGTTCAATAATTTAGAGACATTAGAGACAGTTGTCAAGTCAGCTAAGACTAAAGATTAAGACATTAAGAATTTACCCACTGGACCCCATAGGGCAAAATTTATTCTTAAGTAGGTGTGGCAGGCTAAAGGCTTGGGTGCTAAAGGTCTTTTTCCAACTAAAATGATCCTGTGATTCTATCAATTTTTCTCATCCACCACATCTAAAGCATTCCAAAAAAGTGCTTTTCCTCAGCATTTCCTCAGAAGCCCAGGGTGATCATGTCTGGTGCTGTGGGAGCAGACAGCAGGGAGAAACCAGGCATGTTGTGTGCACCCCTGCCCACTGGCCCATTGCAGGAGACCAGTGCCCAGGGTTCACACAGAAATGTCTCTTCATGAGTTTGCCATTGAGCATGTGCCCCACCTCTGCAAGACAGAGAGCTTTTTTGAGAGGTATTGGCACCAATCCATGGGCTGTGAAATCTTGAGTTACCTCTTTTCTTTCCCAAAACATCAGGTGGGCTTCAGAATTGAGTGTTTTCTTAAATAGAGAATATTCTACTGTGGCATCTGGCTCCTTGCTCACCAGGATACTATCAGGAAAAAAATCACAATATTTCTGATAGATCTTGGTTGCACTTCTGGTGCTCACACCATTCTGGCCTCATAGCTGGAAGGTGAAAGGTGAGTTGTCTGGTGTAGATGGAGTGGAAACTTAATGCCTGAGAATTTTTAATCCTCAATAAATACACAAGGAAGAGAGCACAGATATTCAGTTGTGACTTTTGTCCATGCTCTGTTCTTGCCAGCACTGGTGGAAATTGTATGGGAGGATGAGGTCCAGTGACCATGCACACCGAGCATATATAATCTTGAGAACATGCTCATAATTTCTGGAATCCACAGACTAATTCATTTCTCCAACAGATGTGCCCCAAATATCACTAATCCTCCTCAGTATTGTTTCTTCTCCCTCCCACCTCCCCCGATTATTCCTTCTCATTTAAATGCAAAAACACAAAACAACCCAAATCATCAATCCATCCATCCTTCTCTGCAGGGTGTCTTTTGTTTTGCTTTGTTTTGTGACCAGGGAAGGGGAGGAGTCGAGGGAAAATGGACCATCTTAGCTCAGGCTGATGCTGCTCTAGGATCCTGGGCTTGTTTTGGGGCTGTCAAAGGGCCAGGCACTGTTTCAGTGACTAACCTGCATGTGCATTGCATTAGCAGGCACAGCCTGAAGCAGACTGGGAGATGGAGAGCTGCTTTTGCTGCTCTTGCTTCTGTACTGTTTAGCTTGGTTTCCAGTGGGGAAGGATGAGCAGGTAGGATGGGGTCCTGGCCTCTCCCTTGCCTCTTGTGTGTGGCCCATGGGACACTGTCAGGGTGGTCCTCCTCCTCCTCCCAGAAGCTTGCAGGGCCTCAGAGCAGCCAGGGTGCAGATGGTTTCCCTGAGGATCCTGGTGGGAAGAGGAACTGGGAAGGCTCAAGGAGCATCATCCTGTTGAGGTGTGAGTGGGAATGGGAGCTCCCTCAGAACAAGCACTTTTGGTTGTAAGTTTTGGGCTGGAATTTGACCACCAAGAGCTCTCACATACCTTGGGGCCAGCAGATGACAACCACAGCTTCAGAGGCAAATAAAAGAAAATAAAAGGCCTCCTATGTTCATTATTTTGAAGCATCTCACGACTAAAGATCTTATGACCCTTATTTAGCTAAGTCTTGTGATTTTTGGAAATCTGAATTGTGGGTTATCAGGGATGTCTAGGGGGAACTTTATGGAAGAAGCACAGGGAAGGGAGAAGGGTGATCATAAAGGAGAGGTGTAAGAGATACATATATGTATCCAAAAGAGCAGTGGTAATTCTGCTCACTTTCTTGCCACCAGCTCAGAGTTTAGCACTTATGCCCACAGAAAAACTAAAGCAGATCCAGAGATAAAAGAGTGATTTCCAGAGTATCTTATTATAGAATCATTCCTCCCTATCACCTCAGAGAGCTGCTTGACAAGCTAAATACAGAGTGTGAGAGGAATGTTTTTGCTGTTACTTTGCTTAGTGCTATAAAGTCAGGTTACTCTCTTGCAAATACATATGATTAAGTCTGGAATGGTTAGCAACTGAAATTCTGCAGGACAGCTGTCCTGCAAGTCAGCACTGTGAGTGTGTGTGTGTGTGGAATATGTTTATGTAGGTATGTATGTATTATTTTACTTTAACCTGTTTCTCATAATATGCCTTTCTAAGGCAGAAAGCAGCAAAGGGAGCAGAAAGCAAAAGAAAGGAGGGAGACTCCAAAATGGACCTTAAGGTGGTGTTTCTCCCTACAAGAGGATTTGGGATGATTTTAATGAACCTAGATCAGTCCCAATTCTAAAAACATAAACAAATGGGTAAAAGGAAAGATGAACATGTATTTTCAAGTTTAAAGGTTTAGAGCATTGTTTAGAAACCTCGCAAAGTCATGACCATAAGTGTCAATAGTATTGAGTCTGCATGGCCTCTCTGAAGTGGCAGTAGGGGTTTGGCACATGATTGCTAAGAGACCCAGATTTTACATCTGTTTTTCAGATAACACTGCTGAGTCACTTATGTAAAATGATGCATGAATTTAGTTGTGCCCTAATTAATCATGGTCACTAGTACACCAATGGCTTCTATTTGATCCAGCTTCTCCATCATTCAGAATGAGTTGGCTAATTTTTCTGGGTAGCTCTCTCTAACTTCTGTAATAAACTCAGTAGATGTTTGTTTGTTTGTTTGTGTCACATTTCATTGGTAATTGCCATTTGCTGCCAATTTGCTGGGAGGTAAAGCTGACATCCAAGTAGGGTAGGCTCATGCACCACAGAGCAACTGAAGTAATGAATTTCCCTTTATAGGCAAAATCCAATACTAATTTTTATTATTTGACTTGCACCTATATTTTAGGCAATTTTTCCTGCAGTATATCCATGCAGAATCAGTGGACAGAGGTCAGTGTCTGCTAGAGGTGTTGATCCATTTCACGTAAGGCAAGCATTGAGCCATTGGACTCACACATGAGCCATCTAAAATGGCTTAAAGCTGTATTTCCATAACAGTTAAACCTTTCTAAGACCATTCCTTCATTCTTATTCCTTCCCATGTGCTTGCTGTGCTATTCATCCCCTCAGTCCTAGCAGGGACTTAATCAGAAGATCACTAACCCTTCCATAAAGAAATGAATGTTGTTTTGCCATCTTGGCTCTACAAATCAGTCAACTGCAGGATTGCATGAATGCCAGCACAAGGGAGGGGGAGGAAACTGCAGCATGCTTGGGGAAAGGAGGGGACTGTGGCAACTCCCACTCAGTCTGAACTATGGTGAAACCACCCCTAAAGCACTGGATCCCAACCTCTTTATCTCTTGTCCCAGTAGAGATTTCCAAGCTGATTCTGCAGCTAATTTGTTTTTAACAGCCTTCTTATTACTTAGTGCACGGATTGCTTTGGTGCCAATTGTCGTGTAAGGTTAGTAGCGGTTTAGTTGCTAGAGGAAAAGGAGGATTGATTTCCCATAATGTGCAAGATAGCAAATACATTTTTAATGCTAGTTGGTTCTTTATTAGGGCAAAGGGTCAATGGGAATTGTTTGAAGAATCTAGTTGTTCTATTTCTTGTTGTTTCTCCTTTTGCCTTATTCCTTGTGGATTCTCCTTTCCACTTTAAAGTATATAATTTTGGGTGGGCTGCTTAAATCAGCTTCTCAAAATGCTTTTTTATTCTGGTAAAGCAACTACAATGATAGAGAAGATTAATACAAGTCTAGAGCAAGTGATAGGATGAGGAAAAGAAAAAATAATCAGTTCAAGTCAAACAATTACAGACAGTGAGTGAAAAATTAACTTGTCCAGGGAAACAGAAGAAAAAGAAAAAAGAGCATCAGTGCATATCTGCAGCTTCATGTAAATATGTATTTAATGTAGTGTTTCAGTTGAAAACAATCAGTAAAAAAATTTCAGGACTAATCCCTAAACTGGTATATTGGGGAAACACACTGCAGTAAACTGATATGAAGAGGAATTCTGTATTTATTTGGACACCATCATGTTGTTTCCAGCAAACTTTTAAACATTATACATTATTTTAAGGTAAACAACTCATCAGCAAAACCACAGGCAGGTTTCTGCAAAGACCAGCTCATTGATGCACACCAGTGTGCTGCCTGAAACCCACAATGTTCAGCTCACAAGGCATTTGCAATTGTGAGATTATTGTCTCAGTTTTAAGAGAGGTTTTTTTCCCACCTTTTTATCACCATTTATTGTTTACTAGTTAAACTTCCATTACTTTATTTGGAATAGGTCAGAGGAAGACCAGATCTAGTCAGCCCTTGTCTTTGCCTGTTCTTGTTATTTTGCACCTGATACCGTGGAGTCCTCACTTATGTGAACTTAATCAAAGACATGTTATGATTAACATCTTTGCAACATTAGTCCCAAAATCAAAGAGGATAAGGTGTGTATTAAAGACAGAATGTTTGTGAGCAGGATGCTGTGTCAAAAGCAACTATCATGTTTTGATCCCAAGGGCTTTAAAAACGGGAAGCACTATGTAAAGGGCTACAGAAAAGCCACAGGACTCATAGCTTTAGGAGTCATCAATATTAATGGTGAGCCTGTAAGATCAGCTGCTGTCGTGTCACAGTACATCATTTTCTGACAAGGGCCAGAAATTTTCAAAGCCCAGGAATCTGCCAGCAGATAACAGGCAGCCACGGGCCGTGTTATCTGACAGTGCATGCTTTAGCTTTTCCAGCTGGAGGGGCTGAGCTTCACATCCCTGCTTGGATTTCACAGAGCTGTGATGTGTAACTAGTTTGTTCAGTGACTCCTAAAATGCAAGCCAATGTGAAAAATTAAACTATATTAGTCAAGGAAATGCTGTGAGGAGCAAAGGAAGGTTTCATGGGCTGGGTGAGTGGCTGAGTCGTGCTGCCATCATCAGCATCACAGACTGACCCCAGGCTGTGTGTGACAGCTATTTGGGCTGTACTTTTATCACCCCAGCCCCTCCAGACCCTCACTGCTCAGCAGCTCTCCCTCTTCTGTACTATTTTTTCCTACTGGACTGTAAAGCATCCCTTCTGAAGGCATGTCCCAGCCCTCCAACCTCCAGCTGCGTGCAGGCACAGAGACACTTTTCATTCCCAAAGGCTGGTGCATGCAGTTCCCTTCCTTTTCTGCTCCTCAAGTAGCACTTCCCTTAGGGCCTTCTGACTCCAGCCAGCAACCAGCTCTTCCTTCAAGTCCATGCCGGCTTTGGTTCAAATTCTGGGGATGGTTTTTAGGCTGTGCCTCAAAGCTCCTGCAGGGCAGAGCTACAGGACAGTGATGTGTCCAAGGGGATGTGGCTGCCCTTGGAAGTGACACAAAGATGCCTTCTGCTGCCAGTCCTGATCAAAGCACTGCTATGAATTCTTGCTCAGATGGCTACTCCATAAAGGCAAAAATGCTTTGTTTCTAAATAATTCCTGGCAGTATTGGAAAAGATGGTAGTTAAGGTTTTTCAAGTGTAAAAAACAAAATGTTTTTTGGTAACCTTTGTGCCTCAAAGCACAGTGACACTTTGGATTTACTGGTGAGATTTCAAAACCACTATTTTAATATACTTTGGTAAATGCACATAAAATATGAAAATTCAACATCAAAGAATATGCATCAAATGCAGTTCTCATTTACATTACACACTCAAGAGAATTCAGAATAATTTTAGCAACTGGGACATCAATGATTCTACAGTTGAATGAATATAGGACAAAGAATTTTGAAGCACATTCTTTTAATTTACTTATTTACACATCATAATGAAAAGCAGTAATAAACACAATTCCATAGAACTTTTCTGTAAACTTTATTTTCTCTTAAATAGTTTTATGTCTGTATAGGTGTTCAAAAAAGTGCTCTATGCATTCTTGTTATATCACAGAATTAGTACAGAGCTGTCAATGACTTCCAGCTTAGGCTTTTATATTTCACCTCTATATTGCCATGGTATTTCCACAGCATGCTGCAATGCCAGGAATCTCTTCTTTTAGCTCACCCTTTTTCTCTCTGTGTATTCAAGCCTGTGTGTTATTTGCTTTTACAAAATACATCATTCTGTTCTCAGAGAGCCTTGAAGATTACATTCTTCTCTGAATCAGGGACTTGTTTCACTAAATGTCCTGCTACTTTTTTTAAAGCAACAAACCTGTGTTTTGTTTTTCTATAGGATTTTTGTTTTTCCATTTTTTTGAGAGTTCTGGTACACAGGATGCATGTATAAGGACTGTGCTTATGCAGTGGATCATCAACAAGTGCCTGCTGTAGTGTTCTCTTAAAACATCTGATGTGTGTGTGCACTGTGTGTGGCATATCCGATATACCAGGGGAATTTTCTGTCTTGGGTGACAAATTGAGATTTTCCAAGAGAAGCACATTGTAGAGCATTTAGAAATACTAAGGAAAGTGTATTCGCAAAATCTTTCCTGATATGCAAAGCTGATCAATGCAAACGGGAAGATATTTATCAAGGGATTTTCACAGCATTTCACTTAATATGTTAAAGTGAGAATATAGGAACATCAGTGCTGAAGTGGAAAAGCTCTAAGCAGAGCGTTGAACTCAAGGCTACATGAGTTATTAGTTCAAAGTAATGCACAGAGCAGGTCCACCCTAAACAGCTGAGCCCACCTGGATGGGGTGTGCATTTGCCTGCCTCCTGATCATGGCAGTCTTGTGTTTGTTCCTGCATTCTGCCAGCTTAAACCATACCTGTCTGCAAGGCATGTGATGTTGAGGTGAGAAGAAAAAGGTGGCAAAGCTGGAGAGCCAAAACTGCCTGGCTGCCCACCTCACCCTATCTCAGAAATCACTACCCCTGGAGCAGTGACTAAACCAGGTGCAAACCATGGCAGGTTACAGCCTGGCACAGAGAGGAGGTGCAGATCCAGGTCTGGGTGCAGCAATACTGCCCGGAGTGGGCAGCTTTGGCATGGGAACCTGTGGGAGCAGGGCTGGGGGGCAGCAGACGGAGCAAAACTTTCCATTTGAATTTGCCTTTGTTTATGAGTCACAGCCCACAGCTCCTGCTGCTTTTACTTTCCTGCAGCAATGTATTTTCATGCTTTTACCTGTGCTTGAATCAATCAGAGAACCACAGAATGGTCAGGTTTGGAAGAGGTCTTTGCTTGTCCAACTCCCTGCTAAAGCAGGTTCACCTAGAGCAAGTTGCACAGGATCATGTCCAGATAGGTTTTGAATATCTCCAGAGAAAGAGACTCCACAGCCTCACTGGGCAGGCCATTCCAGTGCTCTGTCATCCTCAAAGGACAGAAGATTTTCCTCATACTCAGCTGGAATGTCCTGCTTTTCAGTCTGTGCCCATTGCCCTTTATCCTGTTGCTGAGCACCACCGTAAAGAGCCTGTCCCAGTGTAATTGTATCATCTGGCAGCGAGTAATCATGCAAACACTAACTGTTAGAAACGTATTCCTTCAGCTGGCTGTGTTGAGTAGTTTTGCTCTACATTTATTTTTCAGACACTGTTACTGGGTTAAATTCAACTCTATATGCCACCTCCAGTTTCTCTGAAGAGTTTTACATGTGGGATGTGAACACGCTTTATACCATAGGAAGACACATGTCAAAACACAAATGTTAACTAATTAACTCACACAGAGGGTTTAGCTTTCTGTACAATGATTAATTCAGCTGCTGCTTTTGTCCCAGTCACAGCAGATTTTTTAAAATGAATATCCTCTGTACATTACTTCTTTTAAATTGTGCTTCATTCTCAGATTTTGGGGAAGCACAGGGAAAAAAGCCACAGCATACATACAAAGCAAGACACTGCATTCTTTAGTATTGAATATAACACATCTTACTACATACTTTGGAGATGAATAAAGATGAACTATTTAGGGGTGAAACAACCTTAGCAAGTGACACACAGAATCCCTAACTTCCGTGGAGAGTTACTTTGCCCAGTTCCAAAGGGTTCAGAAAATGGTCATCACCTGCAGGATGTGTGTGTGGGAAAAGGTGGAAGCAATCCATGTGTCATCTGTATCCTGCTTAATTCTTGCTGTAGACATTTTGTGAGCTTTGTCATGAGCTCAGTTGTGCCCTGCTGGCCACCATGGGCAGAAAAGCCAAATTCCATTAAAGACAAAGTGCAAGCATTTATCTGTTTCACACAATTCCCAACTAATAGTGAAACACCAAAACAAAGTATTTTGGTTGATAGGGAATGTGCAGGTTTTTTACCTCCTCCCATACAGATCTGTCTGTCACCAGCTCTGTATTTGTCACCCGGTTTGGAAGCAGCCAAGGAATCTGAAAATCAGAGGCCCATGCTGTTTGATATTTGCAAGAGGATTGCTCAGCAGATCATATTGTGCGCTTTCCTGAAAATTCAGGCTTGAAGAAGATGCAGCATCTTTACCCCCAGCAATCACAGGCTTGTACCTCAATTGCTTAGCGGGTCAGGTATAAAAGTTTGAAGCAGCTTAACCTGTAGCAGAATCACTTGGGTAGCTGAGTGTCACGGCTTGCTGCTGGGGTGGGCTGTCACCTTCCCTGACATCTGCTTGTCCCCTTGCAGGAGAGTACTGCGAGGTGAACGCGCGGTCCGGCCGCTGCGCCCCGGGGGTGTGCAAGAACGGAGGAACCTGCGTCAACCTGCTCATCGGGGGCTTCAAGTGCGAGTGTCCCCCCGGCGAGTACGAGCGGCCCTACTGTGAGATGACCACCAGGAGCTTCCCCCCTCAGTCCTTCATCACCTTCAAGGGGCTGCGGCAGCGCTTCCACTTCACTGTGTCCCTCATGTAAGTCCAGTGGGGAAGGGTTGTGTGGCTGATGGCTCCTAGCTGAGCTTGGGACTGTTTGCTACGTTCTGTTACCCACCAAAGACCTACCCCTGAAGGTCACTGCGGGGATTTCTGACAGTGGCTCCTGTGAGCAGGGCTCAGGCATGTTGTTTGAAAGTATTTGATTTTCTGCCCTGCCGTGGATGTTTCTGAGTTGATGACTCAAGACCTTCCCTGCTGTAACACAGGGTGATGGAGTGGGGAGAAGGGACAGCAGGACCTCTCTGGCCACCCATCAGCAGCCTTCAGCCTCAGAAGTGCTAGGGTGGATGTTGGGTTTCACACTTTACTAATTGGGCCTTTGGCTTCCTGACCTTCAGCCCAGCTTCAGAACCAATCCATTTGTGCTCCTTGTTTCAGAGCACTGCTCCCATCTCCTCTTTCCCCACCTGTGAGAGGACCTGGGCATTTCAGGCCATGGCTGAGCACAGTCTGGTCCTCCTCAGGTTCTTTCTTTCCAGTGGTTCCCAGCCTTGGGCTTGGGAGAACCCCAAGGTTGATCCATTCCTCGCCTTGCTCCTTCTGGCCTTCACACCCAGGTTGTGCTTCTGGTCCCATCCCCTATCCCAGGCACGAGTAGCCTTATCCTCATCCCATCTGCCCCAACATCCCTGTGTTGGAGAGTCTTCTTCTGGGCTGTCAATTTTCCCCTGGGGATGCTCAGGTAGGCAAGGAGGAGTGATAATAGCAGCCACAGTCATGGGCAAGGGCTCTCCCTCATCTGGGAAAAACCCCTCTTCTGGAGAAGACTTCCTGGGTCAGGCATGGGGCTTGCTTGGTGTGGAGCAAGAGCCCCAGGTGCACACATGCCTCTTCTCCAGGGAGGGGCTGAGTTTGTAGCTTTCCCATGGTTTAGCTGGTCAGAATTGATTTTGGTTTTACCTCGCAGCTGACTGTGAGTAAACAACACAAAATGTGCTAGTCCTGACCCCAAAGAGCGGGGCTGGGGATTTTCAAATAGGTATTACAGCAGCTGCAAGGACAGACCTGTTTGTGTGTCTGTCCAGACAAAGTGCTCAGGGAGGACACCTTCAGGCTCATGTCCTCTCCAGCACCCAGCCATTACCTGGTGTTTATCTGTCAGGAGCCAGGTCACTTTTTTACAGAATGTTTTTCAGTACTGAAAACTTTAGCATACTTTACTTTCCTGAACTAAGATCCCAGAGGGACTCTCCATGTACTGCTTCTGCTAATATAAGTAAGTAATGCCCATCCCTGTGAATGTTCAAGGCCAGGCTGGATGGGACTTGGAGCAACCTTGTCTAGTGGAAGGTGTCCCTGCTCGTGGTAGGGGAGTTGGAACTAGATGGTCTTTATGGTCCCTTCCCAACTCAAACCACTCTATCATTTTATGATTCTACTATTTTATCTTTCATCTGTCTTGGCTAAAGTCAAAATTTTATGGCATCTTGACAGTTTGGTTAAATCAGAAAGCACAGACATGGTTTGCACACAAGCCAAGGTGAGGGAGAGTGGTGCCTGTGAGGATTGCTTTAGAGCATCAGGTCTAAGTACACGGAAAAACTGAGGAGCAAAAGGCTCTGTTGGATTTTTCAGTTTTGTCAGACCTACAGTGAGAGCAAACAAAGGAGCGGTCTGGGCTGGCTGCCAGCATGAATTGCCTGCACTACCCTTGACTTGTCCCCTCAGCCATGAGGTGTCATTTTTCAGGCTTTTGGGAAGAGAGCTTTGACATTTAGGTGCTTCAAGTTAAAATGACTCAAATGGTCTGTGTAGGGGTTATTGAGAAACAGCAAAGTACTGCACAAAGGTAGTGCTTACACCAGGGTTTTTTCACCATCTTTAGAACCACAGTGGTATATTTAGTCATGATCTAAATACTACTTAGTCCACTCAGCATGACTATAAGTCTGGGCCATCATGAGGTTCATCCCATACTGTCTGGAATGGTGACACATTTAGCTTTTCATACCTGAAGTTCACTTTTATTTGCACTAGCTATTTCTTTGGCTTTTATTGTCCTTCAGTGGAGGAGGAATACATTATGTGAGGATCAGCGAGAATTAGCAGTTTGACTGCTAATGATGATGATTTGCCATTACATACTTTGTGATTTGGGAGCATTCGTAAAATCCCAAGGTGTCCAGCTTCCCTCAGCCTCAAGTGACTCATGACCCACTCCTAGCAAAGAGGAGGATATTTTCGTTGTCCGGTCTCATAACTAAAATGTGATGGGTTTTTTAAAGTATTTAGCCTACTGACCACGCATGTCTTTCTGCTCCCAACATTATATGTCTTCCTTGCTTAATTCCAACGCTTACTACTCCTTCACTCCAAGAGACACTGTTGTTAGTGGAGAGGTTTTCTCATTATTTATGCAAAATTCTCTGAGAAAGAGAGTATTTTGTTTCCTATGTCATGAAATGAAACATATCACTTCTATTAAAAACCAGTATTTTTTTCCCCAGCTGTTGGATGATAACCAGACTAGTTCAAAAGCAGTAGAGGTTTTACAATGCATGTGATGAAAAGTTGCTTTTGAATAGTGGTGAAGAATGGAAATGATCATAGAGTAAAAGAATATAAAAAATGGCTTAATAATGTAATAGTTTAATAAATAATGGTTTCATACTTAAAATTATGGTAAGAAATTGTAAGAATATGAGAAAATATATTCAAACAGAATTAAGCATCCTGTTGTTGCTAATCAAACTAGATCTTCCTGCCCACTGAAGAAGCATCACTGGTATTATTCCCATTTATTTTGCTCATACATATTCTGGATAGATATGATCAAAATATTTGGCTGAAGTAGTTATCCATGAAAAAACAGTCTTGGGAAACGTTTTACGGCAACTGTATTCCTTTGTATGAAATGTTTGATGGTGAAAAGTGAAAACTAAATCCATGTTTTTATAATATTGATATATTCAGTGGTATTGTTGCCTTTTACTTGTATTATCCTATATTATGATAAACAAAGTTAGAAATAAACATGTATATCAAAACTGCTTAAAAGTAATCAAAATATTAATTTATATTTTGATGGACTATAATGCATATTCTTTGAAATTTGTATTTTACAGGAAGTATCAAAATTGTGAGTTCTGTTTTTTGAACCAGAACAATTCATTATCCTTCAAAAATATTAAAAAATATATTAAAAAATTTCCCATTTCATGTAGCTCAAATTCTGAATGGTCTCTACTCAGTGTGATCCACAACATACATGTCTGACAAACAACTTCTAGTAAAAATATTCTTTGTCTTTGAAACTTTTCATTTCAAATACCAGCCCTGATATTCTAAAACTGCTTCATTCACATTCTCTGAATGCAGGTTTTGTTGCATCACATGAGAGTCTTGCTAGTGGGCGTGACACGACAGGCACAAGAGTAATTTCTTACGTCTGTGGAAGACCGTTTTCATTAGCTGTGTTCAGCATTTCATTCATTTGTAGGAAAAGTGGGTTAATTTAAATCAGGCATATTTCCTGATGTTCAAGATACAAAATCAGACAAAATTGCCATTGGGAAATGCAAGAAATTCCCATGGTTTCTCTCTTTTTCTCTCTTTATCTAATATTAATCTTTGTAAAAATGTTTATGTAAAGTGTAATTTTTTTTTTGCATTTCTGAGTAGATGAAAGCTGTGTGCAACTCTCCAGAGATACAAGGATTCAAGTAAAATTATAAAATACTCACAACAAACAGAAATTTGCAAAAAATGTTCTGTGCTGACAAGAAAAGCAAACGAGGCTATTTTAAAAGTGGGGTTGCCCCTTTTTCAGCAAGAAAGGTGTGATACATCCCATATTAGTAGCACAAGCAAAATAAATCCAAAATGCACCCATTGGTGCTGATTTAGTGGAATCACGTGTTTATTTTCCTTCCTCCAATTGACTGACCTGTTGATTGACTAACCCTGATTTTCTACATGGCATTATTAAAGTAACTGTTATCTTTCTTTCCCCTTACCTCCCCATCAGGCTTTTTTAATCAGTTGATGACTGTCCTAGGACCCTGTAGCATTTAGACAGCAAGCAGGCAGCAAGAATCCCCCCTTTGATGTGAAAATGCTTTCTAGCTGCCAGACTTTGCAGAGTGTAGTAAGTGCTACTGTTTGGTGAGTGTCAGATACTGCTGTTGCATCTTGTGTCTGCCTAATTTTAGCCCTCGTGAGGGTCAGCAGATCTCTGCAGAGTAGATTTCTGTAATTTCCATCTGCTTGCCTAGTTTATTGTGAAAGAGTAGATTTATCCTCTGGCTGACTCCTCAATTTTACAATTTTCTGTCTGAAGATTGATTCAAAGGCTTGTTTTCCTGCTAAACACAATGCTGTCTTTCTTCTGGGTGACTTGACCATCAGTCTGTAATCCATAAGCTGTTAAGTACCAGCTAACCCCATATCTCTGTGTTCTAGGTTTGCAACCAGGGAGAGGAATGCTCTCCTCCTCTACAATGGGCGTTTCAACGAGAAGCACGACTTCATTGCCTTGGAGATCATTGAGGAGCAGATCCAGCTCACCTTCTCTGCAGGTGAGGTCTCACTTGAGTCAAGCATTTCTGCTTGAGGTCAGGAGATCCTCTCAAGCCATTTGGAAATGCACTTCAGTGATTTTATATGGCTATTTGCTGCCTCATTAATTTACTGGCTGACATTGCACAGTAAACAACTGATGCCGGGTGTACTCCAGATTGTAGCGGTTTGTGGTGATTACACTCACGGTCGTAGGCAGGATCTTGTCAACATACTCGTTATAAAAGCCAGAGTTTATGACTACTATAAAAGATTGGCACTAGCCTGAATGTTGGCCCACAAGCCAATGTTTGTTTAAATGAGACTTCGTGTTATCACACTGTGATAAATGTTGCGTGTTTACACATTTTTACACGACACCATCAGAGGAACGTAGGTGCATAAATGTTACCTAAAAAATCCATGCAAGCCAAAGGAAAAGCTGACAGAAATTAAAACTCCCTGCCATTCATGAAGGATTGGGGAGGAGCAGTGCTGTCACTAGAATGCATTTCTGCACCGGAGAAACACCTCCTCTTAGAAGAAGCCATAAACAATGACAAATTTAGGAGAACTTAGCTGCCCACACATTGCTACAGTGGGCCAGGAAAAAACAAGTGGCGGCTTTGGCATTTGCTTGCTTTCTGCACTGGGATTAAGCCAGTGTCTTCTGGTGCTTGGAGAAGAAGAGAGGAGAAGGAGGGCTGACAAGCAAAGTTCAGGCAGCACACATGCCATGAAGCAGATCTGTGCATTCAGTGACGAGGCTTTGGTGACTTTACGAAATTTCAGAAGTGCAGACAACCTCAGGTTGTTACAGGTTTAATGTATTTTTCCGTTGAGACAAAAAAAAAGTGTCTGGGAATGGCTGTTGTCCTGTAAGCCCAGTGGAGTTATGTGTAGGTCAAGTGAGATGTTTGTGCCTCTGTATTGGGCATGTAATTCAGGTGACAATCCTGCTATTTCCCATTTTCCATATTCAGGATAGACATGTGGGCTCAAGTCAACTCCTGGTTTATTTTTGTGGAAAGTGAGACATTGCAAGCAGTAAAGCCACAGAAGCAGAAGCACAGCCCACACTGGTGTTGCATATTCATCACCAGGGAAGCCCCTCAGACCCCACAGTAAATCCTGTGTGACCCCATTGATTTACCAGCGATGCTTAAGTGCATATCTGGGCCCTTTGGCTTGAAGATATCCGGTTACATTTCCCCTTTATTACCTCAAAGTTTTTCAAATTAGATTTTAAGGCAGGTTTCTGAATGGATTAATGTAATGAAATAACATGCTGCAGTCAGAGAAATGTACTTTCTTCTGTAGCTCTGCACCGCCTGTCTAAACTTGAATCAAATTGCTTGGAAGGTACCCTGAGGATGAATGGGAAAAAATAAATTCTGCTTGCATTTATATGCGTTTAAATGTGAAAGAACTCCTTTAAGATACATGAAACTAAATTTAGATTTGCACTGCTGCACCTGAGAGCAGGTCTAGTCCTGCATATTACAAATGGTATTTTCTTTGGAAGGAGAAGGGTTTATGTTTTATAGTTTTAAGTGGCTTTTAACGAACAGTACAAGTTTTGGATACCTGATCTCACTGTTTTACCTGTCGCAACAGCTTTTTCACAGAAAGCAAAGCAAAAGGATTGCAGAACAACGATCTTCCTTTTGCAGACACTTGATAGCTGAATAAAAAGCCCAATTATTAGTACAGATTTTATCACTAAATGATAAAAACCATCACAGCAGGATGTCATACATGCTAAGCTGAAATATGTGTTGTCTAAATAACAGAAATATATGGGATGGGAGTTAAAGGAGAGTAGGAGGCACAGGAATAATACTTCACTTAGGTATTTATTGCAAATAGAGAGTTAAAAACACATTTTAAGATCAACAATACTATGAGCTTTGCTACCTTACAGGGGGGAGTTACTTTTCCTGTGGTTATTATTATTTAGTAGAATTTTCCAACCGTTAAAAAAAAACCAACAAAATACCCAACAAAAAAAAGCAAGAGAAAGAAAAAAAAAACGTAAAAAGTGAGCAATGCCTTCTCTGTGCCAGGCCTATTATGTACCTTCAACATGAATGTTTGTTTTGCTGCTACCACGAAACAGATATGCCTGGTTACTGAGCTGGTTCTGCTGACTCAGTCCTGGCTTAAAAGCTTCAGCTTTCCAATTGCAATGGTAAAGTCTTGCTTTCAAATTTAAATACTGAAAGGCTGCCAATAATTTCATTAATCAATGGTAAAATTTTTCTGGTACTGAGGTTACCATGGGTTTTATACTAGGATACTTTTGGATTTCACTTTCTCAGCTCTAACAAGGAGCAGGCTTCCCTTCCCTGACAAAATATCCCATCACAATAACTCATCATACTAAAAA
Organism: Lichenostomus cassidix; assembly: GCF_008360975.1. Classification (NCBI taxonomy): domain Eukaryota; kingdom Metazoa; phylum Chordata; class Aves; order Passeriformes; family Meliphagidae; genus Lichenostomus; species Lichenostomus cassidix. The sequence goes on along the minus strand of NC_139480.1, from coordinate 14,910,611 downwards.
AACCTGAAAGGGTGCTTCAGGCAAAAATGCAGAAAAATTCGTATGCATTCTTTCCTCAACTGATCACTTCAGCAATAGCTGTATCTATCCAATCCATCCATGCTTTGCAGAAGCATGATAAAAAAATAACATAATTCACCGAAATGTGCCAGAAGCTGGTTTTTGTGCACCAGAGTAACTCCTTGAACCTGGGGATATTTATTGTCTTGCAGGACAAAACCCACATTCCTCCCTGATGAAGCAAGGTGGCTGCATCCTGTGCCTGATGAGAGTCTCTCTGTGTTTCTTGCAGTGATGGTGACTCATTTTTGCCTTCTGCCTGTTTTTGCAGGGGAGACAACCACTACAGTGGCACCGTTCATCGTGGGAGGGGTCAGCGATGGGCAGTGGCACTCGGTTCAGGTGCAGTACTACAATAAGGTAAGACTAATTGTGTTGGTGATAACCCTACTATTTATAAAGCAATAGAGGTGTGGGTCATCTAGCTCTGACCTGACATATGCATGCGACCTGAATTTTATTTATTTAACCAGGCACTTTGGTACAGCTCTGCACAAATGCTACTGGTTTTGCTTACCTTGTGTGGAACAAAAATTCTCTCATAGGGCTTTTGAGTTTAGACCCAGGAAGGCAAAACCAGATGCAGTGCATCCTTTTCAGAACTACACCTAGGGAAACCTTTAGGTACTTGGAACTATTTTCATTTTCAGTTTTTTAAACTGTTATAAGTGTCAGTGTATCTAAACCGTTGGATTCACTTCTATCTTTTTAAAGAATTGTGCTATGCAGGAGCCTTCAGCATAATAACTACCAACCAAATCCTTCCCTGTAGCTGTCTTTTCTTGTGTCAAATGACAAGTTTAACTTGCACTAGGTTCTCTGGTTTGGAAAATATTATTAAATGGTTCACAACTTTCAATAATAAAGCACTGTCTTACTAAGTAATTTTTTGTCTGCAATATAAAAAGATACTCAAGAGAAATGCAAAAAGCATCGCTGTATGCAGTCCATGGCACTCAGAGGTGGTTCTGGGGTCCCTGTCCTTCAGCTGCACACTTGGTCACTGTCACTTGGTCACAGGGTCAGTCTGACTGAACTGAAAGGATTGCAGGCTCTCTTTTCATCAGCCATTTCGTGATGAACCAGAAAGCAGGCTTTTAGAGTGTACAGTGTCACTATTTACAGGTAGATGTCAGAGATCTGCTATAAACCATAACAAAAATTAGAGAACTCATTTAGTGACTGAGAAGCATTGCTTTTAAGTCTGACATGATAGCATTATGGGGGATCACATAAGGAAATAGAGAAGCATTGTTGGCTGTTAAAAAGGAAACAGGATACTGGTGTAGGAAGCTGAATGGAAGATGAAGGATTAATATGATCAGCAAGTTCTTTATTTCCCAGTGCTACATCCTTTCATCACAGTTTGTGTGGCAGTTTGAATGGGAGGATTAACATTTTATTTTGACTCCTAGATAGAGTCTCCTAGCCTAAAGGTATTTTATTGAGGCAATGAAAAGCTTTTTATTAGTATTTTATATTTTTAATATAAAATTTAAAACTTAATTAAGTCTTGTACTTAATATAGGCGATATACTCTCTGCTATCTGTAGCCCAGAGAAATAGAAGCAAAACTTGGTGTGCTGCCATGGACACATCTGTGGGCACTGTGAAGCTCTTCCTCAGTTTCCATGTGTGCATATTTCTTAGAGGATCACTTAGCAGAGTGAACAGCACTTGCTGAGGCAGTGGAGGGACACTCCAGCTTTCAGGCTCCTGGGCACAGCTGCAGGAGAGCTGCTGGAGCAGCTCACTGAAGTGCCACTGAGCAGATAAGGGGCCCAAGCAGCAGAAGGACACTCTTTAAAAGGCAAAGAGATCTGACACAGATGTTAAAAATAACCCCCTGCCTCATTTTCAGGACTTGCTGCGGTTCAAGCAGACTGGTAGCTGAGCCATGTTAGCAGCTGGTGTTTTCTCATTGTTAACACGTGTGTCCTGTCATCATTTTCTTCTTCTGCCCCAGTTTTTTGAAGTGAAATGAGCCAGTCTCCACTGAACAGGAGGAAATTCAGGGCAGAGGGGGGAGGAGAGGGAAACACCAGGAAACACTGCTGACTTCACTGCCTTTGCCACTTGTGTGACATGAAAGTGATGAAAAGCAGGGTCACTGTGTGGAGAGCAGCACTGTGCCCTTTGCTGTCCGTGTGAGAGACCGAGGTCATCACCTTCCCCTTAGCAGTATTTATTGCAGAATGGTTAAATTTGGGCTGGAGGGGGGAGCTCACAGTATTGAGTTTATGTCCCAGGTAGGATATGCTCACCAGTATGTATTCAGCCTGCTCTCAGGACTTCCCAGCATGTCTGAGAATTGCATGTGTTGCACCATCTCTCCAGCAGTGAAAGAGGGAGTGGTGCTGCAGGGCAGTGACAGCTGGAGGCATCTCTGCAGCTGTGCCTGCCAGGCTACCCTCACACCCTGCCCCGGGGGTAAGCCTTCACCTGGGCTGGTATTTGTAAAGCAGCTTCTTGGCTACTTCATGTTTTAGCAAAGCTGGAAGTTCCTGCGAGGAGGTTGAAAAGACAGGGATAATTTAGGGATTTGAGTTGTGCCAAGATAAATTGGGATGCCGTGTCCAAACTTGACACAGTTGAGATGTTTGAATAACAGAGTACCAAAACTCATAAGTTTCCTTAAATTATACATGCATATTATTTTGCAGGTACTGCATCCTTCCACTCTTTCCAAAATCCTACCGCAGGGTCAGTTCATCATCCCAAGGCCACACAGTTGCTTTGTTCTGCTCAGACACTGGCGCAAGCTTTCTGAGGAGGCACAGCTCCCCTGAGCTGTCTCCGTCCTCCCTGTCTCTGGCTCATGTTTGATCCTCACCTCCAGCCCCTTCTGGACTCTCCCCCCTCCTGTCTGCCTCTGTCTCTTTCTGGCATTTTGCAGCAGGACCCCATCCCTGCCAGCAAGGCCACAGGGGCTACCTCCACCAGCATCCCCGAGGGGCTCCTTGCCCCTTTTTCCATTCTGCTGTTTGCCTGGGGAGCTTCTGGCCTTTGCTCCTTTTTAGACATCTCTTGCCGATGTTGTCCATGGGAAATGCATAATTATCCCAGATACCCATAGAGATCCAATTTATTGATTTGTCTGTCTTGCATTAAAAAGCTTTAGCAGCGGCTATTTTCTTAGCACACATATCCTGTTGATGTGCAAAGTCACTCTGTGCAAAGACAGTTTGCTAATAACCATAGTGAAACAAGAAGCAACTGTAGAAATGACTCCTGTAAATTATTTTCTGTACTTAGCTCAGAAGTGATGTGCTTAGTAATGTTTTTCTTTAGTGTCATTGAAAAATGATGGTTTAGAATTAAGTGCATATCATGAAGATCCCCTGCCCCTTGGGGCCAAACACTGGAGCCTCATCAGTAAAAGTTAAGTCCAGAGCCAGCTTTGCTCGACTCTGTTTGCAGAAAGGCATCAAACCATTTCTCTGTCAGCTAAAGTATTTGATGCTTTCTTACCAATTCTGGTATGTGCCAGCACTGTAAAACATTGCAGTAAGGAAACAGATTGTATCCGAGGAAGGGAAGAAATGTCATTTTATTTACTGTGTACTGATGGAAATGGATGCTTGGTTTCAGTGGAAGTGCCTGAGGGAAGCACATGGAACTTGTACTAAGTGTTGGCACTGTATTGAATTTCTGGAAAGAAAAACATCAAGGGAGAGGAATTAGAAGTTATAAGAGAGCAGAGGTGAACTAGGAGTGTTTTATAACCATTATCTAGTTTCAGTTATATATTAGAAGTTTGTCAGCTTCCCAGTAGCAAAGTATCAGTTTACCTGTTACTTGTCGTTATAGATGTTTGCTGACAGCTGGGGGAAGATAGGGAGGAAAGCTACTCGCTGACTCTGATAGCACAAACACATTATTTAGCAGGGTCCTGATCTTGCAACCAATAAAATCAATGATATTAAATTAAAGGTAACCCTTGAGTGACCTGCCTTCTCAAGAGGTATATATATTTGATAAGAAATATAAAGAAAATGGAATTAAAAAAATTATTTTGGAAGGAAAGGTGGAAGGAGGGGGAAGATTTCAGCCTGGTACATAAAACTGATAAAAAATAGTAGAAACAGCCTGCTGCTTGTTCACAGTACAGCTGTTGTAAGGGGCAGCAGCAATGTCAGCTTCCCTATTTGCCTTGGCACTATACTTCCTTTCCACATGATGTGAATATAATCAGCCTCTGATGGAGTTTGGTCCTCATCCTTTCGCTCTCCTAAGCCTGCCAGCATGAGTGACAGTCACTAGGTTTGGCCATGCTGATACTTGTTTGGAATAGGAGCAAACCCGTGTTTGATGGTAATGATGCTCAATACCAATGTCATCACATGAACTGTCTGGTATTCATTGCAGGTACAGGATCATATATCATTGTAGGTAGTACAGTGGGACAGTGGACTTTACTGAGCCCAGCAGTGAGTGGTGTTTCTACTTAAGTGAAAACTTCAAGCCACTTTCCCAAACTCCTGATAGAAACACAGTTTTGTTCAGAATTTCAGATATACCATCGAACTTATGTTAATATTCTACCTGACTCATTACCTCAGGGTAGGATTCATCTTTTGGCACAACATAAAAATGTTTTGTGTATGGACATGTTCCTTTAATTATAGAGGACATGTACCTGTATACTTGTATTTATATGCTTTTTATATTGTGTGTTGCTTATATATATATACAGCATCAAAGTTGCTTAAGGATGTTACTGTTTTGTAGGCAGAAGGTCCTGCATCTCTTTAAGGAGGGAGCACAGGATAATTTAACCTCAATGACAGAAAACCTGAGAAGATCATATAGAAACAAGCTATCACTGAGTGCAGTAATTCTGGGGGATAGGATGAACAAAACCCTGAATGACTCATAGAATGACTCACAAAAGTAACTACTGTAAGACCAGAGAGTGTGTGTGGTGGGATTCACTTTCATGGTCAGGAGATGTAAAACAATGGGTGCCTGGGAGAGTGTCTCCACTGTACTGGTCGCTTGTGCCTGCAGTCTCCTAGGATGAGCTATTTTTCCATAACTGTGATGGGGTTTCATTTAATATCTGATAATCAATAGTAAACTGCTATCTTTCACTCCCTCCCTGAATGTCTTAGACTGAGGAGTGCCATGGTTTTTGTTTCAAATACTTGGCTGTCTTGGGAGTAGCCCACCCCTTCAGAGTTAGTAGGGACCTGCTGATTCTCATGCCTGTGTGCTTCCCACCCGGCAGAACCCAGACCTGTATTTAGTCTGAAGACAACTGCTGGAGAAAACAGGCAAATTCTTCAGTTAGAGATAAACTTGAAAGAAGTGAGAGCTGCTTAGGGTTGATCTTTGGTGTGTTGTGAATTCAAAGAACAGGAGGTGTGTTGCTCTCCATCAGACTCACATATGAATTCAAAAATCTCCTGCCTGTGGTAAGTGATAGTTTCTCTTGAGTTAACTGGCCTTCATCTGAGGCAAGCTGCAGCTTGAATATCACTGAAGACTGAGCTAATACTGTAGAGATTTAGGTCTCAGCCCACTCATGCACTAGGATTTGCCAGTACCTTCCCATCTCATGGAGGTTTTATCCCTCATCCACTGGCTGAAAGCTGTTTCCAGGTGCCAGAACACCCTGTGTTTCAGTGCCAAGTCCTGCACTGTGTTTTATTTTCCATACCTGGGGTGGGTGCTGCAGCTCTCCCCTTGTGCTTGCTCAGCGAGTGAGTGAGTGGGTGGGAAGGCAGCTTTCTCCCTCTCCTGTGGGTTCTTCAGCCAAAGCTGATCCTGGAGGGTTATTTACCCATGGCTCTACAGCTGTGCTGTGGCGCCAGCAGCGCAGACTTATTTTTTGAAGTCTGCATCCACAAATCCTCCATACTGTGGATCACTAGTAGGGCCCACGGACTGTTGATGCCAGCAGTTCTGGGCTACCACCACCACCTCCGTATCTGGGACACCTCGGTGAGCCCCATTAGTTCATGCCATCTGCATGGCAGCTCTCCAGCTCTGTTGCACAGAGCTTGTGTGCCTTGCTGTGCCTCTTCATGTGCAATTTTTGTCATGCCCAAGTGTACTGGGTTTGGCTGGCGTAAAGTTAACTTGCTTCACAGTAGCTAATATGGGCTGTGTTCTGGATTTGTCCTGAAAGCAGTATTGGTAACACAGGGACGTTTGAGTTGCTGAGCAGGGCTTACACAGAGTCAAGGCCTTTTCCACTCCTCAGACTGCCCCACCAGTGAGGACACTGGGTGTGCACCAGGAGCTGGGAGGGGACACAGCCAGGACAGCTGACCAGAGGGGTACCCCATACCATATGATTGAAGGGAAGAAGAAATGGGGATTGTTCACAGTGATGACATTTGTCTTCCCAAGTCACCATTAGACAAGATGGAGCCCTCCTTTCCTGAGGATGACTTAATGCCTTCCTGCCCATGGGAAATGGTGAATGAATTCCTTGTTTCACTTTGCATATGTGCACAGCCTTTGCTTTACCTATTAAAGTGTCTTTATCTCAAGCCACAAGTTTTCTCACTTTTACCCTTCTGATTCTGTCCCCCATCCTATTGTGGGGAAAGAGAGCAAGCAGCTGTGTGGGGCTTAGCTGCCTGCTGGGGTTAAATGATGATACTAAGCAAGCAATAAGCACTTTACAATAGGCCTGATGTTCAGCAGATTCAGGTTAAAGACTTTCTATCATGGACTTCCTATAATTCCTCTGTAAGGAGGAAACACCTTGAGATAAAAAATGCAATGTTTATCTGGCAAGCTTGGGTATGTAAAGGGAAGATTATTTGGTTTGGGGTTTGCTGAGTTTTTGCATTTCTGGGGAACTGAGGATGTGTCCCCCCATTTTCTAAATAAAGTAGAAAAAATCAGCCAGTTGCAAAGTACAGGCCTGTAAAACGCCTCTGTTTCTTATGTCTTTACATGTGTTATGTCTGCCACTCGTTGGCGGAATTATCTTTAGGATTATCTTTACAGCAAATCTCTAACATTCATCACTGCCTTTGTTTTACTAGAGCCTCTGTTTTGATTCTGGGAGCCTGTGCCACACAACTGCCTAACAGTGGCCAGAGGCAGAGCGCTGCTGAACAATTTGATGTGAACAGAAAACTTCTCTTTTAAAAACTCAGGTCCACTGCTGTTCTCCTACCCAGAAGCCAACTGGGACCAAGTTTCATGCAGCCATCAGTAATGGGTGTGGGTGACACAGTCATACCCCAAAAATCAAGATCTACAGGGCTGTTTGCTGGTGTAGTCATGAGCAACTGGAAACTTGGTGGCCACTTGCAATCCCCTGCTGTGGGCAGGCAGGATGTGCCTTTTAATCCAAAGGCATAAGCACGAGTAGCACAGGCAGTTGGGGACAGTGGGAGTAGTGCAGGTCTGTGTTGGAGGGGTTAATATAGCAATTTGTTTTGAATAGGGTGGGATGAGTGCAGCAACCTCTGACGTTCTGCTGCAGAGACAAGCACAGACCCTGCTGGCTCCAGCACATGTGTACGAGGTGCCTGTGGAGCTGCCAGATAGGTTATCTCATTTCCTTATGAAAACACCGACCCTCTCTGATGATGGCAGATTTGCCTGTTATGGAAATATATTCTGTATTTACAACTCACTGTTGGTTTTGCCACTTTGCCTTGGAAGGAAAAAAAAAATAGGTGGCAAATATCAACATTGTAGTGAAACTCAGATTGTGACAATTGTGCCAAAAGACACGGATGGTGCTGGTTGCCACTTTCTTTCCTTTAAACGGAACCAATTCTTGTTAGAAGTTCTGGGTTCTCAGCACCCTGTTGCACCAGGACCAGCAGGCAGCATCACGCAGTGGCTCAGCACAGGCTTCCCTGTGCCACCCCACTCCCACCTCAAGTGGGAGCATTCCAGCACAAACCCCTTGTTTGCTCAGCCCTTGGTGTCCCTGCTGAGCCTGCCAAGGAGGCTGCCAGCGCTGCGGGTGATTTATGAGGCAGGCACATGCCTGTAGCTGAATAGGGATTGCCAGCCCCTTGGAGAAAAGCCACATAGCTGCCACCAGCTAGGCATAACTTTAGTCATTGGACCCTGGGTGAAAGACAGTGCCCTCACAGTATTCAGGACACCACCCAGTATCGTTTACTTCTTAATCTGAACAGTCAGGAAAAGTGGTTGGCAATTAAATTCCTAGATAGGTATTAGGTATTACCCCTTATGCTGAGGAGTACCTCTCACACGAGAGCAGGGTTGCCCAGCTGAGTACTGAGTTTTGTAACTTGGTTGGAAACGACAGACCCCAACAGATGTCAGGTAACCAGAAAATCAGTTACTAAAAAAGATTGGGTATGACTTATGCAAATGTCTACCACTGGTGACATCTGAGCAAAAGTAATTGTGATCTTAGGGAGAATTTATGAAGTTAATCCTCATGGTGGCTTCCAGACTAATTTGTTAAGGGATTGAGGGAGATTTTCTGAATAAACAATGCAGTTGTTGAAGATTATGGTAATGCCACTGTTGATCAGATGTGGGAACTGCCAGAGTATGGATTTTGCTGGCTCAGGTTGACTTGCTGTGTTTACAGCCTCTGTGATCAACACAGACCTGCTCCAGCATTGTTTGGCATAGTCTGATAAAGAAAAATGCATTAATGGTAATTGCCATGTCAAGCAAACAGCGGAGGTGGAGAGGTACTGGATATACTGAAATTGTTTTCCAAGTAGGAGCAACCTACTTTTCTGGGCATGTTTTTTCCAGGAAGAAATAGAATTTTGTGGCATTTCAAAACCTAAATTCATAATACTTCTAAGAAATGCCAATATAGCTTTTTAAGGCTCTCTTAAGTGTGCAAAGCAGAAGACATGTTAAAATGTAGTGCTTCCTCTTAAAATAAACCACATATTCTTATTTAAGATTTAACCATATTTCTTCCAATTTTATCATTTCCTGATCACCCATCTTATTGTGAATTGTTTAATAGTGGAATATACAGCAGGGTCTAGAGGTCAGTGGTGATACATCAAGGAGGAGGTTGTGAACAGTGCTAACTTCCAGCAGAGCTTGGATGGTGCACTCTACCAGATCATCAATTTGTGCTGGATGCCTTTCCTTCTATGGCATTTTCATGGGATCAAAAGTTCTGCCATGGCTTATGCACAGGGAAGCTTGCAGGACACCAAAACCACGGGGAACATAACCACAGTCAATTCATTAGCTCAAGTTTTTGAGGACTTGGCTGTACTTACCCACATAACTGGAGGGCCTCTTCTTCACAGAGAAAGTTACCAGGGTTTCTTCAGCTTTACAAGGAAAAAAAAAAAGCATTTCAAGTGTAAAAACCACTTTCTTTTCTAGCCACAACCAAAATTTTAAAGCAGCATCTGCTGAGACATTACTTGTCAACTCAAGAGGGTAAGGAAGTTTGACTGGATTACCAAGGTGGTTAGCCAGAAGCAGGTTATGATATGTTTTCACAGCTTTCTTACAAGAACAGAAGTTGCTGTATCAGCAGATTATTGTGCTTTTTGGTGGGTAGGCTTGTACACTGGTGAAAAATGTGGTAGGTAGTGCTGGAGGCACATGGTACAGTATGAGGGAAGTTGTAGTATGCATTTGTATTACTTATCTGTACTATGTATTTTTGGTGCTACTGAGCGTGGCCATTTTAAAAAAATGTAGCAATTAAAATTACAAGCAGGTAGAGGAAGGAAAGAAATTAGATTTTTCATTACTGAACATATTCAGCATTTTACATTTAAAGTTCAGAATGTTGTTCTAGCCAAACACATAAAATATGTTCTTCATGTTTGAATGCAAAAGATGTCATTTCCCCCATGCTCAGAACTCAATTTTTAAAATGCCATGACGAAAGGTAATGTCAGAAAAAATAGTTCAGTTTATGAGTCATTTCCTGGCGTTCTGGCTCACTGTTCAGATGCTCACATCCTTGCTGAGGTCAAATTCATCCTTTTCCACCCAAATCCAGAGGATCATCAATGGAAGTCCTACTCTAGGTAGGGCCATAGATTTGCTTTATAGAAACTGAAGCTTGACAGATTGTTATTAGAAATAGTATACCTGCCCACAATTTTGATGGTCTCACTATGTCTTGAAATCTTTAAATCACATCAGTATTTCCCTTTCTAAAGGAAAATTTTTGCCTGGGTGCAAGCTGTGTTATTGAGCAGGACTCTCTGGGTGATGTTCTGTGGTTGTATAAAGCCAAAGACTGTTTAAATGAGAGCATGAGTCACATCCATCCAAAAAATGTGACAGTATCCTGTGAAAACCCGCCTTGAGCTCCAGCCTGCAGTATTGCAGGTGGAAAGCCTAGAGCCAGGAGAACAGAAATGTTGCTGTACATTTGCCCTGCTCTTACACACTTCCATAGCATCTACCCCTCCCTCAGTGGGACTTTGGTCTGCCCTATGGCAACCATTTACATTCCTAACATCTCCTGAAAAGCACTGGAGGGCTGCCTGGCTAATATTTACTTTTTCTTGCTCTTTCTGGTTGTGGAGCCGTTGCAGGTGTTAGTGGTGTACGAGGTGGGGGGTGGGCAGCTGATCTGCCCTTGCAGAACAGGCACATGTGAGCCTGGACTTTAAAAGCCCCTCCCTGCAATTCCACCGGTATTTCTTCATGTGGATTTCAATTAGTAGTAATTGTTTTTGTTGGTGTTTTGTTTGCTTTTTTTTTTCTGGTAGAGGGTAAGTGCGAAGTGATTGATATCTGGGAAAGGAAATCAGGATTTGGCTGTGGAGCGACATTCCATTGTCTTGACACAAAATAACAAATAACTCACCTCTAAATCTGTGTCTCGGGAAATTAAAGTGTAAAGCAGTGAAAGTCACTTGGAGGTCATTGAGATGTAAAGTGTGACCTGCTCCCCAGCACTGAGTAGCTCAGCTCTCAGTGACAGCTTTGAGAAATCTCTCTGGTGACTGGGGAAGAGAGGGAAAGCGTGTACCCTGTGCCTGGCTTGTTCTCTCCCCCGCCTGCTTTTGGAACTGTTGCTCTCACAGAGTTTGCAAACACCACCTGAAAACACTGGTCGTTGTGGTGGTGATTTTATATGCAAACACAAACAGTAACTTTTGAGAAAACATCCTCACAGTAAGGGACCATATTGTGGCAAAACCAACCAGAGTCCCTGCTCTTTTGGAAGCCTCATCTTTGGCAAGGCTGCTCAATACTTCCTCTTCTCATGTCACCTGGGTTTTAAAGGCGTAACTTGTGTGCCCATCTAGGTCTGTGCCCACCTCACACCTGAGCTGGGTGTCAGCTGTGTGGCTTTTCCTCCTGCTGTGGGGCTCTCAGGTCATCCCAGGGAACCTGGCAGCCAGTGATGCTCTTTGAGCCCAGTTTGCTCAAGCCATCTGACACCTCTGCGCTGCAAAAGTCCGAACACATTTAGTGGCAGCTCCCAAAAGGGTGATTTTTCAGCTTCTCCTGAAGGCTAAGGAGGTGTAAGGGACCTCCATGAGGTCTGGCAGAATCTGCATGGCCCTTGGCTCATCCTAAGGCCCAGAGGACAGTGCTGGAAGGTTGTGTTGTGCAGCCCAGCTTGGCAAGGCCTTGCACAAAACCAGCTGAGTCATTGAAATGGCACCTCAGGAATTTGGTGCGAGTTCTTTGAAGTGCACTGTTATCTCCATTTAATCATGTAGTAAATTACAGGAGCTCACTGATTTGCAGTAACTTTTCAGGCATTTTGTATCTGTCTGTGTAGTTAGAGGAAGCAGCACTTTGCAATTACATGACCTTGCAGGAGTCTGTGTGTGCCAGGAGACCCTCACAAAGATCCAGCCATGGGGGCAAGGAGGGAGCCCAGAGAAAAGTGTGGGATTCCTGGATTTTGTAGGCTGAAATGTGATTCCATTACCCATACTAAGCAGCAGTTTGCTTGGCAAGGTGTCACCAGGGATTTGTCTGGTAAGGAGTTAGTTGCTGTGCAATTAGTGTCAATTAGCTATTTCTTGGACTATGACAGCAACAACATTCTCATCCTGGATGCAAAAGTGTGTTGTAGAATATACAATATTTATATAAAGCCAAAAATATTTGAGAATGGTACTTTGGCAGGTAGATAGGGACAAATGGCAAAAGGACAAGGGTTTGCTGAACTGGCAGAAGACAGCAGGTGAAGGAGAACAAGGCTTCCAGCATCCTTCATGTGTTCTTCTTTCCCAGTTTTCCAAAGGTGCTGGAGAACATCCTTGTTGGTGGAAAGAGAGGGAAGCAGCAAAATAGGCAGGAAAAGGGTTCAGAGGGCTGGAGAGATCAGGGAGAAGGGACATCAGCCACAGGGGCAGATCAGAGGGAGGAGAGGGCTGTAGAAGGAGGACAAGGGCACCCACAGCAGCAGGGCACTGTGGTGAGTGCTGTCTCCCAAATGGAAATCTGAATGTTGTCTTGAGGAGAAAGAATGGTCTCTTGACAGCCAAAATCAGTCTGTCTCGCTGTGTCACTGATTCAGCGTCAAAGAGCTGAGAAGCATCTTGGAATACCCTTTTGAGGATAAAATTTCCATTTGCAGACAAGGAAAACTCATTCTGCCCATCAGCACTACAGCAGCCCTTGGCAAAATTAGTCAAAACTAAGAATATACCCTTTGCAGTAGCTGGATGGTACTTGTGAAGATGCCAGTCACGCTGTAGAGGCAAGGAGCATATCTGGATGCCATGCCTGTGTGACCATGGCTTTTCACAGCCCTGCTGTGCCATTGCCACGTGTTGTGATAGGAGGGGCTGCTCCCCATCTCTGCCCCAGCACTGGAAGAGCAGCAGCAATTCGGGCAGTGCCATTCACTGGTGCCTGGTCTCATAGCTGTGCTGAAAGCCTCCTGCTTTGAATATCAAAGTTTAGCCTCTGGATGCAGCCCTAAAGGAGATAACAAATCAGGCCAGTAAAACTCGCTTGACTTTGTGGGCCAGCCCAGATCCTGATGATTGGTGTTGCAGGGCGTTTCTCTAGGAAAAGGAACTGGTCTGGTGGCTTTTCAGGATTTGCTTTTTTGACTCACTGATGGGAAGCTCTTTGGTTTTCCTTTTCACTGTCACAGACTCTCATGTTTCTGTACAGACTTGAGCCAAATTTGTATAAAGAAATGCCATTAAAATATTCAGTGAATAAAGGGGATACATACATCAAAGGAGTAAGGGGGTTATGTGAAATGGCTTGTTCTGCCTTTCCCTGGTGACTAATCAGGATCCGTTTTTCACACCGCCTTTTTTAAAAGTGCTCTGGAAATCTGTGAGGGAAAACTCTAGAAAACAAAGATTAACGTTAGTAGTTTCTGTAATCTGGCCTAATTTGGAGTTTCCTGATTGATCAGAGTGGTCTGCAAGTCCATGCTAAGCTCCTCCGGCATTTCCTAGTCTCTCCCCAAGGGACTGCAAGGCAGTGTCCTTTCCCCGTTTATTTTTTCCTGTTTATTTATTTATTTTCCTTGCGGGGGGCCGGGCTCGGGCAGCTTGTCCAGGGAGGCCGCCGCCGCCGTGGGCCCTTAATGAGCTTTTTGACCACTGAAGCAGCACAGCATCGCCTGGGAATCGCAGGGGTTCCTCCCTTCCCCGCATCGGAGAGCGGAGCAGAGGCCGGCGGGTTAACGAAGCAGCCGGGGCGGCTGGCGGGAAGCCTAATGAGCGCCAGGGAGCCGGGCAGGGGGGACCCCGGCGGCGGCCAGAGCCCCAGCAGCAGCCTCCAGCAGGACCCGATGCCAGCTGCTCCATTTTTCCCATTATTACTGTAGCTGGAAGCGTTAGAAAGCAAACAGCCCCAAAGGGTATGCATGTGAGGCATTTTCCAACCAGCACTTTTGGGGGCGGTGGGGTCTGAACCGGCACGTTAACAATGCAGAGCAGAGTATTAAAAAAAATAACTAGGAAACAGATTCTTTTTAACCTTTAACCACTCCAAACAGCCAATAAATCATTAGCTACTGATTAACAAAAACAGAAGGGTAACTTACTGTCTGGTAAGCAAACTCTTGGAATCACTGAAAGGCTGGCACTGACTTCAGGATGGCTTTTCTTCTTACACATTTGCACTTTTGAATAAGACAAACAAGCCAAGCTGTGAATATTAAGCTATTCCATGCAAAGTGTTTTGCTAAAAGACTGACTTTTCTAAATTAGGTAGATTTTTAATGTGTACAGTGGGCTGAGCAAATGCAGAATTTACAATATGCAACATTCTACCTAACCCCCAAGAAAACAGGTGTCCTCCTGGTGCCAAGTGTAACGAGGTAGGTTGTATCTCATGTCCAAGCAATACTGGTTTGTATTCTCTAAGTCTTGACCATACTTACAGTCTGCTGCTGAATCATCTCCTCAGCACCTTCAAAAGACTCAATGAGGTGGCTAAAGCAGGCGGAAGACCTCCTGGCCAAGGTTCTGGCCGGGGAGCACAGCTTTCAGTCTGAGCTCAGGGAATATCCATTGTGTTGGAACACTCTCCGATGGCTAACTAAAACCACTCTCCCTCTTTCCATCTGTGAGAAAAGTGGCAAGTTTTTATCTAAGAATGGAAGTTGGAAAAAAGTTTTCTGGTAGAGGAAATGTTTGTGAGACCCCTGGAAAAGACTGTTATTTTGCAGATTAACTAATAAAAGGGTGAGATCCAGGAAGCTGAGTGTCACCACTGCTGCTGATTGACTAAACAAACATTTGAACTTTGTAGTATTACTGTTTTATGTACAGACACTATGTGGTCTGGTTTAGTTTAAAATAAGTCTGCCAAAGATTGGACTACTTGCTTAAACCTGTCCAACAATTTTGCATCCTGACTTTTGGAAACAGTAGGACATATGATGTAAAAATACAACGGTTAAGTGCTTAGGACAAGGGTTCCCGTTGTCTGTTGATCTGTATGTCTTTTCCATTCACTGTGCATCATTACACCAGCTGTGTCTTTAATAAGTAACTGTGTGGGCTCTCGCAGTTTAAATATTTACCTTAACATAATAGAGAATCCAAATGAAACTGAGATACATGAGAATATACATGTCTGATGTTTTAAGTGGAATCAGAGTGGATTTGTGCAGTAGATTTGCAAACTATAAACAGATGTGTTTTGATGACTTTCTCTCCTCTATCTGGTCTCCATTTATAAAAAATAAGTTCACAGATTAAGCTTCTCAGGATTTTTCACCTGGGAGAATCTATGTGTCTTTCTTGCTGTTAAATTTATGGGGAGAAGTCCAAACACTGTTCTGTAATTGGGTTTCTCAAAAATCAGATTTGGCATCACTAGTACATACCTCCACAATGGCGTTCTCTCACTGCTACCTGAGAAAGTCACTACAGGTGGCCAAAGGGAGTTCCACATCCCCTTGCAGCTTGAGGAGGTGGCTCCTCCAGGTCACTGCTGAGGACAGTAGGTGAGCCTCACTGTTATCTCTGCTATGGTCAGAAAGGGAGTGACAGTTTTCAAAAGACATCCTAGGAGACTGTCATTGCTGTTGTCACGTTTTGCCTGTGACTCTTCTCTGGGCAAGGGTTAATGTCATGGGTTAGACATGAGATTGGAGATTGTCACTTGTAGATCAGAACTGTTCTTCTTCATGAAAGTTCTGTGAGGTAAAGTTAAGTTTCGTTACATCATTTACAATTTTAGGTACTAATTGCTGTCATTTGAGGAACATGAACATGGTTCATCTTGGTTTACAGCTAGATAAAAAGGTAGGGAATGTATGCTGTCACATGTGGATCCTGAGACAGGGCTGCTTCTTTTTTTTCTCCAAGTGGCCCTATATGTGACTATAACAAGAAATCATAAAACTCAGTATAGCAAACAAAATTTTTAATTTCATTATGGCTTGCACAGAATGTTTGAAGAATCACTATGTGATGGTGATAAAACTACAACACCCAGGACTGCTTTTTCTTCCTTTTCATTTGAGTCCAGGAATAATCTACTTCTTTCATAGTTTGTTTAAGGGAAACCAAGTTCTCTCTCTGGCACTGTTTGGTACCTCTCCTTGCTACTCAATTTTACAGCATGTGGTCTTTGAAATTTGAATCCCAGCTTCTTTCTGGAGAAGCACTAACTGAAAAGGCAGCCTTTAGGGTTAGGCAGCGAAAGGTAAATTTTCAGCTCCATGAGCAGGAACTCAGTTACATGACTTGCATTACTATTAATGGGGGTCATGCTGGTAAATTCCTGTACACCACATTGCACATTTACTCATGAGTGCAGAATTGGCACAGCTAATGAAACTTGCCTTTCGGGTAGCATGTGTTTCAGGAGATGGGTCTGACAGGCAGAAAGGACTGCTAAGTACCCAGATGAAAGTCTGGCTTTTAACTCTTTGAACATATTTCCAGAAAATAATAGTGTGAATTAATGCTGGTTAGTGTTAGCTGTTCCAACTGTTAAGGATCAGTCTTGCTCCAGTGGGATTTCATCAAGGCAAAGATCATGCCTGAAATGTAAATATGTGTGCTGTTGTTTAGTGCTAATGATTCACCTTCTGGTGCATTTTCAAAGCACTATTTACTGTTACTTATTTTCTTTCAAACATAGACCAATCCTAAGCTAACACCAGCTTTTATAAACATAAACAAATTACAGGGTTTTTTATAATTTCACCCCTGTTGCTTTCCCAAAGATGATCCCTCCTGTGGCTGAGGATCACCTGGTGATTACCAGCCTGCTTTACTCATGGACATCTTACTCCTCTTTATTCTTGTACCGTGTCCATTGCAGTGGTAGCAGCTTATTTCCAAAACCCTTCCCCAGCCTTTACTTTGCTAGGCTAAATGTATCAAGTCCATTTGCCTGTTTGATATGGTAAGCTTGACATTGCTCAGGCTGCTGTTCTGTGCACCTGCTGTAGTTGGAGGGTATTTTTAGTAAATGAAAACAAAGTTGCCCAAACATTCTATCCTGTTCAGAGTAATGAAACTTCCCTCATATGCATCTGTGCAACAGCCCAGTGTTGTATTGCCTTTTTAATCTCACCATGGTTCCTAATTGTTTTGTAGATAATTAGTAAGGGGTTTTTATTATTTTTCATCATTTAGTGCAGGTGGTCTCAGAGTCTGCAATAGGAATTCTTGGCATTAGATCCCAAGTTTCATGTTGTGGGACTAATTCTCTTTCGTGCACGCAATTATTCAAAATGATTTTTTTTAAATGCATGATACTCTAAATGTCCTTTGCATCACCAGTAACCTATATTTAACATTAATCAAAATATTTAATGAATAAAATCTGTTCCATGATTCATTGCTGAAGGACCTCCTGACTTGGGCTTTCTCTGATAAAGTCTATTATTTATTTCACATTATTTCACTTCTAGAGTATTCCCTGTGTTAGCTGTTGAGAAGATGAGTACTGTGTCGTATTTGCCACATATTTTCAGTCCCTGTCCCATTAAATCGCTCAGAAAAGCTCTTTCCTTTCCCAGTATATTCTTTCATTTTGGGAAAAGCCTGTCAAATTCTGTCAAATGAGCCTTTTAACATGGTCAGAAAACCACCTTGTGTCTGAGCTGAGTATGGTTTGAACTGCCAATAGATTGCTTTTCATTCACTGGAATATTCCCTTTCTTCTTCATGGTTTTGTGTGGTCATCAGAGCCAAAGAGATTCCAGAGATCTGTACTGCAATGAACAGTCAACATCTAGAGAAACACTTTTCAGTTTCTATGTTAAATAAAGGTAGAAAAAAATCAATTTGCTACTGCAGTTAGTGACTGTGAAGGAGCAGCTGCAAACTGCTGAGTCTCATCAGGTTGCAATCGTGATTAACATTGGGCAGATCCCCCCTGCTGTGAGAATAAATACCCTGCCTTTGTCAAGGCTCCCATGTAAGAAACAATAGATTATTTCAGTGAAGCACAAGAACATAAATGTTAATCGAATCATTCCTCCAAATGAATAGAAGTAGCACCCAGAATGTAAACATTTTAATTTTGGAAGGGAAGGTCTTTCTGTCAGTTGGTTAGTTTTCTATGTATTTTTTCATTTACTTTGAAAAGCTGCTCACTAACATTGCCATAATTTCATACAATAACATTTTCAGCACTGCATATGTATGCTTCCTGTCTTTCCAAGCTAGGCAGTGGCAAAGTCCAGGGAGTATCGGAAAAAATAAAGTCACTCAAGAGAGGTCAAAACCTTATACTGAATAACTGCCAAACTATGTGATCACATTAGTTCTTGGTAGAGGAAATGGAAAATACTTCCCAACTGGAATTGACACCAGGAAACATAATTTTAAAATGTTTTTTATACATTGGGATTATTACCCTTAAAAATAAATCTGTCTCTATACAGATGTTGAAAGTGGTTGTAAGTATTTTAATAAGTTTATGTGCGTGTAAGTGAAACAGAAAGAAGTAATTTATCCCCTTACTGCTTCCTTGTTTGCTGTACAAATAAGGAATTACAGAATGCAGTCGAGCAGTACATGTTTTAAAGCAAGTGTACAGCAAGCTACAGATGCCCAACCATCTTCATTTTCATATGGTTACAACTATTGTTGGTTAACGCATCATATAAATGTGTTTTGACTTTCAGTGTGTCTGGTCAGATCCTGCTGACTTCATTCCTGTGGGGTGTCCTTTTGCAAAGCCAGTAGAGTTCAGCTCATTGCTTCTCTTGTACCCCAGAGATCTTGCACCTGTGGTAGATGAAGACCCCTTGGCTCTATATGAACACTAAACATGGAAACAGTTTTCTTACAAGATTTGCTAGTTCTTCACTGAGGCTGCTATGCTGCTGTTTATACATGCACCCTTTTTTAACAGTCTCAATGTACTTCTCCATTGGGCAAATATGTCGCTTGAGTTTCTGCACAGCAAACATCATCTCCTGTCAGTCACTCTGGGATGTATCTCATCAGTTACAAAATTAGTGGGAATGAGGAAGATCTGTTTGTGGTGGAAGCACAGAAGTTTCATGGTTGGGATTGAACTCCTGGTGGTCCCGTAGGAAAGCCTGTGTGATGGAATCACTGAATTTCCCCACTCAGTAGATGCTGAAGTGAGAACAACAACTGACATGACGTGATTGGCAGAGCAAGCCAGTAACAGTGGAGATGTGAAGCTGAGTGTGATAATTCTAGTTTTGTGGCTCACTGTTCACCAGGGCACATTGTGATTAGGTGGACAGGATTTTCCTACTGCCTGGGAGAAGCCAGAGGTGAGGAAAAGGCAGAGCTTTTTTTTACCACTCTAAAACACATTCTTTCCATCTTCCATGCTGCACCTGCAGTGTCAGTCTGTGTGCCTGCACTAGGGCAAGCACAGATCCACCCATTATTTTGATTGTCCAGCTCCACAGGTCATTGGTCTCTATTCTCCTGTCACTAGGCACTGGGGGCTTCTCAGCTGGCCCAGCAGTGGGCAGTGGTTTTTTGTGCCCTCCATCTTGTAGCTGGAACAAGCAGGTTTCCTCTAAGCTCCCTCACAGTCATCAGGCAATCCCTCACTACAGCTTTTATAGAGGCCTGAACTCAGTTTCTGGTGGCCCTGACAGAGTATGCCCATCAGAGAAAATGTAATTTAAGCCTTTAGCCTCAGTTGTAGTATTACATAATTTTGGGGGTTTTGTTCACTTGAGGTGAAAAGGTGCAAAATGAGCATAATTGATTAGAATTTATGGTGTAGAAGTGAGAGAAATCACCTATTTGATGTGATTTGGGACAAAGTGGTTCAGCAGTGCAAAAGACCAAAGTGGCTTCTGACCCTATGTATCATACTGGGCATACGTGGACTCCTTGCCTAAGTGTCATAGGACAACCTAACTCCTGCTGCTTTGTTTGCACATTCAATTTTTGTCCCATTTGGGGGGTAGTAAGAAGTATGTTGTTGAGCTGACTGAATCAGCATTTAAATCCCATGTGTATGTAACACTGTATGACATGTGCCATTTATTTTTTGAAGCCAAACATTGGTCGATTAGGAATTCCTCATGGGCCTTCTGGAGAGAAGGTGGCTGTGGTGACTGTGGATGACTGTGACACGGCAGTGGCTGTGCGCTTCGGGAGCCTCATTGGAAACTACACCTGTGCTGCCCAGGGGACTCAGACTGGCTCAAAAAAGTAAGGATTCCCTGGTTTTGTGTTTTCCACTCATTCTCTTTTTCCCATGGAGAGTCAACAGTATGTGATTAACCACTAAGCAAAAAGTGATAACCAGTGAGTTGGAAAAACAGAAATGATGTAACAAGAAAAAGTAATAAAGTTTAGTTTGGGAGTTGGAATTACTTCTATCATTCAAGTTCAGAGTCCTGTCTTAGAAGGAGACAGAAATTAAGGATATACACAAATGACCATTGAAAATCATTGGGTGTGAAAAAAGGTTTCCTGTGGAGAAAAACAAAAAAAATCTTAGTACTTTTGAGGTTAAAGAGGACATGAACAGAAAGGAACATAGGGGAAATGTAAAGTAATGAGTGATAGCAGAAAGACCATTGAGATACACATGGTGCTCTAATATCCCAAGAGAGGGGCACACCATAAAAACTGGGACTAATCCAAACAGCCACATGATAACATATCTCACACAGCATGGAGTCATTTAGTAGAACCTGCATCCACTAAATGGCTTTAAGACTAAGATCTTCAGAGGATTTAAATAGGGTTGGCACTATATAATCATTAAGTCATTATATAAAAATGTACTGCTTCTCAACCTGTGTGCTGAGCAGCATCAGCCAGTTCCTGCATGACTGGGGTCAGAAAGAAGTATCCTGTGGCTACACATTCTTGTGTAATTTTTGTTTTCTTCATCACACTGGCCACTGCTAGGGGCAGGTCGCTGGATTCTATATGAATATGACAGCTCCTGAGTTAAAAGTTAATGTTACTAGAAGGTCCTTTGATTACAAGCTCTGGAAGTGCTCTTGTAAATGCAGCTCAAATGTGCTTATGGAATCAGAAAGATAAAGAACAGAACAAAACAAAACAAACTTCTTGCAAGAAATTATGAGCATTTGTTTTTTCTTCAGATCTTTGGACCTAACTGGCCCTCTCCTCCTTGGTGGTGTCCCAAACTTGCCTGAGGATTTCCCGGTGCACAACAGGCAGTTCATTGGCTGCATGAGGAACCTCTCCATTGACAGCAAGCCCATCGACATGGCTGGTTTCATCGCCAATAATGGCACTCTGCCAGGTATGAGCCACCAGTGCCCCAAAGGTCAACAGCAGAAAGGTCTCTGCCACAGCTGTGTGTGTGGCAGGGCTTAGGGTGTCAAAGGGGCTGGCACTGTGAGGAACCCCAGGAAGGGGGGTTGTGCTGCCACCGTGTCTCTGGCCAGACCTCATTTGTTTGAGCAAGGTGCAGTCCACACCTGTGCCAGGGAGGCACACAATAGCCTGTGGCACAGGGCATGCTTCCAGGATTCAGCAGCACACAGGAAAGGACTGGGCTTGTTTAGACTTTCTGCACTGATAGGAGTTTCAGCCAGGAATTTACTCCTGAACTTACTTTTCTTCTTCTATTTTTTAACTACCTAGTAAGTGTCATTTTGCTCTGAAAGCCAGTGGGATTAGTGCATGAAAAAGACAACTTTTTAATAACTTACAATGACTTTTTAATAAATTGTGTTTGTTCTGTAAGTAAAATTCAGCAATCCCCCAAATCTGAAACCTGCTTCATGAAGCAGCCTGTTGGAGGTTCTGATTTGGTTTCCAGTCCCTGGATCCCTGATCAGGATTAGTTCTGGTAATTAGGTGTACAGAATGTTCTCATCATCCTAAAACTGGCTCTTAGACACAAAAATGGAAAGTCCCTTCTGTCCATGCTGCTGAAGGTCTGTGTAAGAGCTAAATTGCAGTTCTAAAGTATGTTGCATTGATTGTGGATTAAGAAGGGAGTTGTGGCATATGCCTTTGTTAGACTGACCTGTCTTTATGCATTTGACACATGATCAGCTCACATAAACTTTTGCCATCCACATTTTGCCTCACTGACTTTAAAAATATTTTTTAAAAAAGCAAAAGCCCAAACCTGTAATGGTCATGTCTTCTTTTTACATAAAAACATCAAATACAGTAATTCAGAGCCTTTTTCATGTTAAAACAATGCAAGGTAATGGTTTTCCTGGATTTCAGGCTGTGCAGCACAGAGGAACTATTGTGAAATGAACTGGTGCCAGAATGGAGGCACGTGCATCAACAAGTGGAACACATACATCTGTGAGTGCCCCGTGCGCTACGGAGGGAAAAACTGTGAGCAAGGTAGGATGCAACGAGCTGTTCATGCTTTGTCACGTGTGCATGTTTCACTGCCTGTCATTACCATCTCTTAGCATATATGTCCAGCTGTGATGCTTAAGGGTAACAGAAGATTGCAGCTGATTGTTACCCATTATCTGTTTGAAATCATTTTAGAGATCCCCTATATAGTAAATGATATACTGTCATGAATAAGAGCAGCTTTCATTGATTTACTTACATAAGCAAAGTAATTCCAAAGAACTTGGCAGTATTTAGTAATTTGTTTATAGTAAAAATGCCTGATCCTAAGCCCCTTTAAATCAGTGGAAAGAATCCCGCTGACTTTACTGGGCTTTGACTCAAACTGGGGATGAATGTGCAGTTTTAATCACCACTTTTTTGGCAAGAAGGCATTCTATGCTAAGTAATAGCACTTTCAGTTTTACTGGATTTCTCTTTGATTGAACACAATGTGCATATATGTGTAAAACCTCATTACTAAAGGATAAGGAAGGGGCAGCAGTTGAGTTTTATAGGGTGTGAAGAATTTGCAGTCAGTTTTTTCCCTAGAAGTGAGGAGTTGCCTGAGGAATCACATGGGGTTGGTGCTGTAAGGTGGTTGCTCCTTTGGAGTCTTCCTGGATGCTTCCAGGAAAGAAAACCTTCTTCTATTCTTCTATTAGGCATGTCTTTCTTAGAAACAGAAGGCCAAATTCTGGCCCACGATGCAGATGTGGTAGGTGTTTGTGTTCATTATCCTATGTGATACTTAGCCCAGAGTAGTTTTGCAGTGTGATCAAGGATTTTGTTCTTAAATATCTACCCCAAACCAGATATCCTGGATTGCTCTCAGCAGGGTGTGGACCCTGGAAGAGTTGGTCTCCAGCTGACGTGAATACACCACAGGGATTTGCAAACCCCTTTAGCACAGTATCCCTCAGCCTGGGCCAGGTCTAGGTAGTGGCAACAATTCTTCCCTTATATGAGAAGCAGCAGTGTTAGCTGAAGAGGAAAGGACACATGGTTGAGTTTCTGTCATGAAAGTAAAGATTTGCAGAATGAGGAACAGGGAAAAGGAATGATGGAGACCTCTTTGCTATGCTCTACCTCACACAGAGCCCAGAGCTGTTATTATTGCCCCTAGCCTGGTATCTGCTTTCTGTAGCAGCTCCTCAAATATTTTGAGCTTCCCAGGTTTGTAGGAAGATCTGATTTTTCCATATGCCTCATGTCAAGTTATCTTTGTTGATGAAGTTCTTGTGTTTTCTTCATGATTGGCTGTTCTCTGTGCTACAAACCCACTCTGATGTACCCTGAGAGGTGTGCCAGGGCCCAACTATGGTGTGACCTATACTGGTGTAAATGGGGAGTATTGCTGTCACATGCAAAGACGGCCTTCCCTCTGTTTTGGTCTTAGTTTTCAGATGGAAATTCAAAGTCTGATCAAATATTTGTTTTATTTACCATTTTCTTATCCCAAACTCAAGACCAATCCATAGTTTGGGATTTAGAAGATCATCTCGGAACTGCCCTGTAGCCATCACTGGAAACTCATTTTAAGTTCAGGTGATAGAGATGAATGCAGTCATAGCAGCAGTGCCTCCCCCTGTCCTAGCTGTCACCTCGGCCTCCAGCACCGTGCATTCCTGCATGTCCCCTTTGTCACTCTAAAACACCATGTTCTTGCTGATGCCTCAGTTTGTGGGTTTTTTCTAATTGATTGAGGGCAGCAGGCTGCTTGCTTCTTTGATATTTGTGGGCCAGTGTCCCTACAGAAAAATTGCAAGTCAAGAAGGAAACGGATTTTTCTGGAATGTGACCAGAGATTTCAGGAGCCTGAATTTAAAGTCGTAGAAATCACAGATATGCTATACTCCTGTCTTTCAAGTTGCTTATTTGAATGCTCAGCTATGATCCTAAGAGCAGTAGCTATTATTAGGCAACTATTTTAAAAAAAGGCTTAGATAGAATATTTGCATTTTTGAGTAGGAGTGCTGCATTTCTTCAATCCCTTTGGCAGTGCTGATTCTGCTTCAGGCTCGCGGAGGACAAAAACTTTGGCAAGTTACCAATTCACCTTTTTTGATTTCCTGCTCTTCAGAAACTCTAGGATCTGGTCTACACTAGTGGGAATGAGGTGGTTTACCTTCACCATCCCCCTAGAACCTGCTAACTCACCTTCTGGCAGCTTCCATCTCCCTCTGCTGGCATATAGAAGGGAGATAAAATTAAGGAAAAATTAGTTTCACCTTTATTTATTTAATTATTGTAATTTAAGTAATTTGATTCTTTTAAAATATAAGATGTTGCAATTCTATGAAGAAGATCTAGCAGCTCTGTCTGACTCACTCTTGGATGGCCAATGACATTGCACTAGCCTTGGGCTGAACACCACAGGTCTGCACCTAAGCATAAGCTTTCACATGTCCAGCACCCACACTGCAGGTGATATCCAGTGGGATGTTGGCACCCTGTTTCCCCAGGCCCTCTGTCTGCACAGGGAATAGCCCTCATGTCTTTCTGATGGCCTGTTAAATGCAGGAGTCTCTTTAGGGTGTACATAGATACACAGGCAGTGCTTCAAAGTGACAAACCCTGAGCACACAATTAGTTTGCATCACGGCACCGCGAGTGGCAGGGAGATGCTGTGACTGGGAAGCACATGGGCCTCTGCGGTGACAGGGGACATCAGGTCCCATCTGGGGACAGTGCATGTGGCCAGCCCCTCCATGGAGACTCCTGGTCCCAGGCATGAGGAAGGGCTGGGAAAAAGAGGGAGGTCAGAGGGGGCTGACAAATGGGGATTTCTATTTATGACAGGGGAAGGTGCACCCTGGCCCCAGGGAAGGGAGGGATGTTGGGAGAAAGTGTGGGAAGGGAATGGTATTTGCAAGTACAGAAAGTCACCACCAGTGAGAAAAGGAAGAAGGTGGCTAATTGCCATGCCAGTCCAGTTCTCCCAGGAGCAAAGCCGAAATGCTTGTAAACAGCATTCCCAGCCTCCACCAGGTGGGAAGCACACAAATTTGCATCCTGCCTCTGTGCTCCAGAGGCAGATGGGCTCAAAAATCTCAGCAACAGTGTAGAAAACCAGCAGCAAAGTTGGAAATTGAGGTCATTGTGAAGGTCAGTGGGGTAGAGGAGGAAGGAGAAGGCTGACTTTCGCACCAGTGGAGCAGGAGGAAATAATCCTGCTCAACACTAACGTCCTGCTTACTTTTATATTGATGTGGTTCAGTGAGGGCTGATGTGCCCTGGCCCAGACAGCCAGAACTCAACCACTGCACTCAAGTTTTAAGCAAGCTGGGGACATCTGTATCTGATGACAATCTTTTTTTAAGTTGCTGTCTGGTTTTCAAGAGCAAGTTATGCTGCAGTGGTTCCACCACATGCCCTCTCTCTGGCATTCATGGTGAGTTTGGCTGCAAAGGGGAGATCACAGGCTGGAGCAGGAGGGAGAATAGCTGCCCCTTGAGGCTGCCTGCCCTTAGCCTGATGTGGGGTGGTTGAGTAGCCACATCTTAAGGAAGGGCAAGTGAAGTTACAACTCTGGCTTGACTAGTGGTAGCTCACTAGTCCCTGACTTTTTGTTTCTCACAAATGGGGAGCTAAAGGGCTTGCACTTTAACCCAACTCTGCACTCGACTCCCTGCCCTAGCCTTTCCCTTTACAGACACCAAGGCAGCCATATGAAAATTTGTGGTTTGGGTTTATTCCTCAAAAAAGTACAACTTCACATCAACTTTACTGCATCTTCTGCTATGGTGTCATCCCTCAACCTTTTTCTGAGGACTTACCATTATTTCATAGTAACACGTACACATTTGTATGTACATGATCTCTCCTACTCCAAAAAAAATCCAGAAGGTGTCAGCAGATATGATAGTGTGGAGCAGAAGGGGGAGAGACTGTTAAAGAAAGCCCTGTCATTTCACTGACCAACTACACGGACTCAGCACGTGATGAAATAAAAGGCTGAGTGCCAATCTGTGGTGATTGTAGCCAGTCTCTAAGGCCTGCTTCCACTGGCAAAAAGCTGCCAGGAACTTCACTAACATGCCCGTGAGTAAGGACATCAGGCAGGAGCTGACTGCAGATCCCACTACAAGGTTCCGCATGTGGTGAAGGTGTCATATGAGGTGCTGCAAATAGCACAGAACTCCCATGGCTTAACTTGTGTTTCTAATCAGTGGAGTCAACTAATCCATGGTACTGTAGCTCCTGTTACCCAAGGTAAAAAATTTAAAAGTCCAAGGGCATGGGTGTTTCCCCTGTTTTCCATCAGCAAAGTGCTTTCTATTGAAGGCTGCCACTGGTGACTCCCTGTAGGAGCTGTGCTCATGCAAGGTTACAAAGGAGGGCAACTCCTCAGCTGTCATCTCAAGATATTTAAGGCAGATGATTTAGGCAATTCCACACAAACTTTCTCTATGTGAAAAGGCTATGTAGCTAGGACAGCTGAATAATCTAGCCCTGGAGAAATCATAATTAATTCATATTTCCTGTTGCCTCCCAGCCTTTTCCTGTATTTAATCTGTTAATTAGAAGCAGGTAATCAAGGTTATGTTGAAAACATCTGCAGTAATTGTTGCCCTCATACTTCCTGCTCTTTCCACCCACTCACCAGCAGAACTGTATCAGTAGAGATCCCAAGCTTACATTTCTAGGAACAGCTCTCACGTGGGCAATGCCATAACAGTGTGGAGGTGCTGCTTTTGAGTACAGGCACCAAGACAAGATGCCTACCCCACAAACAGAGTAGGTTGTGAATTTGCAGTATTATCAACTGCTTCACAATAACTCCCCTAGACCAGTTCTTCATCCATGGTAGAATGAATATAGGTCAGTGGAAGAGGGACTAGCTCCTTTGTGTCATCACTGCGACATAGCATCATTTTTCTTCTTAACGTTTGTCCTGAAGGATATCAACTGTTTCTCTTCTGTATTTTGATTCACAGCAATGCCTTCTCCTCAGCGTTTCAGTGGTGAGAGCATTATCATTTGGAGTGACCTTGACATTACCATCTCCGTGCCGTGGTACATTGGGCTCATGTTTAGAACCCGGAAAGTCAATGGCATGCTATTGCAAGCCAATGCTGGGGCTGCATCCAAAATCAACATTCAGGTAAAAGTATGGCTGCCTTTGGTCAGAAAAGAATTAATACTTTCTTAATACTCCCATCAGTGGATATGGCCAGATGAATTACATAGCTTCATCCACCCAACTGAATGCATGTCAGTAAAAAGATATCATTACTTTGGCCTTGTACAAAGATCAAAAAATGAATGATCAAAATATCATTATAAAAATCATATTCATTTAATATTATTTGTTTAATCAGAGGAAGTAATGGGCATTTATATAGGTGTAAAAAATGCTTTGGGTTTTTTTGTCCATAAAGTAGGTTGGAGTCTGAATGCCCAAAGCTACGCAAACAGTTCTTGCAAGCATTCCCATCTTTACACTCTGGGCTTTTTTTCCTTTTGGGTTGTCTTAAGAAATGTTATTATCTTGCCGCCTGCCTCCTTCTGCATCACATACAAATATGTAGCAAAAAAATACATTACTTTTTTTTCAACAGATCCTGAACAGCTACGTGCAGTTTGAAGTGTACAGCGGCCTGAGCCAGATTGCAAGTTTAAAGATGAGCCAGTCACGAGTCAGTGATGGGGAATGGCATCATTTATTAATAGAACTGAAGAGTGCAAAAGATGGTAAAGACCTCAAATACCTTGCTGTCATGTCCTTGGACTATGGGATGTACCAGGTAAGGCAGCATCATAACTTTGCCACTGAGCACTGCTGAAATGCTTTCAGGCAAAAATAGGAGAAAGGGCTGTGGACAAATATTTATGCTCTGAGATATGTTTTGCAGTGATGTATGCCTAATTAATGATATTAATTTGTTAAGCCTAATCATAAGATATCTTGCAAAGAAGTCTGTAAAAAGACACGTTCTGATGTCTGGCTCTTCAATGCTCTGGTATTTTTTCTGTAATCTACGGCTTGACTTCATCACTACAGAAAGCAGGCTGGCTGTGTCACATAGGATGATAGTGCTTCTTATCTGCTGTCCTTTTCCTCACAGAGCACCGTGCAGATTGGCAATCAACTACCTGGATTGAAAATGAAAAGCATCATTGTGGGAGGTGTCTCTGGAGACCAAGTCTCTGTTCAACAGGGATTTTATGGATGTATGCAGGTATGAAATGAAAAGTGTAGCAATAAATTTTGAACTTGTGAGAAAATACCCAGGTGGAAATATGGGGGGTTTCTTTTTCATCCACCCTCAAACATTTCTGTTTCCTCCATAAAAAAATCCAAGAATCAATATATTAAAATCTACCCACTTTGTGAGGTACAAATCTGATTGCATAGGGGAAAAATATTTTTAAAAAATCTGGGTTTGGCTCAGCAGGTGTTTTCTTTAAAATGTAGCCTCATTGATTGATGAAAATAATGAAACACATAATACTGTACTCTGAAAGAAGACCCCGCATTTAAAAATAATTGTCTTTTGTCACCAGGGAGTAAGAATGGGAGAGACATCTACAAATACAGCAACACTCAACATGAAACAGGCTATCAAGATTAATGTGAGGGAGGGCTGCGAAGTGGATAACCCTTGTGATTCCAACCCGTGTCCCCAGCACAGCTACTGCAGTGACGACTGGGACAGCTACTCCTGTGTCTGCGACCCAGGTAACCTGGTGACCACCCCATCCACTTATGTAGGAGCTGGATCACACCTTCATGCACTCATCAGAAGCAGCACAGCAGCAGTAGCATGTTGGAAAAGTGTTCATCTTCTCATTCTTCCTCTTCCAATGAGTATTACCCTTCTCGCTCTTACTGTAGCACCCTGGAAGCTGCAGTCCTGAGCTAAGAATCCAGGCAGCATATCCACCAAACAGAAAGACAGTCTCTGGTCCAAAGGACTCCTTCTGTGCACCTCCCCTTTTCTTTTTCCATTTTTATTTCTTTTTCTTTCCCAGTCTTTTCTGCTGTTGAATTTCAGTCTCTCACTCTGCATCCTAATTAAGATACTTTGAATGTTTTCTCTCTTTTGGAGTATGTAGCCAGCACATGCTGTCAGCATCCAGCACAGTCACCTCCCATACATGCAGCGAGAGAATACAAAACTATTTCCAGCACATGCCCTGAATATAAAACTGGGAACCAAAGGCACAAGGGTGCCTCAAGCATGGTAACAGACTGTCAAAAAGAATGGCATACTATCATTTTGTCTGAGAGGGAAAACAGTGCTTCATTTCTGACCGTATCTCAGGGGGAATCTAGTGATTATTGAAGATGTGTTATTAGTGTATAAGCTTAAGATAGACAGGCTTTGGGAGACATGCAAATCGTAAATTACAATGGTTGCTGTAATTTTCTTACCTTGTCTCCCCAGGGTACTTTGGGAGAGACTGTGTTGATGTATGTAACTTGAACCCATGTGAGCATGTCTCCACATGTGTGCACAAACCTAGCTCATCCCACGGCTACACCTGTGAATGTGGACAAAGCTACTATGGACAATACTGCGAAAGCAAGTAAGAGAATTAATTTGTTCTTGGTTTCTTGATCCTTCCAGGTAGCTCTTCTAAGGCAGCAGTCCTCCTACTTCCTTTTCTGCTCCAGTAAACTTTTCTGTTACAATTGGAGTGGTATTTTAGGCTCCCTTTTGGCATTCCTGAGCTCTTCCCAGAAACTAGACAAACTTCCGTGTTATCCACGAGCTGCTTTTCTTTATAAGCAGTTCAGGATCTCAACCAGTTCTGCTGTGTTACATAGCATGGCATCTCACCTGTACCTTGTGGAAGGCTTAGCCTGAGTTTGCTCTGCATCTCTCTTCCAGCTTCCCCAGCACACAGAGTGATGCACCCATTTTGGTGGCCTGAGCAAGATAAAGTCGCTTTGCAGTTTGGGTCCAGTCCCTGGGCTGGCAAAAAGCCATCTCTTCTGGACAGTCTGGGGGCCTATGTCTGTTGCTTTGTGGGAGAAACGTGCTGATTCCCTCGTCAGCAGCTTCCTGGTCTCAGATAAGCATTCAGCAACCAGCCATACCCCAGAGGCGGCGCTTTGATTTACTGTAATATGGGCCATTCATGATGTGCAAATGAAGTGCATTTGTCTGCCCATTTAGGAATGGCTCATGTGATGTTTCCTTCCCTTTGAAAACTGCAAGCTTCTTCCTCTGCCTTTTGTTGTGTGAGCTTGCAAATGTTAGCCGTGCTGTTGCCAGATTTCTTTCATTCCTCTGGATTAGTGACACAGCAATATTGTCCCTTGTCATTATCTGCTGACATCATGTCAAGTGCAACATTGTGGTTTTCATATTCTAAAGCGTAAAAGGAGAAACCTGGCAATTACTGCAAACAAAATTGGTAGTGGTCTTCAAAGCAGATGCAACTAGTTTTTCTTTCCTAAAATGAGCAGCCAGGAGGGGATACCTTGTGCATTACCCTGATCCCAGTCTCAGGGGTGTTGTCCTTCGGGCTATCGCTTGACAAAGACTTCCAGCTGTCAGAGAACCAGAGGTGTCCCTGCCAGAACTAGTTTTGGGGCATCTGTGGGATAACCTGCTCAGAAGAAATAGTATCAGTGAGAATGAGGGTTGTCCTTCAGCAGTGGTGGCCTTTGGCTTGCTGCATAGCTTCCAATGTTGCTGCACTCATTCTGAATCACTGTCTTTGATCCATAGTCCAGATCAAAGCTGCCACCCTTCCCTCTTCCATGTCCCAGCCATGTGTCCTCTGCCTCTCCTGTGGCAGACCGGGGCTTTTCAGACCCAGCAGTGACCTGTCCAAGAAAGCCAGGTTAGCTGAAAGTGGTGGCCTTTATAGGATGAGCTTGCAGCCAACTTTGCACCTGAGCCAATGTTGTTGTGGGCTGGACAAGAAGCCCTGCTGCCCACAGCAGAGCTGGGGCAGGATGGGGATAGGGAGTGGGATGCAAAGTATTGGGGAGCTGGACCCCGAGGCAGTTTGTGGTGGTAGGTAAACCAGGACACAGGCTCAGAGCCACCTGCACTTGAAGCATTCCCTCTAGGGTTGCATAGCACTGATATTCAAAATTTTCCTGTATTATAGTGTATATATATTTATATATGTATTGATTGTTAGTTGAGATACATTACTCTCTATAAGCTGATGTAATTGAGAGCAGATTTGGCCCAAATCACTTTTTTCACAGTTTTAAAGAGGGAACTTAAAATAACTTTCTTTCCATCTGATTTTCTTTAATAGGATCGACCTGCCCTGTCCCAGAGGCTGGTGGGGAAATCCCATCTGTGGCCCTTGTAATTGTGAGACTAGCAAAGGATTTGATTCTGATTGCAATAAGACCAATGGAGAATGCCGCTGCAAGGTAAGCAAAAGAAACCAGTTTTAAGTCAAAATTTCTTCAGTTTAAAAAGTAACTGTACCACTAATAATTACAGGTGAGTATCTGAGACAAAGTACACACAGTGGTGCTTGGTATCACATATATATGTATGTGCACAGTGGAGTTAATCATTACCCAAAACATTTTGCTGGCAACACCCTTCTCCAAATCATACTGTACAGCTCTTATCTTGTTTGTGTTTGAAAAACCAAACCAAGAGGATGAAAGCCTGGCTCTGATCTCTGAAGTGCAGCCTGGTTTATCGGGGGAGATCAGACCGGGGTGCAGAGGAGTGTCTGTGGGGTTTTGTGTATCACAGTGAGTAACAGCCATGAAACAGCTCAGGCCAGCTGGGTGAAGCTCTCCCCTGTGCAATGGCCAGCAAAAGAGAGCAAAAAATGGCAGCTGGAGAGAGCTGGAGGGCTAAATTTCCTCAGTGCCATCTCTGACAATTTTTCTGTGGACAGGCGGGGACAGATGGAGGACATGAGAGGGGAGGCACCTCATCATGAAGGTTTTACTAAGGCGTTCTCACAATAGGTTTTACAACTGGCTTGAATGACATCAGAGGAGCTGGGCCTGTGCAGACTGGCGGCTGCGAATCTGGCCCCCTGCTCCTTTCCAAAATGCCAGCAGGACACGCAGCAACTGTTGCATTAAATGGAGTCAGTGGGGTGCCAGCTCCACGCTCTTGTGCAATGGTAACGCCTCAGATCAAAAGCATGTACGGAGGCGATTTGAATATGGGATCATTGCTTGCTCTCCACCCTCTACGTGAAGCACAAATGCACAGTGCAGGAAGTTTCCGTAGTGGCTCATTCATGCTGTGCAAGAGTGGAATTGCAAAGCTGAAAAAACTGTAAATCCTCCAAGAATATGTTTGGTGTGCACTGGCAACAATTTCCTGAGGAGAAACGTGGGCCCTGTGACTCCACTGCAAATGGCAGTGCAAACCCTGGGTGTCTGATAATAGTGTAATTTTTATCTGTGCTCTGCAAAATCAGCCCTTTTATGATGTACATGCTCCTAGAGCTGGTTTCAAAAATGTAAGCAATTTGGAATATAAGTCAAATCCTTCGTGTCTATCATTTTGGTTTTTCTAGGCCAATTACTACAAGCCCCAAAGCAGTGACACCTGCTACCCCTGCGACTGCTTCCCATCTGGCTCCCACACGCGCGCCTGTGACATGGAGACAGGACAGTGTCCCTGCAAACCTGGTGTCATCGGGCGGCAGTGCAACCGCTGCGACAACCCCTTCGCAGAAGTCACCGTCAGGGGCTGTGAAGGTACCTTCTGCCCATCCCCTGCTGCCATCAGCCATGCTCAGTGCGGGCTCAGGGACACTGGCACGTGGGGGACATTGCAGGGACTGTGCAGCCGTGTCCTGGGGTGGTGTGAGCCCAGCAGGATGGCTCCAGCTGTGGGGGCATTGGGGGCTGCAGCAGCCTAAACATACACCCCTCCTCCTAGATCTGTGCCAGAATGATTCACAGGGGCTGGGGAAAAGGAAAAAAAGCTGCTCTCTTTAATTTTCCTCCAATGGAAATACAGCAAGTTGAGGTGGAGGGGGGGGAACAAAAGACTAATATCAACTTTCTTTTAAACCTGAGTTCATCTGCCAGTGTAGTGTTGTACTGCTGAGCTGCAGCTGAAGAGGCAGGTGAGAATCTCCCACCTTTTGCCCACAGAGGCTGTGCCGTGCGCCTCGTGCACTCTGCCTTTCTTCCCCATCTTGCCCATCCTGCCTTTCCTCTCACCCGCCCACCCACCCACTGTCCTCCTGTGATCAGCACAAAGCTGCTGCAGGAGCCACAGTGTGTGGGTGAAATGAAGGAGAAATGTTTTCCCACAATAAAGGAGCAAGCAGAGATAGGCAGAGCCAGAATCCAGAGCCCCATAATCATCGTGAGCTCTCCTCTGCCTGTACCTGTCTGTCCAATCTGCTGCATAAGGAGCAGCTGATGGGTTACAGCTTGGAAAGCACCGCAGAGTGACAGGGCTTTGGAATTGCAGGAAGGTCCTTCAGGCAGGCTGAAATGTCTCATTGTCGTGATTTTTATCTTGTCAGAAAAATTGCATCATTTCTTTTTCTGTTTTCAGTAATTTATAATGGCTGTCCCAAAGCTTTCGAGGCTGGTATTTGGTGGCCACAGACCAAGTTTGGCCAGCCAGCTGCTGTGCCTTGTCCTAAGGGCTCAGTGGGTAAGTTCCCTGGGTAAATCATTGCCTACTTTATCTGCATGCCTCTTTAATGGAGAAGAAAAAAAGACAAAATGTGCACATAGGGAATGGCATTAATTCACTGGGTCTAGAGACTGCAGCATAGCTCATGCATATCATGAGCAGAAAAGTGTAGCTAGCTGAAATCAAAGAACTGTGAAAATACGTTTGGCATAGTAGCAATAAAAAAATACAAAAGTACAGCCCATAAATGTGCAAAGAATAGAAATTCTTTATTTTCAAAAAAGCAGAGTCTGATTTTCTATTTTTTATTTGCTATTTATCAAGCAATTCTTACACATGTAACTTTTAGTTTCTAGTGACTTGCAAGTGTTCTTTAGCTATACAGTTCCTATGGGCAAAGATAAAATTAGGAAAATCTTATTCCTGATGACTGCTTTACTAGGGTTGCAGGCTACTAAAGCTAAGAGTTGCATCAGAACTTGCATTTTTCCATACAACATCTTTTCTGTAAGTGAAACAGCTGAAAAACCGCTTTTATAAAGCACATTAGCTGTGTTGTTTTGTACAACAGGCAAATGACAATCTGCTTTTTCATACATGTCTCTGGAAACATCAGATTCTTGAAAACAGAGTTCCTAATCTTTTCTGGAGGCTGTTCTGTGGGAAATGAAAACTCCGTATTGATTCTGGACCTGGTGACTCTCTGCTGTGTGTGCTCCTTAGGCTCAAGGAGTTATAAATATTTATGTGACTGCCCCAAATATTTCTGGGGGGAATCCACTGCCTTGGTGTGCAGAAGATTTGTGGTCAACCCACGTTCTATTCTAAAGATTTTAGGAGATAGAATTGTTGGGTTTTTTGGGGTTTTTTTTAGGTGAAGAATATTTTAGTGATTAAATAGCATAAAGTTGAACTAACATAACTTTTCTGCACTGTTCTTGTGGTTGACCCCAGTGTTTCTTCTAGCAAATAGACTAGTGGGCAAAGTTGCTTATAGGAATTGCACATTCTAAGTAAGTTTTACAGACCATTCAAAAAAAAGTAAGCTTTATTATAATGAATGTTCAGACTAAGAAACTGAGGCTTAATTGTATTCACCTAGTCATAGAAGAGAAATAATATAATTAGATACAGTAAAATTAGTTATAATTCTTATTTAGATATTGGTAATTAAATGGCTTAGACATATGCAGTATGTTATGTGCAAATTAACTAGTACAAATGTAAATTTTGAATTTGACAACTTGCAATTCATGAAGGCTCCTCAGCCAAGAATCATATTTTAAAATTATTTGACAAATAGTACGAAATATAATAGGCCTAAATTAAACAGTAAGCTACTCACAGTCCATTTACAAGTGGCAAAAAGGCAATTATGTATGTTAGCTGGAGTGTTTAGCACATGCAGCATGCAGATGTGCTGGCATGTGTTGATGTGAATACAGCATTTGTCCAGAAGGTCTTCCCATATAGGCTATTGCACAGAAATCTCAGCAGGGGTTGGTTTTCAGGAATACTTAGGAAGTGCAGAGTCTTTCTCTTTTTTGGTATAAATAAATGACTGAATTAATTTGAGAACATTAGGGCAGTGAGGCTGAGAACAGTTGCGCAGAGCTTGGAGCTTGCCTGACTTTTCTCCAAAGCCTGGGGAAAGCGATTCGTGAAGATTAGTAGTCTTTAACTTTTCTCTCACAGGAATCCCCAGTTTGGAAATTGAAATACATGTGTAGCTTCAAGCAACTTGCAAATGGAGGAAATCTGAAAGTCTAGGATAGTTGAAATCCATGAATATTTCCCTTGCACAATTCAGAGCATTGTTTGTCATTGATGCTTTGTTTCCTTCAGGAAATGCTGTTCGCCATTGTAACATTGAGAAGGGCTGGCTGCCTCCTGAGCTTTTCAATTGTACCACCAACACTTTTGTGGATCTAAAAATCATGGTAAGTTGTATTTTCTCGATTTTCCCTTTTTTTGGTAAATAATCATTTACATTCGCAATCAATCACAAAATCACAAAGGACTGAGTGCAGGGATACCAAACTGGAGTTCAAACTCTGGTTTGATATCCCTGCACTCAGTCTTTAGACTGCACCCTTGAACACCCTTATTTTCCATCAGGACCCTTGTGCTTTTCTGGCTCTCAGTTACATTTGCTGTTGACTTTGGTTGCCAACTCTTTCTCAAGACAAACGAAATTTTAACCAAACAACTCCATTGTGCCAAAAATCCCTAAATTATGATTGTCTTTGCAACTAGAATGAAAAAAAAATTAAAATACATAACGGGGATTTTTATTCCTCTTTATCTGATTCAGAATGAGAAGTTACACCACAACAAGACCAAGTTGGATGGAGACAAAACCATACGGATCGTGAGAGCGCTGCAGAATGCCACCAAATACACACACAGCTTGTATGGCAACGACGTGAGGACGGCTTACCAGATGATGATCCGGGTCCTCCAGTATGAGAGCCAGCAGCAAGGGTTTGACTTGGCAGCCACAAGGGATGTGGAATTCAATGAGGTAAGAGAAATGCTGTATACTGTGCTGAGCTTTTGCAGTTTCTCTTAGAAGTTCGGTGGCACTGGGTAATTAAATTTGTCTTTGACCAAGTTGAAGCGAATATTGTGTAGCTGCTTAATCTGTTCCACAAATAAGCCTTTCTTCTCAGATTAGAATGGAAAGTTGGTTATGCATGTGTCTGTGCACGCATATGTGTGTGTAATACAAATATAATAGAAAGTGCTCTTCTAGTAAATATCATCATAGTAACAGCCAAAAGCAATATTCCCCATATGAAAAAAAAATCAAGTTAATGTGTTATTCCTGGCTTAAATAGTTTTGTGTACTATATTTATTTTTATTGTAAAACATGCCTAATGTGATCATATTCATTTAGATGTGCAGCAAACTAAGTCAGAGCCAGTTACTGATTCTGAAGGTTTCCTCTCATTCAGTTTGAAAACACTTGAGTCATTAGTTGGTACATTGAAAGACATTCCATATCATATTGGTGTTTTAAGACACATGCAATAAAATGTGTGCCAGAGAGCTTCTGCTACTTAGAGCATCCATGAAAGACCCAGTTATTACCAAAGACCTGACCAGGGCTAGAGGAGAAGCTGCAGCACCTTCCCTGTCTGGGAAAACATGCAGTTGTGATGGAAAAATATGAAATTCGGAGGAAGTTGGGAATTTTCCATGGCTGGAAAATGTGAAGACTTGATGACCCATATCAGGCTTGTAGAGCTCTCCTCAGTCCCATGTGTGCTGTGGGGTACTGTTCTCTACCCTTGCCTATGCTATTTCCAAGATCCTGGCCATGGCACAACACAGAGTCCAAGCTAAAACATCTTTTGGAGCTGTGCTAGCAGAGCCCAGAGCTTGGACACCAGCGTGTGATGACCCTCCATGGGCCAGGACTGGTGTTTGTGCTGGCCAAAGGTCATTGGCTCCCTTAGGAGGTGTGCTACACTCACTGTCCACAATACTCCAGGAGGACCAGATAGGTCAGGCAGACTTTGGGGTGAAATTGGAGAGCTTGTGCAAAGCCAAGCTGCACCAGGAGAGGATGCCACTGGAGAGTTAGAAGCAGGAAGGAATGTGGCTGAGAAAATTCCTCAGTGTCTTGGGCTGTACAGTCAACAGAGAGTGGAGAACTTCTGAAACATTTTACATTTTATATGTACCAGATTTTAAGAGATTCAGTTTTTTTTCTTTCCTTTGGGCTGTGAAGTGGATGAATTTCCCCATTCAGATCTTGAGAAGAAATTTCATTTCTAGCATGTTTGTTAAGCAGAAGTAAGAACAATAAGCAAAAGAAAGAAAGTGTTTTTAAACCTCTGCTTTAATTTATTATTCTCTGCAGTTGGCACTGAAATTCATATAGATGATGTTTTCAAGAACTCCCTAAATATTTTAGAATAGGTCAGGAATTTGAAAAATAATGAGTACATCTCATGAGTAAAAGGAGGTAGCATCCTAGGCTGAGGGAGCACAAGGGGAAAAGGAATTTTTATTTTTGTAGTCTGACATAGAAGACTGAAAAATAGATAATAAAACACCATAAATAATGTTCACAAACATGGAGGAGGTGTGGTACCAAGTGCAGCATGTGCTTCCTGCATTCCTGGGAATCATGTTGTGCTTCTCACCCTGAGCAGAGGTGGTCGTATTGGGAGTCTCTGTTATCTCAGGTACATGCTTGCAGCCTCAGACAGCAGAGGCAGGATACAGCTCCCTCTGAATGAAGCCTAAATCTTTGTCTTGGCTATTTTAGAGCTTGTGGTGATTAATTCCTACCATCATTTACTCAAATTTTACCTTACTTAGGAATTAGGTTTTGTTACAACAACATAATTCGTATGTACAGCAAGGTTAAAAACTTCTTCATCTTTCCCATTAAGCCATTTAGCACTCTCTTTTGGGGTCAATCTCCTTCCATTCAGCCTGAGGGTGTCTTTGCATATTTTTCTAAGAAAGGGCAGAAGAGACAGGTCCTCAGAAAGAACTTCTTTTTGAATACCATTTGTAAGCAACATAAAAATGGGGAGACACTAACATGGTTTAAGTTTTCTTATGTATTTTCAAGTTAATACTCACTCTTACCATTCTTCACCATATAAATTGTCTTTACTATCCAGGAAACAACAAAGTTAAAGAAAAAGTTAAGATAAAAGAGGAAGTGATATTTCTACCCATGGCTTTCTTTTGTTTTTCAACAAAAAACATTATTTTGATTTCTCTGGGGAAGTTATTCAGTGTGCCTACTAAAAGCCATGCTTTTCATGTGTCTGATCTCTCAGAAACAAAGAAAACATGGATAGGTGTTCCTCCTGCATTTTCTTGCTAGTTTTCCTGTCATTAAGGGAAAGAAAGTAGGCAGTTCTCTTTCAGCCTCCAATTTTGGCTTACTTTGCTCATAAAAAGTTTGGAGGGATTTGCTTTACATGGCAAAAAAACCTCAGGGTGAGTAACTGGTGTGCATATTTTTATATGGCTGCAGTAGAACATGCCTGTGTTAAAATATTTCATTGTACACTCACCTGAGGCACTCAGGCCAATCATTTTCAATACTTCTCACTTGAAGCCCAGCACTTTGTTTGCTTCATAAATTAGGCTTGTACTTTATTTCTCAGAATATTATCAAAGTGGGTAGTGCTTTACTGGACCCCGGCAACAAGGAGCACTGGGAGCAAATTCAGCGAACGGAGGGTGGCACCGCTCACCTGCTCAGGCACTATGAGGAATATTTCAACAACGTGGCCCAGAACATGAAGAAAACCTACATGAGACCTTTTGTCATTGTTGCCACTAACATGAGTGAGTATCTATGTTGAAAACTGCCATTTTTTTGAGTCTTAAAAATGTGCTGGGTAGAGGTGCTAGTTATTTGTTTTAATAATATCCACTGAGAAAAACCATTGCATAGTTTCAAATCCACTGAGCCTTGATCTATATCTTTCAGTTGCCATGGGGATCTCCTGGCAGATGTCTGATCTGCTTTCCCTCTGGAGCATGCCTCTGCTCCATGTGGCATTTTGTTGCAGTCACAGTAGTGTAGAGATAGTAGGAAGGACTAAGTTTGTAAATAAACTTTTGACCAACTAATATAGTTGAATGTAGCAGATCTCATTTTTGGAGGAATCACACCAATACCACCTGAAGAATTACTGCAGTCCAAAAAAGAGTAACCCTACTACTGATTTTATTTCATATTATTGATCTTACTAGCATAGGAATAGACTGCCCAGGGAGGTGGTGGAATTCCCAGCCCTGGACATGTTCAAGAAACAACTGGATATGGCATTTTGTGCTGTGGTCTAGTTGACAGAGTGATGATCGGTCAAAGTTTGGACTCAATGATCTTATACGTCTTTTCCAACCTAGATGACTGTGATTCTGATTATACCTCTGATTTTCACATGCTTTCCTAACCTGGAACCTATCCAGAAAATCATCAGCTGTAGAGATTCTTGTGCTGAAAGGTATTTTCACAGAATCACCAATACTTCAAACACCATCCCAGTCTTGCAAAACCCATAATCAGAGAAAAATCCATGGGATCCAAAATATCCAGAGTGGATCTAAACTGAGGAGGAAACATCAGGCGTACCAAGACACCTTCCCTACCTATCACAGGAAATGTCTGCTCTGACAAGCACATAGCAGCCC
This sequence comes from Lichenostomus cassidix, assembly GCF_008360975.1. Classification (NCBI taxonomy): domain Eukaryota; kingdom Metazoa; phylum Chordata; class Aves; order Passeriformes; family Meliphagidae; genus Lichenostomus; species Lichenostomus cassidix. The sequence continues at coordinate 14,870,673 of NC_139480.1, read as the reverse complement.
CTGCACATGGGACTGTGATGTGTTTCAGAGACATCCCTGCAGTGCATATGTGGGTGAAGCACAGCAACCACAGCCTGGTCAGCTTCTTTCTCCATTTTGTCCCCTGCCCTCTCTATTTAATTTTCTTCCCAGCTACAGTCTGAGCTGAGGGGCTGTTGGTGGTAGTCCTGCTCTGGGTAGGAGGTGAGATGGAGCTGAGTGACCTTCAGAAGTCCCTCCCAAGCAGCATTGCTGTCTGGTTTTTCTTTCAGAGGTGCTCTAAACTATATCAGCCTGAGCTTGTATTTAGCTTTTCAAGCTGTTGCTTCTATTTCAGATATGAAGAAGGGCTTATGTGCCAAAAGTTTGTCTTATTTTCCCAACTACAGCCGCTGATATAAGAAGTGAATTGGCAACAAACCTTGTCCCAAGAATGCTTCATGTCCACAATCACAGGGGCATAAAACCAAAGGCATGAGGAAGTCAGATTGCAAATGTTGTAGTGTCCTGCATCAACGGGGCGTAGATTATTGCTGAGCTACACCAAACTGAAACACTTTGATTTCTCTTTAGTAAACCAAAATTGAAATACTTTCTATTGATTCAGGACTGTGAATCAAAATATTTTTATCTTCATACTCAGAAAAAAAAGTATGCTCAGCATTTTAACCCAACTGAACTGAGATGAAAGGAAACCCCAGAACTTCTTGCAGGTTGTAAATCATGATTTTTTTTCTCAACCAGTTCTTCCTGTGTAAAAAGGTGTGAGCTTGAGAGGGATGAGGCAACTCTGGCCTGAAAGAGGTCTGTTTTCTTTTGAACAGTTTTTCCAGGTGAACATGGTGTTAATAGAGTTTCCTAATGGCTCATCTGGGAGTTATTTAGAAGCTAGGAAAGGAATGAGAATTTGCGGGTCTTAACGTGGATATTTCTTCATACAGAGACTTGCAGAGGATCACACCTTTTGGTGTAGGGTTACCCCCAGGACATGTAAATTGGCACTCAGTGATTTCTCTTAAGTGAGAAAGTTAAAGTCAACTCAACTGCTTTAAAATATTTTGGCAGTTAAACAGGCAGAAATTATGAGGTAAGCTAGGGAGGAACTGCTGGTGGAGGACTAAGGAGTAGTCCCAGGTAAAATGCAGGTTATTTTCTTTGGTCAGCTGACTTTGCAATTCAGCACATATAGAACTATGTGTTTGAAGCAGTGGATTTAGTCTTCCCATTAAAGAGCAAGTCTAAAATTAGAACATGCAGCACGCACTGGAGCAAGCCATTGGCACATGGAGAAGCAGGAGCATTCACTGAACAGCAGCCAGGGAAAAGCCTCTGTGAAACCTCAGTCAGCTGCTTCTGGAGAAGTACCAGCAAAGTGATCTACCTCGAGATGGCTATTAGTAAAAATTTCTTCACTGAAACAGTGCTCAGGCATTGAAACAGCCAGCCCAGGGAAGTCACCATCCCTGGAGGTATTTAAAAGGCATGTAGATGTGGCCCTTGTGGACATGGTTTAGTGCTGGACTTGGCAGTGCTGAGTTAACAGTTGGACTTGATCTTGGAGGTCTTTTCCAACCTAAACAATTCTATGATTATTTATTTTCAATGTTTGCAGTAGTGTTCATAGTATGAGATACTGTCTTGAATTCCTTTCCACTGAAAAATAAGTGTATAATTTGATAAATGTAACATAATGCTGACAGGTAAGCTTTAAGTTGTTGTATGAGTTATTAATTGAAAGAAATTAAATTTTACTTTCTATTTTGGGGGTTAATTTTTTTTATCTGCATTATGCAGATATTTTAACCTTTCAATAATGTTTCATTGTGTTGCAATATCAAATTTGAGAGCATGGAAGTTAATTTTGTGGGAAACCTTTTCCCCCCTCAGTTATTGCTGTTGACATCTTCGACAAGTCTAATTTCACGGGAGCTAGAATACCACGATTTCATGAGATTAAAGAAGAGTACCCAAAAGGTCTGGAGTCATCTGTTGTCTTCCCTGATACTTTGTTCAGACCTTCAGAAAGGAAAGGTAAAACCCTTCTGCTGCCGTTTGGTGAATAATTGTGACCAGCCTCCAGGGAATGTGACTGATCCTTGGGGAGCAGAGTGGTACTAGGGTGAGAGCAGGGCGACCGTCTGCACAAGTGAGCATTATTTAGGGATGGAGCAGCTGTGCATACTTGTGAGGCATTTTGCCTGCCGGCAGCGATGGAGGCATGGGGGGCTGTGGGACTGGCTGTACCTGTCTGTCAGGTCTCTCTTGCAGCCCCTTGAACAGCCCTGTCAAAGGGGAGAAATGCTCTGCCTCCGTTCCCACCAGGATAGGATGGGATGGCTGCCCAGCGCCTGCAGTCCCACAGCCACCTTCCTCCAGTCCCTGCAGAGATGGAGAGAGGTGCTGTGAGGATGGAGAATGCAAATCTGAAAGACTTGTTACGAGAACTAGACAGCAGTGAAAATGTCTTGAGCTGGGTGATGAGGAAGAATACATGGGGGAGTAGCTGCCTCCCAGTGTCTCTGAAGTACTCCAAGGCTGCTGCAAAGTACCACAAGTTTTTTTTGGGCAAGGGGAGAGAGGATAATTCAATGTTCAATACATGTACCATAGCTGAATGTCTTCTGAATGGGGAAGTAGTAACTCTTCTGAAAATAATACATAACAAGGTAATACAGCTTTATGACATTTTGCTTAGAAACAGAGTATTTGCTTCTGGGATTTGTATCTTTTCTGTAAGAAGAAAAGTAATGTAAATTTTAAGAGAATGTTCCAAAACTGAAAGCTTATTGAATGATAGAATTAGCAGGGAGAAATCTTATGTGACTACTTATGTATTCATAAATAGTAGTTTTGCCATATATAAAGGTACATGCAATATAACAGCATGCATGATGTTTTAATGTTCTCCTTAAGTTATGCATAGGGCACTTATATGCTTATGGACCTTTTTAGCTTAGAAATTGCTTATTTTCTAGCTAGACTAAATGGTTTTTCATTGTCCAATGGTTATTTGATTATCAGCTATATAAGTATGAAATGTGCTAGAATTTTATTAAAAGTATCAAATATAACATTAGGAGCATGCTGAGTGCTCTAAGCCTAGAGTTGTAACAATTGTAATATCATTGTATCTTTGCAAAGCAAAATTACCAGTTTAAATGGTAGCTCTGAAGCTGTGTTTAAAGAATTTAATATTTGTGTTAATTCCATAGCAGTGCCTACAATGAAGCCTTCAAATCAAAAAATATCCTCTAAGTTGAACATTGATGCGTTCAGCCCCGAGAGTGCTCTTGCAAAGAGAAAGAAGCGACACCCAGATATTGAGACACATCATACTGTTGCCATGGTCATTATATACAGATCCCTGGGACACCTCCTGCCTGAAAACTATGATCCTGACAGAAGGAGCTTGAGGTAGACTTTGAACTTGTTTGGAATTGTTCAGATGCCCTCTTTTACTCTTTCTGAGTGTGTATGGGAGACAGAGTTGCTTTTATACCAACCAGACATCGTCAGTGCTGCTGTTGTCACCACAGTACTGTCTCTTGTCCTCCTCTGGCACACTGTGGGACAATAACTGCCAGCAGTTTTTATAAACACATCTGTATGGAAGGCTGATGGTGCGCCTTCTTCACTTTCTGAGCAGAAGCAACTGGAAATCTTTTATTTGCAGAAGGTAGTGAATCAGTGCTTTGTATTTTAATGTGTAGATCACTGTGCAATTTTTCTCCTTGTGCAGGTTGCCAAATCGCCCTATTATCAACACACCTGTAGTGAGCACAGCCATTCACAGTGATGGGGAGTTTCCTCCCAACCTGGTGGAAAAGCCTGTCATAGTGGAGTATGCCATGCTGGAAACAGAGGAGAGAACGAAGCCTGTCTGTGTCTTCTGGAATCACTCCATCACGTAGGTCTCCTGCTTGCTTTAGGGCTGTGAGTGACAACTGTCTGAGCAGCAGAAAAGTCCTGCCCAGGAAGATAATTCTGAAGGAAAGCCTGTCTTGGTCTGTTTATTCAACTGATAACTGATTTTTGGTGGAATAGAGCCATGTAATAATTTCCCACCAACATGAGAAAAATGAAAATAATTATCATAACTCCTCAAACAAAGGATTAGCCATGTGGTTTCTAAGAAACACAGTGCTGTCATGTCTTTCTACAGGGTTAATTTTCACCCATAAGTAATAAGTCTCATAATTTCCTTGTATTTGCCCATGCTTTTTGCCCACGGATGTATGTCTGGGCAGGCATAGTCCAACTCCAGAGTGTGAATTCGTGGCTTGTCTGAAGTCTTTTAAGTCAGGATTTCCAGGAGATGATTCAGCTCCTCCATGGGTTGAATCTTCTCCTGTTACACTCCAGTGACTATGGACGGAGTACATGGCAAGCAGGCACCTACCCTTGTTGCCTCAACCAGGGCCAGTGCAAAAAATTACAAAACCAAATCTTTGTTTTGGTAGAAAGGAGGGCTGAGGTTTTGCAGATCAAATTAGGAGTAAAGATTTTAAGTTTCTGAATCACAAATTTTTGAATCAAAAATCAATGCAAAGGCAGTTGCACTGATAGGAAGAAACTTAATTTTTGTTTCATCAGCTGTTGTGGATTTGCTTTCATTTGTTTTAGTGAAAAATTGGAGGGAGAGGAAATACCTTCTCTGGGACATTAGACCTCTTCCAGTTGATGGAAAGCAGATAATACATAAGTAGAATGTAAGGAGAGAATATTTGACTCTCTAGGAGGGAAGCATTAGGAAACAGATGAAATATCCTGAAAATGGTTCATTTAGGTCTTCTGTATTCAGTAAAGTTCAATATAAAGGCATACTTTTCTTGAAAATGAGAAAAATTATATGAGCTGGAACTGCGTATGCTGATGTTTCATTGGGTTTATAGCACTGTGGAAACAACACAGTCCTGTTGGAGATACTTCAAGAGTGTGGATAAAACAAAAGAAAATGTGTTGAGAGGTAACCACATTCATATTATGCTTTCACAATATTGTAACTATTACATACATATTGTGATTCCAGCTACAAACCCAACTATGCAGTGAGAGGATGATACGGTCTGCCCGGAGGAAGGAGAATAGCTGTTACTTATTTCCTAACAACCTAAAGACTCTAGTAAGCCTATGGAAAAATCCATTAAAAGGCAATATCCTGTGCTGGAAATAAAACAGCAAACTAACCTAGGAAATGTGTGCCTCCTAGTCAAAGGATTCAGGAGATTAGGTCATTAAAGTATCGGAGATGGAACAGAAATGTCTTCTGTTCACAGTAATAAATTCCTTCATTTGCCCACATGTGAAGCAATGTTTTTGCTTGTATGCACAGATGACTCTGCCACTTATGAGGGAATGGCAAGTCCTTTTTTATGAATTTTTAAACATTGTATGAGCTTGAATAACTCATTAGCTCTAAAGTGATTCATCTGTTAGCTATTTGCTGGCAACTTCAGTGGCATTGTTATCTGTGTTACGTCTTCCTACAGCCACAGTTGAAAAGCAGCTCTTACACTGCATGTAATGAAAGAGCTTTTAGAAAGTGAGTACTTTTCAAGAGAAAGTGATATTAAAGTTTTACAGATTTTTTTATTGCTGAATGAAAAAGAGGTTCTGTCATATCTAATTAAAAACTCCTTCAGTAACTGCAAGACTATTGTTATTACTCATTAACTTCAGAATAGAATAATTAATGTAGGTACAAAATAATTTCTGAAGTCACTGGAGTTAGCCATAATTGGATAGAGAAGAATTTTTAAGGCGGCATTTCCTCCCCATTGTTAATATAAGAGATCTCCTGATATGAAATATTATTTTTTAGAGAAGATTTTAACCTTTTCTTGTGTACTTTTCAATGGAACTCTGTAATGATACCATGTTACTGCTGAAGCATATTTCACATGACTCAAAAACATATATCCCTCTCTGGTTCTGGTGTTATTTACCTTGGTTGCAGTCATTTTGTTCTGTGCAATCTCTTCCCCATATTGGTTGTGTGGCCACTGACCCAAAAGCAAATTTTTTTAAATCTTTTTTTTTAAACTCAAAGCAGACTGTTTTAAACCCACAAAATCTGAGCATCAAAGCCAGAATTCTTATCAGAAACTACTTCAACTGAAGGCTTTTTTAAATTGATTATACTCTTTCAGTCAGGTGGCAGCTATAAATAATTGTCTCTTGGTGCTTACAGTCCTCTCTGGTTGTGCAGCACAAGGTGCCACAGAGGGCAGTAACAGTGGGAGGTGAGGGGAGATCAGAGGATGGCTCTCAGAAATGCCTTTTTTTTCCCTGCAGGATTGGTGGGACAGGTGCCTGGTCCTCCAGAGGGTGTGAGCTCTTTTCCAGAAACCACAGCCATATTGCTTGCCAGTGCAACCACATAACCAGCTTCGCTGTCCTGATGGACATTTCTAAACGAGAGGTGGGTGACATCAGGCTCATGATTTTTAGGAACTTGGGTTTTCAAGGGCTTTGACTCAGAGCTTGAGCTCTGAGCGTGACTCGGGGCATTGTCAGCAGATTGATCCCAATGTCAGGAGTATGTTGCCCATTCCTGACAGCACCTGCCACAGGGTTTGCTGAAAGGAGATTCTTACCTGCTTGGTGCATCTTCTGGGTGTTGCCTGTACACACTCAACATTTTTAGCAGCTAAAAAGGTGGCATCACCCACTCCTGTTGGTTCTAAAGTGAATCTGTGTGTTGGCTCAGTAGTAATGAAAACACTGAAATTCTGAGTAGCAGATTTGATTGGAGGAAAAGGAAAGGAAAACCCCAAGAGATGCTGTTAATCTGTCTTTCTACAGAATGGGGAGGTGCTTCCTCTGAAGATCGTCACTTACACAACTGTGTCCATCTCGCTGGCGGCTTTGCTGATCACCTTCATTCTGCTGGTCCTGATCCGCACGCTGCGTTCCAACTTGCACAGTATCCACAAGAACCTGGTGGCTGCCTTGTTCTTTTCTGAGCTTGTCTTTCTTATTGGAATCAACCAGACTGAAAACCCGGTAAAACTTACTCTGTGTTCATTGCTAGAGTTGTTGTCAAGCTTTAATTTAGGGTGTTCATATTGCACTTTTACCTTCTCCCATCTGTTTCACTTTCTCATCTTTTTGGCTTTTTTTTTTTTGGCTTCAACAGTAATATGAAAAACATTAGATTTTTAGTATATGCATGTATGGTTGATGTCATTGATAGCAATGGCAGGCAATAGGACTATCTCTTATTTTCAGATAATGTATGACAGCAGCCCTGTTGAAGGTTTATCCCAGGAACTGAGCCATTTCTTCCTTCCTTTCCATCAGTGTGTTTTCTGTCTTGCTTCGTCTGTTCAGTAGGAGGCTCTCCAGTTTTTCTTGCAGCAGGTACCTCCCAAGCCCAATGGCTCCAGGGGTTGACTGGTAGGTTGTCAACGATGTGGTGCTGGGCAGGTGCTAATATGCACGTTGTACACCCACTGGCCATTCTGGAGAAGCCACTTGCCATTCACAGGACAACTTGCTACATCCAAGATTCAGTAGGAAACCTGTCACTTTGCTTTGTGCCTGCCAGCCACAGTGATTGTTGGCTTCAGCCTGTCATATCTGTTGACAAAGCTTAGTGCAAGCACCTCCAGCATTGTGCATGTCAAGAAATGCAAGTTATGAATACACTGAGTATGAGAAGTGTGTGTGTGTTCTGTACTTGAGACCTCACTGCTCTCTTAACCATGTGGCATTATATATAGTCTTGCTGCTGTTTCTCAGTAGCACCAATCCCAAAAGCTGTGGCTGCCATTTGGACATGCAAGAGACAAACAGACAAGGGCTCCAGGCTGCACAGGCACCTCTGCCAAACAGGCAGTACAAAGATGGGGGTGACATGCAATAAAAATCTATGTCCTTAATAGATAGGAAGAATATTCAAAATGTTAGTTTAGGGATTATCTGAATGGTGTGAAGAAAATGTATCTTCTAGAAATCCATTATTGTACATGTTTCAATCTAATTTTGGAGAAGAAAGTACAGCCTTGAGATAAAAACAACCAAAAAAAAAATCATGCTGGTTCCACATGATCCAAGTAGCAGAAATAGGAGAATATGCCTACATTCAATGACTATCATCACCATCATGGTAGTGATATCATGGTGCCTAACCACACAGCCTTACTTGCTGTATAACTTAATCCTATACTGTCACTCTGGCTTCTAATATCCACTTAAGCTATAACATGCAGTTCAAAAAGTATCTGACCTTGACTAATTTCAGCTTCTAGTAACCAAGTGCTGACAAGACTTTTTCTTAATAAATTTGAAAGACCTCTCTTATAAAAACTGTCTTGCCAGGAAACCTCTGTTTAATGGTATTTCTTTTGGAGAACTATATAAAGCTAAAATGCTGAAATTATTCAATTTCTAAAATTCAGGTTGGTCTGTTGGGGTTTTTACTGGGCTTATTCTCCCAATTTACCTTTTGAAAAATTGTGAATGCCAAACTGGATAAAGCTTTCCAGGTCTTTTTGTCACTTCCAGTCCTATAAGCCAATATTCCCCCTTACCAGGAGCTCAGGTCCTTTATCTCCTGCTATGGTGAGATCTTTTGCAGTGACCTGCCCTCTGGCATATGGTCTCATGTCATGTGTGAACCTGAAGTTTTGTTTCATTATATAAAAGTTTGCATACTAAAATAAATTTGCTCAAAGGAGCTCACCTTGCCAGTTGATCCACAGCACTCTGTGTAACTTGACCTTTCCCATGCCTTGCTGAGCACACCACTCATTTTTCACTGCATTTCACTACGAAGGAGTTTATACTCTTTCAGTCCTCTGACATATCTATTGAGGAGTTGGGGCCCAAGTCCACATCCCTACAGAATCTCACCAAAAATTATGCAGTAAATGATGACTCATTATTTCCAGATTTTTTCATAGTATCATGAAGCACCAAGCAGAGGTTTATAAAAGTAGTAAAACAGTTCATTACATCAATAACACAAATGGTTGTACTTGGTGAGTTTGTTCTCTTTTGCTCCTTCTAGTTTTCATGCTTTGGGACTCATGGTGTGATCATGTCCTGTACTGTTACCAGGACTCAGTGAAATGCCCCAAACCTTTAAACCACTTACAAAGATCTTTAATTTACAGAATGTATTTCATATGGCTGTAAGCTGCTCCTTACAGTCTTCCCAGTCAATTTGAGAAGGTAGGAGGGCTGTAAGCCATGTCTGCTTGAGACAATTATTCATCTGTCTGTATGGAATGAGAGTTGTCTAACGAGTCATGCACTGATGAGCATAAAGAGGTAAAGAATGCTGGAGCACAAATAATGCTGTGCTGCTTGGCACCCAGCCTGGCTTTTATGGGTTTCTGTAAATTAACAGTCACATTTCTGGGTGAGGTTTTAATCTTTTCCTGGACTGTTGATAGAAAGTGATTTATTTTCTTTCTTTTTTCTTACCTGAAAAAGGTAATGTTCAGGCCAGCACTCTACTCATATGCATGTGAGAGTAGGAACAAAAAAAGCACAGGTTACATAGAAGGAAGAAAGATGGTTTATTTGGTGAGCCACATTTTCAATAACACTTGATGTTATAATAAAGCTGATGTAGTAAGTGAATCCAGAAAATTGGCAGTCTTTGTATGATTCTTTTGCTCAGCAAAGTTAAACAGGGAAATGTACATTTCTGAGCATTGCACCATGAAAAACCACTAAAAAGTCATGCCAAAGTGTGAAAGCTGGGTCCATGCTGCACGAAAACAAAAGATTCCAAAACACAATGTAAAACATTTTCAAACAAAAATTGAGTGGTTGCACAAAGTGCTCTTAATTCAAGCTTATCAACAGATCCTTGGCAAAATCCTTTCTTTTGCTTCTGAAAGGAGGTTAATTGCAAGATTACAATTCAGGTGTTGGATGCTTGTGGTCATTCCTGTTTTCACCCATCAAACTGTTAAGTTGGGAGAGAAAACTGGTTAGCAGATTTTAGAGAAATGCAAGTATCTTACAGAAATGAAAGTATCTGAAGGTCATAGGTTTCAAGGTGGCCATTCAATCACAAAGATGACTTTAGCTATGAGTTTGGCCATTATAGCTGTTACTTCTAGTCACAGCTTTGGATTTCTGTCCCCAAAACTAAAGTTTTCCTGAGAAAGAACTTTCTCAGGGACAGGTCTTAAAAAAAAGACGTAAGATCTTCTCACATATCCTCTCCACCTCTGTCAAATATAAGAAGACTTGCTTTGTACCTTTTTATCTACTAATAAAACAAAAAACATAGTCCACTTTAAAACAAAACAGAAGTTTACCAAACTATAAAACAAACTTAAAGTTTACCAAACCATACTTCCTTGGAGAGAAATCTTTCTCTCTGGAAAGAATGTAGTATCATAAAAACCCATAGAATAACCCTTCATGTGTTAATGGAAGACACTGAGTAAATGCAGGGCTGAGGGTGGCCATTCTCAGGAGCAGTTTATTGGCTTTGCAGTAAGACCAGTTTTGCTGATACAGTTAAACATGCTGTGATTGAATTCACCGTAGTGGCACTGTGCAGGTGAGGCTCATACACCAGGCAGGGCAAAGGGTCTTCAGCCTCCAAAGGAGCATCCTCACCTCTGCACCAGGAGAAAGAGCCAGGAGCTCTGCCAGCCCTGCCCTTTCTGCAAGCAGAAGGAATTTGGCCACAATAGCTCAAATCCTCATCTTTGCAGCAAATACGCACAGAGGAATTGGCCACACAACATAGAGGGCAAGGGCAGTGACTGAAAGTGTGTTGGGTTGATAGGGTAAAGCTGAACAAGATTCAAAACAGGTAACAAAATTTACTTGAAAAAAGAAAAATCTTTCATAGTATGAGCAGCTCTTCTTAAACTCTGAAAAACCTAATTAAAGGCAGTATATTTCTTCTGCCAAAATCTTTTTATTACCCTTGCCATTAGCTGTATGGGGGAATGGGTGACTCACCAGGCTGTGATTCAGAAGAGCAAGTCTAATTTCCCTGCCCTTTCCCTTCTGCAGTTTGTGTGCACCGTGATTGCCATCCTCCTGCATTATTTCTACATGAGCACCTTCGCATGGATGTTCGTGGAGCAGCTCCACATCTACCGGATGCTGACTGAAGTGAGGAACATCAACTTTGGGCACATGCGCTTCTACTACGTTGTTGGCTGGGGCATTCCTGCCATCATAACAGGTACCCTGAACCACCCCAAAAAAGCTTCATTTCCCTCCCATCTTCACTGACTGGGTTCAGGGGAATTATCCCATCCCATTTCAGGAAAACATCCCATATGGGTGTTTTCCTGAACCAGGGCAGCACCAAGCCACCTCTAGCACAAGCCAGCCTGAATTTGACAGAGCTGTGTACCAAATGCCTGTTGCCCCAGCTGAAGTGATATTGATGGTTATAAAAGAAATATAATTGCACACAGATTAAATCAGGACTTGATAACATTGCTTGGGAGTAACAGTATTTTTATTTTTACAACTTTGCCAGTAGCTTTCAGAAATTTTCCTTCCCTGTGCTGGTGCCTCCCAGTGTGGACACATGGTATCTCAGAGAGGTAACTGCAGTGGTTTCAGAAGCAATGCTGCCTACAGGACATTACTGCCCTTCACTGGACATTCCCACTGTCTACCCTCAACCAGCAGTAAATACTTCCTGAAGAGAATTTCAGTGGCTCTGTTTTATTTGGCATAAAACCAATCTGGGAATACTCAAGCTGTCTTTTACTTAATATCAGATACAAAGGCTGTAACTTCCAGTTGAGGAAAACTAATGAAAAGCTGGAGGCAGTAATCTTTTAAACCGATCCAGAGTGATCCGCAGGAGCACATCCATCTCCTCCCTCACCATGCCTATTTTTGCCATCAGACATTTCCAGAGCTACCCTAAGCACACAGCACTGTGTTAATTCAGGCAGACAGCTCCTTGGGAACTGTGCTTCATGGAACAGTTGGAGTGGGGTTTTTGGTTCAACTGTTTCAGCATGTATCTGTTGCCATATGGGAAATCAGATCATAGGCAGGCAGTTAACTTTTATCCAATTAGTTTTATTTTTACAGATAATAACATACTGTCAGAAATGGCAGAGATTTAGATGTCTCTGAGATCAAACAAATAGCTATCACTCATGTACACTTGCAAAAATATTATGGAACAAGTTAGCTCTAAAAATACATACTTGTTCTTTTTTCTGTGTGATTTAAGGAAGTGTAATACCAAAACAGCGTAGGCTGGTACAGGTTAATTCTCTTTCCAGAGAGCTGGTAAGTTTTTCCATATCACTTTGTGCCTAAATAATTTCTACTTCTATCAATTTATCCAGAACACAATAGAAAGCACAGCCCAGAAGGCTCTGCAACTCTAGACATAGTCCAGAGATTTTAAACAGAAATTGTCCTTGAACTTCTGGAATATTTCAGACCTATATGACTTTTATCAGTACATACAGGACTACTGCAGTATTTTCAGGAACACTGAAGTACAATCAGCGCTTCAGTGCATCATTTCTGGTGGAAAAGAAGTACCATTAAATAACAAAGACTAATTAAATTTCAGAGCTCATTATCTTTAGAAGAATTTTTTTGGAAAGAGTTTCTGCTTCAGGTTTACTTTCTCTTCTGGAATTTAAATTAATTCAGACCTTCTCAACAGCAATATTACACAATCTAACTATTACAAGCATACAATTTTTACATTTTTCTGCTTAGATATTGCTCTCTATGATGTGGAACTATTTTGCACTTTTAAAACTTTCCAGGTTGTGTCCTACAATTTAATCTCTGAATCTACTGAATTTGCAGTTCTGTTTAAATGTAAAGTCAGATCCCTGTTACTGAGAAAGTCAGGGGATTTTGTGAAATGAAGATAAAAGAATACTAAGCCTTTAGTTTGCCCTTCCAGGCTTGTAAACCATCTAAAGAGAAAATTGTTTCATCATAAATAGCACAATGTAGGATTTCTTGCCTCTAGATAACTTCATGACTGAACATATTTTAAATAAGCTCCTTTATAAATTTTAATTTCTAAACAGTAAAAGGGTTACAACTTCATAACATGAATCTTAAACATTATTTAAGTTGCTTTCTGAGAGAAGGTTTGTTTATTTTTCTTAGTAGTTGGTATAGTCCAGATGTGGGAAGAAATTTTAGTCTTGGGACATGCAGAGGACTTTTTTATTTTAAAGATAAATACCATTTCATCTTCATCATAGTTATCCTGAGAGGGAAAAAACCCAAACCTACAGTAGCAATGGCTTTTTGTATATTATTTTTTCTACTGTCTGTGCTCAAATTGATATTCATTTCAAGCTGGGACATAGTGGTCCTAAGGCATCTGTGATGGGACCAGGCTACTTGCAGAAGGGAACCTTGACATTTAAAGGGGGATAAAACTTAGTAAAATGTTTACAGAGGAGCACTCCAACGGGGAAGAACCACATTTAATCACAGCACAGAAATGCAAATTGCCATGAATAAGAGTAGAATAGAAGTTGGAAGAAGGCTTACAGCCATCAAATGAGTGTGGATCTGGAATAGTCCTCCATTGGGAGCGATAGTGGAACATTTTAAAATTGTTTTAAGCTTGCTCATTTGAAAGTGTAGTTTGATCCATCCTGGAGAGGGATTTTATTACTTCCTTGCCTCAGGAGCAAGGGGCTGGATTTGGCACCCGGCAAGACCCCCCCAGTTCTGCCTGTCTCCGTGGCAGCACGCTAACTGCTTGACATATGTGTGCAGTAACTGCTTTGCCATAGAGACTGCAGTGCTTGTGTTAAAACAGGTTCTTCTGCAGCCCTGAAACCAATATCCCCCAGAAACTGGCACTTTTCAAATCCTAAGTGAAGCAATGAGTCCAGAGAGAGGTGAGGCTGCCCCACAGCTGCCTGAGTCACACATGGCTGCTGAGCCTGCAGGAGCTCAGAAGGGTCGAAACACACCCCTCCTGCAGCCCTTGGCACACTCCTGGGTGTGTGCTGGGGATGGGTGCTGCTCCCCACAGGACTCTTGGCCATGGGACCAGCCCCAGTTCCTGCAAACGTCAGCAAGGTATCACTCAGCCTGCACACTCAGTCTGCTGAGGGCAGCCAGACTGCAGCATTTAATTGATGTGCCAAAACCTTGCCCAGTATTACGTTGCATTGGCTTAACTCTGCCTTTGAGTAAAGTATTATTTCACATGTTGACTTCAGTAATAATTTGAACCATGTACCTGAAGACTGCAATTTGCCCTATTTATTCAATGGAGAACTTCAGGGTAGGATTTTGAGAGTGAAAAAATGTTGCTGTCTGCCAATTACTCATAGAGCCAGAGACCCATTAATGGGGAAATCCAGTCCTGGGAAACAAACTGTGTCCATAGAATTACATCTGCATAAAATACTTTATGGTCCCTTAATCATTTATGGCTAATTCTTTCTGGATGGTAACTGCTGAAGGGGTGGTGCAAGGGCCAATGGCAGCAGGGAGGGAGACTAGTCCTATCTCATTCCACATTTCAGTGAAAACAGATCCAATATCCACTGCTCTGCCAAATAGCCGGTTTAGTTTTCATAGACCATAGGCCTGTACCAGATGTGAATGTTGGCTGTGGGCCAGTTCCGAGCAGCAAGAGTGAAATGCAGCTACCTTTCCTGTTCTCAGAGTCTTTTCATCAAAGCACACAGGCTTCAATTCAAAAAAAGGTGACTGTAGGTGCACATGAAGCCTCCTTGCAGTGACCAGCACTGGCGTCAGCCTTGGCCGCCTCTTGAGACAGGACATACGCTCATCGCAGTGGTGTCCCCATGCCCAGACAGCATGCTGCAGCCACCTGCCATATGGCACTGGCCACAGGCCTCACAGGGATCAGGTTCTGTGTCTTGAAGAAGGCAGATCTCTGCAGACAGGTACACCTATCTCAAAGGGGGAAAAGGATCTTTGCACAGGAATTAGCAGGGCTCGTTAAAAGGGCTTTAAACTAGGTTTTAAGGAGGAAAGGGGTAAAATCATGCTTTCTAGAGGCAACCTGAGGGCAGAATGCCAGTGTTTGTGGGATGGTGTGCTAGCAAGGTCTTTCTGTCTCATTGGGGCAGGGGTTACAGATCCGTGTGGCAGCAAAGGCATAGGTATTTCTGTGTTAGAAACCACAGGAACAGTTACCTATGTTAGAGAGTGTTTTCACTGTCTAGAGCTTAATGTTGAGGATAAAAGAGTTAAGGGTAAGAATCATCAGGAAGGACAGCAAGGCAGATACCACAGTGAGAGTCTGTTATAGACCATTCAACCAGGATGAGGAGGCAGAAGAAGCATTCTATAAACAACGGGGAGAAATCTCACCATTGCTAGTGCTTGTTCTTGTGGGGGTCTTCAACTTAACAGGGAATACAACACAGCAGAAGAAAGAGTCCAGGAGGTCCCTGGACTGTGTGGAAGACAACTTCCCGTTGCAGCTAATGAGTGAGACAGCAAGGGAAGATGCCCTGCTGGACCTGTTCATTGTGAACAGAGAAGGACTGCTGGGTGATGGGATGGCTGGAAATTGTCTTGGACACAGTGATGACAAAATGATAGTTTTCAATGCTGTTAGAAGTAAGGTGAGGATTCAGCAGAACTTCCACCTTGGGCTTCCAGAGGGCTGGCTTCAGCCTGTTTGGAGGCATAACTCACAGAGCCTCTTGGGAGGCAGTCATGAAGGGCAAAGGTATCCAGGAAGGCTGAACATTCCTCAAAGAGGAAATCCTAAAGGCACAGGAGAAGGCCATCCCTATGTGGCGAAAGACAAACCAATGGGGAGGACCAGCCTGGCTGAACAGGGAGCTTTTGCTGGAAATCAGGGGAAAATGGAGGAAAGGGCAGGCAACTCAGGACTAAAAAGATGTCGTGATCATCTCCCCATACTCAGCACTGGTGAAGCCACACTGCACATCAGTTCAGTTTTGAGCCCCTCACTACAAGGAAGACATTGAGGTGCTGGAGCCTGGAGTGTGTCCAGAGAAGGACAGTGAAGCTGATGAAGGGTCTGGAGCACAAGTCTGATGAGGAGCAGCTGAGGGAGCTGGGAGTGTTTAGCCTGGAGAAAAGGAGTCTCAGGAGACACCTCATCTGAAAGGTGTTTTCCAATCTAAACAATTCCATGGTTGTACGAATTTGCAGGTCAATGGCAGCAATTCCAGTCTATTGCCATATGGGTGAGGTGTAAGGTCATCAAGTCAGACAGCACTGTGAATCAACAGGTGAATGCTGGGTTTAGAGAACCCCTTGGAATTGTCCAGGTTTTGAAAAATAAAATAATAAAAGGTGTGTTTTTAACTCAATTGCTTCGGGGAATTAACTCCATTTCAAACAGTGCTGAAAGTACTACCTGGGATGGCAGTTCAAAATGAATCCCACCTGAGCTCAATCAGTTAACTCCTAGAAGTTCCTAGGTTCCTTTGTCTCTGATGTTATTTTAGTGACAGCAAGTTAAGAATGCTTTTTTTTTTCATAACGTAGACATCTCCTCAGTTATGATTCATGTCATTCTGCTGCACAGGCTTATTGAAATTCCTCAACATGTCACTCACCCTCAAGGCTTACACTGTGTGAGAATTACTATAAAACTGTGCTGAAACAGAATTAATTTGGGACTTGCATTTAGTTTTTATGTAGCTAAACTTTGTTATAGTTGGCAAAACTCAGAGTATTGTTTGATATGAAGTGACCAGCATAAAGGTTTTGATTTGAGAAGTTTTATTTCAGTATTTGCCTTGATTTTGCCTTCACAGACTTTCCTGTTGAATGAATTTTGCCATGATAATTATATTTGTTTGAAACTACATTTGGTTATAGGCAGCACCTTTCTGATTTACTTTTTCTCCCTTTTGTGGCACAGGGCTTGCTGTTGGTCTGGATCCACAAGGCTATGGGAATCCTGACTTCTGCTGGCTATCTGTTCATGACACCCTGATTTGGAGTTTCGCTGGGCCCATCGTAATGGTTGTTGTTGTAAGTATGGGGAGTTGGCATCCAGAGCTATCTCTTCTTTACTGCTACCTTTTCTCTTGTGTTTTGCCAAAGAGTAGTCATGCAACGCAACTGTGTTCTTTACGTTTGAAGCAAATGTACTTTAGCTTGCATCTTTTGCTTAAATAGATCAGACATGAGCTAAGCTCCTGAAAATCAGAGGGCTGCTTGCCAGTACAAAGATTGATTGTGGAGCAATGGCCAAAAACCTATTTTCCATTTGCTTTGTTCCATTTTTGAAGGGTTGGTCTGTAAGCTTATTCAACAAATCAACAAAATGAGCCATAACAAGTCACTTCATCCAGAAGATCTAAAGGAATATAAAATGTTTCCACTTTCAGGAATTTAAAAGCATGGGCTGGTGTATAACTTCTCCCTTAGAGCATCTCCCTCAAAGATAGGTACCAGATAGATAAATATTCATGGTTTGACTCTTATCTTGAATGCCAAATGCAGTTGTGGTCTCATCACCTCAAAAAGTATGAAGTAGACCTGGAAGCAGTGTAGGTTATGGTCACAAGTCATCAGAGACGTGGGACAGCCCCCACTGGAGGCCAGCAAGTGGACTAGGAGCCTTAAGCCTAGAGAAGGGAAAGCTGCAGAGATGGGAGGAAGGAGGAGCCTATAATAGTGTGTTGGTCCAGAGAAAATGGCTGTGGACCCAATTCAAGGTCTTTTCCAACAAAACAGTAGCAGGAGGTGGCAGGTGTAGCAGAAACAGGACAAGCTGCATGATTTCTCCACAGCATGTTAAGTTAGCAACTCCTAAAACAGAACAATGGCACTGGTAAAACTGCATGGTTTCAGAAGGTGAATGATGAGACAAATTCTCAGCATTAATATTCACTGTGAGTGAATAAGTACAGATGCACCACCAGCCTAGTACATGCCAGCTGATGTGGAAATCTGTGGAGACTGGAGGTTTATTCAGAGTATTTTCCTGTATGTTCTGCTAGAAAATACTCCTAAATTCTGGTTTGACCCAATTGAAAAAAGGTGCTGGGCTGAGGTGGACCCTGGTTTGGACAAGAACAGTTATTCTTGAGGTTTTATTTTTCACTCAAACATCTTTGCATAGGGTCAGCTTACTGAGTTTCATCCAGATCAAGTGCCAGGATGCCCTTGACTATGTTGCCTTTAAACAAGGTGAATCTTGGAATTCAGAGAGCTGTAAGTTGAAGGAAAAATATTCTTGGCACCACAAACTATTTCAGGATAAAAATTGCATTGTCATTTAAAACAGAGCTGTAACAAATGTACAGAAAGAATCCATGCATTTATTTCAATTTCTCTTTCAGATAAACACTGTCATCTTTATACTAGCAATGAAAGCATCGTGCAGACGAAGGCAACGTTCATTTGAAAAAACAGGAGTCATGTAAGTTTGAGTTCAAAAACCTGTAGAAGTTCTGGTCAGAAATAATAAAAGATATAATTGCCTAAAAGCAAGATTTGAAGCAGGAAATAAAAGTTTTTTGGAGGAGAGTGTTGGTGGAGGCAGTTGGATCTGCTTCACCCCACACTCTCCTGGGGTTCCCTTGGAGTTCCTGTAAAACCTCCACCATGGTGCTCTGCACCACCAAGTGTAAGCAGGAGAAAAGAGAAGTGAAAGATTTATCGTCCAGATGGTATCATTGCAGTCCTTCCAGATCTTTCATTATACTCCCTACTACACTGTCACTGCACCTCTGCCCATGGCATGCCCAGGCAGACATAATTCTGGGTGTCCCTGCTTGCCCATGGCTCAGAAAGGTCTCCTCTCTCAAGTGTCTGGGCTACCGGCTGTGTCATGGCAGAGACCCACTGACACTCCTGTGCTGAGTGCCAGCCGCCCTGCATCCCATGTTCTGTGGGATGAGCAGCGTCACAAGCTGCAAACTGTCACCTTCCTGAGCTGTTGTGCAGCCTGTTCTCATTAACATCTGTTTTGCCCAAATCTCAGAATTTACCTGTGAACTCAAATGTGATCAGGTAGTGTCAAGAGAGCCCCCTTGGTGTTGTTTTTGGGTTTGGGTTTTTTTGCCAAAGAGGTAGCTGTATGAGATTTCAAATGGCTGCTTCTCATTCTTTTTTTCAATTCTGGCTGTAGGGTGCTGTGTACATATTGTCATGGCTTTTCCAGCCCCAGTGTCCCTGGAGCTGTAGACTTTGTGGTTCTCTGAACCCTAAAACTAGCACTGAATTTAATGAAAACTAGAATCTGAGGGTGAGCTCCCCAGCAACATGGGTGGCCCAGTTAATAAAAGTGTGGAAGGAGCAATGTTGGTGCAGTGCCATGCTCCCCTTGGCATGCCCTTTCCAGCCCCAGTTTCCAAGCAGCTGTTGGCTTTGTGGTACTCTGAACCCTAATCCTAACCCCAATAGCATCCGGGTGTTGAGGATGAAGTCCAAATCTCCCTAAACCAAGGAGTATAATTGCTACCTAATGGCAGCAGTTTTACTCATAAAACTTTTGCCGCTGGATTTGTTTCTGTCTTTTGAAAATGTCTGTGAAAATTGTATTTTTAAGGAAACAAATATTCCCCTGAGTGCTCTTGGTCCAAAACCTTGGGTAGTAATCTTAAGAAGGAATGTGAGAGTGAAGTTGACAAACTGAAATGAGATGGACATAGCCATTTACTGCCCAGATGTGTTCCTCAGAGTCATCAAGGCTGAACAGCAGGGGCTTGGAAAACAGTCAGATTTGTTTGAAGAAAGTCTTGGAAATTGACTTGGAATGAAATCACTCTTTTAACATGAATATGCTAAGTTGTGGAGTATTGCTGTGAGACAGTTGGGAACTGGAAGCTGGTGAACACTGCCCTACTTTTCCCAAAGGGATTTCCCAGTTGCCAAGTTGTTGGGCACATAACACCATCCATGGGGAGAAGCTGGGCTGTTCTCTTGCATCCCATCACACTGCAAATGTCCGTCTGTGTTTGCTTTACAGCTCTGTGCTGCGGACAGCATTCCTGCTCCTGCTGCTTATCAGCGCCACGTGGCTGCTGGGGCTCATGGCGGTCAACAGCGACGTCATGACATTTCACTATCTCTTTGCCATTTTCAGCTGCCTACAGGTAAGTTGGATACCATCTTGTCTGTGCCAGACCTTGGTGAGCACACTGCTGCACCCAGACCTCCAAAAAGCTGCTCAACATGAGCTACCTTAGGAAAAGCAGAGATCTCAAGTGCAAATTCTGCTTTCTTTTCTCAAAGAAAGGGTTCTTTTCACCAAAACTATAATTTTGAGTAATTACATCACTCAATTTTAGTCATTCTAAAGGTAAGTGCACTACTATAGTAACCTGTGACAGTAGGCAGTTATACCTCTGTCTTTCTAGAGACAAAGCCTTTGTTCCCATGTTCTGTGTGCTCATTAAGCCATTCTGTTGCTACCACAGATGAGAGAACTATTTCACCCAGAGTCAATGGCTCCAAGTTCAAGGCTTTCACAAATTAAGCTACTGTTTAAAGAAATGAGGCAAATAATGATTTTCAAATACAATGTAAGTTGGGTTAGGGTTTTGCTGGGTTGCCTGTCCCAGTTCACACAAGTGTTGATTAAAGATATAGAAAACAGATTTTTGTAGGAGACCTGGCATGGAAGTAGTCGCAGAGCTTCATGTTGGTCACAATTTGAATGTCCCCAAGGATGGCAGTAACTGTCCTAGCAGGTGCCTGCAGTATTAAAGCAGCTGCTGCAGGACACTAGTGTGTCAACAACTCAGCAGCCACAAATTGTAGCCACAGAGAAAACAAAGTCTGATGGCTCTCCTTTGGAGATGGCTGTCAGTTCCCTGGAAGCACAGCAGATAGATTAGTCTGGAGCAAGGGTTTTTTGCCACTGCAGCTGATGTGCTCTGAAATAAATGCACCTACTCTGGCTGTAAAACCAGGCTTCCACAAGTCTACCATAAAATTAAATAAAATATAAACCTGATGAGAGGGACAAAGGTCAGAAGCTGGAATTCTCAAGACTTGCCCAGGGAGGCACTGTGGTATGTGGCATTTCATGTCATTGCCTCCTTTGAACTTTAAAGAGACATCTCTAAAGAGACATTTTTAAAGAGACATCTATGTGAATTTTATTAATGAATAATCCTGGAGTGCTAGTGCCAGCTAAGATCATATTTGATTGAATGTTTAGAAAGTAAGCTTGAAGTTTAAAGTTACTCTAAGTTGATTGCTTTGGCCAAAATGATGAAATTCAGGCTTCTTGTGATGTTGGTACAGCTGCAACTTCATGAATGTTGGCTTTTCTATACTGTATCTCCAACCAAAGTTGATAACAATTTGGCAGCTGCATTAATTCCCTCGGAGCAAATACATCTGAAGGCACACGTGTGTCTCCTGATCCCAGCAAAAGCTGTTAATGTGTGTTCCTGGCAGCAAACAACTGCCCAGCCCTGGGGACTTTACTGATTTTCCCACCAGAGGTATTGCTTAACCAAGGAACTTAGGTGACAAAAGCTGGGACCTCTCTGCCCCCAGTACCTCTTCACATCTCACAAGGTTTTCTAAAATTCTCCTAGACACAGTTTAAAGGGCTCCTTTCACAGAAGTTGCCCATTTCCTCAGGCTTTCACTAAAGGCTGTGATATTTTCCATGTACTGCTATTGATTTTTTCTCATCATCTGTGTAAAAGCGCTAAAATCCCAAATTCTAAAATCCCAGCAATGTCTTCTAGTGGGACATTGAGGTTCCCATTGGATTTCCTCCCAAATCAAGCTGTGCTCTGTAAATTCTGGAGAAACACCTCTTTTTGTATATTTTCCCAGGCCTTTAATGCACATCTGAACTTGGAAGCAAATTATGAAGAAGCCCTAGTAGATCAGTCAATGCCATTTCAGTCAAAGAAAGAAAATAGTTATTGCTTTTGAAATACACTGTCAGGGACTGCAAACTAGAATTCAGGGGTTGTTTCGAAATGGGTGTTCTCTAATATCCGTATTTGCAACGTGGTAGTAGTGAATCATTTATCTTTATTCTTCCTCTCTCTAAAATTATCCAGGGGCTGTTCATTTTCTTCTTCCACTGCGTATTTAACAAAGAAGTCAGAAAGCACTTGAAGAACACTTTAACTGGAAAGAAACCTCTTCCAGATGATTCCACTGCAACAAGAGCTACATTATTAACTGTAAGAAAAAAGCACTGGGAGAAAAAACATCCTCTTGCTGGTAGAAGTTACCTAAAATAAACTTATAGATGGCTTGTCTGTAATTAAGTGAACTGAATGGTGACTTGTACAAAGATTACTGATGGCCTCTCAAAATTTTTAATTATTATTTTAATTTAAACTTTTGAGAGAAAACAATTATTTTCCCTAGCATCAAAACCCATTTGGTTCTTAGAAAGTTAATGCATTTGTGGGTAACATGAGCTTCTGGAGGGATCATTCATTATTGCTTTATGTCTTTTTCTTTCCCTTCAGCGATCTCTGAACTGTAACAACACATACATCGAAGAGCCAAACATGTATCGCACAACTATGGGGGAATCCACTGTCTCCCTAGAAAGCACCGTCAGGTCAGCCAAGAGCCACAATAGCTACCTTGCTTATATTCTCAGGTAATCTGGTGGCAGGTGCATGGCTTTCAGGTGCTTGCCTTTCCCTTTTTTATTACTCTTGTGCAAACCAGAAATCTGGTTCAAATGCTACTTGGTTTATGTCTTAACAGTTCTGTTTCATGTGACTGTTGCTTTTTTGGGTGCATTTTCTGTTGCATGTGTCTTCAGGGCAGGGTTCCAACAGCACAGTGGTTAACCTAAGAGTGACATTAGCTATAGGGGCCGTGCTGCTTGCCTGTTATAATTCAGATGTGTCTCAAGGAGTGCAGTTTAGCTCATCAAGAAGCTTTGGGCTTCTTCAGAGTGTGATTTCAGAGTGTGGCAGAAGGCAGACAGCTACATCAGGATAACCTCTGTCTTGCTGTAAATTGACCACTGGGCAGTCAAGCACAAGCTGGGTGGCATCCCTGCAGCTGTCTGCATGTCTGCCTTGTTGTTAAGAACAGTAAAGTGACCAAGAAAGTTGTCCTCTCTTTTTCTTCTCAAAGGGATGAGGCTGCTCATAAACTCAGTGGATCCTCAAGTCAAGCAAGGGCTGGTCAGACAGAAGCAGATTCCTCAATTTTTCATAGGAATCCATCCAAATCCAATGGTAAGAATCATTTCTAAATGCTTTGACCTATTTGTGCACTGTCTCCTTCTCAGCACTTTCTTTGAAGTGTTTTGTTACAGGAAGAATAATTAGAATAATTAGATGTTCTCATTCTCATTATGCTTTTGGTATAACAAGCTATGCAATGGCTGCCTTACAAGGAAACCCTGGAATGGAAATACCATATATCTGCTGCTTATGATGCTTTAATTTTTATCTGATGCTGTCACAGCTGTTGTCAGTTTATGGAGTCCCCTTTCTTTCTCACAAATTATGTACTGTTGCTCTTGATTTTTAGTTGGAGAAATTTTAACATTTGAGACCTTGAGGCAATATTCTCTTTTACTGCTCTGTGGTTTGTACAAAAGATGAGAAGTGCCTCTTGTCTGCTTTCCTTTCATGTCGGTCTTGACATTCAATTTTGTTGCCTTGTAGCAGTTTTTAAGTTAAATGCATTTCGGACTCTTGATATTTCTAGGTATCTTGTTTTGCCTGTGTGTCGTGTTCATTGAGACCCAGTAGAGTTGCATGTTAAATAAGAAAAAATGTGTTCCCGCTCTGTTCTGTGCATCCTGTACATATGAAAGGTCCTGCCCACTAGCTGAGCCAAGTGGCTGTGCTCCCCATAATTACTTCGATAGGTGCTGCAGTCCTTCAGAATTAATCCTATATACATTTACAGATGTCAGAGCTCATCCCTGACATGGCCTGAACCAGATACCTGCCTTTCCTTTCTCCTCGTGTATTTGTCAGATAGATTTGTTCAGCTCCTATTTGCTCTTTCATCCCTGTGTTTCCCCTGTGTGCCTTTGCAGAGCACGATTCAGACTCTGACAGCGAGCTGTCCCTCGATGAACACAGCAGTTCTTACGCCTCCTCCCACTCATCAGACAGTGAGGAGGATGGACTCGAGACAGAGAAGAAGTGGAACACATCTACTTCCAAAAACAATGAATGTGGCCCACTCCACAGCACACCCAAAGGTACCCCCAGTGTGAAGGGAGGGCAGTGGTGCTCTAAAATAGCCTTAGACTAGATGGGATAAATTTGCCAGGCTACCATGCAACTGGGACAGCATGCTACCTCTGTGTCTTGCTTCTGTAGACATCCTTGTTGTTTCCAGCTTAGGGACCTTTCTTCTTCCAAAGGCTTGGTGGCAGAGGTGACTGAGTACCGAATGCTGAATGCCCTAAGGCAGACTGAGCTTTGCAGGCAGGTCCCCAAAGCACCTGGACATGGCATTACCAAGCCAGCAAAATCTCATATGAAGAAGAGGAGAAAGAAACCACTTGTTTTGAGGGCAGGGGGAGGAAATGCCCGCCTCTCCTCGTGCAATACAGGCATGTGTATCCAGTAGCACTGAGGAGGTGCTGCACCTCAAGAGTTAGAAATCACTGACCATTAATATTATTTTTGTGTGGCAGGGTGCAGGCATATCTAAACACAGTTGATCCTGTCCTAATGAAAGGCAACTTTGAATGACAAACATCCAGGCTGTGTGCTGACGCTGTTCACAGATACAGCACAGGGTGCCTTGGGTGCCCTCAGCTTTCAGAAACCAACCTCCCCAGAGAGGGATCTCTAACCCTCGGGAGCTGAGAGGGTGGGTTTGCCTCACACTTCACAATGGAGCTGGCAGCCTTGCTCTGGGAAGGGTTTGGACGTCCTGCCATCCTACCAGGTGATTTTTTTGGGGGTTTAATGAGCCCCAAGGCCAGTGCAGTCAAAGCAAGTACCAACTGAAGGATTGATCTGGTTTGATACACAACTCCTCTCCAGCCACAGACGCCAGGCAGTGGTTTAGAGGACATATCAAAAGTGTTTTTTGAGCTAGTGTTTTTTTGCATTGCAGTTGATACCCTTCCCAATCATGTGAAACCCTATTGGCCCACAGAGTGTGTAACAGGCAGTGATGGCGAGGACCCCGGCAGGAAACAAAAGCTCAAAGTAGAGACCAAGGTGAACGTGGAGCTTCACAGAGAAAACCAGGTGAACCACAGCAATGAGGCACCACAGGACAAGGAGAACGAAGGGCAGCAGAAGGAGAACAGACCTCTGGCTCACCAGAATAACCAGCAGCCGGAGCAGAGGAAAGGTAGCACAGCCAACCCAGCCTCACAGTTGGATTGGGAGACTGGGGGGTTAATGAATGTTAAATAGTTTAAAAGGTAGCTCTGTCAGGGAAGAACATTTTCCAAATGGCTTCAACTTGTGTAGCCAGATACATCATGGGATGCTGGTAGGTAGTTGCTGAAGTCTAATCTTTTGGTTATGAAATAAAGTGCCAAATTAGAAATCTTAGTAAGAAATATAAAATGTCA
Organism: Lichenostomus cassidix; assembly: GCF_008360975.1. NCBI lineage: Eukaryota > Metazoa > Chordata > Aves > Passeriformes > Meliphagidae > Lichenostomus > Lichenostomus cassidix. Next base: position 14,845,274 of record NC_139480.1, on the reverse strand, counting down.
CATCTTGCGTGTGCTCAGCTTGATAAATGAAATTACTGATACGCTTAAAAATGCTCATTATTCTTTCTTTTCCGTAATAGGCATCTTAAAAAATAAAGTTACCTACCCTCCGCCACTGGTGGATAAGAATATGAAGAATCGTTTGCGGGAAAAGCTGTCGGATTACAATCAGAGCACAATCTCATCCAGGACTACTTCCCTAGGGACAAATGAGGGGCTCCGCTCTCCTTCGGACTCGGGGGTAACAGTGAAAAATGTTCGGAGGGAGCAGTCTCGAGACCAGCTCAATGGCATGGCTATGAGCCTCCACGTGGGAACAGGACATGCTGACACCTCAGACTCAGAGTAAGTGCCACATTGGGATGCCCTGGCCAACTTCCTGTGGTCTCTCCCTTCACCTTCCAACCCTGGATGCCCACATGAGCAAAAATTTCCTCTGGTGATTGTCCAGCCTTCACCTGTCTGGAGGGTTTGCCCACACCATGTCCCCAGGCCATGATGTTTCAGTCTTGAGAAGGCCAAAGCAGGTATCATGAGTTAGGAGCCATGACAGACACCTGCAGCTGCTCACCCTGGCAAGCTCTGAACTGGCAAGCTGATGTGGTACTGGCACACTTGGACAGGAGCAGCCTCGCTCTGCCCTGCCACCTTGCCAGGACTTGGGTGGGGAAAGGCGTGAGGCTGTGGGGAGCATGGTGTGAGTGTCCATCTGGGTATGGGGAAACCATGGCTGAGGCAGGAGATACCAAGGCTGGAGAGGAAGTCAAGCAACTGACCCTAAATTACCAGGCATAAGATTCCCACCTGCTGCATGGCAATCAGTGCGTGAATTTACCATTGCAAGCTAAATAAAATATTAACAAAAGGCTGAGCAAGCTCTCAGCTGAAGGGAATTCTCAGAAACCTCATTACTCATCATAATGCTCACATTTCAAATTAAGACAACAGCCATACGTAAAGTCTACGCAAGCATTTTATGCATATAGTCTCAGTTTTTATTAACATGAATAATAGTCTTATTCTTTCACCAAACACAAGAAAATTTCTCACCCAGCTTTAACTCTGGCACTGTCCCACCAAGCTTTAAATATCCCTGCTGTCTGGGTGCACAGACCGTTCCCAGCTCACCATAAAAGCACATCTTTGGATTGTTGGGAGTTGGCTGATGAAATAGATCCTGGTTAGCCAGGAAACACAGATGTTTTGAATAAGCCATAACTACTTGCTGCTACCAGGTAACACAGTCATTACTGGAAACAACTCGCCAGCCTGTACTAAGCAACTCTTATCTCCACACCTTTGGCATAATGGAGAGCTCTGCTGTTGGCAGCAGATTGCATGAATCTGTCTGATACACCAAGCTTCTAACAGCTTGTAAAATCTGTGTGTGAACCTTGCATCTTCAGCAAAGGGTTAGCCAAACACAAGCCCTCCATAGAACTTCCTCTAAATCATTCTCTTATGTACTACCTGGAAGTGTTCCTCCAGGCTGCTCTTCCCCTCCAGGACAGCATCCTCCTTGCAAGCATTGGATTGGCAAGGCATGGTAATTTCACAGATTATGGGCCCTTATTAAAAAGGATTAGGTGGATTTGGGTGGAGTGGTTTGCCTATGCCTGTTTAACCCTAACCCTGCATGACCACTTCTTCTCACTAACAGAGGCAGTAATGAAACTTCAATTTGAACCATCAGGAAATTGTGATCACCTCTGCATGGTTCTGACTTCTCACCGCGGAGTCGCCGCCTGCCTGCCTCAGACTCCATCAGAGTGGCCACATGGTGAGGAGGAGGATGAGGTGGGCATTGATTCCCACATGGTTTCACATTCTGGCAGACTCCTGACTGCTCCTGGCACAGACACCATGCCCGGATGCACTTGCAGTAAGGTCGCTGTGTGGAACGCTCCTTCCAGCAGGAACCCATGCTGAAAACATGGAAATGGCCACAGGGATGCACTGGGATGGATGGATGGATGGATGGATACCTGTGCACGGTTCAGACAGTGCTGCAGGGGTTGCTTATTACAGGGGAGAACCAAGGAAAAACACTTTATTATCCTAGTGGACCTACCGTAAGTCAATCCATGAGCCTGAAGACAAGCACTAGGAGGTGTCTCTTGTGGAGTTTTAACGGCTGCAGTGTGAACTCTTCAGGTTGCTGGGCTCTAGGGAGGAATATGCCAACAAGTGTCCTTTGGTTTCTATGCCAGCATCTCTGTCCACCCCCCTACAGACACATCGTCTTAAGAAAAAAAAATCCTTTATATATATATAAAAAGTGTAGATACTTTTATATATTTTGTATGGTGTTGCTAAAGAAGAAGTTCCTTTGTATATTTTACATTTATACTGATCTTCTTAATTTGATAATAGGAAATCAATTAAAAAGAGGGTTTGATATTTTTTATATGAACATTGCACAATTTTACTTGAATTTGGCGTTTGATAAGTAACTGAGGTTTGCATGGAAGTCACCTTCAAACACAGTGCAGTTTTCAAAGTAATACATTAAAGATTATATCAAAGTCCATGACTATAATTTATAAGTTTTGTTAACAGATTTTGGAACACTTTGAGGGCACAGTATGTTTTTTCATAACCTCTTCTAAAACCTACAAAAATTCGGTTTTTTTTCTTTTTTGGTATTTTGTTCTCTTCTCACAAGTGCATTGAAGTGTACAGGAACTGAACTCCAGGACTACACATATCTTTGTGTAAGGTTTCAACACAGTCCTTGCCTGGAAGAAGTTAAATCAGTATTTCTCTTACCAAGAACAAGAAAATAAGTGTGGTGTGATTGTATGATAGGTTTTGACTTTGATCTGGCTCTGCAACAAACCAGCACTCTGCATGTCCCAAGAAAAGGGCCTTCCTCCCATGGGGCAAGTTCTGCCTCAGGTGCAGTTTATTTTTGTTTGTTTGTTCATTTTCTCAGTGGATTTAGTACATGCTATTTAAAGCAGAAATGCAAGACTTTAAAGACGTCCAGGTTTCACTGCCCAGCTTTTTGACAAAGCCCTGGCCTTCTTGGTGTTTCAAAAAGCACATGGAAGGCATAAGGCTTCACGTTTCCCACAAAATGTGCTGGTTTCACAAGTAGAGGAAAATTAAGCATGACCTGTCTGCTGTCTTCACCTTCCTGCAATGTTTACAAAAAGAGGAAAAGTAAGATGTAAAAAAGTTTGCTCCAACAGTGTGAGGCAGAGCTCAGCCAGTGGCTCTCCCTGGTGCTAATATGTGACTCCAAGGATGACAACGGTGAGGCTGTGTCTGCTCTCTGCCAACAGGGCTTTCAGGAGTTCCTTGCTCATTATAGCAGCCCTTTTAGAAAATACTGGCTATTGTTTGTGCAAACGTGTGTGTGAAAGGGAAGAAACAGAAAAATGGGCTAAATAAAATGCAGGAATTGAGGAAAAGACAAAAAACTGTATACTGTAATTTGGTTTCATTATATTCCTATGCATTTTCTAAAATATCAAGGAGGCCTTCGGAAGGGGAGAAGGAGGAAGGATGCTGTTCCTTTAAGAATTATGCAACACACTGTGTGACATTTTCTGACAGAAAAAAAATGTTGAATGTTTTAAGGGTCTGGCACTTGGCTGTGTGCTCAGGCATTGTGTATAACCCATGCTAGTTATTTTTACATCTGTGTATGTATATTTTGTCCCAGTGAGATGTAGGTAGTTTTTATTTTGATCAGAATTGTTGCAGTAAATGAGGGTCAGTTGTATTAATGACAAAAAAAATTAAAACCTATTTTTATGACTTTTTAAAAGCTTTATGGCAGATTAGACACTGGAAGTTTGTTTTTTTTTTAACAAATGTATATTTATTAATGTGCAGAACACTGGAATTGCAGCACAGATGAAAGGAGAATTTACAATAAATTAAGAAATTTTTTTGAACTTGTATTCTTCCTCTGGTGGTTTATTTTTAAGTGCAGTGCAATGCTGAGGGTCCAAATGTCCTTTCCTGGGGTTTAGAAAGGAGCAGGAGCAGGAACATACAGGTACCCATCTCTCTCAGAGGCAGCAGAGGCTGTAAAGCATCACCCAGCCCAAGCACACCTCCTTCCAGCCCAGTGCATTGCATTCCAGCCCAAACCTGCGGAATTTTCCAGCCGTGGGAAATGGTCTGTGGAGGAGAAATGGCCTCTGCTAACCCAGAGCAAAGCAGATCACCAGGAAAGCACCAGATTTAGAAAAGGACATTGGAGAGCAGCTCAAGTGGAGCAGCAGCCAGCCCAGCCCACGACAGCCTGCAGTGAGTGACAAGAGCTCTCTCAGACAGGCTGGGCTCTGTTCTTGGCTCTCCCAGAGGCCAAGCTCTGGTCCTGCTCCCTCAATCCTTTTCAGGCTGCTGTGCAAGTCCTCATTTGTGCATCTCACAAGGCACAGCAGTGACCTGCACGTGTCTTGTCAGCTTTCTGGAAATAAAAGTATTTCTCAGCATCAACAGGCCAGTGGGAAGCCAGGTGGAGAGAGCCTGGCTGCTGTCATGATTTAAGGGCAAAATTGAATTTTCAGGATCTTCAGTTTGGAAACAGCTCTGCCACAACTTGCCACTGAACAAACTCAAGTAATTAGCCCAGAAGGAAACTCTTTTAAGTTTTATTGTACAAGTGCATTATTTGGTGGAACACTGAGTTTTTCCTTAAGTATTAGTTCACTTTTCTGTGGAGAAGCAGAAATAAGCCTCAGGCTTTCACATAAGCAGGTTAGTTAAGGGAGAGACCAGTCTGTGCTCCTGTCTCCAGTAGCGACCTACAGCAGATGTTTATGGAAAGAGGATTATCAGCCACACATTACATGGCAAGGTGGCCCCAGCAGGACCCACAGCCCCCAGCTCACTGAAGCTCAGGGCTTCCCAGAGGGAGGGCTTGTGCTTGTCTCCAGCAACCCATGTTTTTCCCTCATACATCTCTCATGTAGTGTTTGGGACCCATTTAAACTTCTAGTACACAGCAGGCTGCCTCATTCAGTTACAAGCAGCAAGAAAAATTTCTTCCTTCAGCTTCATTCCTGTCCCCTACAATGAGCACTTCTGCTGCTTGCAGCAGGAGAGGCAGTGAGAATCATCTCTCAGTCACTGTCTCCAGGTCAAAGAGAGAGACAGGCTCTGTCCTAGAGCACTTGGGCAACTTCTTTCCAGCTGAGCAGCTTGGATCTCTGTAATTGTTCCATGTGCAGAAACACTACTGTACCTTTTACCCTTCCTTCTTGCCCTTCTTCAGCCCATTACCAGGTCAAATGTAGCTTTTTTGGTGGTGGCAGGGAGAGACCAGAGCAGCCCATATAGTACAAGCAGTAGGCCTTCCACCACCTAAAAAAGGGGAAAAAATTTTTAAAATCTCCATTTCATTTACTTTTCCTGTCCTCATCTTTACAATGACATTTGGCCTGAGCAAATGGTAAGAAAAAAACTCCAGAAGAGTTTGGCAGCAGCATGGCATGGTAAGGCTGCAGTAATATAAGCAGTCATGCAGCCAAGCCCCTTCAACAACTCCTTCAACAGGTTCAAATATACTTAGGGATCTGTCTAAAAGTCTTAATAATGCTAACCACTAATTCCAGTACATCTGCCAGTAGCCTGCAATAGCATTTTCGAGGATGAGTTAGTTTGTGTGAATCCTCATGTCATACTTAGGCACAGAGGTCACTCAGCTGCAGAGGATGCTCCTGCCAAGGTCTGGGGGATCACAGAGAGGAGATCCCAGCAGCCCTGGTGAGATGTCCCCACTGTCCACACCATCACCACCTGCAGCAGGATGGTGGGACCACATCCCAGGAGCACTCTGGGATGCATTTGGGCCTCACAGCCTATTCTTCAGAGGTTCTGCTCTATCTTTATGCTCCTGTTTGCACATGTGCAACTCACTTCTCCTCCCTAAAAGAAGCATTTTGTACTGGACTCATTTTTCATTTTAGTCCATTGATTTTTGGATCCATCCTCCAGTTTCTCATACTCATTTTGGATTTTAGTCCTGTCCACGATGCTGTCTGGAGGCAGCCTTTACAAGCTACCTTTTATTTCATCATTCAAACCATAAATGAAAATATCAAACAAGACTAAACCCAAGAGGGCTTTTGTAGCACTTTCCTTGCCAAGCAAGTTTTGCACCTACCTCGTATTGATTAAAGCCAGCCTGCACTGATGCTGTTTTGTGTATGAGAATAGAGAGTGGGGCAGTATCAAACCATTTACTGAAGACATGTTCCATCTGCTGCTGTTGCTCCTTTATCCACCGTGCCAGGCACTGTATTAAAGAAAAACAGATTAATTTGGTGTGTGTGGCAGAGAGACCGTGTTAATTCACTATTGTCTTCTAAATACTTCAAAGCATTTGTAAGTGTCCCCAGGAGCCCCCTGGAGCTCTGTACTGTGCTGGTGTGTCCCCTTCTGCCTTGGTAACACATCTGCTGCTGCCATCCCTCTGCTCAAAGACCATTCTGAATAGAGTATCCACTCCTTCAAACTCTGATTTTGCATAGCCTGAGCATATTGCCTTTATTTGAAGGGAGGCTGATTTCCCTGGGGACTGATGCTTCGTGAGGCTGCTGTGAGAGCCCAGCCTCTGCACTGGGCCAGGAGGCAGCACAGAGGTGGAGCAGAGCTGACACCTCCTTGGGAGAGCTGTGCTCAAGGTGAGAGGTGCCCTGTCCCTCTGACAGCTGCCATGTGTCCCAGGGCCATACTCAGCCAAAACCCTGCCCAGCATGGCCTGACTTCGGGAGCTCTGCCACAGGAAAAGAAGCATATGGGGCATCTTCCCTGCTCCCAAGGACATGGTGAACTTCTGTCTCCGTTCTGACCAAATTTCATTGAAATCCAAAGAGAACTGGATGCACAGAGGGATGAAACAGCTGGCTCCCATGAGGTCAATGCTACATACATCTTGAGTCTCTTTCCTCCCTAGGGGCTTTCTTAGAGAAACTGGAGAATTCACCATTTGTCTAGGAGTCCAACTTGAAGTCTTTTGATACAACCCAGATGTCCCATCTGCCAGCCAGAACTGCCACCAACCCTGCTTGCAGGCTACATCCAGCTCATGCAACCCCAGAGACACAAACCCAGCAGCCCTGCAGGAATGCAAAGCACCAGAGGAATTTCTGTCATGACCCCCCACAGCACTCCCGGAGAAATCCACAACACAGCAGCCAGGTCACTTTTCTCTTGACCAATCTTCTTCCTGGAAGTAGGTCTTCTGTTGTTTTTCACCACAGCGACTGATGTGCTGTAATTACAAGACTGGTATTTCCTGGGAGCCTCCTCAAAAGATGGTGCTATTGAATGGGAAAGGTGCCACTGAATTATCAAAGTCCAGAATGAAGCAGTCCCCTGAAAAAATGTCATTTCTCCAGGTAGGGTCTGATTAAGGGGTATCTCTCCATGTATTTAATTTTTCCAGTACCTTAAACTTGCAGAGTGAGTTGGCAGTTCTTTTATATTGAGGAGTTTACTCTGTATGCTGCAAAACTGCATAGAATGAGGAGTCCATTCACTTTTTGTATTCTCAAATTTCTGCACCTGACGCTGTGCCTGTAGTAAAAAGCAGGACATTTGAAAAAACAAAAACCCCAAAAGTCAGTGTTCATCAGAACCCTCACACATTCAAACAAGTGTAAGAATCTGGTCCTGGTTATCAAGTGAGAAAAAATAAAAGAAATCTCCCTTTTACCTCCAGCCATTCAAGAACCAAGATGAAGTTTGAGAGTGACCAGGAAACAAATGAGCAGCAGAGCCTGGCACAGGGGATGGAGGGCAGGCAGGACCTGAACTCTAAGAAGTGTGTGTTTTCCCTGCTGCCAGGGCTCACTGGCCTGACCTGTGCTATGGTCACTGCCCAGCCCCAGTGAGAGTTTGGCCCTTAAGAGGTGCTGCTCCTTGAGCTGGCTCATGGCTGTGCCAAAATGCCTGGGCAGCTTTATCCCTGCCGTGAGCAAACCCACCGAGGGGCAATTCTCCCAATGTATTGGTTCAGGAAAAGTCTGAGAAAAAGGGGGGAAGTCGCAATTACGGATGTGTTGATTGCCGCCAGCTCCCAGCAGTGTTGCCCAGGGCTGGGAGGGATGACCGTGATGTCCTGGTGCCTCCTGGTGCTGAAGCTGGAAATGGCACATCACTACCCTGCATCATCGTGCGGGACACGTTGGTGTGACTATTGCATTTATCATAGATAATGTCATTTTGTTCAATGCTTTAAAGCATGAAAATACATACAAATTAAGAGAAAGTGTATTTTAAAATAAAACCCGAGGGTGTTTGGTGGTGCTGAGATCCCCCTGCAGCTCATCCTGCAGTCCCTGGCTGCAGAACAACAGTGTCTGTGCAAGGCAGGGACAGCAGAGATCTTCCCCGGACCCTCCGGTGCTGCAGTCTCCAAGCTGAAAGGGTTCTTTTGGACAGAGAGAGATAAAAAAATTCTGGTTTGGGAATGAAGGTGGGAGGCGAAATTGCATCCTTAACTCTGGAATGACACAACCCTGCAATCCAGGCAGTGGAGGCTGTGCTGTGAACCTTCAGTCCCATCTCAGTGCCTTCAGGGGGGAGTCTGCACCCAAGGCTGCACACAGTCATCTCCCACACAGTCATCTCTCTTCCAGGGAGAGCTCAGCTGTGTCCATAGGGGCTGGATTCAATATTTACATATATAAAAGTACAAATTTAAATGCTGCATCTAAAAGCTTGGGTGTTTTTTTGGTTTTGGGGGTTTTTTTTGGTTTTTTTTGCTTGTAAGTATGCTAAAAATACAGATCTATTCTAAAAAGGAGGAGGAAGAAAAAGCTTTATAAAACAACACCAGCTCTGTTCCCTGTGGTTTGCAGCTAAAGAGAGTGAACACTCAGTTTTGAAATGGGAGGATGACAGCTTCTCTCACCCTAAAAGCCAATGCAAACACTAAGAGCCAATGCTTTTACTGCTGGACTGTAAATACTGTGCTGCCACAGTCTGAACGAAGCCCTTCAGCACACCTGGGCAACATCTCAATGCTCCAAAGGTCCTCTCCAGGTGGAGACAGAATCAGAGGACAGCTCTGCTCTCCTTGCATGGAGACAGTTCTGTCCTCCAGCTCTGCAGCACCAGCTGGGGCAGGAACACTGCCAAGGAGCAAAACCAGGAGTGCAATTAAGACAGGTTTTACACAAGCACTGCTGGAATAAAACTGCACTTGGAGTGCAATTTTTCAGTCATTATATACTCAGAAACACAGCTTTCAAATATATTCACAGGGCACAGAGATTTCAATTCAGACCTAGCCTTAGCTGACACAAGTCGTGGTTTTTCAGTTACATGATCCTAATCTTGTTATTGCATTTTCTACTTTGGAAGGGAAAAGTAATTTTCTAAACAGTTATGCATGTGAGTCTTTGAAACCAAATATTTCAAGATCCACAAAGCTTAATGAAGTTGAAAGTGAAATTACCTGCTTGCAATTTGTTGCCCAAAGTGGCAGAAAAATTACCAAAAAAAGTGAAATGCCAATGAATCTTAAAAAGCATGTTGATGCTAATCTTCTGCATAGATACAAAGAAGAAAACTCACCTGCCAGTCTGCTCTAACCCCATTCAAGCTTAATCTTGGCCAAATTCCAGCCTTGGCAAAGGCTGTGTGAGCGATGGTGGCAGTGATGGTCCCTTGTAGGGAGCACAGCTGGCTGATCCCAGCACCAGCCTCTGCTCTCACCTCTCCTTTACCTCCCTGTTTCCATGCTGTTACAGCTGTGCCCCTCAGCATTGTCACACCCATGCTGGGCTGGGCCAGGCCAGGCTAACTTTTCCTGCTCTGAGGCATTGGCTCAGCAGCTCTCAGCAAACCTGGGATCTTGTTGCCAGTTAAAATCTCAAAATTCTACATCACCAGGAAAGTCCTGCTCCTGCACAACAGAACCCTGCGAACTTCTACTCTGTCACCATGCTGAAAGACAGGAATTCAGTTTTGCTAACTTGCTGTCATGAAGTTTTATTATAAGCTTGGGGTATTCCCACTATGCAGCCAGTCCTTAGAAACCTATCTAATTTGGATGGGGTATTCAGCTCTTCCTAATAGCACTCCATTTTGATGCATGGCAAGATCCAATCATTATGAGGTATATATTAAGACAGACCCACAATAAGGAAATCCCTATGAATTTGCCTTTTCCTCAAGTACAACAATGCATTCTCTTCTCCAGGAAACAAACCAAACAGCCTCAGACCTCAGCAGTTAACAGAAAATTAAGTCAGTTGTGTGAAAACATTTAACATTCAAGACTGCTTTTAAGCCTGTAAGATTTGTAATTCTGATTTATGTAAACACCTGAAATGACTACTTAATACAGTTTAACAATCCAAAGCATTTTTTATAAAACTATGTAAAATGAAAAATAAGTATCTGTTGCTTGGAGTTCATTCCAAATGCTAAATTTGAACTTCATTCATTCCTCTTCCAGAGTTCAAAGAACAAACACACAATTAGTGTAAAATATATGTACTTTACTAGGGACAGGTATTTTAAAAGTAAGGGGAAAAAGAGCATTTCACTTGTACATAAGGGATAGATTTCTTATTTCATACATGATTTTTATATTAAAATTCTTGTATGTGTAACTACTATTACAGAACAACTGAAGATATCCCATGATACCTACTGACATAAATAGCACCATACAGTCCAGCAAAAGTGCACCAGACTGGCTTTAGTCCTAAACTCCTTCAGCACTAGCAGTCAAGAGCTGGGACTCTCTAGTTGACTGGCCTTAAGAACATACAGATCAACAAAACACACATTTATTATGGCTTTTATTATTCTCAGGCGGCAAATTCTCCAAAGTCCTTCAATAAATAATCCCAGGTGTTATGTTGCTGGTTCTATTTTGTCAATCTCTTCCTTCTTTGTACTCTCCTCTCGGTTTTTGCCCTGTTGCAAGGTATACACTGATGGGCCCATCCTCAGGATCTTCCCACTGCCCAGGCACTCGTCCCCCTTGTAGAACACAGCAAACTAGGAGATAAACACAGGGAGAATCTTTTCAGCAGCTGCAAAAACCATGGTGAGCATCTGCTCTTAAAAAAGCCTAAAACAAACAAAAAATCCCAAATCACAGAGGATTTGTTGGCTCACATAAGTGTAAATATAGACACGCTCGTGGAAATTTCATCATGAGTTTCGACAAGACTATCTCAAATCTCTTCAGTTACTGAGACAGAATGGATTGTGCTGGAAAATTTCCTTTCCAAAGGGGATGACATAAGTAACATCATGTGTATCTTCACTGTACCTTCCCCAGACAGCTGTGCCCAGCCTACAGTGGCACTTCTCAAAACAGGAAGGGGACCAAAGACTATGGCAGCAGACCATCTGCAAGGAAGCAACTGGAGCTCCCTGATGTGCTCAACAGGTTCCTGCAGGAGAGGGGAGCCCAGAGCTCCTGCCTTGCCTCCCTACCTGGCAGCACAGAGCCTGCTTACAGGCTCAGCACCTCCTGCCACTCAGGAGCTTCTCATGCCACTCACAAGCTCTGGCTGGAGTCTTCTCAGCTCCCCCCCACTACAAACAGTTCTCAGACAATTTCCCTCCTGATGTGTCCCACAGGCCCCCAGGTATTGGGAAGGGTGGGTCAAATGCATGCTGGGAAAAGGGATGCAGGGAATGTTTGAGAGCCACTGTGCTGGGATGTGATGGAGTATCTTTATATTAGCAGTGTTAAAAGGCATCTCTTTTAACTCTCAGTACTGCCCAGGACAGTGGATGGAATTCTTCAGACACAGAGTCTCACTAAACAGGTTTGAGTACTAAAGCCATATTAAGCAGCCAATTATGAAATTAATGCCTTTTAAAATCTATTTCTTGCAAACAACAACAGCTTCCATTTCTGCATATACAACAAATTACCAGAGACATTTCTATGTATTTCTGAAACTTGTAAGCAAGTTTTTCAGACTATACAGATAACAACAGATAATTTAAAACTAGAAACAATCTCCTTAAAAATAGTTGATTAATAGTCAAAATACAGTAGGCCACTCTTGTGCAAATAAATTAATTACTTTGCTCCAGCTAATAAAAAAGCAACTCTGTTTCCTTAGCCAGATAAGGTAAAACACAAAAATGGAAGGAAAACTACTTCTAATAACTTACCTGTCCAGGTGTGATAGCTCTTGCTGGCTTCACTAGTGTTACCCACACACTCCCATCTTGGTTTAGAGTCAGGACACACGGCACTAGAGCAGAAAATGATCAAACACCTCACAGTTAACCATTATGTTCACGTTAAAGAAGGAAAACCTAGGCTAAACACATCCAAGTCAAGATCCTACTGCATAGAATTGTTTCATAAGACACTGCAGAAACAGGCTGCCCAGGCCAAAACATTTCCACTAATACTGCAAAACTACACTAACAGGCTACCAGAGTTTCACAAACTTAAATAAAAATAAAACAAAACCCAAGGTTGCATTACCCAGCGCCATCTGGTGCCGATATCTGAAATGACAGTCCATCATCTTCTCTCTAACGAGCTCCGCCGGAGGTTCCTCTGCTATCCAGTGCACTCGGTTTGTCCGCAGCAGGTCTCTGTACAGAGCAGGGTGATCTCTGGATGGTGCCTTAAAACACGTTTATTTATCGCTGATATTTTTGCCGAAGAGTGTGTAATTTGTAAAGTGAAGCATGAAATACACAAAAAGCATCAAGCCATAGCAAAAGGAAGGCAATATGAGCAAGAAAGCAGTAATTTATTAGCACTGAAAGTAAGCTAAAGCAAGCCTGAATGAATTGTCAGTCTTCTAACCCTCACAGTCATGTCACTTTTTGTATGCTTTCCCCTCCAATAACATTTCTGCCTTCTTCAAGCTGAGTTCAGAAATCTGACCTCCTCTATCCTATCTCAACAAGATGCTCCCTCCCTCTTCTCCAACTTCCCAAAGGGGCACCTGCCCAAGTGCCTTTGACAAACTCACTGCAGTTGTCAGTAAAAACATTTTCTTAGCCCTCCTGTCTGGTTCTTCTCAATTCTCGTTTGATTATGGTCCCCCCTCACTGGCACATCAAGAAGTAGCAGAACACCTCATCATAATCCCATCAGTATCCAAGAAGAGTAACAACTGCATGAACAGGAAAAAACATTATCAATGCTAGCAAGCTGCAGAACTCTGAGCCACTTCATATGATTAGCCATTAACACACCAATTATTTCCATTATTATATATATTCTGCCTCAGTTTTCAAAATGATAAAACTGTGTCACTGGCTCCTCATTCTTTTACTAGAAAAACAAAGCAGCAATGTATCATAAACCAAGATAATACACATTTTATAAACCACATTATAATAACTAAGATAAAACTCTCATACTTTAGAATAGAAAATGAGAGCTCAGGAGACTGGCTGATTCTTTTCAGTATCTGCTCTTTGCTAGGAAAAGCTCTGTGCCAAAATCTAAAACAATTTGGTGCTCATGAAAAGCCTGTTTGGAAAAGATGTTTCACATCTGCTGATGCTACACTAGTTGGTGCTTGTTTCCCCCAACAAGAAAGCCAAGGATTCTGCCCAGGTTAGGCTCACATTCCATACAGCAGCAGTCATAAAATGCTTGCATTAGTCATTTGCAAACCCAGCGTTAATTAACTCACCACATAGACATCTCCAGTGCTGACATCTTTGTCTACAACAAACCAAGCCTCCTTCAGGCCTGCCAGCCGAGCCCTCTGGCCTATTGTGAAGAGGAACCAACCTAAGGAAATATGAAAATAGAATGCTGCTAGCAACTTTTCATCTTTTACTTTCAGAAAAACACATTAAATCATTTCCCCAAAACTTTACCACTAAACAAAGAATAACAAACCAAGCTGTCTTAAAGAAGAGGGTCAGTCACAAATCAAACTAACATCTACTTGAAATTTAACCTTTACCTGAAATGCAAACTAAAGATTTAAAAATAATCTATTTTAACTGGAACATTCTTAGGTCTTATAAAAGACAAACATCTCTTTATTTCAGTTTCAATCTGTGGGTTTGCTACCATTCAGTTTTGCCAATCTCCCTTACTTTTATGTACCAGTATAACATCCTATTACCATAAATTCCTTGGGAAAGGAACTCAGTTCTGGCAGCTTGAACTGAAGACAGCAACAGAAGGAACACACAGGAGAAAAGGAAAGATTAAGGTGCCAATGTTTGATGATATCCAGCTGTGCATCACTGAGGTGCATGGTGCATTTTTTTCTGCAAAGTTAAAGTACTGAAGAATCTGGCACTGAAGCCCAGTCACTTTGAAAGGATTAAGTGAACAATGGTCTCTTGGTATTAAAATAACAACTACTTAGTATCAAAAGAGTAACCCTAATAATTATTTGCTTTCTTGCAATATGGAACAAATAATCAAGAATCAGTTACAGTTCAAGACTCTATTATTGTATACAGCAAATTTTCCATGATTTAACAAACTGGGTAAAACCTGTAGGCTCCTTTGGAATTTCCCAAAATTTGTCACTCTGAATACAAGCAGTATTATTCCATTTACCTAAAAGTAAGTTATTAAGGTCAGTTAGCCAATTACCTTTGTGTCTTCCCATCACCTTCTTATCTTCAATGGAAACAAAGTTACCTGGTTGAGGTTCCAAATACTAACAAAAAAGAAGAGGTAAGTCACAAGACAGCCCAAGAAAACCTCACAGTGTATTTCAGATTCTGTCACTACATCCTCTTGAAGCTGAAAAATAACTCTTCAAAAAGCTAACTCTGCCCAAGCAGCTTACTGCTCCTTGATGCTGCTCTCACAGAAAAGCAGGAAGGGCACTATGAGCAGTAATTCTAGGCTTCACTTCCCCTATCCTCACATATGTCAGGGGACAGCAGGATCCAGCATTTTGTCCCTCTCACATTCCAACCATTTGTCAGAGCCTGGCAGGCACCAGAGTGCATGTTCACTCCTTTTGCTACAGAAAATGAGTGACTGCTGGTAGAGTGGCAAGATACTTCCTACAGGCTGTGAGTGTTAGCTTCTGACAAGGCTTGGGACTGCAAAGGGAGGTGGGACATTGCTGCTTACTGTGGGCCACAAGTTGCTGGAGATTTTCCTATAGACAGTGTTTGAAAAACTGAACACCAGAACAAAACAAAGACTGTCACAGATTTAGTGTTGCTCACCTCAAGAAGGAAATTTTCAAAGTTCCTTTCACCAATGAAACAGACCCCCATACTCTGAAAAGGAAACATGGAATTGAATCCATAAAAGCAGAGAAAAAACATTTGAAATAATGTCTATTAATAATCTCTCCAAGATGTTTTTTCCCTCCCATGTATCCCACACTATCTTAGGCATCTCATAAACAAACCCACAACATCTGCTGCAACATAGGTAAACTAATTCTACATAGTATCAGTGAGAGTTGTAAGCACAGAAAGTAAAAGAGATAATAGGAACTGGAACATCTGTTCAATAAACAAATATATTAACGTTGGTGACTAGATTGTATGTATATTAAAAACAGAATTCTCATTTATATTAAAGTACAAAAGTAACAAAATGATACGGTGATGGTCCATCTCTTGAAAAAAACACTTTCAAAATCAAATAGGTTTTTCTTTTCCATTCAGTTACTGCTGATGTTCTTCAAACACCCATTTACTGAGGCTGAATATAAATATGAAAAGCAATCAAGGCAGCATCAGCAACACAACTACTGCCTGCATCACAGATTTTAAGATCAACTCATGAAGTCATAGTTCTCAGAGTAATATAATTTTTTTTAAGACTAACTGTGGAAAAACAGTATGATCCAATTTCTAAAGACATGGTGAAAAATAATGCTAGTGAGGAAGCTCCAA
Organism: Lichenostomus cassidix; assembly: GCF_008360975.1. Taxonomy (NCBI): domain Eukaryota; kingdom Metazoa; phylum Chordata; class Aves; order Passeriformes; family Meliphagidae; genus Lichenostomus; species Lichenostomus cassidix. Next base: position 14,829,467 of record NC_139480.1, on the reverse strand, counting down.
AAAGCAATGGAGAATAAAGACCAAAGGCTTCTCCTTTGCTCTGACAGAGGATGCTTTCCTTCAGGCTCACAGCATCCTACACATTTGCCCTTATCTGAGTTCTTCTGATATACAACAGCAGACAAAATATCTGTAAGCTAAAATACACAACCAACCACAAACTCCTAAAAGTACTTTTCAGGAAATAGTCAGCTAAGAAAAATTATTCCCAATCTATTATATTATTCTTTTCTGTTAGAAACAGATGGGTTGTCACAGATTAAAGTTGAGAAAGTTCAAGAAAGTCTGTTTAGAGGGAAATACAAATCAAAAGAGTTTTAAGTGTTACCATGCCTCTTTTTTCTTTAGCACATGATGAAGGTCATGTTCTGCTGCTATCTTCTTTACAAAACCTTTTGTTAAATCCCCTAAAGGGAAGATGGTTTTCCTCAAAGCATCCTGTGAGATCTGACTTAGAAAGAAGGTCTGGTCCTTAAAGAGATCAGCCCCTTGAAGGAGTTTCACAGCTGCAAAGTGAAATACATAAAACATCTCAACATAACTACCATTAACAGTTCAACTTGCTTTAGTATTTTGTTTGACAATTAACATTGTTGTTTTATTATTTCCAAATACATGTTAAAGACAATATTGTACATATTTTCCAAGATCTTACTGAAAACATCTGGATAGTTTCTCATCACTGAACAGATCTAGAAGATTCCAGTTTTGTACTGTGCAGAATCTTACAAAGTCTTGCACTGCCTCATCTATTTCAATAGTGCATGTGTCACTGGCAAGGACACTGACAATACAGAAAATGAAAACAACTTTCACATCTGCTGTGTGTGGCTAGCTCAGGTTTTTCCCATGAGAATTTTTCTTGTGTTTTGTAAATAAAGATAAAGTTTGGATGTTATTGGAACAGTGTCCCAGAACTTGGACAGTGCAAGCCTGGCCAATCAGGCCTGGGGGAAGGCTTCTGACCGACCAATCTGGGTGACTTTTGAGAACTCTATATATGTGATGAAATCAAAACAATAAAGGTCATTCCTTCTTGCCACTGAGAACTGGTGCCTTCATTACTCTGCTAGCTGCTCAACAGCGACAGCTGTGAAAGACAGAATGAAGATTCAAATACCTTGGAGCATACTGTTCTTCAGAAAAAAACTGTTTTGCCCTGAAATCACCCTACTATGAATCAATGATTTGAGCAACCAGTGGAGTAATTACCAATGCTCAGAGATGAGAGTTTGACACTTTTCTTTCAAACAGATGAAATCTCCTGATAGCCCAGTTGAAATAAAATTGGTACAGTTTTTCAATCATGTTCTGCCCCCTCTCTTTAAAAGTTAATAGCTCTGCTGTTGTACAAACACTACTTCTGTGTTTTTTCACTCAAACACAAAGTACAGGCCAATAGTTCAGCCACAACTGGTAATACAAAATTGCAAAAACAGGCAAGGAAGCCCATCACAAAACACCACATCTGTGAATCACAGTCTGTCACATGAATAGACTGTAGGCCCAGTTGGGGCCATTTCAACTTTCCAGACATAAAGTTAAAACAAAGAAACAAATAAACCCTTTTAAGTCCAGAACAAACAAATGAAAGCAGGGAACCTGTAATGTAAAATGATCACTGTGGCAGCTTTGCACAGGTTTAGTTTATAAGTTTTTTCTCCCTTTGGGTATAGCATGCTTCTCACCATATATCAGACATTCATCTGACTCTTAAAACAGAAAATATTATGTTTGACAAGTCAGGGTCATTCTCAGTAATGTAAATACCTTGTTTAGCACAACCAACCTTCTACAAAGATTGGGGTTTAATTGGTAATCGTGTGTAAGGTAACAAACATCCCTTATTCTGTGACACCAAATATAGTTTAAATTTTTCTTTCATATGTAGGATAGAACATGAAATGAACACACAACTTACTATTTCTAACTTCAAAACGGTTTCTGAAAAGCCTTTGTGGTCTTTTAGTATGTTTCTGTTGAAACACTTCCTCATCCTCCAGTGAAGTCCTGGCATAATGCCCAGTAGCAATTGCATCTGCTCCTATCAAGGAAAGAAAAAACAAATGTAACATAAATGCACGAACTTGAAATTCAAAGTTCAAAACAGGATTGCAAACATACAGTAAGAAAAGCAGAAAGCAATGAAAGAAGAAAACCTATAAAGAAGTCTTATACTGACAATAATTCTACTCCTACTATTTAAATAATGCAAACTAATTCACCAGCATGCCAGGACTTGTGCTTTTGTACTTTAAGGACCACCTAAGAATGTAAAACTTAATGGTCAGGTCAATGCATGTCCCTGAAATAACTCTGTTCCTACATATGAGCAACCTAATCTAGTGGAAGATGTTCCTACCCAGGGCAGGGAGGGTTGGACTAGATGACCTTTAAAAGTCCCTCCCAACCTGACCCATTCAATGATTCTGTATGTAAAAGCAATCTTAAAACCAAATACTTTGCAATTACTGACATACTAGCACAGAGATATGAGTTAGGCATGCACATGAACTCATATATTTCCCCACCTTTTAAAGAGTTTGTTTCCTTTAAGCATTTCCACAGCACACTTTCTGTACTGACACACTTGAAAATGCCTTACCAAGGTTATCCATAGCATAGTGCAGAAAGTAGTTGAATTTGATGTGCTTGTTACATAAAATATCAGGATTAGGCGTCCTTCCCAATTCATACTCTTTTAAGAGGTCACTGTAAAATAAAGACTCTAATGTCTATCAGAATCATTAACACACATAGTAATATCAGAAACTGGACACTGTTTAAATATCACAACCTGAGTCCCAGTCTCAGAGAAGACCCAGTCATAGTAAACATTTTATGTTAGAAATAAAATACCCATTAGATTTTAACATGCAAAAATCTAATATTTAGAAGATTTTCTACAGAGTGCACTGAGGACAGGGTCAAATTATCACTTACAACCTTGTAACCCTGCTTTATTAAATTCACATTCCCTCTGGGCAAACATGGCTGCCCACTGTGCACATCCTACTCATCTCTTATGGAATTATTACTTTCAGAATTGAACGACCCTATTTAATTTTTCAGTGGGACAATACAGTGATACACACCAGGAGTGTCTCAGCTGAACAGACAATAATTTCAGCTGCAATAACGTCACCACAAGCAGTCACTCATGGGGCTTAATTTTAGAGACTTTTTCCTGTCCTTTTTTTCTTTCCTTCTGAAAATCAAAATTTCTCAGACTTATGTTGTAGTTTTACACTGCTGCATAATTAAAGTAATTAGAATTATTCGCTTAAAAACACTGAAACAATAACTAATGACCTGGAGCAGTTCTTGTAATAAAAGGTGTTTTATGGTGAATAAACCTTTAAAGAGAGACCCAGAGGAGCAGCAAATTTAAGTTCAGTGATGACAGCAAAGAAAATAGGATTCGGAAACAAACCAAGTCACTTGTAACAGAATGTTAGGAAACACTGTGCTAATAAACTCCGAGAAGTTTTGTAGCACTTATTCATTGTCTCACACTAAAAGGGAAAAAATGGAGTGAACTTTCCCAGAAAAGGGCTGTTTTGCTGTTTTCTTCACTGACTGTCCAATAGTTTGGCACTCAGCCTGATGTCATTTCAACATGCAGTACTACTAGCATGACCAGGTTACTCCTCAGTTTCATGTAAGGTAATGACAGCACTGCTTAAGAGGGGATGATGAAGATCAGGGAACAAATTTTATGTACTTAAGTTCAGTACATAATGATAAATTATGCTGTTTTACCATTGTGTCCCTTCTCCTACTTTCCAAGAAAATCTTTCAGCTTTTCCTATGCAGAACTTCCCTTAAAGTGCAACAAACTCACAGAAAATCTGAGCACCCTCTTTAGAGAACAGTTTCAAATTTAAGTTTAAGGAAGCAAGGCTAGGTCACAATCATTTTGTGCTAAATTGATAATGTAAATACACTGCATAATGTAACATGCACTGCATAAGTTACACACACAGACAATAACAGACAATAACCATTAAATAACTTTTTTTCAATTTGCAGTAAGGTTGAAATGAGCTACAACAAAGCACTTTCTACACACTCACAGGAGAGATCTCCTACTAATTTTTAAAATAACATATTAAGAACAAGATATAAATTCTGACCTTAAATATAAATGAGAGAAAAACTAGTTCCTCAATATTTAACAGGCTTCAGGGCATTCTCTTAGCACTGATAATACTGCAATGAATTGCCATTGATCATTATCGGTCCTTTCTTGCTTTTCATCGTAACACGGTACCACACAACTATACTGAAAGACCAGCTATTGTAAATGTGTTTCTACCTGAATACTTCATTCCAGTATTCTTTCACATAGGAAACCTGGTGGAATGGGATATCGAGCTTCTGGCACACCCGGTAAGCATCTTCACAATCTCTGTCAATGGAGCAAGCTCCCTGTTCATCCAGAGGGTCCCAGTTCTTCATAAACACACCTGTCACCTGGTAGCCTATGAGATGAAGGCGACAATGGCTTAAAGGTTACATTCTTACAGCCTGGACTCAAAATCTGAGTTTCTCGAGACTGGCTTTAGTAACTGCATCTTTCTGAAGAGGTAAGGAGCTCAGTGCTAAGCTTTAGTTAGTGTACAGCTGTGGTTTCTTCTGTAGGCAATAACTAACCCAAGGTCCTCTGGCAGCCTAACGCGACAATAAGTCACAACTCCCTCCCCATCCTTTACAGCTGTGCTGCAGCCCCCGCTGCCCTGCTCCCCGCGCTGCCCCGTTCTCCCCGCTGCCCAGCTCTCCGCGCTGCCCGGCTCTCCCCGCCCTACCCTGCCCAGGCTGGGGCCGCTCCCCGGGCCGAGGGGGCGGCTGAGAGCGGGGTAGCGCCGGCCGGAGCGGACCCGGCTGCGCGAGTCCCCGCAGCGCGGCACAGGGCAGCGCCGAGCCCCGCCGCCCTCACCCCTCGGCGCCCGCCCAGCCCCGCACCTCGGCGGCGCAGCAGCAGCGCGGCCACGGCGCTATCCACGCCGCCGGACACGGCGCAGGCCACGCGGCGCCCCTGGGCCGCCAGCATCGCCCCGCCGCCGCTTCCGCCCGCCCCGCGCTCCCAGGGCGCCTGCGCGCCGGGCCGGGCAGCGGCGGCACCGCGCGGCCGGAGGGAGCCCAGCGGGATGGGGAGGGGAAAGGGCAGGGACAAGTCTGGCCTTTATCAGGCCACCCGAAACCCGCACCGCTCCAGGCACCACCCCTCCCGCTGCCCCTGAGCCCCAGGACCCAGCAGAGGGAGTTGGATGAAGGAAAACCTAGAACAAAACATCTCCCTTTGATTGCTTCATGTGCCTTATATCTGAATAAAGCCGAAGTTTATCGCAGTTATTTAACCCATCTGTTAACAAGCTGTTATTTAATCCTTTGCCTTCAGAAATTCAGGTGGTGCTTTTGATTTATTCCTCTGGTATTCGATACTAAAATGTTTGTTTCCAAACTTGCTACACCACCCTGAAGTCCACTAGCTTTTACCTACATAGAAATACTAGAAAAGTCTACCCAAAACATGCAATAAAAGTTGCTATTTTGTACACGTTTAAGAAACAACTGATTTATTTTAAATTAAAACTCTGTTGTACATACAGGAAAGGAATCAAAAGACAATTGGTAGGAAGTAAGGAGGCAGGTTTCCAATTCAAAGAATATCCTTTTGTTTGAGTTAGTCCGATAATGGTTTTGTTCATGGATGTGCTGCAATGGATGTATTTTAACAATGTTGCTCTCACTATATCAAGACTGTTAGAATTCTCTTTTGTTAACGCAGTTAATCAGACAATCTACAGCCATCTTCAAAAAACAGTACACCTAAAACACTTCAAAGATCACAGTTGCCAAGAATTCTTCATTTCAGTTCAAATTCAGAACTTGAGTAGAGGGGAATCCAGATTTTCTTTGTTTACATCAGGGCTCAGAGTGATAAGAGGAGAACTCAAATCAATTAGCTGAAAGAAAAACAATAAAATTTAGCTAGCGTAGTCAACTGTCATGCACAGCAACTAGCAGCTATAATCTGTATTATTCTCAAGTACTTTTTTGTTTAGGGTCCCTATTAGTATCAAGAAGACAAATACAAACATCACACTCAAGCTTTTGAGTTCAGGTTTTTAAACATAGGCAAGCACAAGTTTCTCACAAGATGGTTATTGCCCATACTTACCTTAAAAGCCTAAAAGGCTTTTCTAAGTTTCACTACTATGCCTATTCTGGTGACAATACCACTCAGGCAGGACACAGCACTTTTGAATTCCTCCTCCCAAAGTCAGAGTTTTGCAATCCTCTTACTGACAATATCTAAAGGAATCTACCTTCAAGCCACTAATGTATAAAAAACGCTCGCCCAGAAATGCTTGTAAAATTTAGAGCAGATTCCAACAGCACACATCTTGCAGCTAAGGAGAGCAGCTGAACAAGAGAGCCAACCTTTCTTTTTTGATTAAAATGAGCTGCTGCCAATAACTGAAAATGTGCAATAAAGGGGAAACAAGAGTAAGCATGCCAATTCTCCTGAAGACAACATTCACTTCCTGCTTCAGAACTGTTTCATTCTATAACAAATGCTTTAAATACTAAAGCTCTTTCTCATCCTCCTCCTTTTCCTATTTGCAGATTGCTCACTGAGCTCTAGCTCAGAACACATTGTTTGATTTTAAACATGACATTCTCTTAAGAGCACCTCATTATGTATATTATATTGAAATAATAGTAAGTAATTCCCAGAGTATTGTGGAACTGCTCTGCAGACAAGGGTATGCAGCCAGTTGACATTTTTCTGCTAACATACTTGCACCAGATGATTTGAATAAAACTTACCTTTATCTGTCCAGATGATACAGGCTTTGGAGAATTAATCTTACTCACTTCGGGAGTATTGGAAAGGTCAATCAAAGGTTTACTTTCACATTCAGAAGCGTGTGGGAGAGACTTGTCTACTCCAGTATCTAGCAGTAAGGCCTTTAAAAAAAAAATTCAGATTTTCTCCTCTGCTCACCAGGCTTTCTTGATATAAATTGAGGCAGTCAATGTAGCTTATACAGCTATAATAATCACAGGACAGGCTTAATTTATATCTTGGGTATTTTTCATGCAGGATTCATTGCACACAGTGCAAAAACCTCAGCTCCTGCTCTGTCAGTGGCTAGCATCACAGGGAAAATGCAGTAAGACAAAGCAAAAGAGATCCCTTCAGGCATAAAACAGTTTTTCACTTAAAAGTAGTTAAATTTAAAACAGAAGATTAATAACCCTCTTAACAGTTAAATGATTTAACTACAATTATTGTGCAATGTTATTTAGCCATATAAACTATTCTCACCAGCTTCACATTCATAATTATCCTTTTGTCCAGTTTAACTACCCCATACTTGTACTAAGCATTTCTGAAACAGACACTTTATGCCACTAGATAAGCTAACAAGGAACAGACTGACACAATAACATCGAGTAATTAACCTACAGATTAGAGTATTTGTAAATCAGTAGCCACTTTGTCAGATTCATATTTCAGAACTACAACTTCAGTCCTTTCTTCTTAATGCCTGTGGAGTGCCAGCTTTCAACATGAAGCCACTACATTCCTGGGAAAGGGGAAGTGTTCACTGAACTAACTACCTGACACTTAAGTTTACTGCTATATGGACTTTGGGGTTTAATCCTCTCTCACTGTATGCAGATTTGCACTCCTGTTGGGTGACTGAATTTAGATACAGCAGTGTTTTGGGTCTGGGTTTCTTTTTAATCCCTGAAGGAGCTTTATAGCTGCAACGGGAACTGCCCTGAAACACTGCTTTTCTAATTGAATCCACAAGGATTTCACAGTACTCTTCCAAAAGTGGAAATTTAATATAAAATCTGCAAATATTTGACAGTGCATTTGAGATGGGAACATTATTAGTGGAAATACTGAACATATGATGTTCAGTGTTAAATATAAGCACTATATATATGTAACCATGTGCTAATTGGTTACATGGTTACAGCTAATTGGGCACCACAATACAAAAAAAACATTAAGCTATTAGAGAGCATCCAGAGGAAGGCAACAAGGATGGTGATGAGTCTGGAGGGGGAAGCCTTATGAAGAACAGTTGAGGGCACTTGGTTTGTTCAGCCTGGAGGAGACTGAGGGGAGACCCCACTGTGGTCTTCAACAGCCTCACGAGGGGAAGCAGAGGGGCAGGTACCAATCTCTTCATTCTCATGACCAGTGACAGGACTCGAGGAGAAATCATGACGCTGAGTCAGGGGAGGTTTAGGCTGGATATCAGGAAAAGGTTTTTTACCCAGAGGGTGGCTGGGCACTGGAACAGGCTGCCCAGGAAAGCGGACACAGCACCAGCCTGACAGGAGTTCAAGAAATGCTTAGTGTGATTCCTAGAGTGTCCTGCACAGGGCCAGTAGTTGGACTTGATTCTTATAGGTCCCTTCCAACTCAGAATATTCTATTATTTAATGATTCTAACGCATTTTAACTTCATGTATACTGAAGTGGTTTTCCTACTTATCCCTTATCTTGAAGTAATTTGGTTTCAAGCAGTTTACTTAGTAGTTTTGTAGGAAAATGTATTGTCATTTATTACCTCAGGTTGTTTCTCTTCAGCCAGCCGATTCTGTACTTCAGTCAGCTCATTTTGTATTTCAGCCTCTTTTAATGCATTTTCTACTCCTTCTGTAGAAGTTTTCTCTGGTGAGAAGTTAAGTGTAAGAGGTAGCACAGGTGGAGGAGATGTATCATCATCTTCAGAAGATGTCTGTATCTTACTCTCTTGTTTCTGTTTAGAACTAGGAAAAAGAGCATCAGCAATAGAGTTCTTTAACCAGCATGAACTACTGAAGATAGACAAGCCAACTCCTAACCACATTTTCTCCTTTTTTACCTCAAGTTTATGACCAAAATGTTTCCCATATTTTTATCCAAATAAATGCTAGTTACCCGCAAAATACAAAATATTTCATTCTGCAGGATATTTCATTCATGGGTAGGATAGCCTACCCATGCAAAAAAAAAAAAAAAAGGAAGGAATTATGAAGAATTTAAACTTATTTGACATTTCCATCCAGCCTAAAAATCACACAAGGTATTTTGCTCGGGTTTTTTTTAGACTTGGAACTACTAGCAAAGAGGCATTGATCTTGTATATCACTGAGCAACCCACTTCAGTCTCTGGTGAAAGGAAGTACTGACACTGGCTGGGGGACCAGAGACTGTAATCTGATTAGTATGATAAAGTCATTGTAGACAGAATAATTGTTTCCTTTAGAGAAAAGACTATTTGAGATATTTGGCCTAAGTAACATGACACAGTTTTCTAGCCATGAATCATTCCTACTTTAATACGTTTCCTCTCCACCAGCCACAAAATAAGCCTGCATACATATATATGGTCCTTGTCAGAAGATGCTGGGCTAATAATATGAAAGCAACACTACTTTCACAGAAAACACAAAGAATTAAAACATAAGTAAAGCTGCTCAGAAAATAAAGTTCAAGTCAACTAAATCCTTGCCTTTTTGACTAAGGCTTTAAAAAATGTAATTTTACAGATCATTGGCAACAATATAAAAGTTAAAAGTAATACACATTTTACTCAGCTATTTCCCTTCATCAGAAGGCAACAGCAAAATAACACCAACACCAAATCTCGTTTCAGATCATCAGATACAAGTCTTAAATTGTTCTCTAGCTCCAGAAATACAAATAATCTCCTATTAAAATTGTAATTCTTTAATGTTAGATATTGACTCACCTCAGTACGGTTTATAGCACTTTACCTGTCACAAGTTATAAATTTTTATTAGGCCTATGCAGCTTTTCTTTGTTCAAATGCTTTATTCTAACATTTAGCAGAGGTCCTTAAAACCCAAGAGTCATCACTAGAATTCATTCAGAGGCAGTTTGCCTACAGTACTCTTCATTTATGAAGATTTCTGTCTTACCCAGCTGTAAAAGTCTTTTTGGAAGAAAAGCTGAAGCTTTGCCGAAGAGATGCAGCATGTGGAGAAAATGCTGTTCTTGGTACAGTTTTAGGAGTCACTGCTGGGAATCCTGAGATCCGACGGACAGGTGTAGGTAGGCCAGACCGTTTCACACTGGCAGGAGTCATGGTGGCAGACCTCTCAGGGAAACAAAAACTCTGGAAGACCTTATCTTCTGAGGCTTTCATAGGAGTGCTGACTGCCATGGCACTAGAAGAGGAACATGCCATACAAAACCTTCTAGAAACTGTTAGAATAACACTGTTCTACCAAACTGTAGAAATCCATTTCCCTTTGGTCAGTAAGGGAATAGTGTTCACCTTAAAGTTGATAATCACAGCATAGTAAGGGCTTTACTTGATAAGAAATTTTAGGAATTATTTTAGTCTATTTAGCACTGCAAAGAAACCTCTTCTGAATAGAGTGGGAGAGGTTATTTGGTTTAGTTTTGGGGTTTGATTGGCTTTAAATCAGTTCCAATAGGCATTAATACATTTAATTTGGCAGGTCTCAAGGGATTAGACAATGAAATTAGAACTTTTTTAAAGACTGTTGCAACACCCAACCACACTGCATGTTAAGAAGGATGCCTCAGTGCATTCAATTTTCAGTGAAGCCCTACCTTCCAGGTGTGCCACAAAATGTTAATCCAAGAGATGGTGGTGCTTTAGGTCCTGATTTGTTTGGTGTTGCATCTAAAGAGAAAAGTTTTAACTGCTATCAGATTCACATTTATTCCTTTTATAGCAGATATCTTTCCGTTAAAATACTAATTCTTTCCCAAAGGTGGACAGAAGTGCAATGAAACAAATAACAAGCCTTCGAGGTAACATTTGCTTCTACTAAGGTAGAAGACAGGTCATACAAAGCATATGCTTACCCTGAGTCTTCACAGGAGCCTTAGTCTGACTTGTGGAAACACACAGAACTCTAGCCCTGGGCTTTGGACACAGGCTGCCTTTTGTTGAACTTCCATCTTTATTCTGCTGGCATAGCTGCTGCAGACTGGAAACAGAGCTTGGTCTCTGAATTCCACTGCCTGCAGTCTCAGATGATGTTGCAGAAGCTGAAGATTTAGCCAAGCTTATAGCACTAGATAATTTGGGGGTACTAGCTGATCTCACTTGCTTCCTGGACTTCTCAATATTGGCAGCCTGCAGAGATGACACTGTGGTAGGTCTGACAAGGGCCAGTCTGGTTGTACTAGATGAAAGCTTAGAGCCACTCACACCAGCTTTTGATGATATGCTTGATTTTCCTGAAATAGAAAGTTGTACTTCAAAATCATCGCTTATTGCTAAGTTTTTGACTAAGCAGAATAATTACACTAACATGAGAAAGAAAAACAGCAATTTAAAGCATTTAAATTTAGGTTCAAACAATTCAAGTTGAAGGAGAACATATACAATTACTGAAAATTTACTCCTCAAATTCTTCATCAATTTTATCTTATAGTCTTCTCACCAAATTCCTGAATTACTGCAATCAAGTGAAAGAACATTCTTCAAGGAATGCCAAAACAGCTTGCAGATTCAAGTTACTTCCAGCATTTTCCCCCAGCATAGCTGGCCCTGTTCCCTTAAGCAGCCTTTCAAGGACATAATATTTTGAGTTACACTGATTAACACCACAGGCTAAACTACCCCACAAGCATTTTTCCCCGATTTCTGTACAGTTCAAACTTTTAGTCTGTTACTTTCATTAACAGGATGAACCTTGATTAGACAGTTCTATTGCACAAAATAGTTCTTACTAAGCTTATAATAATATATTAATCTCCCAGAAACAAGGTGCAAAATAAAAATTAACTGTAACTTGGTATTTTGACAGATGTACAACAACTGTAGTCCTTACATCTGTCAGTGCTTTTACGAGACTATTTTCCTGATCCTTTGAGGCTTCCTGAAAGGTCAAATTGATGGCCTCAAAATAGTACAAGCCTCTCAGCTGTGTTATCTCCCTAAACATGTTTTATCTTACATGCTTGAGCAAAGCTCATCCTTTACTTAGGCTTACAGAAACTTGGAATGAAGCCTTCCACCTTCCTTCCAAATTTCAATTGTTTTGATGGGCTTTTTTTCCTCCTTTTTTTCTTTTAATTCCCATTAGGCTAGTTTAGAGCATTCAGAAGCTCACATTCTTGGCCATAATAGAGAGGACCATGCATAAAAGGAACAGAATTCCTAGGGCATTGCTTCCTTTCTAGCTGTGTCAGGTGCTTACACGTAGGCATTGGGCTTGTATCAATCTAGTTTTTACAAATTGTGGATGTCTAATGTTTACCTTTAGTCCACAGGGATTTACTGGGCTAGCCCTGAAGATTTTATTCTCCATACAAAACATTTCTCAGTGCTTTTATGTACTGGCCACCATTAAAACATTTCCAAATCCAAAGCCCAGAACATGCTTAGTTATTTCAAAACTGATTTGTGGCACAAATCGGTAGTAAGGGAAATTACCTTTTTTGCCTATAGGAGAAATGGGTAAACTTGAATTAAGACTTGAGTTCATGCTGGAAACTGATGATGATGATGTAGTCTTTCTTGAGAGACCACTGGCAACACCAGGAGGTTTCAGATATGTCATCTTCCTTAAGCCAGGCTGAATCAAAGAATACAGCTTATTCAAAAGCAAAAACATGCCCTATTTAACACATTATTGTGCCATTACTTATCTTGGTATAATAACTTTTTACTTGTGTATTTTAGAGGAGGTCCTTAACTCAGATTATATTTTAAAAAGTGAATTTTGTTAGATCATTGTATCTGGATTTTTATACATAACTGGAACATCAGCTCTAGGAGAACAGTTACTTTTATCCCTGACACAAACTTTGAGTATGGACCTAAAGGGATTAAAGAATAAAAAGAGTCAGCCCAGGCACCAGTATCTGCTGGGCACTAACCAGCTGGAAAGCAGCTTTGCAGGCACAGCCTTTGGGAGTGCTGGTGGACAAGCTGAACGTGAGCCAGCAACGCACCCTTGCAGCAAAGAATGCTGACAGTATCTTGGGCTGCAGGAGCATTGCCAGCAAGTGATGGGAAGTGATCCTACTCTCTGCTCAGCATGGAGAGCTTACACTGGAAGATCTGTGTCCAGTTCCAGGTTCCACCATATGAGAATGATTTGGAGCTACTGGAAACAGTCCAACAAAGGGCCCCTAGAGTGATTAAAGGCCTGGAACATCTCCCATGTAAGGAAAGGCTGAGCTGGGATTTCCTCAGCCTGGAGAAGACAAGGCTCAAGGTGAATGTCACCGGTACATAAAAGTATCTAAAAGGACAGTGGTCAGTGGTGGCCAGAGGTGCCCAGTGACAGGACTAGAGGCAATGGGCAGAGTAAAACACAGAAAGTTCTACTTCTGAACATCAGGAAACACTTTTTTTACTTCAAGGTTCACCCATCACTGGCACAGGCTGCCCTATGAGGTTGCCAAGACTTCATCCTTGGAGATGTTCAAAAGCTACCTGGCCATGGGCCTGGGCAAATGACTCCAGGTGGTCCTGCTTGAGCAGGGCATTGGACCAGATGACCTCAAGAGATCCCTTCTAACTTCTACCATTCTATGATTCAGTGAAGTAGCACACAGCATTCAAATAGGCATGTAAAGCTTCAAAGCAACTGACAGCTATAGGTATACTACCTTCATACAAATTTTGGCAACCTTTTCATATGGTATAGTTAACTACACACATCAAAAACGTTCTTACAGGAAACTGCTCATCACTTACCTGCAGCTAGTGCTGTAAAAACAAAGGCACGCTTGTTAATCCAACACATTTACAGTTGCTCTCAAGTACATTCATTGTGTTACAGACTTAAGAGCACACATTCAAGAATGGCAAATACAAAACATAGATTACTTTTTCTTAAAATCATTTTACACAACAGTTTTAAATTAGAAAATACACTATATTAGTTTCCTTTCATCTCATCAGAAATATTACAGAAGTTATTTTCATATTAAGGAGGCTTGCTATTACCTTACTTGGTGCAGGAAGGACTTTTGTATTTTGCACTGAGGAACTGCTGCTGAATGAAGACTCAAAGACATCTGAACTAATACTAGATTTATCAGAAATCACATCTTCAGATGATCCCATGCTGTTCAAGTCTCTTTTTGTAGAAATACTAGTAACTTTTACTCGTTTGAGCTGCAAATTTCAATGCAACATTTTAAAAGCTAATTGTGCTCCTAGAAACTACTATAAAGCTTTTTACACACATTGATTCTGTTCACACACCAAGACAACAGTCAATGAAGAGGCCTCTGAACCTAGTGAAGTCTTTAGACTAATAGTCTGAAGTATGTCTAGTGAGTGTATTTGCTAAGTACCAGAACATGCTTGAACCAAGATATTGGACTTCATCTTAAGGACAGTTCTGCAACAATTCATCAGCACAAAGCATATAATCACATTCACCCACACACTGTTCCATACTGTAACAGTTGTTCCTTACAGCTATACTGGACTCTCCATTTAATACAGTTCCACTTTACTCTGGCCTCCAAAAGATAAGACATTACAATAGTAGACTGCATCATGCAAACTGTTCAGACAGTGGGATACAATTGGCTAGTTAAAGCATTAAGATCATGTCTTTTCTTACAGCACCCAAAATCAAGATGAAATTTATACCACAGAGAAAAATCAAAGAGTCCCCTAATTTCTATAGGTGATTACTCTTAAGAAGCCACTATCACATTTCCGGTAAAATCTGCAGTACATACTGGAGCCTAAGCCATAAAGTGTAGAGCAATAAAATCCAGAAGATATTCTATCTAAAGACTGGGATTTGTGCTCACAAGGTCACTAACACAACTGTTTCCTTGTTATCTCAGACTACCTTTCCACTGACAAGGATTAACAGTAAATAAAGCCACTTTTACACAATAAGTTTAAAATTAAGTGTAAAATAAATTACACATGAAGTATAACAGTGTAGTTATTTTACCAGCAACACAGCAGTGTTAGAAACCAGTCAGAAGAGAAGCCAGGAATTACAGCATTCACAAAACCAGAATGCAGTGGAAAAGAAATTTGCTTGCCAATGCTCTACATTGCCATAATATATAAAGTAATTGGCTACTATACCATAGTACCTGCCCTAATTTTTTTCCTATATATATTTTCTGACTAAGGATCTTATGAGGTAGAGAAGCATCAGAAGATTAAAGTTTATTTTTAAAAATAAAAGTTTGTAGATAGGTTAAACATTCCTAAACCACAGAGGCCTTATTTGAAGAAAAAGTTGCCCAGATTCTGACTTACCTTGTCAATAGTCAACAAGTTGCTTTTTCCAAGAGTAGATGAAGGTTTTGCCATTGGCAGTTTGCCAGCTGCCTTTGTATTTGTTTCCTTAGCTTTCTGTTCCTCTGTCAGAGCGAAACTGGTATTTTTTGTAGGAGACACAGAAGTTTTAACAGGGCTTGTGTTAGGAGGAGCAGGAAGAGCATGTTCTTTGCCATCTGCCAAAAGTTTATTTGATGCCTTCTGAAAACAAGGTGGCAGCTGACATGCTGGGCTATCCTGCACATAGAATGTCTCCCGTTTAACAGCCCTGGGACTTCCTTGTATATTCTCGTTTCTCAGTATTTTCAGCTTTGACTTTGGGTCCTCCACAAACGTTTCTACAATCTTGTTTTCCTTTTCTTCTGATTGGCTTATTTTGGCCTCCTTGTTCTTGCTTCCAGTCTCTATTTGCAGTGCCAACAAATGAGCTTCTTTGAAAATTTCCACAAATTTCTCTCCTTGAAGGGGGCTCCACATGGGTTTATCATCAAAAGCAGTCACACTCTTTTTTGCTTCAATACTGGCAGCAATGCATCTTTCTTTGTGTCCCACAGGTCCAATAAAAACTTCATCTTCATTTCCACTACAAAGTAAAATAATTTAGCCCAGCACCTTATATGTATCTACTTTGAGGGGTCTACAGTACTTACATTACTCACCTTGTTGAGGAGAGTGAAAGGTCAAAATCAAATTTTTCATCGGTGAGAAGAGGAAAGTCTGAAATTATAACAAGGATTTTGTCACAGCATGGATTTGCAATGAACATGACTGCATCATGCTTTGACAATTTGGTGACAGTGATGTCAGCTGGCAAAAAAAGCTTTAGCTACCAAGTTTAAATAATTAAAAGAAGAAAAATATGGATTATGTCCAAGAAATTTAAGGTACAATTGTAAATATGATCATAATTGTGATATGCCAAATATCATTAAATAGTTCAATGGTAATTTCTAAGCATCTGTAACAGGAACATGGAACGTAGCTTATCTGCAGCCTCCAATCAAAGTAAGTGAGAACATGTAATCTAGAGCTATGTCACAATGCATTTGTCCCACCCATCAGTTCTTTTCTTGTTAAGGCTACCACAGAACAGTAACAGGAATCAGTGAGAAAGACTAGTTTTCTTGTTAGTTAATATATACACTAAATAAATCAGCAGCTGATGGATAAGGGAAGGGGGGAGCTCAGATTAGATAGATAAGTGAGGTTGATGACATCAGTCCCTACTACACAAGCTTTTGCACCAGTGCTCTACCAGATCCTCAGGAGTCTTCTGAGACTGGCAACAGCAGTCCATCCAAGGAAATGAGTACACCGGACGTGATATAAGGCAGATAGAGGATGTCTACTGATTTGAGCTGTCCTAAGCTATAAGGACATACACAGGAGATAAACCACGTAAAAATATCCCAACACGTTCTCCACCTACCATTGCTCATGCATACATCCAGCTTTTCTTCAGTCACATGACTCAGACTATGTGCTGACATTTCTTTTACTTCCTCCATAGTATCTGAAAAATACAAAGTAGCCACGAAATAGGATATAAGAAAAAAAAAAAAAAAACTAAATACGAACAACAGGGTCATGAACTTTGATAACACTGCTGAATTAGGGAGGAGATAAACATTCTCTTTGAAGACTCTCCTAGGTAGGGACTGCCACACAGAATAACAGAATAGTTAGGTTTGGAAGGAGATCATCCAGTCCAATCCCCTACGAAGGCAAGGTCCCCTGCAGCAAGTTACACAGGAACGCGTCCAGCTGGGTTAGCAATGTCTCCGGAGAGGGAGACTTCATGACCTCCCTGCACAGCCTGTTCCAGTGCTCCGCCACCCTCGCTCTAAACAAGTTCCTCCTCACACTGAGGTGAAACTTCCTGTGTTTTAGTTTATGGCCATTGCTCCTCGTCCTGTCGCTGGGCACGACCGAAAAGGTGGTTTATGGGACGTCATACAGCAGCCCGCCGACGGCCCGACGGCCCGACGCCCCACCTCAGGCGAGCTCGCACAGGTCCCCCCCACCCCTTCCCGGACCGCAACGGCGCCTCTGCCGCCGGGAAGCGGGGAAAGGCCTCCGGACCGCACGCGGGGGCGCCGGGGCAGGCCCGAGCCGAGCCGAGCCGAGCCGAGCCGAGCCGAGCCGAGCCGAGCCGAGCCGAGCCGAGCCGAGCCGAGCCCGCCGCCGCCCGAGCCCGCGCTCACCGCTCGCGCCGCACCGCCCCGCGCACCAGCCGCGCCGCGCGCCCGCCGGCCTCGGAAAGCGCGCCCCGAGCACGTCACGCGCCCCGCGCGCCCTCATTGGCGGGTTCGAACGATACACGAGCGCTCCCGGTGCATTCTGGGGCTTGTAGTTAGCAGGGCTCCGCAACGGCCGCTCCGCCGGGCTGCGCAGGCGGCCCAGCCCCGCTCGGGCCCCGCCGCGGGTCATCCCTGCACAGCCGTGCTTGCCTGGCCGCCCTCGGTAGCTGCGGTGGTGGCAGCAGCGCAAGGAAAACCTCAGCAGGGGGCGGGCGTTGCTGGAGGTCTCGCCTTCAGGCCGTGCCGGCGTGCGCGGTGACTCCAGGCGCAGCCGCTGTGATGGCTTCGGTGCGGCCTGCGCGCCGACTGCTTTAATTCGATGTGCTCGTCCTAGTAACTTAACTTCAAAAGTGAAGTCATGTCAGCTATGTCAGCCTGGATATAGGAGGAATTTGCTCATCGAAAGGGTTGTTAACCACTGGAAAGTGCTGCCCAGGGAGGTGGCAGAGTCGCCGTCCCTGAGGTGTTCATGGAAAGGCTGGCTGTGGCACTCAGGGCCTGGTCTGGCTGACAAGGTGCTGTTCAGTCGAATGTTGGACTCAGAGGGCTTTCCCAACCCGATTCTGTGAAGGGAGTATATAGCTAATCCTAAAGTGGCATGAGGAATAGTGAGATCCCTGAATGTCAGTCACAGGACTGGCAATTAATAAGTCCTGACTGATAGGACAGTGTTAAAAGTAGATTCATGTTAGTGAAAAACACTAGGTAGACACCACTCCTCACATTTTTTCTAATGTTTAGTGCTGCATGGTGCTTAGGTTTCTCTCCTAATGCATGCATGGCCTCAGAAATTGCGTTCCAGTGACATATTCTGTTCTAAGTATTTTGGGATGACTAAATCACTGGGCTGGAATTTATCAGCTGAATAAGAATAGTTAATCATAACCTACAGATTTTCATATAGATGAAACACTCTGCAACACTTTCTCCACTTGGCCATTTGTGTTTTTTTACCTTCCATGGAACCCTGCAAGCAGTATATATGTAACTTGAGTACATAGCAAGAATCCTATGTATTGGCTAATATGCCCAGTAGATGGTTGGGACAAATAGGCTTCTGGGCTAATATTAACATGCTCATCTCCGACTTTTCCTCCCTTCACATCAGCCCAGAAGTCCCTGCTGACTGGCAGTGGTCAATTTCGTGGGGAACTGTCAGGCTTTGTTGCTTGTAAAACAGGCCAATCCTCATTGTTACAATTTCTGTCTTCCAGGTTTTTACCTCAGTATTTTCTACCCATTCTCTTTGGTGTTTTCCTCACTGGTCTTTGAATTAATATTATTGATTAAATTATTTCAATTCTACTTTTTTACTGTTCTTCTCTTGCATTGCTTTAGCCTGTAGAATGTCTAATAGCGCAACAGCAATTTTTTTTCAGCAGGTTGAGCAAGGGTTCTTGTGTTAATAAAACTGGGCCGTGCACATAACAAAGGATAATTTTCCACAAAGAAAATTATGATAATTAAATAAAAGTTGGGAGATATCAAGACTGTGTTATATGACCAAAACCCAACAATCTCAAACTTCTGAGATGAGGCTTGCACATACCTCCTTTTGCTTAGTTCAGTCAAAAAATAAAAAAGCATCTGAAAGCATCAGTAAGAACCAGAAAACCAAGATGAAACTAATGGGGAAAAGGGGAAAATAGGTTGTAAATGCTACAGATCTTAGGACTGAAGTTAAAAAATATATAAACGAAACTAAATACATACAGGAAAAATTCAGTGTACAGCTTTCATTGTGGCATCTACCACTTTATATATATTATTTAAGAAAACTGAATCAAAAAGTTGTAACTTCCTACGTTCTCAGGATCAGGTCTGAAAAAGCTAGAGCTGATCCAAGTCAGTAATTTTTTACTGATGCCTGAATTTCTTCTTGCAAGTCATTGTAATATTTTTATTTTTTTATATTTGATGTATTACTTACAATGAAGAATGATTCTATGTCCTCGGTAGCTTCACTGGTTCCAGTGGCACAGTTTTACTCACATGGGTGAACAAACTCAGTCTTAATTTTCTGGAGTGTAAGTAATTTTCTAAGACATATTTGAAAATTGCTAGTTGTTTTAATAGAACTAAAGGAACCAGTTTTATTGATATAAAGATATAAATGCTGTAACCAGGATATATGGAAAGGCAAAAGCCTTTAAAAATGCACTAGAACTACAAGTTCAGATTTGTCTTAATAACAAGTATATATGACAATAAGCTGAAAGTAACAGTTAAATTAGAAATACAGGTATTTTAATTTTTTTGACAGTTAAAGATAATGCAAGAAAGTGTTTTGGGAAAGAAGGGTTTTTGTCTGTCTCTATAAATTACAAATTTAAATGCGTTTGTTTACAAGCCCTACAAATCATTAGGGGGCATTGAATTGATTATACTAAACCCACCATTAACCCAGCTGATCACGCAACACCCAGCTTGGGATAACTTCTGCATTGGCACAGCTTCTTGTCAATTAATGGCTCCTTGTGGTCAGGGAATATTAGAATGTATGTGACTTTGTTACTAACCCTAAATGTCAAAATGTTTTCTTTTGTGCTGATATATTGCGTATCAACTGCTCATTGAATGTGATTATGCTATAAAAGTCAATGGTTTATTAAAAAAAATCTACTTTTTTCATAAAAATGTTTGAGTATTAGAGCACATGTAAGTGATGGTGGTTTGAAATTGCACTCCAGACAATTTAAACCAAAATTACAGTTGTAGAAAGGAAATAAGTTTTACCTCAAAATAGACTGTGATCTAATAGAAAGTAATTCTGAGTTACAGCTCATACTGCATTTTTCATCACCAGCACCCTCCATCTGTGCATTACTTATGTTGTTATGAATTTGGCAACACTTCAGCAGTGAGCTACTGTTTATAAGAAAAGATCCCAGCAGCTAAAAGTAGCTAGTCACTGGGATTACTCATTAGTTGCCTTGTGAACTGCTCAAGGCAATATCTTGAAGAACTATGTCAAAATCAGCTTTAGAAACCATGAATTTGAGAGCTTTCACTCACACATAACAAATGCTCTAAGATTATCGTTGGTCAGGTTGGTGGGCTTGGAAGGAACGTTCTTTTTGTTGGTACCGAGTGAAAATTTTCTCATTTTGTGCAAGGAAACAAGAGGATAAAAAAAGCTTTTTTCCTCTCTGCAAGAAGAAATCTGACGCAGTGGGAACTCAATCACCCAGACGCCATGAATGCTTGCAGAAGGTAAGCTGCATGTACTGCATTCCCCTCAGGTAGGAATAGAAAAACAAACTATTGGCAGAATATTCCTCTCATGATCTTCAGATGATGCTCCCAGATGATAATGAACTGTGTTATTTGATTTGCAGCTACACACAACAGTTTTTACTGATACAAATGTTAAACATCTAATTGTGCAATTACTTTCTAAAAATCTCAACTGCAGAACTTGTTTTATTGATTAATTCCGTTTTGGAGATTGTGTTTCCTAGTCTTTCAGTTTTAACAAATCAGTTTTGACAGCTCTCTTCCAATTGTGCAAAAGTATGTAATTTGTGGTTTAAAGTTCTTTTTACTCATAAGCTGTATCTGTGCTAACATTTGTGGTAATCTCTACTTTATTGTGGTAGTAACAGCAGGAACATGCATAAACCAGATCTGCAATACATCTAATACATCTCAGACCCTTTTCTAGGGAACATGAAAATCACAAGCTAATTGATCTCCTTTTGGCATTCCAGTTCAGATATAATAGTGGATATTAAACATTTCTCTTAAAAAAAACTAAAAAAAAAAAAAAAAGCAAAGCAAAAGCAGCAGGAACAGGGACGTAGCACTGGGGTTTAGCAGGCAATTTTCAGTGGAGGTAATAACTAGAGGTCTGTTGCCATAGGCAAATACTTCAATGTCAAATGTTACTGCAGAGAATCCTGAAGATATATTTTGCATAGTTACTCCTGACTGGTTATCTTTGCCTAATGAGTACCTTGACACAAGTCCCCTCTGAAAAGCAGAGACAGAAAACATGTCAGAGCAGGATGGGATGCTCACATGCTGTGTTTATTCCCATGGTTTAATGCAGCAGTGCAAAACCTGAGGGCAGCCCCCCTCTGCTGCGGGGGAGGGCTGCCCTAGAACCGGAACACGCAGGATGGTCATTCCATGGCCACGAGCTGTGGGGCTGGTCAGACACGGTTCTTGTAGAAGCGTTGCAGGTTTAGAAAGGCAGCTGTTTGGTTCCTGGTCTGCATGGTGTTTTTATTGAGGAAAACAGGGGAGGAGTGGGGAGACTGGGGAGGGGGAAGGGAAGGCAAGGGAGGGTGCAGGTTCCATATGAGTCCAGAACCAAAGAGGCTGTTCCGGATCTTGCTGGGGATTTTATCTCTAGGGATGGGGGGCGGTCCTGACTCACATCCAGTCAGAAGGGGTCAGGGGGGCGGGGTCAGGGACAGGAAGGACACACGTTACAACAAATCCACTTTTTCTCTTATACAAAAGGAAAAAAAAATTTTCTAGTTCAGAGTCTTTTGGAGCTGGTAGAAATTTCTTCAGTAGGGCTGGAGTTGAAGCTGCTTGGCTGAGGTCAGGTATATCTTGCTGCTCTGCTGCACGACGGGGCTGTGCTGTCTGCAGTGCCCCTCCCAGCTTTGACATGCAGGGAGAGGGGCAGAGCTTACACACAGCTGGAAAGACACAGGGATTTTTGGAAAAGCAAATTTTTAGAGAGCATGGTAGAGGGGCTATTTGGGGAAGAAGAGGGTAGAAAAAAAGGGGGTGAGGAGTGATTTTTTAAGTGTGATGGTACAAGGGGGGGACTGGCAAGGCGCCTGAGAGTATCGGTAGCAACTCAGCGTCTTTTTTGACGGGATGCAGCCTTGCTAGTTACCTCCTTATCAGAATGGGAGGGAAGAAGGGACATGGGAAGGAGGAAAGGTATTAATAGGGGTAAACAAAACATACTGTAACTCGAAAAAGGGTTTTAACTAAAGAAAATACCTTTCTTTTTTGAGGATTGGGTGGAGAGGGCCTTTTCCGGAAGCCCTCTCTAGCCCAATTCTCAAAATGCAACACTTGTTAATCTGTCTAAGGTTAAAATAAAAAAGAATTAGCTGGGTTTTAAAACAGAGCCCTACACCCTGCCGTGTTCTATGACTCAACCATTCACACTTCTGCACCCCCTCCCCTGGGGGGTGCCTTTAGCCATTCACACGTTTCCCACCCCCTCCCCTGGGGGGTGCCTCCAAATCACATTCATACAAACATTCACTCCTCCTCTGCTGCAAACTACACCTTTAGCAGAGGTCCAGGGTCGGAAAATTTCCCTGAATAGGCACTGTAGGCGCTATCGGCTCACCCCCAGAGCCTCTCTTACTCTTGGGTAGACTTTTGCCGACTGACAAGACTGGTCACCGCTTTCCGGTCCCTTGCAGTCTTCTTCGTCACTGTTTTATCCTCAGCAACTCAATACAGACTTCACAAGTTTTCTACAAGTCCCTTCAGGGTCCTCTTCTTGGGACTCGCCTGTGTCTTTACAGAGTCTCACAGCTCGCGGCCACCGCGTGTGCTGCACAGCAGAGATGGTGTTTGGCTGTGCAGAGTTGGTCTCGCCGGGGAGGGGCGCCCGCGACACAAAATGGCGGCTCACAAGATGGCGGCGCCCATGTGCGGGCCACGCGGCCAGGGTGGTCTCCGTCTGCAGCGCAGGCAGCGTCCCGCCGCGTCGGCGGCTCCCTGCCGTGCGTTCGCCGCTCCGCCGCAGCCCCGCGCGGGCTGGCGGGGAGGCGCGGGCCCCGCGGGCCGGCGGCCAGCTCGGCCCGGCCCGGCGCGGCCGCGCCGCCGGCCCCGCCGTTCCCCGAGCGCCGCCGGCTCCCGCCGCCCCCCAGCTCCCGCGGGCTCCGCTGCTCCCCGGCGTGTAGGCAAGTTCTTACCGCTGCCCGCATTCTCCACCACTTGCAGCAGTGCAAAACCTGAGGGCAGCCCTCCCCTGCTGCGGGGGAGGGCTGCCCTAGAACCGGAACACGCAGGATGGTCATTCCATGGCCACGAGCTGTGGGGCTGGTCAGACGCGGTTCTTGTAGAAGCGTTGCAGGTTTAGAAAGGCAGCTGTTTGGTTCCTGGTCTGCATGGTGTTTTTATTGAGGAAAACAGGGGAGGAGTGGGGAGACTGGGGAGGGGGAAGGGAAGGCAAGGGAGGGTGCAGGTTCCATATGAGTCCAGAACCAAAGAGGCTGTTCCGGATCTTGCTGGGGATTTTATCTCTAGGGATGGGGGGCGGTCCTGACTCACATCCAGTCAGAAGGGGTCAGGGGGGCGGGGTCAGGGACAGGAAGGACACACGTTACAACAGTTTAAAGCTTTGGAAACTGGTAATTTTTTATTTGAATCATGCCACTTTCATAATATTGCAAAATGAAAGGGTATGTTTTTTCTCACACAGTGATCTGTATCAATAGTGAAGAACAAGACAGTGAAGAGTAAGAGCACTGTGTTTCCTTTAACAACCCCATACCCAGTCTCTCTGCCTGTCAGTGGGAGAGAAAGAGCAAATGGCTGGTAAATGTTTTGCATTTCCAATTATGGAAATTATTTTATTAGCCCCACAGAATTTGAAGAGCTCTTTCCCAAATCTAGTCAATGATACAATGCACACTCTGGATTTCATTACAAACACTACTGAACTGTTAATAAAAAATAATAATTTTTAACTTTAATCTTGCTTTTTGTTATGTCAGGATACATTCTCTCCGTGCTCATAGACAGAAAACTAATGGGAACAAAAGTGAGAACTGGAACAGCACCTCTGGGTTCAAGCACCAGCATGGAGATGATCTTGTTACAGTCCATACCCTTTACACAGTGATCATCGTGGTCCTTCTAGTGGCACTCTGGGGAGCCTGGTCAAGAAAGGATTCATCCTTTTAGCAGCAATATAGCAGCTTTCTTTGTCAAATATTTAAAGAAGTATTTGTGACAATTATATGTAGTCAAGAGTTACAAAAAAGTGATCTCAGGATATTTCCGTTTACTTGAAACTTATATGATTGCTACTTGTGGAAGTGAATCTATGAAGCATTTTAACAGGCCATGTACAGAACACAATTTTGTGAGTAACATAGACCTGTTTGACCTGTACACGTTTATATTACCCTCAGCATTTATATAAAACTTTAAGCACAACATTCTAGAAAGAAGAGTTCAACTTGTGTTTTATTGGTCAATGTTTTGTTTGTCCACCCCAGCTTTCCATTTTTGAACTTAACTTGTCGAGTCTCTCTACCTGTCTTTAAGATTTCCTGCCCCAATCCATGGTAAAACATACACTATAAGCAGGGAAGTAATCTGCCATGTCACAATAACATAGGTAGAAAATAATTAGTAAACTCAGCTATCCTGCAGGCAAAGGAAGATCTCTGAACAAGACAAATTCTCATCTCCGTTGATGAAGAGAGTTTATGTGGGACTTGCATCCATGTATTTTTAACTTACAGCAATGACTTTGTAAACTCAGGAATAAAACAATGAAATAAGCTGTATTTTTGAAACCTTTGTCACAAAACCAGCTGGCTCAGTCTTCAGCCTTGTATATTTTTAAGTTATCTGCAACCACCACTTGCTTTTCCATAATTCATCAGTCTCTCATGGCAGCACCAGCTTCTACATACACCAGCCCATCACTGATGGAGGGCATTCCATACTCCCACTTTTTCAGGGAACAGGGAAGTAACCCCACTCAGATAATCTGCAAGCTTTCTGGAGGTACAGCTAGCTGGCAGTTTCTGTTCAACTCTTTGTTAGTTGTCTACTCCTGATGAACACAGGTTAGTGGACTGGCAGCTCTGAGTGACAAGAAGTACAAGATGTACAAGAAGTAAAAACTGGGAATCCAAGTTTGGAACTTGTGGGTAAAAACTTCTATGCAGCAGTTATTTTATTACTATTTCTCCTGTGTTAAACAGATGTTTAACAGATGTTAGATGTTTTATAGATGTTCAAAAAAGGCCGTGGTTTAAGCAAACCTGTCTGCTGTTATTTTAAACTATCAAAAACATTGTAGTTCAGCCAGTAAATCTTATGATATATTCCATGTACCAACCGGACTGTCAGAAAAGGAAAACAAGTCACTTGTTTTCCGTGGTCATTCTCACATGCTGATGTTACACTCTTTTGTTTTTAAACAAGACTCAAGCCCTTCCAAGCTCCATTTTTTACTACTGACTCACATTTCCCTTTAGAGAGGATGATGCATTCTGTGGAGCCATCTTTAATGCAAGAAGTCAGCACAGCCATTTGTCCCAAATCCTTCGATAAATCTTGTGATTCCACTGGTACTTTGTAACTAAATTTGCCATTGGTCTGGTTGGTAAGAAAAGGATGGTATTTGTACTCTTGTGTTTTAACTAAGGGAAGATTTAACTGAATTCAAAATGCAAGACAGAAGCTAGGGATTTCTGTATTAAATACAGAAACAGACAAAACTAGGTTTATATGTCAGTTCACTGGTCTGCTTACTGGCACTGGACAACATTTCAACTCTAAGACTTATCTCTCCCTCAAAATATATTTTGTTTTCCTAAACACTATGTGTAAGAATGTGAGGCATGCTCTTCCAAATATCATTCAAGTACACAAATCATAATACCTCAGAGAACATCAGAAAAAAAAATGCAGACAGCTATACAGTTTTATGCACATCCCAGAAAACAATACAGCATAAAATAACAAACAGTATAGATTTCTACCTAATTAAGATAGTAGTTTTACTTGAACAGGATGCCTGCATGTGATTAAATTATACACATGCAGGGCTGTTGCACGTGGTGACTACTGGAAATCAAGTCTTCTTGGTTCCCTTTGAACTTCCTAGCACTGGTTAAAAAAGCAAGACAACTTTTATAATAGTTTCAGAATGCTATGTAAGCTCTATTGACAATTTAAATGGATACAATCTATGGTGCAAACTTTTCCGTGAATTCTGCACCTGTAGCCAAGTTCTATTAATTCAGCATCACTGTGCATAGATCAATGTTACGAAGTGAAAGCACCACTTGTTATCCTGTAACACCAGCAATGGATGACATCTGACTGTCAGGTGCTAACACCACCATGGCATTATCCACACTGACCTTATTCTTCATCGTACACATCTCTGATGCCCCTGCTCCACACTGCCACTGGCTGCCACGGTGCCCCTCTGCCCCTTCCTGTCCTTAAAGGGTGGGCAGCAACTCTGTCCCAATAGCACAAAGAGGGAGATGCTGCTGATTGTTTACGGGAAATTTCATTTTTCTAGTCCACCAGCAATACTTGGGCTGTAAAGATGTCTTTTCTGGCAGTAGTATTGTTAAAAGGGTATCATCCATCACCGTGCCAAACCGTAACAAATCAGGGGACAGTTAATAAAAATTATTTACAATGTCTGAATCCTGTCTGGGACTACCAAAACATTTGATGAAAGAGAAAAGTAAGTACAGATTTCCAAGCCTTTTGTTTAAGTTCAGCTTGAAGTAGTGGCAATTTTCCCTTGTCAAGAAAAAGAACAGAAATGCCAATGGCAAATTCTGCTTGGCACAGCAGAGTTGCTCTCTGTGCTAGAACACAGCTCAGATTACCCCTGTGTCCAAGCTTGGTTAAAGCTCAGATGTAACCAAACTACTCAGTATTACTTCACTTCCTCTGAGATTTATTTCCACATTTTCATAAAACATCTTTTGTTGACATTCTGCAAACAACACTATCCAATAAGGTGCCGATTTTTTCTTCCTGTGGAGTAACTTTGTACATCTGCAGAAAAAAAAGAACAAGAAAAACAGGAAAGATGTATAAGGAAGAAGAAAACTGATGACATACCTTCTAAAAACTTGTACACAAGAAAAGAGTATTCCCCTCTCCCCCACTTCTACATTGGAAAATCGTATCTTGTTGTGACTGCAAGACAAAATTGGGACTGAGGAACCAAGCAAATTCTGAAACTGCAAGAATAAGGAAAGCTAAGAAACTGAACAAGAGCAGCACTTTTAGCTCCACATGTTAAATGCTATGATTTGTCCAGTTTCAGTCATATGTCTCCTATCAATACTTTGACAGACATAATAAAGATGATTTAAGTTACTTGGATTTTATGACGTAGAACACATATGCTTCAAGATACCTATTTAGCATATGGTCATCTGTTAAGAGCATATGTGCCCTAAGACAGCTCCTAACAGCTAATTAACATGTTTTTATTTTAACCACCCATACTGGGACTATTTAAGTGCTTAAGATTATGAAATCACTCAGGACTGAAATTTTTAATTAAATTAATATTTGCCTGAGAAAACAGGAAGCAAAAGTGCCGGGATGGTAGGCAGCAATCTGGAATTTATTTTTATGTTCAAATTTCCTGACAACATAAATAATTTGAAGACTTAAGCTTTGTGATGTTAGGGTGTGACAACTTGTTTTAACTAAAAAATTGTAAGAAATAAATAATCAAGGTCCACTGAAAACAAGTTTTGAGATGTGCTAAGGATCCTGAGTTAATTATGTCTGTTTATATTTAATCACACAACTAAATAAACTATCCCTTTTCTCTATGCCAATCTTCTCTTTTGGCTACACACCTTTTTAACTTTGGCAGTGTCTGTTAGCTGGGGGAGTTCATCTAGAGAAACCTGCTGGCCTTCCACCTGAGATGCTATATCTGCCAAATTTACAGTCTTGTCTCCATCCACAACCAGCACAATGAGTACTGCTGTGTCGCTGTCTGAAATGCCGAACTTTTTAAATGCATCGGAAATCTGAGAAAAGATTTAAAAAAAATAAAATATTGTGAGTCACTTTCTCACTACATGTAAGCAACCTTTTCAGTTACTCTGTCAGATACACCAAAAGTATAAATTCACAAACATTTTACATTAATGGAATTCTGACAAGCTACAAACAGTAACAGTAAACTGGTTATTAAAAATAACATGATTATTATATAAAATAACACATATATATATAACATATAAAAATAACATATTATAACATAAATTGGTTATTTTAAAAAAACAGTGACCTCTACTAGTAGCCAGGTGGACTGTTAAATGAATACATGTACTTAGTTTGACTGTGTGGATCTTAAGAAGCTTTTCTAACAAAAACGAAATTTGTTCAGTAAATCTTACATTGTTGCTCGGTGAAAGGCTGAAAATAATTTCTGCGTAGAGAGTTCTGGTCTTCATTTTACCTATCTTCTGTAGATGCACTGCTTTGTTGGCCGCCACAAGAATCTGAAAAGGATCTACAATCTGTAAAACACAACAGAAACAGGTCGAAATCTGAAAAAAATCCTGAGCACTTCATTTTGATAGCCTAACTCTAACAAAATGGACTAGATTCTGAAATTATTTATGGGTTTAAATGAGAACAAAGGCACCAAAGAGTAGATTTTTGACAGCATGAATCAATTACCACTAGAGTTTACACATGAAGCAGATTTAAATAGCTCCACCTAGTAGGATGTGAAACGAATCAAGACAACAATTGTTTTGGCCAATCGTACCAATGCTCTGTTTTACACAGACGAGCCCTTCCGCTGTGGGACACAGTAGTGAATCCAAGGGGGGCATTTGCACAGTGCGGAGGGCACGCAAAGCGACTCGTGTGACAGCGACTGCGAGCACGGCTGTCCTTCCCTGAGCTCCCTCGAGCATCGCCACACCGGCAGGGCGGCACACGCTCACTCACCATCGCAGGGTTTATCAGTGCGCCGTCAATGGATCCTTCCATGGCTTTCTTCCGCAGAGCAGCGGCATTTTTCACGTGCTGGAAGAGGAGCAGCGTGACGCTGCGCTCAGGGAACAGCTCCAGCCGGTGCGTCCGCTCCATGCCGCGGCGCGGGTTATGGGCGGCGCGGACAGCACAGCGCTAACAACACGCGGCCCCTCGGAGCGGGGCTCAGCTCTGCCCGCAGGGATCCCCTGTGCCCGTGTCCGTGTCCGTGCCCGGGCCCCGCTCCCGCCGCTCCCCCCGCCCTGCCCGCCCGGCCCGTGCCGCCCCTCGCCGCTCGCCCCTCCCCGGAAGGGCGGCCCGTCCGGCCGGCGCGGAGTCGGCATGGAGCGGGCTGAGGCCTACGGCTTCTCCGGGGCCATGAGCGGCGCCTTCCTGCTGTCATGCCTGCTCTTCGCGGCTGTCAGCCGCCGGCAGCGCGGCCCCTACATGGACGAGGTGTTCCACGTCCCGCAGGCGCAGGCCTATTGCCACGGCCGCTTCCTGCAGGTCAGGCAGGGACTCGTCCTTGCAGCAGCATGGTAGCAGCCGCGCAGAGTCGGGGGTGGCCGAGCAGGGACACTCGCCTGCGGCCCTTGTTGGCCGAAGGCAGGTTTTGTAGCGGGCTGGAGCAGCAGGGCGCCGGGCAGCGAACACAGCGTGCGGAACCTTCAGGGTTGCACTGAGGATGGCAAGAGCTGTCTGAGCCTCCGGGCGGAGCGAGGGGGCCGCGGCGGGGCGGTGAGGCGGGCCGTGGCGCGTCTCGGGCCCTCTGGCCGGAGCGGCTCCGTAACGCGGTGTGTGTCGCTTTGCAGTGGGACCCCATGATCACCACCCTGCCCGGCCTGTACCTGCTCTCCGTGGGAGTGGTGAAGCCCGCGGCGTGGCTGCTCGGATGGACGGGAAGCGTGGTGTGCTCTGTGGGAATGCTCAGGTTTATCAACCTACTCTTCAGTGCTGGGAACTTCTATTTGCTGTATTTGCTTCTGCTCAAGATACATCAGAAGAATAAGGTATGGTCAAAGTAAAATAATCTTATGCACTCCTACAAGCAACTTCGATGGATTAGTGTGTGCTCCCTTCACTACATATGTGAGCTGCGCTCAGTTTTATATAACTGCAAGTATCCCCATCAGTTAGGCCAAGAAGGCACATTCCTATTCTCTAACTTTTTGTAGTATCTTTTCTCGCATAAGGTGCAGTTCTCTAAAAATTCACTCTTGCACATAACTTTAAGAAGTCCCACTGAAATAAAAGCGTATATGCAGGCTCACTATCTAAAGGTCTGAATGCTAATCTAGTTGGAATTGCCTAAGTGTGCTCACAAAACTTGACCAGCAGCTCCTCAGCTGTTCAGTGTCGTTTATGGGGATTTCTTCTGTTTCAGCTACAGGGATTTGGATTTGTCCTTGTTGAATTTCATCATATTTTTGTTATCTCATTCTTTCAGCCTGTGTGGGTCACTCTGGATGACACCTGTGCTCTTTAGCAAATTGTCTGGTCCCACCTATGCAGAGCCAACTACAGACTTGATGAGCTGCCTTCTCGTTTTTGATAAACATTTTAAACAGGATAGGTCCCAGTGTAGATCCCTGTGGTACTTAGGTTGTTATTGTATTTTGAGTAGAGTGTGCCCTGTTCACCGTCCAGCCAGTTTTTATATGTCTAGCTGTCCACACATCCAGACCATAACAGCTCAGCTTGGATAGAAGAATGCTGTATGTTTAAAGTTCTGGAGTCCTCCACTACAGTAGATAAATTGTTGTGGTGGTTAATGGCCTATTCAAAATCCTTTACTTTAGTAAAGTTACCTAGTTTGACTTTTAAACTTAAGACATTTTTTCCCTGTTCTCTGATAACTGAACGATTCTTTTACTATAAAAAAAAAGGTGTATTTTTGGAGGATCCCCTTCATGTTTAAGCACATGGTAACACTGTACAGAATTGTGTCGGATTCAGTAAATTGTTTCCACTTTTAATGTTACACTTGGAAGTGGAAACATAAATGTAAGAAAAAGTTTCATGACAGTAGTCTAAGCATTAAGTGGTATTTTGGCACTTCTTGGGGTTCAGCAGTTTTTTTATTCCTCTTTCCTGTAAGGTGGTGAGTGGCTGTTTCACCCCATGCTGCATCATTCAGAAACATAATGCAACATTTTTTAATGTTGTGATTTGTGGTGCATCATGTAGTGAGGGGGATAACTGGGAAGAGTTTTTAACTGCATGGTCTCCTACCTGTTTTAAAGTTTCTTCTCTGACTCATGAATGATAATGAGGATAAACAGTAAAAGCTGCACCAAAGATTAGAAACTCGGAGTTGGCCACTCTGTGGGCTGGGTTCAAAAGAAGTGATAGTAGAGGCACAGAATTATGGTGTCTCACACATAAACAGAATCTCATTATGAGATTGCAGGGGCATAAACCATTGATTTTATTTTCTTTTCCCCATTAGTGCAGCTTTTTTATCCTAGAGACAGGAGCAATTATGCTCCCGCCATGATTTTAGTGCCACAAATATGTGCATAGCTGACAAATGAAAGAAGTTGGCATATTTTCGTTGCCATATTTTTAACTCACCTGCAGTAATTTTCTGTACTTTCATTTGTGTGTTAACACTGTATAACTATGTTAACATAGCAGGAGGTTAAGAAAAATGCAGCATTTGTGCAATAATGGAAACAAAGAACATAGGAGATGTTATATTGTGTTAATGGAATTCTCAAGAGGGATAATAATTTTCTTTTAATACATTATTTTATTTTATTGGACATTGTCTAACCACATTTTTCTGCTTTTTCTTTAGGCTGTGTCTGGTTTCCAGAGGATCTTGTCTGCATTAACTCTAGCAGTGTTTCCCACCCTTTATTTTTTTACATTCCTTTATTATACGGATCCAGGATCAGTATTTTTTACTCTCTTTTCCTATTTAATGTGCCTCTATGGTAACCATAAAATTTCTGCTCTCCTTGGATTTTGTGGCTTCATGTTTCGTCAGACGAATATTGTGTGGACAGTTTTTTGTGCTGGAAATGTTGTTGCAGAGAAGCTAAATGAAGCCTGGAAGATTGAGTTGCAGAAAAAGAAAGATGAAAAGATTTCTTCCAGGAAAGGATCATTTTCAGATTTGACCAGAATACTGCAATTTCTTGTTAAATATCTCATATCACCAAAAAACTTAATTACGCTTGCAGCTTTAACTTGGCCATACATCATATTAGTATCTCTCTTCTTTGTTTTTGTCTTCATTAATGGCGGAATAGTTGTTGGTGATAGAAGTAGTCATGAAGCATGTTTGCACTTTCCTCAGCTGTTTTATTTTCTTTCCTTTACTGGTTTTTTTTCCTTCCCTCATTTATTGACCCCTACTAAAATCAGGAAGTTCCTTCTGTCATTGCGAAAGCACCCTGTGCAGTATAGCTTAATCACTGTCATCTCATTATTCCTGATCTGGAAATTTACCTATGTCCATAAGTATTTACTAGCAGATAACAGACATTACACATTTTATGTCTGGAGAAAAGTGTTCCAAAGACACGAGCTTGTGAAATACCTGTTAGTTCCATTGTATATATTTGCTGGCTGGAGTTTTGCTGATACACTAAAATCAAAATCAATATTCTGGATCTTAATGTATTTTGTATGTTTATTAGCAGTCACAGTTCCTCAAAAATTGCTAGAATTTCGTTACTTTATTTTACCATTCTTAGTATATAGGCTCAATATTCCTTTTTTGTCTCTATATAGACAACTTCTGGAGTTGGCCTTTTATATTTTAGTAAATGCTGTAACTTTTTATTTATTTCTAAACAGAACATTTCAGTGGGAGAATAGTGATGAAGTACAGAGGTTTATGTGGTAACTTTTTTTTTTTTTTTTTTGATACTTTTATACCTGTAGGAAAACACAGTTCTGCTTCAGGACTGGACTCTGGAATGAAACAATGTGTTTTGCATCATGTAAGGACTGTCTTCCCCAGTTGGAATTGGGGAAGTAAGCTCTTTGCTTATATTCTTGCAGCCAAATGCAAGATCTGTTATAATGTGAAGGCACTTCATATATTGAATTTATGAGAATTCTAAAATTCAGTATGAGGGGAAATGTGAGAACACCTTTCTGTAATTAATGTAAAATAAGGGAGATGTTTGCTGTCATTTTTTATGATAATAAAATATTATATAACATACCCTTGAAGTTATGACAGTTTTTAAGTATGTTTCAGAGGTTTCTCTTTAAAAAAAGAAAGATTTCGGTATTCAACCTTTTTCATTTATCTGTATGCATATTTATTCGTCAGATTAGGCACTTTCCTTCTAGTTTTATTGGTGGTGAAGGTATAAACCACTACTAAAGTACAATGTTTTCAAAACCTCCTATTTCACTGAATTTCCACTACTTTTTGTCAGTAAATGCTTACATTAGTTTTGTAAACAGAATGAAGGCTCTTAAATCAGTAGAGCATCTTGAACTATTTATTTCAAACTGATATTTAGACAATACTGGAGACTGTGCCCGTGTACATTCTTTGGGGCAGTAAATGTTACTGTACCACAAAAGATAAATTGCAGTTGATAATGTGACCTATTGGAAGGGGATTAATTTACAGATGTCAGACTGCAATGTGCAGTGGATTGCAGCCCTCTTAGTAATCGAGCTTTTAGGTCCTGTGGTTCTGTGCTCACAGGTTTGTGCAGAAATCTGCTCTGAGTGCACTCCTGAGTTGAACTGAGTGTTTCAAAGATCTTTGATGTGTATCTTCAAGAAAAGCTTATGGCATTTCTGAATTATTGTTATAAATATTTTTTGTGTTTATACAAATCTAATGCAACTTGAGTTTTTGTATATATAGATATATATATGTACGTTTTACAAAGGTTATGTATATATATACATAGATATACGTATATATATTTAAAAGCATCTGGTGGGCATTATCATCAGAATAAATTAAGGCTATAATGGTTCCTCTCAGTAAATGACTTTGTTTAGACTCAAAAATATTTTATTGCTAAATTATGTGGCAGGGTAGGGTGGTGTCCAAAACTTCAGGTACTGTATAGCCTCTTTAAATTCATTATTTTTCTTTAATGAAAGTACTGCAGCCAAATCTGTGCAAACAGATCATACTATTGCCACTCAAGCCAGTCTGAAATGGAATTGTCTCTCAAAAGGTCAGTACTGGGGAGTTATGGACTCAGGTCAGTACTGTTACTGTTTTCTTTTAAAATATACAGATCAATGTCCTGGCTTCAATTCCTTCCCTGTACTAACAATGATGGGTGTGGTGACCTCAGATTCTTTCTGATCAATGGCTTTGCAACCCTGTTTCTCCTAAGGAAACCCTCAAGCCACTCTTTAGTGAGTAGGTGTGTTTGTATTAAGATAATTGCGTGGCTGCTCTTTGCTTCTTGGCCTTTTGCCAGCGTGGTAATTTGTTGTCAATGTGTACCTTAGGGAAAGTCATTTTCAATCATTCCCTATTTGCTTCAAGTTAAGGGAACAAGAGAAACCTGAAATGGATTGGCAAGACCACCTTCAAAAGCAGTGTCCAGGATGCTGTGTTGTGATTTTAGTATCACAGATTTGGGAGGGGAAGTCTTGCATTCCTTCTGCTTTGAATTTTATTTTTGTATGTCATGCCAATAAAATCATGAACAGGATAAAGAGCATTTGCCTGCTTAAATACAACTTCATGTGTGCCCTGAAATTCTACTACTGAGCTGGAATGGTAACATGGGAAGGCATGGGGCTCTGTCTAGAATTCCAAATAGTATTTTAGATCCAAGGCTTTTTCTGGTTTTATGTAGGGGAGCAGGTGTTCATTCTCTTGAGGAAAAAAAAATTCCCTTGCAAAGATTCCTGTGTGTGTAGTCCTCAGGTGTTTTGTCCAGCATGTCTGTTGCTGGTTTCAAATGCCTTCAGTGATCAACACTGTTGAGAGACTGTTCATGCTTCCTGCCTTTAACAGAAGTAGTGACTGTGTTTCAAGTGAAAGAACCAGTTTAAATATGTACAATTTTAAAACATATTTTTGTAGAGAAAAGTGAATGCAAAAGGTCCACCAAAATTTAGAGTACAATACTCTTCTAAGAGCTCCACCCACCTCACAAGACACTAGAAAAATTACATGTAGAGAGGTGACCTGTTGGGGCTGTTTAACCCATATTATAAAATGGTATAATATTTTATAATGGAATTTATCACTACGCTTACAGATTTTAACTCAAAAGTACAATTATGTTTAATATATTTTGTTCATTTAAAAGCAGGCTGAGTTGATGTAAGTTTAATTAAAGAGTAGGTTGATGAATTACTGAAGTATGAAAGGAGAATGTATTTGTAGAGTAAATCTGTTTTCACTTTTGCCTATGAACCTGAGGGTGTTTGCAAGTAATATTCAAAGTTAGCCACATCAGTCAGAAATCAGGGTGGTCATATTTGTATCAGAACTGGTCATAAAGAAAGGTCTCCAAATTCCACCAGTATCTCCTAGAACTTTGACAAATAGCACTAGCATTGTTGAAATACATTGAAAAATGTATTTTAGTATTTTGCTCCTGAAATATTTCCATTGTCATTATTTGTGTTTTATTAGCTGTTTTCCTTAAAGACATGCAGAAAGGACTCTATTTATCCTGCTTTATGTTGCCAAGGTTTTCTAAATTCAATACAAACGTAATTTCTTACAAGAGCTTTAAAATGCTTGTTTTTTGTAAATTTTCGTAGTCAGCTATCAATTTAGAATAAAATCACAGTAATTTCTTGAAATGTTCAAGGTAAATCCAAAAATAGTATATCTAACATTTCTATAGTGGCTGCTTTTTAAAAAAGGCTCAGGTTTGGTTTTCTTCTTAGAAAGATGATTTTTCAGTAACTGTTGGAATAATAAAAATAGCTGAACAGCCACAGCATGCCTGAATTGTTTTGAAGTGGGGGGGGGAAGAACAATAATTGGACAACTTTCAGTTAAAAATACGTTGTTATTCAGCAAGATATGAACTTTGATAATCCTTTATGCTGTGAACTGCATTTCCTACTATTTGTAAACATTCTATATTTAATTCCTTTTAACTTCTTTGACAACACATGTTCATGTTCATAATTAGCAAGTATTTTATACCATCAGCGATGCTGAAATATTTTTTTACCTGTTAATTTTCTAGAGCATCGATAAATAAGATCGATTACTTCTGTTAGAAAGTAAGGAAAAAGTATTCTATAGTGTCTGGGGGCAGTTTGTTTTTGTCCTGTTAATGCAGCTCTGATGTTTTTTGTTTTTCACAAGGTGGCAGTCCTGTGCTGTCTTGTTGAGGTGACCAAGCACTTAGTGCAATGCTGCTTGAAATCATAATGTTGTTCCAGCAACAGTCTGATAATTAGAAAACTTCAAGTTCTCTCATGGCTGGTTGCTTGTTTGAGTAGGTGGTTTAGCTATGATATCATTGTTAATTTTAAATACATATAGTATGATAAGTTTTAGTAGAAAAAGTTTTGTGCATCTTTAAAGTGTCTTATTCTGACATTTTTTTCTGTTTGGGAAATTTTCATCTCTGTTCTGAGAGAACAAATGAAACTTGAAATCCTACTGTTGAAAAGATGTCATTGTTTTAAACAATGTAATTCCTTAACAAAATTACTGTATTTCCTTTTGGTATTTTATTATTAAATTTCATTGTTTTCTTACTTTCTTTGCATATTCGTTCTATTTGTTTCTGTCTAAGAAGAAAAAAAAACTAAGAGGACAAATTGAGAAAAGCAGAGTAATTATGCTTTTGAGACTGACACATGGTGGTTTTCTAAAATATTCACTCTTCTTAGTTGGATGATGCACATATGAAATATAAATGCTCAAATATCTGTTGGCCATGTAGTAATCAATATACTGCCTTTTAAATGCATCATCTAGTTATTGTGTAATGAAAAATTGTAAAGCCCAGTCCATGAAAATGCTTCCAATTATTTTAAGCTTTGTCTATATTCACCATCCTAATTTTTTTTCCCGAAAATCTTTGCTCTCCTTGCTTATTATCCCTTGTTAGATAGGACATGCTTTTTATTTTCAATTCAGTGACATTTGTATATCACCTGAGGCATGTTTTATAGAAAAACATCCTTCTTAAAAGTATGTTTTAGATGGGTGTAGATAATTGGTTTTGCTAACATCCTTTTGCAAACAAAAAGGATCTCTCCATGAGACAGAAATGCTAATCTACCTAGCCATGTGTAGCTAAAATGGCCTTAATTTGCCAGTTTTTCTGCTTGATCTCAGAAGATGCTCAGGACCTCACACTGTTCCTTCAGCTTCAGGGATAGCTGGGATATGAGGAGCAGGAAGCAAGTGGAAAAATATTTCTGCAGATCACTGTTGTTGCAGTGCTGCCAAAGATGGGAGTGTACAAAGCTCCCAGGAGCTGCAATGAGTGGTTGCTTTTGGGGGTTAGAGGGCACTGCTGTATTCAGCAGTGCTTTGTGGCTGGCTAAGGTGTGCGGTGACAGGGAAGAGCTGCTTGCCATACAAGTGGGATTGTTTTCTCTGGCTGCAAGGAGGATCTGCTTGCTGCTAGAGCTGGCTGGATCGCTGGGAGAATGATCCTGCTGGAATCTGACAGTGAACTGGTTTGCTGGAAGATGTTTTAGCACTTTGCTGTGCATCTGCAAATAAAAAACTGTTCTTGTTGCGTTCAGGAAATGTGAGCTTGCTTGAAATGCAGCTGTGTGTCACAAATATGGAAGGGGTTGTTTCATTTTCTTGGAATGAGAATCATTAAGGTTGGAAAAGACTCGTAAGACCATTGAGTCCAGCTATCAACCTACTACCACCTTTTTCACTGCTAAACTATAGCCTCAATTGCCACATTTGCATGCCTTTTGAACCCTTAGATGGATAGTGATCCCACCACTTCCCTGGGCTGCCTGTTTCAATGCCTGATTACCTTTTCCATGAAGAAATTTTTCCTAATATCTAATCTAAACTTAAGGCCATTTCATCTGGTCTTCTCACTTGTTTTGTGGGAGCAGAGACCAACCCCAACCTGGCTACAACCTCATTTCAGAGACACCACTTTCAGAGAGCCCTTCAGACCTATAAGTTTGATATATGGAAATAACATTTTTCTGCATTTTGCTGAGATTCCCATTTGATTCCCATTTAATCTCAAACAAAGCATTTGCCTGGCTGATTTTCACGTTGTCAGTTGCCCAGATATTTTAGTGGGTTTGTTATACAACAATTGATGTATCTTAAAAAGTAAACATTGTTAAAGCAGTGTTTCCCATGTGCTTTATATCCTGCTTTTTATTAGATGTAAATTAATATCCCATGCATCTAATTCAAATTGGTTTGAACTCCTATTAATAACAACAGTATATGCCTTTTCAAAGATCTAATTGCAAGAGTTCATGTCCTTAGCTACCTTCCCATTTTCTGTAATGAGATTGCATTTTGACATTTTCATATCAACCCTCCTAAAAGTATTGTCATAGAAATAATCTTGTGAAAATATAATGAAGGAGGAATGGTTATGGTGATTATTGCTGGTAAAAGTCTAATTTTAGGGCACTTCATCAGACCTGCACGTTTAATACATGTAAATCATGCTCCATTTTCTTGTGTTCCCATCAAATCTGAAAGCATTGCCTGGCTGAATTGAAATTTAAAAGACAAGCTTCAAAAGAACAAAGGAGATGTAGTTGGGAACAACAGATTTCAGGGATAGTTCTTCACCCTTGGGGTCAGTGCTGATCAAACACCACCACATTTTGGTGGGAGTAAGCACAACATACCCATAGTCCTGATGAAGGGCATTGAGGGTGTTTTCTGTGCTGCATGTAGAATTCCTTCCTTACTAGCTGCTCTTTGCATTCCTGAGCTGCTACAGCACTACATACTTTTCATTACCAACAGCGTTATTTTACATCAGAGATAGTTGTGAAGGTGGGAATTCATCTGCCAGACACCTTGTTGAAACCACCTCCTAGTGTGAGCTGCTTGCTAGAGCACAGCCTGTTCAGGCAGGGCACTCGTGGGGGGAAGCCTCACATCTGACACTGAGACCAGAATGATCAGTGTTTGAGCTGATTTTCCTGGCAACCACTCTGCTAGCTACACTTGTAAAGTTTCAGCCCAATCCCATGTATTGTTAACTTGCTTTAAAGTCTCAAGAAACCTTCTCTGTTCAGGTCCCGCCCCTGGGGAAAGAGCCAGTATCAGGTCAAAAGAAAAAGAATTTATTTGCTGTTCATAGTAAAGAGTTGTATGTATCCTTGCTAAAACTATATCAGTGCTCATTTGCTTCAGTAACAGTGAAGTTTTTTTTGCTTAATTATTACTTGGATGGAATTTTCTGCCTTCTTTTCTGAAACAGAAGAGTTTTCTTAAAACCAAAAAGAAATTAGGTGTCTAGCAGTTTCCTTAAGGGTTAAGAAGAAAATGTATTTGGGATTCTGGAAACAGCTGTTGTCTGAGAGAAGCTTTAGGTTCACCTTCAAGATAAATACTAGTAATTTCACTTTTGTCTCCTATACTGCTTATAAAATATATACTGCTTAAATTTTGGAGGGGTGGAAGTGGGGGGTAGAATTACAATGGCCTGATCTGGCTGTTTGCCTGTCAGGAGGCCACAAAACTTTATCTGAGAACTTCCACTGAGCAGGGAGTTACTTTCACATTATGTAAGTGAATCCTGTAGAGTTTAATATTTTGAAGCTGAAATGGAGCACAGCTTTTGAAAACACACTCTATTTAAAGCAGTCAAGTAGTGATGAATTTGCCATTTCATTAGACAAGCTTTCGCAGAGATTAATTACTTCTACTCTTAGGAAGCCTTTCTCTCTAGCTATGAGGTTTTTGCTACATCTGTGCAAAGACAATTCTCCCCATTTTCTTCATGTGCAGATACATATAATTTATGCTGGTGTGTGCAGATCACAACACAACAGCCTCTTAACCTACTCACCTACAGAGACATGAGGACTTGGCACTAGATTGGTTTTCTCTGGCTTTATTTTCAGCATATAAAGAAGTTATGATTAATATAATTGAACACTTCACAATACCTTTGAGTTCTTTTTTTTAAAGGGAAAGTGGCTGGAGACATACACAGCAGTTTGCTTGCTTTTCTGTGATTATTACTGCGTTAATAGTAGTTAGGGCACGTGAAGTTTCAGTTTGGCTGAGCAGTTTGTGATTTGGCTGTTTCCTGTAGAGCTCCTCGAAGTTAAATTCTTATGGAGGCAAATTTCGTTGACTGACTATTGTCATGATCTGTAAAGCCAGGGCTAACTCGAGTAGCTTGCTGTGGTATTGAGAGGTTGGCTGTGTTTGCCTTGAGATAGTTTCTTCGTGGAGTTTGAGCGCAGGAATTTTCTGTCCAGTTAAAAATAAAGGTACTCAGATTATGAAAATTAGATGGTTCTGTAAGGAAGCCTGCTTTTCTTATCCTTAGACTGACTGAACCAAATTTCATTTGCCCTGATGAGGCTCTGTGTGCTCTCTAATACATGGAATCACTCTGCTTGAGGGCTTTAGGTGTTTTAAACGGCTATCAGTTCAGCTAACTTTGCGGGAAGCCTTTGATTTTGAATAAC
This sequence comes from Lichenostomus cassidix, assembly GCF_008360975.1. NCBI lineage: Eukaryota > Metazoa > Chordata > Aves > Passeriformes > Meliphagidae > Lichenostomus > Lichenostomus cassidix. The sequence continues at coordinate 14,788,588 of NC_139480.1, read as the reverse complement.
AAATCACCACCACCATCAATTGGTGGGCTCATTCCTCTTGCAATTTCAAATCCTAGCTTTACAATTAAAACTTCTTTGTGAATAAAGAGTCTTTCTGGAAAACAAATGTCAATCCTACTAGCAATTAAGTCTTCTATAAACCTTAGCGTGCAATTACAGCAAAGATCAGTTAAAGTAAGTAGCTTGTGACTGAATCTGAATTAAAGATGTTAAACACCTCTGAAGATTCTACCTAAGTCACACACAATAGAATACATGATGCTCTTGAATTTTCTTGCCCATCAATTTGTCAGAGAATAAGCAAGCAAGAAAAGCCTTTAAAGTCAGTTCTAATGTCTAACTAACTGATAGTCTGCAGTTACTTGGCAAAAAACTAGCCTGTCAAAATCAGCTTGTAGTCTCTTTCATAAAGAAGATTAAAAGATTTCTGGGGGGTTTGCTGTGATGGATCTCATGATAAATGGTCTTCAGCCCTTTTTGTGCTTTCTTTCACAATGCAAGATTCTCTTCCCTCGACATGGCTTTATTGCCTCTTAGATAAAAATTGGTTTGGAGGTCTCTTATTACATTAAAGAAGTGTATGCATTAACACAAGTAATACTTGGACCAAATGGATCTATACCCTGCAGTCAAAATGCAAACAGTATGCATTGACAGAATATATTCAATACTTTATTTTCTCATTAAATCTACCATAAAGTAGACAGAATAATTTGGTATCAGATTTAATCTTTCATGTTACTCTGCAAGTGTATAGATATTGACAATTTGTTTGGTCCTTTGAACATACACTTCCAAGGCAGAGTTGAAGAAGGTAATTACAATCCAAGTCTCTTTTCCATTACCCACACACTAATTTAATTGAAACTGTAGTAAGTACAACTTCACAAGATGGATTTATTTTCATTTCAATGCTGCATTCTCCAAGGACACTAGAGGATATAAATCAACAGGAACTACACAATAAAGAAATAGTAATGCCCTCTGGAAATGCTTCAGCTGCATGCTCTCAATCTTACAACCTGAAAGAACAGGCAGAAAGACCTTACAGATTTTTGGATTTTGTATATTCACTAGAATGTATAATATTAAAAAAAAGCAAAAAAACTCAAAGCAGTGACTACATTTTTTGATAAAACTACCATTTGGTATTTACCACCATAGAACAATACAAGGAAATACAAAGCTGAAAAGATTTCTTGTGACAGATTTTCTGTTGTCAGCTTATGTAAGGTAGAAAGCAGCTGTGCACCAGATCTGAAAAGGTGGATCTACTTGTACATGTGCTCATCTGCATTTTTATCATCCTAAATACCTTTATAAATCTGATATTTTTCTTTGAGCCTTCACTAGGACTCCTGTATTTTGATAACAAATAAAAGGAAAAACTGAAGGGTGTTCCTGGTAAGTTGCATTGAGAATAAAGATAAAAATAATGGTGAGTGCATTTGCAGGGAGCCTGGGCTGGGAATAAGTTCCATGGTTAAGGGCTCCCCAGCCTCCGCTTTCATCCCTTTCTAGGATGAATGAACCCATTCCTCCCACCACAGGCTGTATCTCTTCTTGCTTGGCTGTTCTTCGTTTTGTGCCAACCTCTCTTCTTCATGTGCCACAGACTGTCCACAGTTGTAGCTGCCTATGTCCCAGCCACCCTGGCATGCTGAGACTCTATCTCATCCTTGCTGCTGAAAAACAAAACTCATTTGGGCAAGGATTTTGAGAGATGTAAATGTAGGCTGTACTTATCATCAGCTTGATGGGATGGCAGCAAAAAGACTGTCCTGGGAAAGGAGGAGTGTGTGATCATCCTACCCTGGCTGTCAGAAGCAAAATTTGCGTTGTGGGAGTTTCACTTATTTTGATTTTCCTAGCTGTAGTAGGGCCTCTTCAGATGATTGATCTTTTTTAGCTGGGGTGAGCTGACAGCCCTTTTGCCTTGTCCTGAGATAATGGTTACAAAGCTCTGAGCTCAGCAGACTCTGTTGCTCCACCTTCAAGGAGCACTAAAGACAGCCATAAAATTACATGTCAGTTGTTAGCCCAGCCTGGCCTCCTCCTCTGAGATGTTGCAGCATCAGCAACAGCTCGACCTGGGAATGGATGGATGTCCAGAAACACAAAAGCCAAGGGTTATTTTGTGTTATTTCTTGAACTTACAAACATTTTGGTTCTTGTTTGAGCTAATTTAAATTGTGTCACTAATTCACCCATGGAAGATGTTTTGAAAGGCACAAATGCAGATCTGCACTTAAGTCTTATGATTCAGGCTTCAGCAGTCCTGAGATTTACAAAGGAAGAGACAATTTTGGTCATGATTTCTTAATTTCTTATACTCAAGGGTACAATAAATGTTGTTTTGTTAGAACTGAAATGGAAAACTGTTCACCTTATAACATTTTTCCTTTGTTCCACACTTTTTGTTATGTGGTTCCCATTGAGTGTAGTGGAGAGTGGATGAGATAATGCATGAAAGAATATTTTTTACTAGACATGGGACTACAGAATAAAGTATACTTTTCACTATCTTCAACATACATGAATCTCTCTAAAAGACTGAAAGACTTTGGTTTCTGCTGGTGAGAAAGGCTCTCTGGTCTGTTATAGCTTGATGTCCTTCAAATTTCATGAGTGCAGCTGGTGATAGTGGTCAAGGGGCACTCATGAATGGCTTTTTGTTTAATTTCCAGACACTTTCTTCTTTTTGCATTTTGTCTGTGATTTGTGACAAACTAGTGTCATTTGCTTTCCTCTTATTGGATAGGGATATTTTTCTGATTTTGCGTGTGTTGCCTTTATTTTCTCCCTGCATCTCATGGCTTTTTACAAAGCTTTTTGTAAGCAGACGAGTTCTTTACGTAGAACTAGTCCTGTCCTCTTATTCCATACTTTATTTATTTTATAATACTTTAAAATTGCTTTGGATAAATATATTTCCAATTTACATAACCTAACAAAAAAATTACAACCCGTGTTTTTTTTAAGGAAATATATTGGATAGTGTCCTTTTTTTGTAGATATTTAAGAAAATACAAGTCCTCATGGAAGGAAAAATATTAAACTGAAGATTAATCTTTCATAATTAATTATAAGGAGATTTTGCTTTAAAAGAAAGTTGTAAAAATCAACCTTTACATTTTGGCTTCAATCATAAAGCACAGAATGGATTTATTCCCCTCTTGGACAACGAGAGTCAATATACTCAACTTCCTACTGCTCCTATTAAACCTTCCCTTTATTGTTCAAATCAAAGAAATAGCTTGCCAATAAAACATAAATAAAAATATATTTCCTAGAAAAAGAAGAACCCCAAGTGGGTAGATAAAGAGGAGAAGCCTGAGTACTATGTAGTTATCAACAGCAATCTTTCGGTTTCCAGATTTCTTGAAAAATGTCTGCTTCCTTCTGTCTGAAGAGCTCCTTCCCGGGAGTGAGCAGCAGTGCTATGATGGGGCTCAAGAATTCAAGGCAACTATTGCAATACTTTCTGTATTCCTTGAAGAGCTGAGCTCCCATCAGCTCTTGCTTTTCTGGTGATGTGCCCAATTTGTTCCTTTTCTTTCATGGAAGCTTAAATAATTGCTGACAGTTTTAAACCCGAGAGCAGGCAGGTGACCTACTGATAAAAGCCACAGTGCTGAGAGTTCCTGATTCAAACAATGACATTTTTTGTTCTTCACCTCACCTATTACTGTACAACATGGATAATAAGGAAAAAGCTGAGACCTTAGCTCTGACTCTGTCATTTCAATTTTTCAGTTCATTGCAAATAGGACTGTGTTGCTCTTAAATACCCAGGATTTCTCGAGTGTCTTTCTATTAGAAACTTAACTGCATTTGATTTATAGCATTTCTGTAACACAAAGCATTCCACCTCAAAAAGTAATAATTTTCTGTCCAAATGAAAATAAAATGCTGGTGTGCTTGGAATTAGGTATCACCTAAGCAGAACATCTTGAAAGATGTTCCTTTATTAAGCTGTCGCTTTTTTCTTTTTTTCCCTCTCTTGGAGAGTATAAGATTTTCATTACAAAATTACAAGTGGCACATGTTGTACTAAGTCATATCTGCACTACAAGTATCTGTGCAAACCATAAACAAGACCCAAGGCATATTAGTCATCCATAAAGAACCGCTTGTCAAATAAAGCCTGTCTGCAGGAGGACAGAAGATGTTATTGGATTCCAATGAGTGTCAGAGGTGGTCCCTGCTGCCACTGCCATTGCTCCTCCAAAGACATGTTAATTAAACAAGATGCAAAGAAAATAAGTCTGTAATGTTCTTGTAGTCAGAGTCTGGGGAGAGATAACAGATGATGACTGAAATGGTTTCCAAAAGCTTTGGTTTGTTTTTGTTTTTAAATAAATTGTTCAATAGCTCCTTGAAATTAAACTGAAAACGTACCTTAATTTTCTCCTTGAGTTTAGCTCTCCTTTGATATTGCAGAAGCCCAGAAGACACCAGGCTGGTGTGTATGTCTCAAACACTGATAGCTGGATGTGTGCTTATATTAGCAGATATATATAAGAAGATATATATAAGAAGATATAAGAAGAACTTATATCAGTTTCCGTGGCAAGTGTGTAATTTACTAATAAAACTCTGTAAGTTTTGCAGAGTCTCTGACTTTTGTCATTTTTTTTTCAAGTGAGCAGCTACTAATGTCAGGAGCTCCCTTCCCGTGAAGGGTGTGATGTCACAGGATATTAGGCATATCAATGCATGAGGAGCTGTTCCAAGTATATCCATCTCTCACAAATAAGTGACTAAGCAGCTTGGGGAAAAGAGCTTTCAGATCCTGTTGGATTTCAAACAAAAGAGTATACTCTTACTCAAACTTTGGTTACTAAAATCACTCAAATTTTGATCCACCAGGTCTGAGACAAATTATTCTAACTGAAGCTGATAGTGACACAGTGATCAGTGAAGTCCTACAGTTTCATTTTTAATATTATGAGCATCCATTAGAATGACTTTGCTAAAGGCTCACCTGTAAGGACTCAAAGGAAATTGCTGTATCAGGCTCAAACCACATCTAATTCTAATTTATGTATTTTATCACAAGTTCTTATGTTGGCCCTTAAATCTAGTACCAATCATAGTAGAAACACAATCTATATGCTGTAAGTGAAAAATAATTGTATTTTCATTTTTATTTCTCTTTCAAAACTATAACTTCTCTTTAGTATAGTGTATGCCAAAACTTTGCCAAAGTATCCTTTTTCTATAGAACACAGCTTTCCCAAAATAATAAAGAATTTGTCAATAGCATCAGGATCCCAGAGGATGACTTGGGTAATTCTAAAAATTGTATTCCTAATATCAATAACAAATACTTGCAAGAAATATGGATTAATGTATAAATGCTGCCTAGTAACTGTGAGTCTATATATATGCAATAAATAACCTAACTGGGTTAGAAGATTGCAAAGTTATCAATGACTCTGGTGTCTTCAAATTGATTCACTTAGTAACAAAGCCTGTAATTCACTTAAGGGGAAGAGAGAGAGATCGTCTTTGTGTGGGAGATTAGTATTACAGCAAGTAGTACTTTGGATCTTCTATTTTTATCATCCACAAAACAGTGAAAAAAATACCCTGTGTTGTATTGTGTCATCATCTCTACAACATTTAAATACCACATTTCCAGAGCTATTTTTAAAAGCATGAAGTGGAGGGATATATCATGTGTGATGAGAATGTGTGATTAAGGTTGGGAGTTTATCAGGGAGACCTGATTTTTTAATCTCTGTTTTCTCATCTTTGCAATAAGGATGAAGAGAGAAGTTTAGCTTTCATTTTCGTTTTCTTGTTAGTGAGCGTTTACCTGCTGAGCACCCTGATTCCCCCCAGGTGCAGGAGGTGCAGCCCACCTGTCCTGGGGCTCCTGCCCTGCCTGACTGGGATGGGGGAAGGCACTGTCCTCTCCTCGGGCCACATGAACAGAAATTCCCTCCTGGCCTTTATCCCACTGCCCTGAGGACCACGTTGGCTCTGCCACATGGGGACAGGGGAGGGATGCAGGGGCTTTCCTGCTGCAGGATTTCTGTGTGAAAGAAGAGCAGAGAAGGTGTGTTTTTGAATTGCTTCCCCATGCCAGCATGCCTATTGTCCATAGTCCTGCCAACATGGCTTTAAATAACATCAAACAGTTTATACAGACTATTGAAATCAGTCTGTGTTGATGTTGGCACTTGAGACACTTTGTTCCCAAAGGCTGTTTGCTGACAAGGGAGCACAGCCACAGCCCTGGGCACTGCCCTGAAACTATCATGGGAGACAGTGAACTGACAGGAGAAATAGGTCAGGAAGAACATCTGCCTGGGAAAATGAGTCAAGACCTTCTCTTAGTCTACAGTACAGTTAGAGGGGTTTTGTGCTCTCTGTCTTTAAGGTCCCAAGTCAGGAAAGGAGATGGAAAGCTGGTCTTGGTGTGGCCACTGGTGAAAGGTGAGCTTTCTTCAGGGGCATTCAGGGCACTCAGGCCAGTGAGTGCATTTCTGGATTATTATAAAATTTGAAACTGGCATTTTACTGCAAGAGTTTGATGAAAAAGAGAGGGATATCCCAGAGGGCAGCCTGAATTTGGGAATGACAATGTCTCTCCTGCAAGCCTAACAAGTCAGATCAGCTTTGGCCAGGTATTTAGTTACCCATGTTTAAATGAACTCAAACAAATACTGAATTTTTAAAAGTGTGCTCAAATATACATAGGTTTTTTTCTAAGACCATCTGTCTGGGTCACCGTGGATGTTTGGCTGCCTTTATTCTAGTGGTACTACATGTCACCTCATTTCCATTCTTATCTGAATGCTCTGGAGAAGATACCTACTATAAGGCTGGCTAAAAGCCACTCCCCCTGCTCTTGTTTGCTCTAGTTCAGCCTGTGGTTGCAAATCTAAAATAAGCACTGTAAAACCAGCTTTTCTTTGATCTGTAGTGAAGCACATCTCTTCCAGTTAGAGTCAAAGGCTGCACGTCAACTTGCAAAACAGGAGCAGATTGAAGGGCGGCATCAGATTTCTAAGAGAAGGAAGACTGAATATATCAATAAGCCATTTGCTGTTATTCTAGAGAAGATCCTCTGTTAAGAAGACCAGAAGAACTTATTTCTGCTGATGTTGGTACTTGGTGGTGCTTATTTGCAAGCAGCAGCAGCAGGGTTGTCAAGCCATCTGTTTACAAATCACAGTTTTTAACATGGGCCTAATCACTCAACTCAAGACTGCAGTAACAAACTATTTACATCTCTGTGTCTGACAGAACTATGTGCTCCTTCCGTTCCTTCACACTCCCTCCCTCCTTGCTCAGCATCTCCTGCTAAGAGCTTGTTCCACTGAAAATGCTCTAAAGCAGATCTCTAAGCATTTTACTTGGGGACTCAGATAGGGATATTTGCTCCTAAAGGGATGTAATTTGTCACTGGCAGCTGTCAGGTTTACCAGATCCTTCTGAAATGTGGTATTTGAGCTGTCTCCTGTATTCTGGCATTGCAGATCTTGCAGAGAACATGGCTACAATGCCCATGTTTCACCCTGCTCATTTAGCACCTTCAAAACCTGTGTGGGCTATATTTTGCATGTGTCCCTGCATAGCTGCTCTTGGTGCGTATTCTTGCAAATATCTGTCTGCCTTTGGGTGTACAAGACAAGAGGAGGATCATGACAATTTCTGTGTCCTGATCCCTGTGGTGAATTTTCTCCCAAAGAGCCACAGCTGCTTGGGCCACTTGGGGCTCTCAGTGACAATGGGAGTAGCTACTGGCTTCACATCCCACATGTTGCTGGTTCCAAGATTTTCTGAAGTTTTTGTGCAAGCACTTTTTAGCTTAGCCAGTGGGCATCTAACACTACAAGCATGTTTCTGTGGAAGGAAAGGGTTCCTTTTAGCATAATTGTAGACAATGCAAAGATTTCATGGACTTTACACCATTTACGTTATGTGCCTTGTGTTAAAACATATTCAAAAAACTGTCTGTGCAATCTATCCAAGAAGACTTAAAATTATGTTTGGATTTAATTCTGTAACACGCAACAAGATGGAATAATTTAACTGGATTTGACCCATTGGCTTTAAAGTGACACTTGCATGGACTGACAATCAGCATTTTGATAGTATGTCCTTTACTTGTATTAGTTTCCCTCCTGTCTTTTTATTGCCCTTAATTTCCTTCTACCTAAACTCTGAAGGAATCTTTGGTTGGAATAGGTGATGATCAGATGACAGGAAGATGAGTCTTGGCACTCAGATGGAGACATCCAATCAAGGGCACTCTAGTCCAGCTGCCTTTAAAACTGATTTAGATCTCTTGATATTACTAATATTAGAGTTTAATCACACTGGTCTCTCATAACACCTCAATTTAACTATTTTATGTTAACAGTAATAGTATTATACAGCTTCTTTACCAGAGCTATCACACTTTTTAATATGTGAAAATTCTCTGCAATTTAATGAAAAACAAGTTTGAAATCTCAACAATCATAATTCTCTGAGAAAATGAAATATTTTATCAGAAATTTTGTCCATGAACCCAGACCATGGCAAGAGACTTCAAAGCTCCCATCCATGTTTTTCTTGACATTAACTACTGGTGAGTACAATGATTCAGGCAACATTTGTTGTGTGGTGGCACTGAACACTGAACCACCAGTCTGGCTGATTGGGTGAACAGTGACATTGGCTTGGAGGGAAAATGCACTGGTGCTTCCACAGACACAAGCAAAAATGGAATTCAGTCAAATAACTCACTGAAAAGAAAAAAAAAAAAGAGAGAGAGAGGAAGCAAAGAAAAACTGCAAGTGGAATGAAGCATAATGCAAAAAGGAAGACCGCTGTATTTCTGGGGTCACCCAGTCTAGCAAGTATTACTCATGTGACAGAATCCATGTCGAAGCTGAGGAGGTGAAAAGACCAGAAAATATATACTGTATGTGTCAATATGTTTGCACCATTCGGTGTCGTTCCACTACAACAGACACTGTAATGGGCTGTATTATTTATGTCCTCCATGGCTCTGCTCCCAGCAAAACAAATGCTATCCTTGAGTAATCAGCATATTTATACTGTAGGTCCTCAGTAAAGATGGATAAAGAAGTTTAGTGCTTTAAAGAACATTTGAACTTTAGAGTTCAGAATTTCTTTACAAAGAGTTTAAAATAAAAATAATTATTTTCTTATGCCTCAGACCATTAGTTAGGTGGGTTTTGTTTTAAATCCTTTTAGATCAATTTTTTCCCATTGGACAAAATGTGGGAAATGTCACCAAGAAAAATATTTTAATTAAATCAGTGATTTTATTGTATCAAGAATCCCCTGCTTTCTCTGCTGTTTATTAATGTTTTTAATTTTTAAGCTTTGGCTTCTCCAAGAGTCATCATCAATGACATGAGAAAGTATTTTGTAGCAGAAGGACCAGCCTGCCTAGGCTCTCTGGTCTCCTCTCAAAGGCCACAAAAGGAACGTGTGGCTTTCAAGTCTTGTTGCTTTTCCAGGCAGGAAATAGGTGAGGATTAGTAACCAATATGCACTTCTGAAAAAGCAACTGCCAAAAAATCCTTCTTAAATAGACTAACGAATAAAGAAAAAAACCAAACACATTACAGGGATGGATAAAGCCTGGGAATGACTTTCTGTGAGCAGACACACTCCCAGCTCAGATGTTACAAAGGACTCTCTAGTCTGAACTATCAGAGAAATAGATCAAACAGCACAGCCAGAAGGAAGAAAAGGAACAGTGGGGCACACACGAGATCAGATTTAGGCAAGAACAGAATTGTGATGATGCATGAGTGAAATGTAGTAACTTAAAAAGGGATTGCCTGTTGAAGGAAGAGAGAACCAGGTAGCATCACTTCAAAAGCCTCCATAATCCTCTCTGCCTCTTCATGTCCTGCAAGTTAGGATGAGCACTGCATCCTATATGGTAAAAGCAGAAGTATATGTTTTCTATCCCATTTTTATATCTTGTTGTGACAGGCAGGGTCTTTGAGAATGTGTCACAGTTCTGAGGGCACTCATGTCCCTGGGGATCCTGCCCATGGCCTGGGACCCCATTCCAGCCCAGCCCAGGGCCACCAGTCCCTGCCCCAGTGATGCTGTTGGGGCCTGGACTCCATCCCTGCCACAGCCCTGCCTAAAAAAGAAAATTAGGGCTCTTTTCTGGCTCCTGAATGAATTGCAGAACTGCTCTGGGTTTCAAGAGGGCCAGGATGTGGCCCATGGCATAATTCCAGTCATCTATTTTATAGTGTTGCAGGTGATCAATTGAGCTCAAAACCAATGGGTTTTTTGAGCATCTTTTTTTCCATCATTCATCCTTGTCTTTTAAAAGATGTTCTCTTGAAATAGACACAGCCTCTAGCATGTATCAAATATGTTTTTCCAGCTAATCTCCAGTATCTCATTTCCGATACTCTCAAAGATGACCCAATATATATTAGTTGTCTTTCTGATATGCCATGATAGAGGAGTTTTGTAATCTTTCCTGTATATACCCAAAAGGGTTATGTTTTTCACTGCTGATTGAAGTGCTCCCTAAATGCCAGAAATGCACTCATCAACATTTCAAGTGATGTGTTTATCTGAAGTAGTTTCCTTCTCATAATTTCATTTGATGATTTAAAAACTCAGCTTTCAAATCACTGCAAATCAAGACAAGAATTCTTGGAGAACATTTATAAAAGCAATACTGGGGTCAGATATACTAGCCTTGATTCCTAGTGGATGCTTTATTTTCTTTTGATGTTGCCACCTTACAGCAGCCCATTGAAATCCAACATCAACTTATTACAGTTCACTACCCAGCAAAAGATACAGCTGTGATGCTCATGTGAAGAATATGGCCATTTAATTCAGCTGGCTTCAGCACACAGGGACCTCCATCAAGATTACACGAAGGCACAAATCTCTCAAAGCTTTTACCACTAAATTGTCAGCAAGAGGGTTGTCTTTTGTATTTTTTTTGCCACTGGGAGCCAGTTATTTGAACACAGCTCAGTCTCTCCTTCCCCATGCTCTCAATCTTTTGCTTCCTCTCCCCTACCATTGCTTCTACTCTGCTACATCTCAAAAACTAGCTTCCAGCATTCCCCACAGACTTTATTATACTAAAAGGAGGGGAAATAAACATTTCATCCAAAATATTTGATAGGTGCAGACAAATCTATGAGTTTATTTGAAGTTTCCAGCAAAAATAAAATGCTTTGGATGGATAATGAGCAATTGAAGACAGTAATCTTAGAATATTAAGCTAGAAATCTGAATTTACAGCCTAGCTTCCTGTAAACTCAGTTACTGAGATAGGCAGGTTGATTTTATTAACTTCCAAAAAACTCAAAGGGAGATGAAAACAAAAAGTAAGTGCCATAAATTATTCTAGGATTTTTTTCATGTAAAATTACTTAAAAACCTAAGGAGGCCCCAGCAACTATTGATAAACTAAACTGTACTCAGAAGATGTTACAATGCTCTTGCTAGTTGCTCTGTCAAAATAGATTTCAAGTTGCCAGGAAAGCCAGACATTACCCTTCCCACATACTCTGCCATGCTTTCATGTCCTGAAAACCAAAGCAAAAGGTTTTCTAAGTTTTCTTTGAAAAGAAGGAACTTCAATAGCAGCACTGTAGAGGAATCTGAGGAGCCCTCTGAACTGATGCTTTTTGTTATTAATTCTTCTCTCTCCAGCCAAGCCCTGTGCTAAAATCATGCCATTTGTTTTCAGCACCAACCCAAGCACAGACAGGATGCCATATACACAGTCTGTCTGTCTGTCTGTCTGTCTGTGGGGAGGAATGTCTGTGTTGTGCTTTCACATGTAGCATTTTGATGCTGCCTTGCCACAGGCTGCTGGATGTGGCTGTGATGCCAAATGGTTTGCATTTCTCTCTCTGCCTCTGCCAGGTCTCCTGGGCTCTCCCACATTGATCAGAGAATGAGATGTTTGCCTGCAGCCCTGCATGGTCAGGTGAGACCTCAGGGCAGGCTGAACTTGGCAGTGCCTGTTGTCCCATCAGCTTTCCAGCCCAGCTTCACAGACATGCAGTGTCATGCATCTGAATGGGCCTTTGGCACTTCAGGATGTGATCCCTTCCAAAAAGTGCACCCATTTCTGGCTAGGGAGCAGGGCAAGGGCTGAGCAGCCCTGCTAGTGCCATGAATGTCCCTGTTTAGCAAAGGATGCCACACCATGGCTCTGCCACCATCAGCTGCCCAGGCACATCGCCAGCTCCCATCCCACCTCCCTCGGGCACCAGAGCAGTGCTGGTGACTGAGTAAAATTAGGGATGCTAGAAAGGCATCTTTAGTTAGAAAAACATCTGGCAGTTCTCTATGAGCATTCGTGTGGAGGAAAAAACATTGTTTGCCACTGCAAATCCTTCTGGGGGTCTGTGTTCCTGCTGTGCAGTGGCAGTTCAGTCATGAGACTGGAAATAATATGTGGGATTATTTTTGGAAATGTCCAATTGTCTTATTATGCCAAGATTAAATGGGGTAACAGATGTAGTAATTAAAAATTAAAAAGTGAGAGTTATTTTTGGCTCAAATAGATACTATTAAGTGACTTGGTAGATGGGCTTTTAAAGCCAAAAATATATGCAATAGCAGTCAGAGTAGCTGTTATTTCCCTGCTGTTTATGAAAGGCTTATGAATCATGTTCTACACACAGCCAATGGCATACCTTTATTTCAGATGCTATTTAAATTACACTTAATTTAAATGAAGAGGTGGAACTAAGAAAATATCAGAAAGTATTTTTCAGGCTTTGTCTGACATCAAAAATCAAGTGACTGCATATCTTAATTTCCAGAGGAACATATGAAACTAATTAATAAAATAAAGAGGAAATGTACCTCATGTTGACCTGTAAAAAGACCATGTTGAATTTATAGCTGTAATGTCAGAGTTAATTTGTATTCTCATAAGATCAGTATTGAGAATGTACTTGTTTTTCCTGTTAATATGTGGGAGAAACTGGTCCCTTCTTATTGACCCTTCATTTCCAGAGCATTGTATTAACATACATCAGTAGGAAAGGCACCAAATTTTTTCTCACTTAAAATGAGAACAACAGGACTTGGGTCTACTTCTTACATACTTCTAAATAGAGCCCTAAAAAGAAAAATCATTTTAAACCCCCACAACTGTTAAGGCATGTCTTATAACTAGGGACATTCCCTGGCCATAGGGATTTGACTGGGGACTGTGTATCTCTGAGCTCATTTGCACTAGACTCACTGCAAGCCTTAGATAAATGCATTAGCTTTTAAAAAAGGTAATCATGATATTAATTTATTTCCTTCATCTATAATGCCAGGTAATGCATTTTGGCAAGCATCACTTATAACTAGAATTATTCTCCCCTGGGAAGCTGCAAATGACTCCTCTTCATCCAAATATGTTTTGCCTCTGTGCACAGACATCCAGGCTATCTTCCAACTTAAATCAATATTATGATCAACACTGAATCCAATTAAAGCATATTTGCTTGGCATTTCAGATGGTGAAGTAATGATCTTCCCCAACTCCAGCAGGACACCAGGGAGGTGCAGGAGATATCTGGGAAGCCTGGACTGCACAGATCCTCCTGGAGCTGTTGGGGTCACTGCATCAGCACTCCAGCGTGGTGGGCAACGCCTGCTTTGTTTGGCAGAGAACCAGGAGCTGCAGGAGAAAATCTTCCTGGAACCAACATGCAGAGAGTTGCAGCACTGCAGATTTTCCTTGGGCAGAAACGCAGCCAATGGAAATTTATTGTGGTGCCTTTGCAGCCTCTGCTGGGGGAAATCTGCTGCATATCAAGCCCTTGACTTCCCTGGCCATCCTCTGCTCTTGCAGCTCCACTGGGTAGAGATGCTCTGCTCCTGCAGTGGCTGCTTCTCCTGCCCACACTTTAGCAGGGCTGCTTGACTTGATTTTAAATATTTATTGGACACTTGGTCTAATGCCCACTACTTGGGAAATGTCTTATATGACGGGTGTAAAAGCAAAGGCCAATTTTTTTTGCTAGAGGCTGGCCTAAAAAAGCAATCTCCAGCTGTTCATTGCTGGGAGCACACATCTATGGCATTCCCCTTGGAGTGTCATTTCTGCAGCACTGTATTTTTACTGAGTTGTATCCTTTGGAATTTGCAGAGCAGCTCACCTAATTTGCTTTGAAAAGTAGACAGTAAATGAGAATTTATTTTTGATAAACATTTGAAAATTTTCTATCTGGACAGAACACTTGTGACACAAAAACAAATACTTCATGTCTCCTTCAGGACCAATTGGAGAAGCCCACTTAGAAAGTTTGCATAGAAATCAATCACTTTGAATTCTACATAAACACTCACATAAATTCTGTGTTCTGCAAAATCAGGGGAGTAAGCACATTTGTTACCATTAGTCACACACACAGCCCTCTGCAATATTATCTGAAATTCTTTGTGCCAGAGCAATAGCTTCCAGCTCAAAATGCAGATCACGCACCACAGATTTTATTTATGGTCTTTGTCCCTGCTTCCTTGCAAACAGCAGGGCTGGATGGACAAAATGTTAAAAAGAAGTATCAGAAATCTCTGGAAGGCTTAGGAGAGCAGCTAGAGTCTTTTTCCTGGAAATCCTCTTATGCCTGTGTTTCCACATTTTAGTGGGTTTTTTATTAAGTGTCTTAAGTCAAATTTTCAGGAGTAAATGGCTGGAGTAGGTTATTATCCAGCTGTACTAATGTCATGAACTAAGCAAGTCCCAAAGTGTGTGCAGCCAGAGTGAGTGGGGAGGCATTTCAGTGTCATATGCTGAAGCAGTGTGTGGCACCTGACATTTTATCTCAACTATCTGTCCCATGCTCTGCAGCTCACCTTCAATAACCACCTGACAGAGGAAAAAAGCGTGACCCTGAGAATTTAAACAAAACAGTCAAAGCTTGATTTACTACTGTTTTTTATGTCTTGTGATGATCTATGGCTCTCTAGAAGAAGGGCAAAGTTGCTCTGAAATGTGGCCTTCCTTGAGAAGAACAACTTTACCCAATTTTGTTTGACTGGTGTAGAATGTAAATCACTGAACAACCTGCAAGGCAAGCTCTCCAAGCAGACTTGTCCTTTTTTTCTGCCATTCTGTTTAAAGCCCCGTTCAGAGCTTAAGCTGTGAATTGAATCAAGGGCAGGACCACTGGAGGAGGCAGGTGTCTCGGGGAGCTGAGCTGCAGTCTTGTGCTGTGAGCTGTCCCAGCTCCTGATGTGCACTCAGTGCTTTCCCAGGCACTCAAAGGTACACATTGCAGCTGCTTGTGCCCCCTGAGGGCACAAATTATAATGGTGTTTTTTAAAGATGCCTGTCTCTAGACATTGCCAACATAGCCTTTCTTATAATAATAGATCAGTAATCATGTACTTTATGATGACACCCCCTCTGTCTGATGATAAATATATTTTTCCATAATAGCACTTAAGCATCACATATTTACTAATCAAAAGGAAGTTTGCACTGCAAGTGAAGAATTACAAATTAACTATACCATAAATAATCTGGATCATTTCCCAAGAAATTGTATTAGAGCTCTGGTAAAGGCACTTACCCTGGGTGCCTGCAATGGTCCACATCTCATGCTTACCCTGCCAATGTAAGAAATCAAAGTCCTAAGTTTTCATTACTACTGCCTCTGAAGTAACTGCAGTGCACTTAAAATAGATGTACAATTCATGAAAATGAATCATTAAAAGGGATTGAGTTGAATTGTGCCTGGCAGATGTTGTCACAAACATTGCTGAAATACTTAAACACTTCTTCCAGCAAGTGATGATAGGATGCTTGGCAGCAAAATTATCCCATAGCCAGAGATGTAATGCTTTTCATGCTAATGAAAGAAAAGTTTCATAAGCAATCTTATGGAGCTCTACTGCACAGTTACAAGGATGCTCCTTCCCCATCTGATGGGGAGCTCTTGGTCAAGGCTACATCATCCTACCTATAGTGATCCCACACCTCAGCCCTGAAAAAATGAGAAGTTGCAAGCAGAAGGGGCAGAGACCAGTCTGGCCTGAGCTGCTCTCCATGCCCTGGGCTCTGTGTGCAGCCCTCCCTGGCCGACCATGGAGCTGCTGCACAGGGCTCATCTGCTTCCCTCATCTAGCAGCAGCTTGGTAGGGTCAGTGTTTAGCCACACAAACCTGAGTGGGGCAGAGAAGGAAATCCTGGACAGCAGTCAAGAATGGGTTGGTTTAAGATGGCCAATGCCCTGAAAACAAGGTTTTGCAAACCAAGGTAATTTTCTGTGTCCTTCCTTCTGGAGAGCTGGGTCAACCCCCAGAAATGCTTTGGCAAGTATTGTAATTGCATGAGCTGCAATGGCTTGTTTGCATCATCTCCTTGGGTGCAGACATTTTTGTTAAGAAGACTTGATCATGGGCAAGACTGCAGGGTCTCCAAGACACAGCTGTGAGCTTGATTGAACATCATCTTTGGTGAGTTTATTTTGCTGTTTAAATATGGCAGGTCCACCAGACTCTTCTTCCTGTCACACATGGCAAATGCCCCAGCCATGGGGAAAGCAGACAGATGGGCAATTCCACTCACATGAAAAAAGTAATTAAAATTTTTTTTCCCTCATTAATATTTGCCCAAATAGGACTAGTGTATGTAGGGGTGAGTTCTTACTGGCAGGAAAACATCTTGGCTGGAGGCTTATTTTAATTTCTGAAGGAAAAAGGGTTTATCAGATTCCTCAGCAATTGAACAAAGCATGTGGTCTCCCAGCTTATCTAGGATTTGAATAAGATCCACGCTGATGCTGATGGCTTCAAAGCACAAGGCACTTAAACATACTTTGACAGATGATTTTTTTTTTCTGTGTGTAACTGAAAAGAGTACATCCTGGCAGAGGAGTTTATCAGTTCTAGCCTGACTAATGAGTTTAGTCTTCTTTCTGTACAGCTGAAATTATACAAAAGTGCCTGCCTGAAGGAGGCATATTGATGAAACCTTGCTTCAGCTCTGAGCACTGAGAAGCTAAATCACTTGGATCTCTGGCCAAGAGAGTTTCCTCACCCACTGCAGGGTCTGCCTGAAGGCTGAGCTCTTTGCTGCTCTCAGCTCAGCTGTCAGCACTTGCTGATCTATGGCAGGCTGGTGGGTTAGCCAGGGAAACAGTGGGCTGGGCTACCTGAAACATTTTTCCTTGCATGGTCCATGCATGATGGGGAGCTGGTCTCCAAACTGACCATCTCTCTTATGACAGATATCCTCTGTGGCTGAATCTCCCTGTGTTCATGTGACTTCAAAGATGCAATTGTTCTTGCTGTGACATCAGTCATTCCCCCTACCTCCGGGTTAGTAAGCTTTCTGAGGACTTGGAAACACTCCTCATCTGACATTTTCTATTTTAGCAATTCAGAATGTGGACAGCCTACTTTGCAGTATTCTGCACTATTAATTTCATCCATTTCTGGTGCACAAATGGTAAGAGACTTTCTGTAGTACATCACCTCTAAGCAATTTTACCAGTGCTTCACAAATCCTTTGCACTTTGTTTTTCCTTCTGATGAAAGGTCTGGTCTGTTTCCTGGGTTATGAATCTCTGCAGAGCCTGTCTCAGTAACTCCCTAAAGCTTTCTTCCTTCTCAGTTATTGCTGCTGTGCTCTTTTACATAACACAATTCAATAGCATTTTTTTTCTGCACGAGCACATAATCACGTTTATAGCTCCTCTGAAGCTGTGTCCCATCACCCTCCTCCATGGTTTCACTAATATCCACCAGCATGGTATTGGTTTTTGAAAGCTCTGTGGCACCTGGCAGCTCATGCCCACATGAGATGAGTCTCTGGGCTCACTGCATGTGCACATGGCTGGTGTGGAACACAACTCTGGGTACACCCAAGTCTCCATGGTAAATCCACATCTCATGGGGCAGCCAAAGCTTGATATGAGTTAAGCAGCATTTGGATTCTCTCTTCCTACCTATGGCACGTCTTGCCTGAAGGCTCTTCTGAAGGTTAGAAGGTGAAATTGTGGCTGCCTGAAAGCAGCGTCTGAAGAATAAGAAAATGAGATACCACAAAATGGCTCTTTCATTCCACTGCCGAGCAAACACTAACCTCATTCAAAAATGCCAGTACTGCAAGTGTCAAGTAGGGTAATACGGTTTTGCTTTTTAACTGAGAGCCCTTCTTTACTTGTAAAGCTGGCAGTGTGGATGTCTGTTGAAGGATTGGTTGGTGTCTTGAGCTTAAGCAACCCATCTATTTATGTTAAAAGATTGAAAAGTTTCATTCATTATCGAAACTCTGTAATTGAGCTTCCCAGAAAGCAAATTAATCAGAGACCACTTGTATTTTCCTGAACATAACAAATAATAAAGCTTTCAAGGGACAGCTTCCTCCCGCTCTTTAAAATTTTTTTAAAGGAAAGGACACATATTTTTAACAATTTTGATCAAGAAAAAACATGAACGTGTTTCCTGGTTTCAGGAAAACTGGTGCTGGTTGCTGTTACCAGTGTAACAAAGAACCCTGAAACATTCTTCCTGTGCCTTATATAAAAGCACGCTGAGTTTTGCTTTGCAATTCGGAGTCTTCACTAATTGGTATAAATTAATAATACCACAGTTTCATTTCCACGTGAGGGTGAATTTAAGATTCTTTATGATTTTATAAGAAAATTGCCATCCATGCTTTACAATTGCCCCATAACATGTTTTTGGTAGTATTCACCAGTATGTGAAAGCCCCAGCTCCAAATTCCTGCTCCCTCTTAGCAAACACTTGCAGAAGAAGCACATTCTCTCTGTCCAGAGCCAGAGCACAGATGTGGTTTGCTCAGCATTTCAGTGCTGGCTCTGGGGAGAACAAACCCCTCCAGAGAAGGGAAGGATGCACCAGGGCTGGAGACCCACTGGCCAGCCTGGTGGACACCACATATCAGCCAGGTCTGCAAACAGTTCAGAGCAGGAGCTGCTATTTCATGACTTGCCTAAGTCTAGAATGTAATTACCACTGAACAAATAGCACTTACAATAACAATTGTACTGCTGTACTGATAGCTTTATGCTTCTCTTTACATTGTGTTGCACCATAGGCCTTACCCTGGTTTTAAACCACGAATCCTGATTATTACAGTGCACAGAGAGGAATTATACCCTCCCACATGGTCTATGCTACAAACTGGGTGATGGCCCCAGGTGCCTCAGTAACAGCATTGTGCAACACACAAATGCCTTTAATCATCCCAGCGCTGCTCCCACGGTGTCTTGTTTAGACTACTTAAAATAATCTACCCAAATTATGAATCTCTGCATAAGAAATGATGTGTGTTTCAAAACACAATGAGACACACTCTGCACAAAGGTTGGTTGGGAAGTGGGAGTGAGCCTCTGTGCAAGAGGCAATTCAGCAGAGAACTCGTATTGTCTTTAACACTGCAATTAAACTAAAACACTGTCCTTGTAAATAAAAAGATTTGCAGTGTGGCC
Organism: Lichenostomus cassidix; assembly: GCF_008360975.1. Lineage (NCBI taxonomy): Eukaryota > Metazoa > Chordata > Aves > Passeriformes > Meliphagidae > Lichenostomus > Lichenostomus cassidix. The sequence goes on along the minus strand of NC_139480.1, from coordinate 14,769,143 downwards.
ACTGCTGTGGAAAGCTTTTGATGAAATATTTAGGACACTGCTTTCTGAATGCGACTAATTTTCAGAAGGCACATCAAAGTTTCATAGGGGCACTAATTTAATCACAGATGATGAATGATTTTATTTTTATGTTGGACTTTAACAAGGCTGGATTAATGTGGGGTGGTTTAGCGAGTCTGCGTGTGCCGAGGGCCGCCTGAGTCACAGCTTTTGGAGAGCTGCTTCCCTCCAGCTGAGCACATCGTGTCAGCCTTAGCAGGGCTCTGAGCCTTCATGCTGCCTTCACAGCGGAAGCCAAATGCAGGGAAACCTGCCAATTATGAGAGAACTTCACAGCCAGCAGAACAGCCTTTGGTTAAATCCTCATTAGCCACCTCTACCCTGCTCCTGGCCCAGTCTCTCCAGGCACAGACAAATCACAGTGAGGGGGGAAAAAAAGAAGAAGAAGTGTGTTTCTGCGAGGCATTGGTTGTACCTTTTGTATTGCCAGGTTGTCCTCACACACTAGACCAGCTCAGCTGCGGTGAGAACTGTGGTGGTGGGAATTTGCAGGGGCAGCCCAAGGTGCAGGGGCAGCTCAAGGTGCAGGAGCAGCACAGCTGCTGCTGACACCCCACACTGCTCCTACGCTTTCATTGTTCTGCAAAAGATCTGCCCCTCCAGCCTGATCTGAAAGTTCAGGAAAGTGGGAAAAAGTTTTCATGTGAAATTGCAAGAGACAGTGATGTGGGGTGATGTGGATGAGTCATTCAGAAGACAGCACCGTGGATCTCATTTCTCGGGGTCAGATGAAGACTACATGGAAAATTCAAGCATGTCATATTTCTCCATTCAACAGCAATGGCAATTTAATCATGATCCATAGGGAGTGGCTGGATCTCAACACAAGCCTGTCCCCCAAACCTGAGCCCCAGGACCACCTGTGCTGCACAGCTGTCAGGCAATGTGGGCACAGAGAGAGCAGAACCCCATCCTTCTCTTTCCTCTGATCCTCTTCAGCAGGAGGAGCACTTTTTTGGCAGCAGAAATGACACCCAGAAGATGCAAGCAGGCATCAGCATTGCTCAGGGTAGGATGAATCTGGCTGCCCTGCCTTGCTCAGGGTGGCACTGTGGCATGGGGTGCAAAGGAAGGTTGCTCCCCAAGGGCTGTGCAGGACAGCATGGGACACATCCTGCTCACACCTGCCATGCTGACCACTGGGCTGGCTTGCACAGGGAAAGGGCATGAAACACCAGTATGGTGCTGGGAAGGCAAGGGGCGAGTGCACTGCATCACTGTGGAGTCACAGGTTTGGCAAGCAGAGGAGTGGTGGCCCTTTTGCTTGCTGTGAGTTTCCAGCACTGCCTCAGTTGTGCTGGGAACACAAATATTTTTCTGTTGTGCCCATGCCAAATCAGTTACAGCATCCAGCAGCTGTGCTGGAGTGTTTTGACTGAAGAGACACCACTTGATGTCAGCATAAAGTAACTCATTATCAATACATTCACCCAAATTCATATTTAGGATCTTCAGAAATAATCACCATTATATTAAGCCATATATTTAAAGCTTTGCAGCTAATTAATATGCACAGATTACTATGCAGCCCAGCCTCACCCTTAGGTACTAGGAAAGTTTCTGATATAATAAAGCTAAAAGCAGAATGACAGGGATGCATTACCTCACCAGATGGCACAGTTTGTTGAAACAAACCAATGCTTTTCTAAAAGAGTGTTCTAATCTCCACTTGAAACACATTTTAATTTAAAATGGAGGGATATTTACATAAAAAGAGTCCAGAGAACAGATATTTCACAAGTTAGGTAAGGGCAGTTCTGGTTTAAGGCAACAGAAGGTGGGAAAACATGAGCTAATTAAAAACGTTCTCAGTGATGAAATTTCAAGCATAACTGTAGTTTGTAGGGAATTTAGATTGTTATGGAAAGCTTTCCTCTGGAAGGTGACAGCCAATACAGTCTGTTTCCAAGAGTCATCAGCAAAACTGAGGTACAGAATTGTGCAAATAATGATTAATCTGATAGGTACACAAACATTTTATTTTGGAGAACTGAAAAAGAGTTTTATTAAAGCTTAGGTCACTCTTGGAATGGAAATGCTGTTCTGTTATAAGATTCTGAATATGCTGGAAAATAAATTAAAAGAGACAAAGTGTATTTTTTAAGGTTATAGTCTGATTAGGCCAATTGCTGTCTGAAAAAAAAGAATTAGCATGTCTTGATGAATTCACTATTTGAAATTAAAAAAAGGTGCTGGATCTTTGGATGTCATGGAAGTAGGTAACAAACTCATAGGTGGATGTAAGCAGTTTGTCTGATTCACACCAGCATTGTTCAATCCAATCCTTGGGTTTTTTCCTTTTTTTCTTTTGCTAATCTGAGGCCAGTTTAAAGCAATATGGGTGCCTAAATCTTCATTGCTGTAAGACCCAGTAAGGATGACCAGACATCAGCATCACACTCCAAGGCACTTCACACCTCTGCCAGGAGGCTCAGGCAGCCTTCACTGCCTGCACTGGGCTCCCCAAGAGGAACATCACCTGTTCTGCTGGGCTGAAACCCCAGTCCTGCAGCATCTCCCACAGCCTTTCCCACAGCTTGGTGGCTCCAACAGAGAAATGGGGAAGATGACAGAGATAATGTCTTTTCTTTCAGAAAGGGAACAGAAGGTGGTTGTGATGGTGTTGGGCAGCAATGTGAAGGATGTGGGAGAAGGTCTGTTTTCCAGCCTGCCCAGGGTTTGCTGGCCTGTCACCTCTGTTCAGCTCTGATCTTTTGGCTTGCTGTGTGTACAAAACTTGCCTCTGATGTCCTCCCTCTAGTCTCACACAAAAGGTAAGAAACTCCTTCTTGCCCCTTCTTTTTTTAATTTCTTTCTGCTGTTTCCCCTCTTTTCCCTTGCTCCATCCTTCTGCTGCACATCTCTTAGAGCAAGAGCTGTCTTGGCTGTTTCTGACATGTCTTTGATTTTCATGGGAGACCTTTAGCACCTTCCTCTTACAGAAAAGAAGAGTAAGCGTTTTCTACCATTTTGCTGAGAGGCAAACCACATGAGACACAGTTAAGAAACATTCTAATGCAGAACCCTTTTTCACTGCAGATAAATTGCAATATTTTATGTTCTTCACAAAGAAACAATGTGCAGAAGGGTAGTTCAGAGAGCTGACATTGCCATACTGATGCCTTTCTTATGGAAAGACACAGCTCTAAAGGGAAAACTGTAGTAACCTGGATGAGTCAGAAGAGCTTGACCAATCTCTGCTTCCACCAATGGAATGTGCAATGAGAAAAGATTAACAGTAGAACTTTTAACCTCATTTACAGGGGTCTCACTGAATGAGAGCAAATCTGAACTTTGCCCTTGATTCCTCAATTAGTTCCTGATGTTTTTTAAGACGTGCAATATGAAATACATTAATAGTCTTTGACTGGAGCCAGAAACAGTCAGAAATTGAGAGATAAATGGTATTTTGCAGACAAGCAAGGTGTTGGCACTTATTGAATAACACAGGTAACTTTTTACTGCAGTTCACCTCTATGACCTCCTCTGCCTCCAGCAACTCAGTATCTTGGCTGTACTACCCCCTGTAGTACACTTTTATTTTTTTTTAAATATCTCTTACATATTTTAATCTTTTTTCTTAAATATTTAGATTGAGAATCAACACATTGATATGCTCACCACACTTTGCTTCTTTGAGAAGTTATGCTCAGGGACTTTTTTTTTCTTTGACCTGGACAACAGGCAGATATCCCAAACATCTGCAGTTTCTGGGCCTCATAAAACCCATCTATTTTGAAAGACAGTGAAAGAAAAAGAAAAGCCTAAACCAAAGCACGTATTAAATGGTGAGACCAAAGGTAGCTCACCAGTTAATCATCTCAGCCCTCCTCTTAGTTTGCTCATATCAGCTGTACAAGCTGTACCTGTTTAAATAAAACATGGGCAAGTTTTCAGTGTGGTGTATCCAACAAATTCACTTTCCTGTATTCTCAATAGTTCTTAGGAGCATCACAACGAAAAATAATCCACCTATTAAGTGTGCTTTAAAAGCAGCTAGAGATTTAGAAACACTTCCCCCCCGCTCTTTTCTTCTGTATTCTTTACAGCCAAAAAAACAAGGCACAAAAACCCCCAAAAACTAAATGAGCAAAAAGTGAGATAAGGTATTAAGCATATTCAGGAGCTCAGAATTATTTCAGAGAGCTGCTTTTCACTCCTATCAAATGCATATGTATAAGTTTTAAGTCAATATGTTTTGCTAGCAGTATTAAGCTAGAAAGCTGCCTGCTATCCCTTGTTGCTAGATGCCAGGTAAATAAACAACCAATTGGCTTAAGCAAATTAAGTAAATAGTGTTTGTGGGCAGGTGGTTTTGTACAGCATGTGGCATATAAATGTTTATTAATGCTGTTAACTTGGAGAAATGTTGAGGTAAAGGAAGAGATTATAGCAAAGGTACAGATTAAAATGGAAACGTTTGTCAAAAACAAATGTGCATATAAGCAAATAGTAAACAACCGCATGAGTTCACTGAAGCCAAATGCTCCCATTTAATAAATGAAACGCTTCATTAATCCTCCCTGACAGAAGTAATGTCTGGAATGGAGAACAGATCCAAGAGAAAATATTTATTGAAGTCACATCCCGGGAGTCTTCCCAGCAGCCTGGGCAGGAACCGCAGCCGCTCCCAGGCAAGGAGGGGTGTCAGGAGGGCAGCCCCTCGCTGCTCTCGCACCTCCTGCCCTCTGCCAAAATGTTTGGGGCTGAAAACAGAGTGGCTGGAAGAGCTATCAGTTGCATGGATTGCTGTGACCAATAGCTGCCTTAGAGACGCCCCTGGTCCCTCTGTGCTGTGCATCAGCTGTGATCCAGTTGCCAAAAACCTGTGATGACAGAGTTGTCCCCGTGCTGCGTCCTACATGAAGACACCCACTTACCACTGTGGCACTTGCTTTGAGGGTTGCCCAGAAGCAAATCACATGGTGGTGGCAAATCCCTGTATTTCAAGTGAGCCCTCCAGCACTGGGTGCCTTTCTGCAGGAGCACTCAGAGCTGTGTGATCAGCTGCATGTCTGGTCTTTACCCTAAAACGAAATGTTTCCGTTTTCCAGGGTTAGGTCTTGAGACACACATTGCCAGTGCAGTTGGATTAATCTTATTTAACATCTAAGCACGATGGAGGTGTGAGGCACAGGACAGCATTTTGATAGAAATCCATCCACACACAGCACTGTTGGCTGAAGGTCCATCTCATCTCCTGAGCCTCAGCTGCAGCACGACTCTAATGTTTACTGGCCACATCCAGCTCTGCAGCAGTGCCTAGGAGCAGCACCTTCCTTTTTCTTTAGCAAACAGCTTTGCACAGCATTGACTTGGCCTCAGTAATTCAGACCACTTGGCTTGCCTAGAGCATCTCAACATCCCTGCTATGAAGCCTAAGACAATCCCTGCACACCAGCGGGCACAGAAGCTAAGGCATGGCTCACCACCATCACTGCTGTAATGCCTTCCTGTGGAATTGCTCATCAACTTCCCAGCTGCTGTGCCTCGAGCTGCTTCATGCACCCACCAGCTGAGTTAGAGACCAGGGCAAAGAGCACAGGCTGTGATCCTGCTCAACTGAGGCAGTCCATGGCACCTATGAAAGAGCTCATGGTGTGGCAAACTCTAGACAGGGTTTGCCACAGACCTCAGTATGGTTTCTATGAAGTTTTCTTTACCAACAACAGTGGATGTTCTGGAGCCTAGGTCCCACCATCTGAACAGAGATGAAATCCTGCTGCAGATTCTTCCTGAGATCACAGCCAAGAGACACTCATCTCCCTCTCTCTTCTGCCTGGCCCTTATTAGGGCATCTTGTCTTCAGGGCCATTATCCCTCTGTAAAGTTAGATCAAAAGCAAGCAAATGGTCTTGTAGTGTCTGGGGCAGGGAAATGACATACATAAGCCTTTCATTAGGAAAATCAAGCTTAAAATAGGTGGGCTCAAAGCCAAGATACTCCTTTGCACACACTTCTTCCCCAGGGCAGAGGAGGAAAGTGCAGAGATGTGACAGGTGCCAGTCACTTTGCTTCATGTATTTCTGGAAGGAGATTAGATACTGCAATGAGAACAACAAAGTAAAAACTTGAATGAAATACTTAACTCTTCTACCTTCCTGGGAGATGGGCCAAGGGAGCACCATAAGGAGAGATCTGGGATGAGAAAAGGTCACACACCTTTCCTTTTCTCAGCAGGGAAAGCATGGGATGTTTCTGTACTGAAGATGCAATATCAGCAATGAGCTGCCCTCCTGACATGGGAACCTTTAGGAGAAAAAATGACTAAAAATGTGCAGGCAAAGGAGTGCCAGACTATTGGCTGAAAAATGGATCAGAGTAAGTTGTTTCAAGGAGACAGCTCAACTGAGGATCCCAGGAAATTTTTTTTTAAAAAGTAAAGTGGGGAAAGAAAGAGTGTTTGACAGATAGCTGTAAACCAGAGGCTGCATCACTGGGAGATGCTGGGGAGAGGAGCTCTGGACCCATCCCTACCCAGCAGCCAGTGGAGCTCCTGCCCACTGTACGTTTTTATGGTACGTTTTATGGTGTCCCAAAGCAAACATGGAAATGTCAGATAAATGCTTTTCTTTTCGGTTGAAGGGAATTTTGGTAGGTCTGCTGACTTCTTACACATTTTGTACAGGGAAGTGAAAAGAAATACAGATCCCACCAGAAACTTTCATGGCAGAATTGAATTTGCAGCATATGAGAGCTAACAGCATATGGCAGTTTAATTTGAGCTTGCAGTATTTTTGTGGTGAAGCGAGCCTTGAGATGGTCAGTGCTGCAGGAACTGAGTTGCACAGAGTCCCTCTGAGTCTGGCAGCTACATTTTTTACTTTGTGCTGCAACACTCAAAGAGAATTTGCTTTGCCTTCTGATGTTTATCTTAATTTTACGTGTGTTCACAACTCACAGGAGAAAATGACAAATTGAGAAAATATTTGTTTTCACAAAAGCCAAGAGACTGTTGCAGCAGACAGCCAGACAAACACACTGTAAATGCCAAAGTCTGAGCTTTTCTATGCACCATGCCATGTACATGTTCAGTTTTACCTGCCTAAAGGGCAATAGGGAATTCAGTCCATATGCTGCCATAATCACTGCAGTTTCTCTGCACAAGGATTACTTGTTGCATCCCACTGCAGGTTTTTGGAACACCACCCAAAAGGGAGGCTGAAATCATCAGCCACATTCCATTTAACCATGCCAACTGAATATAAACAAATTGAAAAATGACCTGCCTGTAACACTTTGAGGCATACAGCAGAAAATAACTCTGAAATAGCTGCTTATGTTCACTGGAAAAAGATTTATTTCTGATCTCAGAGCTTGACTGAGATCAGAGGTAAATAGAACCACCTGTAAACCATTACCTGTCATGCCCCATTGCCCCCATGTGAAAAAACAAGAACAGGCATTGCTTGGAGTAGAGTTGGACTAGTTAATGATGAGGAAAATGGAATGCTTTCTCTCAAAAAGCAGCAAATGAAGAGGAGATGCTGCATCTGAAATTATGTTTACCTGGAAGGTCCCAGCTTTTCACAATGGGCGCATTAGTCTTGCATTTGCTTTCTCTCCTGTGGTGCAACATGAGCCACTTTGCCCTTTACTTCAAGAGGGATTTGGGTGGTGAAACAGACTGACCTATTGTACAAATGATTTAAAGGGCTCTGCACTGATGTATAGCCAGAATGGAGAAGAGCTTTGTATACTAGTGTGGCTAATAATCTTTTTACTTAATTATTATCTATATATTTAAGGTTGGAGGGTTTTGTGCTTGTTTTGTATTTAATAATTTATTTTGGTGCCATGATATTATATATTCCACATAAATCTCTGAAAAAGCAGACATTAAAAATGTTTGCTTGTAATACCAAGTTGTTTGGGTCCATGGTTTTAGCAACAAGCAGCATTATTTCCAGTCATGGACAATGCCAAGGTTCCCTGGTCCATGGCATCCTAGCTCTCCTAGATAACACAACCCAGTGCATCTTGCCTGGAGCATTTCTCTAGTTCCACTGTGACTTTGGCCCAGTTTCCTAAAGAAAACCATCTGAGCATAAGCTCTATCTTTTTCTCTCTCCTTTTCCCTCAACTCCTGAGCCCATTGACTGATTTAGCCCCCATGAGACAGACAGGCTGGAAGACTCAAAGATCAATTTTCCCTATGGATTCTGTGAAAACTGGTGGGAAGCTGTTCACAGAGCCTTTAAAAAAAAAAAAACCCACATTTTAGTGGTTCCACCAAAGAAAGAGGTCAGAAAACTTTGGTATTTCCCATTGCTTGTCAGCCCATAGATAACCAAGCAGTAAGTGCAAGGCCCCAGCTTTAGTTTGGACTAACCACAGCCCATGCTGTGTCCTGCCAAGTGGGAATGCCATAGAGGACAAGAAATGAAAAATACAAGTCCAGGATCCTGCCCTGGCAGTCTATTAGCAAAAGGAAAAGAATGAACCCTGAGGGGGAAGGTCTGGAGCACCCAGTGCCTGGGAGCTCTGTGCTTCTCTGTGAGGGCAAGGTCTGCATGGTCAGCACGTGGTTCCACAGAAAGCTCCTCCGGAGGGATTGCCAGGATGCTGGCTATGAAAGACAAGGTGGTGTTGTTGGGATGTTGCCATACCTTGGTGCTGCCACCAGTAGCTCTCCATCACTCAATAGCCCTCCTGCTCCCCACCAGGCCTCGAGTCCATTGGCAGTGTCTGCCACTTGCTGCCACACACCTTTCCTTTTCTTCTGGCTTATACATAAGCCCTCTTGACCTCAACTCTGGTGTGACACAGAAACAAGTTATGTAAAAACTCCCCAAGTGCATTTTTGGCAGATCACAGGTCCCCTATATTTAGTAGTCCAATATTTGAAGAGAGTGTTTGGGTTCAACCTGGGGTCAGTTCTCCTTTGAGGGGATTACATTTTATGATGGCATGGTACCTATGCCCTTCTGCTGCCTCCCTAAACAAGAATTCACATATTTCTTGTTTGAATGTTTTATTTTTGTTATGAGATATAGGAAAAAAAGCAATGCCCAAGATGGTCTCAGCCCATGGGAACGGGGTATGTGACACTTCCATTGTGCTGTGCCACCAGATCATTGAGGGGAATCTCAGGCACTCTTGTTCTGTGACTCTGTTAACAGCTAATTCCACTGCCAGCTTTGAAATCTGGTTCTTTAATGTGATAGATATTAAAGCAATAGCCTTTGTACTATGTGCATAATTTGAAATATCATAAGATGTTTTAAGATGTTTTCCACAATAAACTAGCGTTTAGGTGGTAAAGCAAAACCCAGTCTGAGTATGCTGAATACTAGGCTGATCTTGTCCCTTTTCAATGCTGTTCAGACCATGTGACAGAGCGCAGGAAAAAAAAATATCAGGAAGGGTTCCAGAGTGAGGTTGGGAAATGTTGATGCTTTGAGTGGTTCAGATGGTTCCTCAGACTCCCTAAAACTGCCTCTGAACTCCCAAGACTGCTGGACCACAGCCCAAAACAACCATCAAAACAAGGCTCCACATAAAGGTGTCTTTATTTACTCAGGTATCTCTATGAAACATTGGAACAAACAGCATGCACATTATTCATTCCCAGGTGCATTTGGGATGTCTGGTCCTGGCAGAGAAATATCAAGAACACATGGACTAAACCACCTCCCTGTTGTCTGCTCTTGCAGGAGCAGATTTGATCCCTGGCATTGGCAAGCTGGTATGTGAATTTTACAGACCCATGAGAATAAACTGGTCTTAGTAATTTCTCACCAGTTTTCCCCCAGACGAAAGGTATTTTAATTATTTGCTTGTCAAGCAATCAAATGCTGTACCTGAGACACAGCTATTCCAGGAGATAATTAGAAGCACAGAGGAGCAAACAATATGCCAGAGAAACTATGATCGCAGTGTGATCCAAAGGATAACTTTAGTAATGCAAGTGTTTCTTTGCTGGATGACTCATGGAAGGAAGCAGGGGCTGGAGCTGCTGAAAAAAGAGCCTGCTCCTTGGGAACATGTGCGAAGGTCAAGGATCAACTGAGTAAAACCAACTTTTTGTTTGACGTTAATAATCTTTAGGAAATGGATGGAGCGAGAGCAAATGTCAGCTCCAGTAATGACTATGTAACTCTGGGACTGTATAGAAAAGTGATAGCCCAGCTCACACATTGCTGGTGGAAATAATGGGGAGAGGTGAGCTGAGGATTCAAGTCTTGCTTTAATGTTTCCTTCTGAGTTTCTCTGTGAATTCTGATTTATCAAAGGGACAGGCAGCAATCTTCAATATTTAACTCTCTATTTATGGCATAGATATAGTATACATGCATTTTTGAACATTGTTTTTTTTCTGTATTTCTTCCCAAAGCTGTACAAGAAACATCATGTCACTGACTGATACTGTCATATTAAATTTTAAAAAGTATAAATATCTAATAGTTTTTGTTAAGATCCAACTGGCATGTTATAAAATTTAATTCAAAACATAGACATGTTATAATAATATGCATATTATATAAGAACATGTGTTCAATTGTTAAATTTTACACAGACTAGACCCACCTCAGACCCACCTCACACATATTTTTTTCAGTGGATATTTTCAGAGTATCTTCTTCCAATAACAGATTGTCCAAGCCTCGTTCCTTCTGTCTGTTGCCAAAATAGCAGCAAGTTTAATTTTGTTTCTGTGCCAAATTGTGGCACAGCTGGCAGTGTGTAAACCCAACAGACTGCTCTACATTTGTAACTGTGCTCCTTCCTTCCAGAAGAGGAGTGCCAGCTCTGTAAATTCAGAGGCCAGATCACATTCTGGCAGAAGGTCAGAGTATTAGGGCAGGGGAAGGTAACATGTCATTCTGCTGTCTGTTTTTTTGAATTTGGTGGCATTTATTTTTTAATGTTGGTTTTTCAAGCTATGATCCAGCTTTGCTTTGCAATGATGAAGGGAATATTGGTTCCCCAGCCAGCCTGATCCAGTGGTTTGCTGTCCTGTATTGGAAAGATTTCCTGATACCAGCCTCAAATGCTCAATCCTCTGGCAGTCCATGGCTGTTTGTCCCACTTATAGCAAATGTGAAAGTCTTGAATGGGAAGTCTCCAAGCTGAAAACAACTGGGGGCTCGAGTGTTTGAGGAAAGTATTTTTCATATACATGCTCTATTTCCTTACTTCCCCAGACGTTCACTTTGGTGCTGTCACAGATATGATCCTAGCAGGCAAAATTTTAGTCTGATGTAGTTCAGATATTTTTAGAACACAAAATCCAGTTTATTGCATTCTTCTTCACAACAGCCTTCTCTGTCCTCAAGGAGTGTTACTAATTCTCCTCTCCTCCTGGCTATCCAATTCAAATTTTTTCAATTTTCCTTCAAAGGAAAATCAGACCTCTCATCTTCATCCTCTTAACTCCCCCTTGGCTGCACCAAGTCTTCCTGGGGACACATTACTCACAGCTGAACACAGGGCTGCAGAGGGGCCACCAGCAGCGCTGGGAACCACAGAAGGGTTAATCCTTATGTCTTGCAGGACAAGTTGTCTGTTCACCCTCTGGGTGTGTGCCCTTCTTCACAGTGGGTCAGCACCACTGACTCATCTGCTCTCTGATTCACCCCAGACCCTCCTCTGCAGAGCTGTTAGCCAGACACTTGTTCTCACCCCACAGCTGTGCAGCCGGCTGTTCCCACCTCAGTGAAGGGAAATGTGTCTGTCTCAGGATGCACATGGCTGCAGCTGGTGTGAATCTGCCTGAACTCTCAACCACCTGTACAGGGGACTTGGCCAGAGGAAGTGTGGGCAGGGAGGCGATGCAGAAAAATAAAGCGAGTGTGTTCCTCAAATTCAAAATTTATTTGCAGATCTCCCAGCATGCAATAAAGGCTTTGTTTATAGTTTTGGAATTTGTTCATTCTTTTGTTTTTACACTTTGTTTTTCTGCATTTTTAATTTGATACCACATTGCAAATCCAGTTTCTCTAACACCAGTTGTGAATGCTGCAAACCAAGCTCTGAATTAATATATCTCCTGGATTCAAATAGAAAGCCATAATACTGGTTTGTAAGACAAATACAAAAAGCAGGGAAAATCAACTTTCATTTCAGTTGGAATATTTTTAAACGAAGGGGCAGAAAAATGTACATCCTTTCTATCAACAAATGTAAAACTGAGCTCCTACTCTTTGTCAGTGCTCAAGGATATAGAAGCAAAGTGTGCTTGTGATTCTAGGGAGGAGACATTTCTGTACTAGTAGCAAGGCATGTAATAAAAATGACAAGCTTGGATGTTGGAAGGAAAGGAATCTCAAATTGCTCGAATATTTTTGGTTGAGCCAGCCTTGGAAAGACTGGAACAGTGGTCCTGCATCAGGCTTGCACTGTGTGCATTGTTTGAGTTGCCTGGTTCTGTTTAGGTTGACCAATGGGAGTATTTTCTGTGCTCTCTACTGCACAGCATTGTCTCTCTATATCCTTACGACATGATCTGCTTGACTCTTGCCAAACAGCTTAGTGGACGGACAGGACTGGATACAACAAAACAGATCAAATAGACTGTGAGCTGCTGGGGTGGAAGTGATTTTCGAAAGAACACCTTACAGCTGTGCTGTTTCCATTGAATTTAATTGATTTTTAAAAATTTAATTACATGGTATCAGTTTTCCCTTAAAATCTGCCTGCTTGTCTTCTTGAAAGTTTTATAAATTTTGCAACAACTATTAGACTAATCTGAAGTGCAGAACTGCTTCCTTTGGCTCCCTTATTCTAAGGTAAGTGGAACTCTATAAATTTCAGAGTTAAATTACAGAGTTCTGCCTAAGACATTAATGTCCCAGACTAAAGAAGTTGAGCTCCTAAAGGATGGGACTGTGCAGATGACAGTCTTATGTTCCAAACATGTGGGACAATGCCAGACTGGGTTCCAGTCATTTGGATTTTGGATCTGTGAGATAAAAGTCTTTGCCTTAGTAGAAGGCAAAAGCCTAAAAACTATTGCAAGGAGGAGGGGGATATGTGACAATTTAACAAATGAATGCAGGGAAACTTGTCCATCAAATGGTTCATATCCAGCTGGCAGTGGGGCCAGAGGAGTAAGAGTTTAACCTGTTGACTTAACAGAAAATCTGTATACGATGTAACGGATGATATAATTCCCATAATTTTTTTCAATGATTTTAGAGCGTGTCAAAGATGTTTACAAAGGTGCTGTTTGGTTTCTACTATGTATTCTGTAACCTTTGGAGCAAACTTGTTTACAACTCTTTTCTCTTGCTATATAATCTCTGAATTGTATTACTTCCATCATGATTCTTGAAATAAACATGGCATGAAAATAAGTTCAAATTTTAACCCTCATTCTTGTTCCTACACTTCTGAGAGGTTCTAAGAAGATCTGAAGATAACTTTAAATGTTCTTCAAAAAAGCAGAGCTCTTATTATCTCTACCTACTGCTAGAGGCCACGGGAAATCCTTAGAAATATAATGAAACATAATACACAAAACCCAGTGAGCCACCACCGAATCAAACAAGTAGATTCATAATGACAGAATACCATTAAAATGCAGGCAGAAAACTTCTCAGTACTCTTATTCTGCATTTCTTTTTGTTACTTCAGGTCTTCACTTAGGGAATAATGGAAGCAAGCTGCATAATGAATACAGTTAATATAGTCTCAAGGAGATTTCCTTCCAACATTTCTTTCTCTTGAGCTGAGCTGAAGGTCAAATAACTTGAGTATAGTAGAAAACACCAAGATGGTCCTTTTTAGACTCTTTTATTGAGTACAATTTAATGGTGGCAAGGAATAATAATGCATAAGGAGACAACATATTTTAAAGCTTTAGTTTGCTTACAGCCAAGTAAGAGAATAATGCATTTCAGTTCCTTGTGCAAATGACAATAAAATAATCACTTTGCTAGTTTTAGGTGGTGCAGTGAATAGCTCAAATCAGAAGTATAGACAACTGCTTTTCCCCTAATGGGTTTATCCCACTGATGAATGAAGACAAGTCAATTGATGCAGTTATTTCTCCATTAACTGGGTAATCATGGCTTACTACTGAATATAACCAATGCAGATTTCCATATATCTAGAGCCTGGTGTGGAACCCTGCCCTGGGCTGAGCACCTTGTTCCCCTGTACTGTACCTGGGGAATGATTTTGTAGAATATGAGTGCAAATCATCAACACTGCCCAAGGAGACCTGTAGTGGCAATGTGCACCCAGAATAAAGAGGTAGCTTTCTATTTTTTAATGTATGTACTCACAAATGTTATGTTATGCATGCTAATAACAGTTATAGCTAATGACTACAACTAGCAGCTAGAGCTACAGGGCAAAGGCTAAAGAAGATTACTTTGTTCACAGAATCACAGAAGGGATAAGACTGGAAGGGACCACAGTGGGTCATCTGGTCCAACCTCCCTGCTCAAGCAGGGCCATCCTAGAGCACATTGCACAGGATTTTGTCTGGACAGTTCTTGAATATCTCCAGTGAGGGAGACTTCACAGCCTCTCTTGGCAACCTGTTGCAGTACATGGTCACGGCACAGTAAAGCTTTTCTTCACAGGCTGTTGCAACTTCCTGTGCATCAGTTTGTGCCTGTTGCCTCTTGTAACTTGACAGCACCAAGAGCCTGGTTTCATCCTCTTGGCACCTTCCCTTCAGATTCCCTTACATACTTTGGTTAGTCCTCCTTTGTTATTTTCCTCTGTGCCTTCAGCTGGACACAGAGATGCTCTGCTCAGTGTGTGAACAAGCATAGCCAAGGAAGGATTCATAAACCAGGACACATGGGCTTGGTCTTGCTAAGTTCATGGAAGAAGGGAGCAGGAGGCTTGTTGCTGGTGCTGGAGCTGTTGAACCACCGAGGCAGAACTCTGAGGAATGGACAGGAAGCATGGAAGGAGGCTTAATTTGCAGCCAGGATGAACAGTATTCCAAATCTGAAGGGAGATTATTCAACATGAATAGATGTGAAGCTGTTTCTGTATCTCCAAATCTTACTGCAATGCCAGGGAGCCTTCTATATGACCAAGAACCAAGGGGATGCCACATGGCATCACCCACCTGGACATCATTATATAAAAAAAAATGTCATCTTCATGGTTAATGCAAATTGATGAAGCTTTTCATTTCTTTTTTACATGTTGACAAAAGCAAGTAACATCTTGAATTTCTCTCTCAAATTGTACCTTATTTCCCTCATATCTATAAGTTCACATTCCACCCTTATCATATAAGCACTGTGCAAACCTTGGAAAGCTTTTCTCCGTTACTCACTCCTTCAGCAGATGTTCATGTTTACCACCCTGTTGACCTTGTTAGCATGTTTACCACTGTGCAAACAGTTTGTACTCTGCTCAGATTGTGAAGTCTATTTTGGCCAATGTTTTAGCAAAGGCTTAGTGTGAGTATGTGCCAACTAATCAGTATATCACAGAAATCTGCACATTAAAAAAAAAAAAAGGATGAGAAATAGAAAGCATCATAAAGACAATGCGATTAAACAGTGAGCTTTTCAGCAACCTCATATAGATGGCATACTGAAAGTATACAGAGCTAGACACCAGGTCACATGTCTAGGGAGCTGCATACAAGAATAGCATAAGCATATAAGGAGACAGTCAAAAAGTCCATGCATAAAATGTCATATATCTAGCAAAGGATATGAAAGGTAACAAGAAAATACTCTAAATTTAGATTATTAGTGAGAGGATTATTAAAGGAAGAGTTGGTCTTCTACTCAGAAGGAGAAAAAGCTATTTATAAATGGTATTGAGAAGACTGAAGTGTTTTGTTTCTTTTTTGCCTTAGCATTCCCTGGAAGACCAGTGAAAAAGGGTATGAATTCAAGTTAAAAGATCCACTGAGAGCACAAATTGGTAAATTGCTTTTTTTCCCAAAAAATTTCTCTGGAGCTAATAAAACTGCACAGGTAATTTTGAAAACTGGATGAAACACATCTGACAGCAATTAGAGGCTAATCACTGAAAACTGGAGGATGGGTACAGTTGGGAGCCTGCTTATCTTTATGATGGGGAATAGGGTGAACTGGGGAATTGCTCTCTTGCCAGTTTATCTTTTCCTCCTAAGATGGGAAGAAATAATCCAACCATCAATGAACACCCAGAAGATAATGAAGGATAAGTAACAGCTATCAGGGATTTGTCAGGAGCATGAGATCTTTAACAAAGGTCATTTCCATTTACACCAGCATGACAGGCCTTGCGGGCCACGGGAAGGAGGTCAGCATTGTGTTTCAGAAAGGCTGTGGCATGGAGCTCCTGTTTCTGCACTTTGATCAGCAGGCTGCAGGACTGTGATGCACACTCCATGGCCAACACAGACACACCAGCCGTGGATTCCATGGGCGCCTCTCCTGGGCCCTGTGTTACCCAATATTTTTGCCAACGACTTGGATGATAAACTAAGAACATTGGATGACAAACTACATTTATTCAATTTTTAAATAGCAGAAAGCTGGGAAGGGTCATGGGTGTACTGGGGGATGGGGTGAGGTGTGAGAATGCTCCTGACTGAGCAAACCATCCTGCCAAAATCAGCTGTGTTTTCTGAAATGCTTTGCAGCTGACTGGGGTGGCCTTTCTGAAAGCCCAGGTGTGGAGTTTCACTGAAGGCAAAGGTCTCCTTGCTGGGTCCTGCCAAAATCCTTGTGGCCTCAGCACAGGGCTCGTGGACAAAGTGGTCTCAGTATCTCACCTTCCCCACTCCTGCCTGGGTTATCTACACTGCCAGCCAGGCTGACCTGGGGCAGGGAGATGTTCACCTCCTACAACACAGTCAGCATGGAACAAGGAAAGAGCATGACCAAGAGCAAGCACGATCTGCATGACCTATTGCTCAAAGCTCACTTTGCTGCACAGGAGGCCCTGTGGATGGGGTACATCCAGGCAGCCCCAATAATCTTAGCCCCATATGTTCCCCAGCCAGCCTACTGCCATGGGGACAGCCTCAGCATTGGGTCTCAGAGCCTAAAAATGGTCTTAACATGCACATTTAAATATCTCTAATAACGAGTTTCACTTGGGCTTGGAGTTGCATGTGATATCTAAGTTTTACAGGGACATTTAGTATTGTCTCCTCTGCTGAGAGGCAGCTTTGTGTGTGGACAAGCAAGTGCCCAGGCCCATGGAGGGAAGGTGCACTCCCAGACCTGTACACTTCTGCAAAACTGCTGCTGTCAGGAGCTGCAGGGAGGAAAACTGGGCTCTGCTCCACCTGCCAGGCTGCTTCCTGCTCTCACAAAGTCCTTAGAAAAATCAAACCAGTCAAAAATTTGCAACCTGCCTTAGAATAAACTTCCTAAATGTGATCCAAACTTTGAAAGACTTCAATCTTGTGTTATCTTGACGCTATTTTTTTTAAATGTTAATTTTCTACTATTGACCAAAAAAATCAGTCATTTAGACAAGCCTGGTCTGTGCAGAAAGGATAAAGCTTATCACAGAACCAAACATAATTTTTCAGGACCTATTGGAAAGAGGGAAGGACCATACTGATCACACTGCTTGCCATTATAGATTCAGAGCACATTTCTTTGACCTGTCCTCCTCTCAAGATAAGCATAGCACATATGCAAATAACTGTAATAAATGCCATCAACAGGCAAATGGAAAATTGGCAACTCAACCAACTAAACTAACAACTTAAACTGAAACATCCCTCTCTTCCTGGGAAAAGATAAATAAGTAAATGCCTGGCAGCATGTTGGGCACCTCACCTTGCTCTTTGAAGTGTAGGTCACAGTTAAAGTGTGGAGCAGTAATGGCACTTTTGCTGTCCCCCATTAGCCATGGGTCTCCCTGAGCTGGCATCTCAGAGTATCCCCTGGCCACAAAGCGCAGCAGTGTCAGCACAGCCACCTGCTCTCTGAGGACATGGATAAGAACAGCTCATCTCTGCTCTGCTGTGAGCCCAGGGAGCCCAGCACCATGGAGTGCCAGGAACAGGCTGCAGCATCACTGCATATGCAGTGCCCAGCTCTGGACAGGGGCTAAGGGTGGACATGCCCCATGTCCAGAAGACATTCTCCAATCGTTCATCACTATTTCTGTCCAAAATGAGATTTATTCCCTTCTTTCTTCTATTAAACAAGCCACAGTTTTGTTAAAGATAATAAGATTTATACCATTCTTTCTTCTATCAACAAGCCACAGTTTTGTTAAAGGTAATTTTGAGCACTTGGTTAAAAATCCATGCCTGTGCTTAGTCTGCATTAGGGGGTGGCTACTAGTGATAGCCATCCTTACTGAAAACACTGCCCAGCAGTGTGTGCTGCCAGGGCTGCAGGCACCAAGGGCCTCTGGCACACCGTCCTGTAAAAAACCCAGATTTCCCTATATGCAAAAATGCTAGCAGAAGGCTTTCTAAAATCTCAGAGTTATATAAATATTTTTAATCTCCCCATCCTTTTCATCCCAAACCCCTAAGGTTGGAATTTGATACCAAAGAACCGATGCCTATTCCTGCTGTAAACAAAAATAAATCTGTGTGCTAAATATATCCCACAAGCTGAAGGAAACTTGTCAAGGTGCATTTAAAATCTGATTTGAACAACTTGATGGGGTGGCCTGCAGTATCTGACCCACCACTAAACACTGTACTAAACACTTAATCAAGATTTGTTAAAACAGGAATGTACAGTTTTCTATCAGCTTTTACTGAGTCAAGAGAGAGTATTGCTTATGGGTATTTCTGCATGGGGGATTCCAGTTTTGTCAGAAATTTGCCTCTCTCACCATCTGAGCTCTTGAAATTTTTTTTTCTTCCAGTCATTTTAAATTGTAATTACAAAAATGAAAATGCTAACAGATTTCAAACCACTTCAGGACATTTTGCCAACTAGAAACATGTTGACTTTTTAAACAAATGGCTTGCTTTCCCTGTAATTAATTTTAAAACATTCATTTTTGCACTGACAGACATCAAGCAGCTATTCTGCAGCTGTCTCAGGATTTCTGAGCTTGACCTTAATAAATAATACAATGTTTTCTTAATCTGAAGAGTAACATATGCTTTTCTTCTTCCCCACTGAAGTGGATCCATTTATGTTTCTTGCAGCCAATGTGTTTGCTAGGGCAGCATCTGCTTTTTGCACAATGTGATTACCTTTATGTGGGCAAGTAGGCCACACCATTAACAATTAAATATTTTCAGAACTTTACATTTTACAAGAAAAAATTATTGTCTGTCCCCTTTTCCCTTACGTGGTGGGGGATGTAAAATGGATGGGATTTGCCTCAGACACTGTGGCTGAGCTGCAGGTTTTCCAACAGGACACACTTGCTGTCCTAATTGGCAGTTAAACATTAGTTCATCAGCCAGACAGGTGTGAAATACTTTGAAGACCCCTCCGTGTTGGATTTTTTAGATTTCTGCTCCCAAGGGGTTTGCTTTGCTCCCTGGAATATTGGAGGATGTTGTCACAGAGACTTTTGAAGAAGTTTCAAAGTGCAGACTTCCGAAGAACGACACCACAGACAAGAGCCCATCCCTCTTTGCGGTGGCAAAGATGTGGGACATGGGGAGGAGGAGCACAGTAACCCACATCAGGAAAAAGGTTTTGACACCAAAGGAAGACGTTGTTGATTGGTGAAATGAAAGATCTGCTTTCATTCATGTCCCCAGTCCCTTGTACTGGGAACATTGTGTCTGCTGGAGCAGTGGCTGATGTACTAATGTTTAACACCATGCTGCCTGGTGCCATCTCTGGGAAACACCCACTTAAGGTATGTGGAGAAACAGCTATAATTTTGTTGAGATTAACTGTAGATTCTATTTTTCCTTCAAGTCAGGATCAGACCCTTCAGAGTTTATTGGTCTTCCAGTGAGAAATTTTCTTGGAAAATATTGCTAGGGAGCACTCTGGATTTATTGTAAGCAAAATCTTAATCAGCAACAAATACGGAATAATTAGTTTCCTGAGCAAATCCTATATGTCTTCACAGATAATAAAATTGCTGGTAAGACGAGAACCACATAAAAATGTACAAATGACCTAATGGAAAAGAATAAGCACTTTAATAAAGCAGAGGTTTACTCCATTGAGGAAATATTTCTCTTATTAAACATTAGTAAAAATGGGCTGGATTGCTTGGTTTAATTCTTCTTCAGTCACCTAGCAGGTTACAATATAGTACTCTGACCAGCTAACCTTGAGCATAATCTCAGTATTTTGCAGGGTACAATTATTCTGTGCCTTCAAGTATCTCCTAGGGTTGGCAGTAACACAATCCCTCCAGGAAGGCAGGGTAGGAACAGGCAGTCACTGCTGCTTGCACTAAGCTGTACTTCCTTGCAATTGAGCTCTTTCCAGCAATGAAGGAGTGGCCAATGCCAACCAGTGAGTTGGTACATCTTTTCCTAGACTGTTACTACTCCTTTTCTCACTGACCTGCAGCATAACACCCTGAGATTCTCCCTTAGCTCTCTCTGTGACTCCTCTCCGCTGTCCTCAGGAACTGGGACCCACAGCTGTGGGGCAGAGATGCTTGTACATAGTGCCCAGCTGAAAGTGTGTCCCATGGCACACTGAAGGCTTGTGGTACCTGTGAAAATCTGAAGCCAAATGGAAGGTTAGTAGGGAGAAGATAACACTGCCCTTCCCTTTGCCTTCCTGCAGCTTCACAAAACTTACTCTCCTTCTTCCCACACCTGCAGATCTTACAGTGGTTAAATTCCACATGATGCTGAGGGATCTTGATCACTAATAGTAATGGTGAGGATAACAGCAATCAGAATATTAATAACACGCTAGAGAGTAATCGGAAGTACATTCAGGACCTGAGCCAGAAAGGGACCATTATGCCTTAGCTGTTAGATACCTTTCCCTTTAGGTTATACACCAATGCTCTCAATATTAAAAAATCCTATTGCAAGAAATAAACCTGTAAGCATTCTAGGCCTTCAAAAGTCAGAATATAAATCTTCAGTGTGTCTGCAATAACACCAGACCCCAAACAGTTGTACCAGGTAAAGCAATTTGCAATGTATGAGAACAGCCACCAGCACATAAGCTGTGATTCCAGCATCAGAGAAATATTTTCTCATGCTCATTATGCCCATCAAGCTTACAAGAGAGTTAGCCATGAGGAAAAACAAGCTGATGCTGTTGTTTTTTACAAACTGGGAACAGGAGCAGCTGAAGGCAAGAGAGCAAAAGGGGTGGGGAATCAGATCCAAACTGTTTTTGCAAGCCTGGTGAGCAGGGTAGGTGTCAGGACCAGGAGCCTGACCTCCCCACCTGTTCCTCGTTTGTGTATTTCCCCAAGGATGTGCATACAGCTCTGCTAGCCACCTATACCTCCCTGATCTCCTGTGGTAGGAGAGATTCTGTGGCCATCACAGGCTCTCATTTAAATGGATTAAAAATCAGCAGATGACCATGGGATTTGCAGGACAAAGAGGCATTTTGGCAGCACTGGGAGTGCTGCCCAGGGAGCAGCTGACTGCTGTGAGGTAGGGAAGGCAGCATTGTCACCTGAATGTCATCTTTCACATCTAATGTGGTTCAGTACTTCCCTTGAACCAGCATGCTCTGGGTTTGAAGGAAGGATCGGGGAGTGTAATTTTTTATTAAATAACTAACTATTTTTGAAAAAGATCTCCTGTAAAGAGTGAATGCAGCCAATGGACTCAGTGGGAGCCAGGAAATATTGACAGACATAGCTCCAGCAATGAGTCTGGAAAGATTCAATCAGCAACTCCCTTCCTGGGAAGCTCTTGTATCCCGTTTTGTGCTTTAGCAAAATTTAGGCACATCTGATTCATGATCTGACTTTAAACCCACTGATGGCTGAGAGGCTATATAGATTTCTTTGTTACTGGTGGCTGCTGTCACAGGAGATGCAGGTGTGACGTTGTTCATTAGTCTATACAATGGCTGATGCTGTGACGCTGCATCTCAGTTGTGGAATTTGGGCATGGAGCACCTTGATCCTGGTTTATTTGAGCTCTGTGGAGATTTGAAGAGCTGCTGTGGATGTTCTTCTTCCATTTTTTCACTTCTACCAAGTTGGAGCATTTAGATTTGTGTCTCATTACCTGCTCCGTTTAATGAATTTCAGTTGCCACAGATAGGAGTGCTTTGGAGGGAAATTGCAGGAAATTGTGGGTACTTTCTTTTCTGTCCCTCATGCTCCTCAGTTTCCCTGTTCTCACACTGTTCTCTGGACAGGGTGGAGATGACAGTGCTAAGAAAAAGGGATCTGTGATAATGGAGAAGGTTGGGGGTTGCAGCAGTTTTGTCTTTTGTCTTGCTTTCTTAAATGCTACCACAATACACTAGTATGGATTTAACTGTATTTTATCCCTTGCAGGTGTACCTACACCTAGATTTAAAAAACAATGTAGAATGAAATACTGAAGTGCATGCATAAGGAATTTCCAGTAGAACAGAACTCTAGAAAATTTATTCATGTGTTAAATTAAATTTGGACATTTGGTCCACCCCTGCTTTTATTTCCCAAGATAAGCATTACGCAGTACAACTGAGCTTTTTCTGGAATCCAGTTTTTAATCATCATTGACAGGATAATAATTTTCCCAGTTTTAGGATCATGCACAGTATGCCTCTCTCCACGGCAGCCTCCTCTCCCAGCCTCAGCTGCTGTGTCTCGGTTGGGAGGAGGCACTGCTGCCGGTGAGTCAGAGCACAGCATGCACTCCTCTGCCAGGGAGAGTGCCTCTCCCCCACTCACTTTGCCTGTTCTCAGTGAAATAAAATGTCTTTGGTGGCAGACTGAAACAATACATTATGTTATCCTAATGAAAAAGCAGGTGCCTGAGTCCCCGGGTGTGAGTCCCTGAGGTGCCACCACTGCTGTCCCAGCCTTTGGAAAGCAGACAGAGTGGGAGCTCTGGATAAAGCTGCTGACAGACTGGGAAAGCAGAGGCAGAAGGGAAGAGCCTCAGACACAGAGGAGCCAAGAGACAGACCTTGCCAAGGGCTCTGCATGAGCCACCTAAATGTGTACCAGGGCCAAGAAATAACAACAGATATTTTCTCCTGCTTGTTGTGCTTTAACCCCAGCCAGCAACCAAGCACCAGGCAGCCACTCATTGACCCCTCAAATAAAGGTTTTATCAATGTGCACCTTAGAGAGTGAAGGTATGAGTTGCTAACTGTGGTAGGGTGAATGATGGAAATGACCATTTGGGAATCTAAAACCTCCAGAAAATCAAGGTGTCTCCCCATGGATTGTTAACCACAAGGAGTCTGCCCACAATTTAAAGGAGTCCTCCAGGCCGCCAAGGTATGAGTAGGTTCAGGGAAACAAATTAAAGCATCATGCCAGGCCCGGGCCAAATGCAGCAGGTAAAGAGGTGGTAAGAGCCTTGTAAGAAAGGGCATTGAGCAGCGAGTTCATGGAGGCTCCCTTTCGGCTCACACTTTTGGGAAAATTTTAAGAATTATGGAGGAAAATTACTGAGAGAACTGGCTTCAAAGAATTTTGCAGCACTATCATTTTAGGTCAAGAAAAAACAGGAAACTAACATTGTCTGTTAAATCTTTAAGATGTCAGTAAATAAATGATGTGGTTTTCAGAACTGTAAAGCATCTCATTTCTTCTGCTGACTTCAGCTGGTGCCACTGGGTGCTCAGCACTTCTGGAAATAAAATCATTTGTTTGCCAAGCTTCGGAAGGAAAAGCTGAGCAGGCTGACTTGAAGTTCTTGTTCTTGCAAATATGAATATGAAGCAGGAAAGAAAAATACTAACTGAATATGAATTGAACTAGAATATGAAACTTATATCACTAGTGTTCCCTCAGGAAAATCATTATTTAGAAGGAGAGAAAAAGTGCACATAGAGACAAATTGATAAACACCATAGGAAAGGAAGAAGGCTGGAACTTGTTTGGCATTATTATTATTATTTGCTGTTTTGGAGCTGGTCTGCCTCTGCCTTTACTTTGCAGTATTTGTTGTAGTTCTGCCTTGAACTAATTGCTTCCAGCCCTGAGGGCTGTCATGAAAATGTAGGCTGTGCTAATGCCTTGACTGTTAATTAAAATGATGGCAAAGTGGTTGAGGAAGGGACTGAAATGTCAAGCAGTGGAAAAAAATGAATATGAAAAATGCTGGATTCCTGTGCATTGAGAGGGACAGGAGCAGGCTGGCACTGCTGCCAGGGGAGAGGAGCTGCTCCAGGGAGCTCTGCCTGTCCCCACTGCAGCCACATGGGAGCCACCACCACACTGCTCTGCACACGAGGGGTTACAAAGTGTTTCACAGAAAATCGACATTTTCCACATGAATTTTACTTCTGTATATTCCACTGGAAAACAAAATCCCTCCGTCAGTTAACCTGAAATATTCTTGATTAGTTTTCCCTTCCACTGCAGTGCCCTGGCAATCAGGAAAATCTTGAAATGGGACATGAGAGAGGTAATCCAATGGTATGCTGGTGCCAAAAGGAAGCAAAAAGAGTATGAGATCCCAAAATATAATTTATCTAATATGATGCCCACTGGGAAAGACAAAGATTAGTGCCTGTTGAAGTGAAAACCTTTTGTCCTGGTCAACATAAAATTAAGTTCAGGAATGTTTGATGCATTGATTCTTCTGTTCTAATTTAAATAGAATGAAAAACTGTGTCAAAATGATGGGACCTGGTACAATACAAAATATTAGGAAATATTAGGGCAGTTTTTTTGTCATTTTTTCAAAAGATTAGTGTTTAATTTCTTTTTCTGAGCAGTAACTCACACATTTTAATTCAAACATCCTCACAGAAAAATGTTTATATAGATACTAAATTTAATAAGGTACTTTAAATTACTAATCTTCTACTACAGAGCACCCATCAGAATCCCTTTATTATATAGTTTGCCTAGCAAAGCATTTCATCATGCAGAAGGGAGAAGTGCCTTAATACACTGTTCTGATGAAAAGAGAGAAAAATAAGATTCAGAGGCTGAACAAGATGTCAAAACTATAGGAAAAGAAAAGGCACCAAAAAGCTGCTGAAGAAGAATCACAGACAATGCAGTTGAGATGATCTTTGATGAACTTATATAGAGTTTCCTCATTAATGCATTGAAAAAACTTTGCAAAGGGAGGCTGATATCAGTGTTAGAGGCAAGGAAGGTAAAGTGAAGGATGATGAGGGACTCTCTTTGTCTCACCCTGTGAGCCAAGAGCAGAGCCCAGGTTTGTCAGACACAGCTGAATGTACCTTTTACAAGACTGGGACCTTTTCTTCTGTGACATGACATGAAGCCCAGAGTGGCTTTTCTCTCTGGATCCTCACACAAGACATGAGTCAGAGTAATGAAATACAACGAACCATCACGTGGACCTCTCTAAATCAAGCTGTGCATTGTGTTAATATTTCTGCAAACCTGTTTGGCAGTGAATTGTGAAGCTGTGACATGTGCCTAAGAAATGTCACACAAGCCATGGGCTCCATGGTCCTCATCCTGGAGCACTGTCTGCAGTGATCTATTGTGTGCTGCTGAGTTTAAATTCCAAAACACCAACAAAACATCCCACCTCTTCCTGCCATTGTCAAGGGGAAAGGGATTTAATGAATTTGAGAACTGGATGCAATAAAACTGAGTTTAGGGACAGGAGGGACCACTGTGATGTTAGTTGACATAATTGTTAATTAACAAAATTTCACTCAGTATCAGCAATGTATAAAAATACTCCTCTTGCTCTATAACTAATCACCATAAGGCCACTGGCTTGCAGTTGGACTGAAGGGCATCTTTGCGGGTAAGGCTGCTCAGAAATGCCATGATAATCTGTTTCCAGCACTTAGTGAACTTTCAGTTTTTGAAACCTTAATTCTCTGTCTTATTTAGGCTGTGATTTCTTCTTACCAACCTCCAGATGAATGTGAGCCTATGAAGTACACTTTTATTTCTGTTCTCTATGAGACAGAATAAGGTGCCAGCCCAGAATTACATGTGAAACAATGCCATAATTTCTAAAAAATTATATTTATGTGTATCTGCCTATTTACTCTTTTGGTTATCTATGTAAAATTATGCTTCTAGGCTGGAAGTGCTTTCCTGAAAGGTGCCAATGTTTTTCCAGTATATATATCAACAGATCAGCTCCTGACTCACATTTCCCCTCTAGGACTTCCTAGGCGGCAGCTGCGGCAGCCAGGCTGAGTGCTGGGAGAGTTCCAGACATCTGCCTTGTAAGCAGGGAATTGAAGATGCTCACTTTGCATAACCTTTGCCATAGGGTCAGAATTACTTCTTTTTTTTTTTTTTTTTTTTTTTTGAAGCTGGCCCTGGTTGTTCTTCTGGGGCACTGTTCACATTTAAACCTCCCACTTAGGAATGTATTTGGTTTTATTTTGGCGAGCATATAGTTTAGCGAAAGTTACTAATTTACAACTAACTTTTCCATCCACCTATGTTTTCTTTTTGTTTCTGTTTCTCAGTGCTATGGGATTTCACACGATGTGTGTTTTCATGGGATTAATATCAATGTGATATTCTATGTACCTAATGTATCTCAGTTCATTAAGTATTTTTGTACTTCATTTTGTAAGAATGGATTTTGTCACCTATTCAGAAGATGTACCCATTTGTGTATCACCATTTGTAGGCATTGAACCCCGAGCATGGAAGAATTCCCCTGCTATTAAAAAATAAAAACCCACACAAAAGTAATGTCTCTTATACCTCTTTGCTAATATCTTTCTGGTAGATCAGCTTGTGATTGGGCCCAATGTACAAAACAAGCCGAACTCTTTGCCTTAGAATCAGATTGTCACTAATTGGTTTTATATGTGTTTGCTATGATTACATTGCCCTCATTTCCAGTATCTGTTTTGAAACACATTATTAGTTCATTTATTTCCTATGTCACAAACCAATCTCATGGTGAACATTGCTTTGCAAGTGTATTGACATGATGCTTCTCTTGAGAGCTTTGTCCTGCTGTTTTCTTTGTGCTATTTTTTAATGGTAGAAGTGTCACCCTTTCATAAAGTAAACTGCTTTGATTGCAAATAAAAGATTTTGCCCCTTGTGCCAAATATATTTGGATCTTATTGTGACTGTTGTTTTGTTTACGGCTTCTGGACCAAGCTGTATGTTCACCCTCAACTCTGTTTTGCCTTAGATGCACACTAGCACTGCTGCTGTCTGCTGTCCTTTGTGTTGTGAGTCATTGCAGATGGAAAGCTATGATGTGATTCCCAAACAAGTACCTTTCTGATAGTACCTTGCTGATTTTAATACCCACAGTTCTCTCAGTTCTAATTAGTCCATATGATAACATGGCTCCAACTTTGTGCATCCCTTAGTATCAGGCTCAGTCACAGAGATTTGCTTGCATTGGCTCCCCAGGAGAAGCTGTACTGGGGAAACTATGGGGATGGAGGGACATCAATGGGGTTGTTAAAAATTGACATGAAGAACCTCACTGCCTCTTCAGATGCTTAAATAACTTTTGAAATCTGTCCTCTGACATGAATTCTTCTCATTGAAGTGGTTTTGAGAATGTAGTTACTGCATACACAAGGATTTTAATCTGCAAAGTTTCTCTCCTGTCCCTTTCAGAAGCTTTGAAATCTCACAGTCATCTCAGCTGCTCTGCCTGTGGCTTTGGACTGAGCAGTTCAGAGCACCTCATTGCTCCCTTTTTACCTGAAGGCAAACCCGACTCCGGAGTACAGAGGAGATGACACAGTGAGCTCGTTGGACACTGAACTTCATTCTTTCCCTCACACACTTTCCATGTTTCTCTGCTCAATTTTTAGCACTTGGTCTCAGGAAAATCTCCTTCAAGGCCACAAGGGACCATTTTTACCATGTGTCATGCTCTTCACACACAGCCATGGGGTTTCAGTAAAGAGTTCCTGAACCTCTTCTGCATCCTTCATTGCACTAGAAAACATCTAGGCAGGTACTCACCTTTGATTTAACACTCTCTGCTGACACAAATGCTCTTGTATTTCTAGGTGCATGCTTCTAATGGCTAATTATTTTCATCCAAAGATTTACACAAGGTGTCTTGCCTGAGGACATGGCAATGCTTTAAGAGGGAACTTCTGGTGCTGAGGCCAAGAACAAGGCACTGAGAGAGGTGACTGATGATATTGCTCTAGGGGTGTCACTGGTCCTTGGCCTTTTCACTCTGATAATTGTTGTTGAGCTGGGGAAAATTCCTCTAGTGTCCCAACACCCTCTGTTTGAAGGCCTTCCCTGGGAAGAGGGGACTGTGCCATCCCCTCAGAGGGTACCTTGTCTCCTCCAGGGATTTGACCAAAGCCAATCTTCCCCCTCTCTGCAGATTATAGTAACAGGCAGCAACTCTGTTTTTCCTCCCATCACTTTCAGCGACTGCTCCAATAGGTTTTGCTCAAGGGAAATATAAAGCAGCCAAGGAAAAAAAGTCTCCAAGTCTCTGCAGACAAAGAGCATGTTGTTCCTTAGCCTTACAGCACACAATTTTTAAAACGGAACTTCTTTTTCTTTAATCTCTCATTAATATAGTTGGGGGGGTTGGGTTTTTTTTTTTTTTTTTGGTTATCCTTGGAAACACATTTGTGATTTTCCAGTAGCATTTTAAAAACACTGAACCTGAGATTCAACTAAACATAAGTGGTGGTAATCTACCAAGTGAATTTGGGCTGTCAGAAAGTGTAACAAGCTCTGTATGACTCCCCTGTGGCTCACCAGACTGGGGCTAACTACCCACTTTCCCAGGAACACATACTGTGCATATTTTCCCATTTTCCAAGTTATTGATACAGCTATTGAATAGCACTAATCTAGGCAGTATCCACCTGGGAGGCTGTGAATCGTGTGTGCTTCAAGCTGCAGAGAGGAGCAGGCGGCTTTTGAGGGTCTGTATGGTCAGGATTATGTTTCAATTACCAAGTGAGAATTCGTGACAGAGCAGGTGCTTTATCTGCATGTGCACATCTCACTCTGTGCTGGGGAAGTCACTGTGCCTCTCTCAGAAGCATGCCTCTGCCAGGGTAGAGAGCAGAAACTGATGCAGGACATGCATGCTCCAAAGCTGCAAAATCTGTGCAAGAAATATGGGCTGAGTGTTGCCCACCTTCTTTAAACTGTAGAGCAAATTGTGCAGGCAGTAGTGAAAGTGCCCCATGGCAGAGTCTGACCTGTGTAGTCCTTGCTGTAAAATTCAGTATGGAATTGTCCAGTCAGGTGTCTCAGCCGAGTGTCCACCAAGACCTGGGCTAGCTGCTGGCTCTGACACCACCGGCAGCTCTCTGCTTCTGCCTGGGGCTTTCTGACTCCAGTGGTCTCCTGGCCTGTCCCTCCAGACTCAGCAAGAGTGACGAAATCACCACACGACATGTATCCCCAGGTGGGGGTTTGGGATGGAGGCAGCTTCAGTGCCACGTGAATGAGTCAGCCTCCCATGTCAGAGAGTGTTTCTTAATTTAGCTGTACCCGGCTACAGTTCCTCCAGACATTCATCCTGAGCCTCTGTGCTCACTAGAAAGCCATTTGCTTTATTGCTGGTTCTCCGGTGCCCTCCTGTGACTTACTGAGGGTGACTGACAGAGC
The DNA here is from genome assembly GCF_008360975.1 of Lichenostomus cassidix. Classification (NCBI taxonomy): domain Eukaryota; kingdom Metazoa; phylum Chordata; class Aves; order Passeriformes; family Meliphagidae; genus Lichenostomus; species Lichenostomus cassidix. Next base: position 14,739,584 of record NC_139480.1, on the reverse strand, counting down.
CGTGGGGGCACTGGCAGGGAAGGAGGAGCTGTGCCATGAAGGGAAACATTTCCACAGCATGAGCAGGCAAGGAACATCAATTGCTTTAGAGACATCATTGCTGATACTAAGTTCCAGAGCTTGACCCACGTGTCGTGCTTGTATCATAGAGGTATTGCCCAAATGATTTTGGAATCAAGGTCTTAGAACGTGTCCCACCTCAATTATTGCACATTAGGGACTAAGAATTCACTCATGTTACTATTAAATTTTGTTAATCTAAGTGATGGGTCTTTGTACTGAGGTCCCTCTTGCTAGCCACTGAGGCAAGAGGTGATTATTTTCTTTCCAAAGTGAAATCTTAATAGTGTCCCACAAAGGATGTGGTGGAACTCCTAAAATAAACCTCCTCAATCATTATTTGCAGTGGGAGCATGACAGTGGTGAGATGTCCACCCTGTCTGGTTCAGCTGTGCTCTGGCTGTTGTTATCTTGCTCAGTTTCAGACAGGTTAATAGGCAACCTACAGAGCAAGTAATGGAGGGAAAGAAACGGCATTTTATTATTGTTATTAATTATTTTCATTATGATATCTTCTAGCAGTGGAGGCACAGAACGGGTCCCTGCTGAGGAAAGCACTCTGCAGATGCAATGGAAAGGCAATCCCTGCCCCAAGCAGCACAAACATTAAACAAAAAGATTATGTGAGAAGAGACTAGGTCTCAGTGTCATAAAGCTCTTATTTCCTTCTGCAACAGTGAAAACATGAAAATCAAAGATTATTGCCTGACAGATGTTTCCATAAAGCAATAAAACAAGCAGGGAGAAAAGCAGTCTTGCATGAAGACAGTAATTTCCCTTTGGATGCCTGACTGCTGCTTCACTGGGAAGTTTCCCATGTCCTGCTCCATCCCCCGACTAACAGCCATTCTTCTCTGTGAGCAATTTCTTGAAGCCAATGAGGGAAAGCCTTGGGACAAGAAAACCTTTGGAGTGGGAAACCTCCACAACACACCTCTTCAATCCTGTGCATTCTCTGCAACCTCCTATGGCGAAACTCCTCCCAAGGAGCCGTTTCAGTACTCAACAAAAATAACTTTCCCGTGTTCTCTGCAAAGCTGTGTGTCAGAATTACTCCAAATATTTTATTAATGGGACAATGCCCACATGCAGTGTAATGAAGCCAGCTCTTAGCCTCTCCATACCAGCAGCAACACTTATATAAGGGTGAGTAAGTCATACCCTGAGCAGCTAAAGCTCTCGGGTGCTATTTTCTCCTCAATACCAGTACACGTGAGCTAGGGTCCGGTTTTGGAGTTGAAACTGCTTATTGCCTCCCCAGCATTTCTGTGGCCAGTAGGGAAAAGGCAGTAATGCAAATTTCTGTTTTGTGGTATAATCTGAAGAAAGCTTCATTTAGTAATACCCATGTATTATTTAAACATTTATCACTTTGCTCTTTCTCAGAACTAGTTCTCATCAATTTATCATGTGCCTTACATTTTGCTACCTACATTTTCTTACTTCTGGTAAATCTTTTAAAGGCAACCTAAAAAGTTACTATACCAACTTTGCAACCACTTTGCATGTTTGTGCCTGGGTGTCTGAATTACTCTGCTGCTCAGGGCTGGGAAAATTGTGTCTGAAAATCCTAATCCTTCTCTTCTGATGGTAACATCCCACTGCCAGCACCCTCCCTCCCCACCAAGACACCCAATCACAGACAAGGCACCGAAAGAAGACCACAGGGATGTGGAGGAAAACAGCTTTTGGTATCTCTCTCTGCCTCCTCTGCCCAAATTGGCAGCCAGGTACTGGGCAGCCCTGGCTGGGGCACACAGCTGTGCCCATAAGAGTTGGAGCCAGCCAGCATCTGGCTGCAGGGCTGTGGTGAACACCTGGCTGAAGCAGTGTACCTCCTGCCTGAACAGGGATTTGGGATATTTGGCAAGTGCTGTGAGCTGCTTATCTGGCTCTGGGCTCAAGAGTCTGGGTGGTCTGCAAAAACCTGATTGAACCCTGGCCAGAAGAAGCTCCTCAGCCACCCTACTTCACCCACTGTGGTTAACCAGCTTCCAGATACTATGGAGGCAGTAAACACCCAGAAAGTCAGTGAGGAAGGATGGAATCTGTCCCTGTCCCTTGATGGGGCAGTGGTATGGGGCAGTGGAGCCCTCTCCCCCTGCTGGCACAGGGGGAGCTGGGACATGGCATGCTTCTTGTGCCCATCACCCCAAAGTGTTTCACAGTGCACCACATTCCAGTTTTGAAGATTTAAGAGCAGGCTGGCTGCTATTCCCTATCACAGAGTTTTTTCTTTACAATGTATGTTTTATTTATAGATTAACATTAGCATTTGCAAGAGGAATGACTTGGGCTCTGAGTTATCACTTCCTATTAACCTGAAATTATTGAGTGTCTGCAATTCGTGAGGAAACCCAGTGAGCAGAAAGTATGAGAAAAATGTTCGTCTCCTTTCCTTGAAGTACAGAGAATAAACAGCCTCTTCCCTTCGGAGGGCCGTGCACGGAAATGTCAAACAAAAGTGACAGCAATTGCCTTTTTAAAGAATCACAAACATTATCCATTTTCTATCTCATGTGTGTACAGCTCTTAATATATATTGCATTACATGTGCATTATCAGATTCCTATTTGCCATTAATAATTGATTTTAGATTGCACAGAAGGGCAGGTCCTGCAGCCTTCTGTTGTGCTTTACAGCACTTGCTCCTATGAAAATGTTTCTGTCTAGCAAGGGCACAGCAGCCTTGGGGTTTTGTTTGAACAGAATCTGAGGGTTCTGATGAACAAAAGTAACCTTTCATCTATACAGGGTGATGGGAAAGGGCTGAATGGCTCCTTTGCCCCACTGCTGTGGGGCCAGCCACATTCCCATCCCCAACAGTGGATTTCTGTGCTGGCTCGTGGGTAGCTTGGGATATAGGTCAGGGCTCATCTTGGCAAGTTTAGATACCGACAGTTTAGGCATCTTCTTAATCTGATTGCCTATGTCCCTTCTTCATCCTGCCTGGGTGCCAGCTGCTCCCCACAGAGGTGGCCAAAAAGCCAAACAGATGGCTGAGTTGCTCTTCCATCTTTCCCAGTGATAGCAGGGAGTACTTCACTGATCAGCTCATGAGAGATGTTTAGTTTCTTTTTAGGTTTATAAGTGATCCAGCATGAACCATTCCTCAGCCATTCCTCATACCCCTAGGGTAGATCCTGCAATTTTACAGAAGGCCCTTTGCTGTCCCTGAGCCCAGATATCAGGGCAAGGCTAGGGAAGGAAGTTTACTGTCATCTTTCAGCCTCCACATCTGAAAGGCAATATTTTTAGTGCCTCATTTTCAAGCATTCTTCCTCTTCATTCAGCCAAATCACGAATAATCACTTGCATTTATATAGAGACTTTTAAGCAGAACTCTAAAATGCTTTACAGATCCAAGATGGCTCTTTACATTGCTTTTTATTAATCCTCCTTATGCTCTGGATAGGGACAAGCTGGTATCAATCAATTCTTTCCACGCTTATGAACTTCCATGATCTGTGACTGACAACTTTAATAATCATCTTTATGAAGCCTAGGCAGCATCCAGAGTAGCACCTAAATGGTCCCCAGGAGCTGTAATTAAAATTAAGCCGCCCATGGGTTGCTTTGATTACAATGGGGCAGGCCAGCTTAACCTTCAATTTATGCTGACTTAAAAGATGGCTCATACAGAGAACCTGTTTGCCAGACATAGATTTGAATTAATTATGCTGATTCTCTGGTTTTATTTTACTATCTGATTAGGCTTACAAATGAAATCACAATCCATCTTTTGCAGAAGCTTTGGTGTGAATGCCAAGTCCCAGCACCTGCTGTGGGGTACCTGTGGGCTTTCCATCCATTCTCCAGCACAAGATGTTTGGGCATCTGTAGGAGGTGGTGGCCTGTCACGCACCCACTGCTGAACTATTCCTGGCTCCACACACAAAGCTCCTAATTTGATCTCAGAACCGATGGGCTGCCAATGTGTACTGAGCATAAGCAACCCTGGTAAACCCCAGCTCAGCCAGATCCATCCTTTCCTCCTGCTTCTCACAAATGGAACAGGTTTTCAGGCATTTCTTGTCTTCCAGCTGCAAGGAATAGACACTCAATTAGCAAAAAGTGTATCTGAAAAACTAATCAGAAAATATGATTTCTTAAGTAAGGTTATTTTCTAACTTCTGTGTACCAAAATACTGCTTCACATAGGGCATTTTGCATAAATTAAGCCAGGTGTCTCTCATGCAGTTTGAAAAGATAGAATTGAAAGGCGGTGGATGCATTACAACAAGGCTGTAATTTTGTTACAGTCGCTTTTAGGAAATGTCAAAACACAGATATGAAACCTCCCCTTCAGCAAGTTTACCAAACCCACTGCTAACAGTTGAGTGGCATGTAGCATTGGTTCTCATCAAACTTCTTATGTTAACTTAAGACTTGTATTTTTATTTCTTTTTCTTTCCTAAAAGCCTGTATCATATCACCAACTGAGCTACAATCTCCCTCAGACAGAATTGCTTTCCCATAACTTGACAAAGTACATGGAGTTAGGGAATTCTTCAAATGCCATGTCATGTCATGTCAACCCCAGCTGACAACTCAGCCCCACGAAGCCACTCATGGTGGGATGGAAGAGAAAATCAGAAGGGTAAAAGCAAGAAAACTTGTGGGTTGAGATAAAGACAGTTTAATAGGCAAAGGAAAAGCTGTGTGCACAAGCAGAGCAAAACAAGGAATTAATTCATCCCTTCCCATGGGCAGGCAGGTGTTCAGCCATCCCCAGGAAAGCAGGGCTCCATCATGCATAGCAATGACTTGGGAAGACAAATGCCATCATTCTGACTGCCTCTGCCCCTTCCTTCTTCTTCTCCCAGCTCTATATGATGCCACATGGTCTGGAATATCCTCTGGGTCATTTGTGGTCATCTGTCCTGGTTGTGTCCCCTCCCAACTCCTTGTGCACCCCCAGCCTCCTCACTGGGGTGGGGTGAGGGACAGAAAAGGCATTGACTCTGTCTAAACTCAGCAGTGACTAAAACATTCCTGAATTGTCTGCACTGTTTCCAGCACAAATGCACAACATAGCCCCATACCAGCTACTATGAAGAAAATTAGCTCTACCCCAGCCAAATACAGCACACTGACAATTATCCTTTTCCAGCAGCAAAGATGTTCCATGTACTTTTGCTGCACCTGTGCCAGATCCAGACTGCATTTTTCACTGGCATCTTTTAATGCAGTACAGATAAAATAAAGCTACCATGTGCTTTTATTGTAAGTATGGCACAAAAGAGGCTTGAATTCTTTTGCTGCCTCTAATTAGTCCATGAACAGATGTGTAGGTTGAGATGAGAAAATACTAGAATGGAGTGGCTGCCAGTGCCTAAGACCATGCATATGCTGTTCCTATCACTGTTGATCTGTAGGGTGCCACTGTCCCCAGCTGCCTAATCCAAGAGATCAACTTCCCAGGGCAAAGCTGGCACCCATACCTCTTGTGAGGGAGCAGCCAGGTGTCCTGAGGTGGCTAAATGGAGGAGAAATCTTCATTCCTCCTCGCATCTGTTAAGTGGCAGCAGGTGGAGAGGGATCCTTCCTGAGGGTATGGACACCCCATGAGAAAACCACAGCGCCAGCCTTGGTTCTGTGGCCCACAGGACTCTTGTACAGCATAGGAAACGTAGGCCAGGCCCAGCTGATTTCTCACATGTGATTGTTAAAGTGTCACCTTAAACTAAAGGCTTTTCAAGACACTGCTTTTGCAAGCTCAGGTGGTTGGTGTGATAATTTCTGCAGCTCTTCTGTTGAGGATGTCCTTATAGAGAATTACTTCCCACCTTCTTGGGTTTTTGGTCCAGCACCCAAGCAGCTTCTTCAAACACCATCCTAAAATGTCTGCTGCAAAGATGGCACAATATTGAGTGCTTTGGTAGGAAAGTTTTGGAGAGTTTAAGCCTAAAATTCCTCTCCCCTGTCAGCTCCAGACACTCAACTCTTGCAGTGACAGCCACAGTGCTGCAGTTGGATTAGGTCTTACCCTGAAAACAGAATCAGAAATTTGCCAGACATTTGGTTTATCCTGCACTGTGTTCCGGATGTTTTAGGAAGGCTTTAAATATGGGGCATGATTACTTCTTAATTTCCACAAATTATTAAACTGCCAATCTTCATATTGCTGGTGAAACCCTATTAAAATGCTTCAAATTATCATTACGAATTGAATCTTCTCCCGTGTGTCTCATGTACTATGAATTCTATTTTCTTAACACGGCAATATTTCAAGCCTAGAATTAAAGCCAGAAGGATTTGTATAGTGATTAGCCTTTGAAATAATTTTATCTGCAGTGCTTTGATGCCTTTTAATATTCGGTGAGTTAATGGCAGAGCTCTTCCTAGTAGCGTTTCTATCTCTGCATTTTTGTGAGGCCATTTGAAATGGGAATTGGGAAAGGGTTGGGTCCAATCATCTCCAGTAGCTGAAAAATGTCTTTGGATGGTGACTACAAAGAGAAGAAAAGGAGAAGGACCAGGCTTTGCCTTGCTTTCAGAGATTCTGAGACAGGCACTCACCCTTGCAGCCTGCCAAAGATGCATCCCTTGTGCCCTGCAACAGCAAGGGAGCAGCCCAGAGCTTGCTTTTACCTTACTTGTGGGTGACCTCCCAAAGATGTGTCTCTGACTGGATACAATCCTGCACCTTCTGGGACCGCCTTACCTGCTTATGTCACCTTTCTGCTAAGTCCTGATCTATGGCAGCCTGGACCATGTCCCATTTCTAAGGCAGCTTCTCAAAAACACACCCTTCGGGTGCTGATTTGATCTGTGCAAACCTCAGCCACAAAATCACACCTAATTGGGGAAAAATGAATTTCAAAGAAAAGTTTAAACAAGCAAGACTGTGCAGGGAGTAGGAGAATGGAGAACCACAGCCACACACAGATTTTGCCTAGGGGCAAACCCTTCACTAGTCCCTAGCTGCTGGTATTTCTGGAGGCAGGTAGACTCTAGACCCTCTCACTGCTTTACCCCTGTCTTGTGATGGCCCAGGGAGGGTGGGAAACTGGTTCAGAAGCTTCACAGGAATGATGGCTGGAAAATCCTTGTGGAGGCATCCAGCCAATCCTTGAGAAAAAGTGGGACAAAACTCAGTCAGGCCCAGCAACTCTTACATCTCCCTGAATCCTGAGGATCTCCACAGCTGGGGCTTCCACAACCCCTCTGGGCAGCCTCTCTCCCTGTTCTCATGAAGGGAGAGCAGCCTTACCATGGCTGATGTGCCAGGCAGGAGGCTTGGTGTGTCCTCTCCCAGCAGCCAGGAGTTTGTGCCAGTGCCAGGGTGGAGGCAGGGATTACTCCATGGAGCGATTTTGCTCCTCTGCTTTGAATACAACCAGTTGGGTTTGACTGCTTAAGCTGCTCTGCGTCTCTACTGGGAGGCAACACATTTGGAGGCACAACTCTTGGAGATTATGTAGAGATAATGCTTTTTTTCCAGCTGGATGTCAATGGAAAGTAAAGCTGCAGTTGTTACCAATAAGAACCTGAACATAACTTTAGTGCAGGTAGGTTAACTTTTAATTTACCTCCTGGGTCAGTGAAATGGCAAGAAGAGAAAGTGCATCATAAAATGCCACAGAGAGCCAAGGTAGATATGGGAGGTCAGTTAATAGTTCAGGTCCTTTTGAAATATTTTAGTTTTCCTTTTCACAATTCAAATTAATATGGCCATATTAATGGCTGGTTTCTTTTTTTTAATTATTATGTTGTTGCTTCCTTCCTAGGACTCTTCAAGTATCATCAGTGTGCAGCTGATAAGCCGCTGTTAAATGCTAAGGGACAGATTATTCAGCGTAACAGCTCTTAGACAAAGAATGTGGGAGAACCAAACCAAACAGAATTAAGTCAATTGGCTTCAAGAAACAGAGTTTAGTAACCAAAGAAAGATAATAAGTAATAGTTTGTAGAAAAACAATCTAAAAGAGTGAATAATTCAGGAGAATTGTCAGTTCCTTGTACAAAATGTTAAGATACAATTCTACCAGCATGTAGTCACACTGAAAATTGGAGCAGGAGACCAGTTTGGACAATTTCAGCTCTTCAGTAAACTCATACAAGAATGAATTACAGAAAAAATGGGCATGAGGTCAAGTGAGCAAGGATGACTCCCAAAGGACAGGATGTGCTGGAGGGGAGAAAATCAAATTCAAGAGAAAAATAAAAAAAGAATAGCAAACCCCACAATCTGTGGAGGCATTATTGGAAAGAGAAATATCAGAGCACACATTGGTTCACTGTGCACTGCAGAAGGAAAGCTAATGGCAAACAATACCAAAGGAGACAGAATGCCTTTTCTGACTCAGTTTTCACAAGAGGCTTTGGTAGTGATCGAGCTGCTGCTTTAATAGAGAGGAAATGGTACAAATTCAGAGTAAAAGAACAGAAAAGTGAAAGATGTTAGAAAGTACAGCAATACATAAAATATTTACAAATTGTTGGAGCCTGATGGAATTTGAAAGTTGGTTGCTCTCCAAGGATACTTCAAGAAGTAAATGTAAAATTTCAGAGTAGAAGTGAGGAACCAAGAAATTCCATAAAAGAAAATAGTATCTTTTGCTGAGAAGAGGCAGAAGGAGGTTCTGGTAAATGCACATAATTTAGTTTATTTCTGAATTTCAGAAGAAGTATTGAAATAAAAGCCATCCTATTTTTAAGTGTTTCAAGTATATCAAATATACAAGTAATAGCCACTGTAGATTTGTCATACACTAATAGAGTGTATTGATGGCTTTGGACTGTGATCTTATTGGTATCTTGCAGATGTTATGGGATGGCTCCTGAGACTGGAGTGTTGAAATTGAAAGATACAGGCTCTTCAGGAATAATAGGCAGGGGAGATGACAAGGGGGTGTTACCCTCTAGGTGTGGTAAGATAGGAAAAGGCTGCAGGCAGCCTAAACCTAAATAAGTTACAGCTGTGCCCTTAAACAAGTGAGGTAAACACCTTTGTTAGAGAATGAAGCAGAGAATGCAGAGTGTAGGACTAATTAGAAAAGACACCTGTGGATAGTTTACTGACCAACGGTAATGGAATAAGGAACACATGTTATGTGTGTGAAGAAAGAGTATAAAAAGGTGTACCAGGGATAATAAGTTGCTGATGCCTATCACCACCTTGTGTGTTAGTGTTTGAGTCCACCGTCATTCAAGTCAATAGGCTGTGTGGAAGTGGGGCCACTGGCTGGGAAAGGACAGTGGAAATGGGTCAGACTGACATCCCACCCTGATGCATGGCCCAGCCTGTCTCTAGGGAGTGTGGCAAAGGTGCTTCTCTGGTAATGAGGCTGTGTAAGCTGCTCCAGAGTGGGTGTTACCACGACCCCCTCAAGGGATGATGGCACCTCTTTGATTTGTTCAACAGCTGATGTAGGAGTGCCTTTGAAGGGGTAAGGGCCCTGTTTGTCCTCCTTCAGCATGTGCAGCCACGAGTACTGCACAGGGTATCCCCTGCCCCCATCTCAGCCGTGGCAGGTACCCACCAGGTCCCCAGGTACCACCATGGGGCAGCCACGGGAGGAACTGCTTCCTCTCTGGTACGGGGATGAGCAGGATCACAGCTGCAGGTGGCCTGACCAGTGTTGTTCCTGATGACACTAAAGAATTAAACAAAATAGCACCAGTTTGATGTGGATGTAGGTGACTTTGAGACAAAAGTTGTTGCAGGAATTAATTCAGGTAATTGTCAAACACCATTGATAAAATGACGGAGGAAAAAATGGTTTACATGGATCCTGCTCTAAGAAGTCTTAACATTTTGACCTTTCCTTTCTAACTGATTTTTAAGAGAATACAAGAAATTTTAATCCTATCTAGAGTACTGAACAGCATCCTTCAGCCGATTTTAATTACCATAAACACTGTCAGTGTTTTTCAAATTTCAGCACTCAGATGCAGTGAGCAAAGCCTGCTCCACAAAAAAAATCAGACTGCACAATGTGAAAATTAATTCATGGTCGCTGACAAGGAACTTGGATATAATAAAGGAGGAATAAAGTGTTTCTTGTAAACCTAATATTAAAACATTGTTCCATTCTGTTCTTCTGCAAAGAACATTTTAATGGGACTCTGTAGGTGAAAGCGCATTAAAAACAATTATCTCTGTAATTGCTATCTTGCTGCTCTTGACCTCAGAACACACAATCCTGCACTCACTGTTAGGGAATTATTCCTGGGATAGATGCCTATGTAAATGAGGTCAAATATGTGAGACATTTAAGATCGATGGATAACAGGAAAGTAGAGCAATCAGAGGCTACAGGTGAGTTTTTACTTGTAGAGGAATTGCGCAGAGGCTGAGCTTCCAGCATTTCTCGCCCCTGCTGCTCCAAGCACTCACACAATCACAGTGTCTCTGGCACTGAACAGCCAATATTGAGAGTATCTGATTGCAGCTGTACTCTGAACTGCTTCCAAACACTGCACTATTTACAACTGCAAATGAGTACCCATGAGCAACTGAGGCTCATGTTCCCACCTGCAATGATACCTGGCACTTACTTAAAAAAAAATCCCAGCAATTGCCTTTGTGTCAGATGATGAACCTCATTCCAGATTTGCTGTGCAAGAAGCAGATTTCCAATGGATGTATTAAAACAACAACAAAAGTTTCATCCCCCCATTTTACATATGACTAGATTAATTTCTATGGCAATTGGCTGTTGAATTGGAATTCAGGATTCATTCTCTAAACTGTCCTGTGCTGTTGGAGAAGGCCTCCCCAGTACTCCTGATGGAAATCATCCAGTTGAGTTAAAATGAAAGCTGGTAGCATGACTTCTTAGAAACCTAGCCCCTTTTTGCTTTTGCCCTGGAAAGCAGGGAAGTATCATCATGTCTCTTTTATTTCATTCCCTCTGGTAGGATGGCTCTCCATGATGCTCAGACATCACATCCTCAGTGCTGGTGGTTGCATCCCTGCTGCTTGCCAGCTGCAGCAAGCTGAGGAGAGCCAGTGCTTGTGCAGCTGCTCCAGGCACCTGAATGTGTGGGGGCAGACATGGCTCTGGTTTGCCCAGGCAGCTGGAGCTGTTCTGACACACCTGACACCACTGTCGAGGGGCTGGAGGCAGCTCAGGACAGTCCAGCACCACACGGCTGCTGGAAAGATGCAGCTGCCCAGATGCTCTGAGCTAGAGGTTTTTATGAGCTATCCTCATCACAGATACTAATTCTAATCACTTTAACCATTGCAATTAATTCAATAAGAGGTCATAACATACCTGTAAGCTGTGCCTGGCCCATGATGCTCAACTGGGAAATCTGAGGATGAAAAGCCTTTTTCCCCATTATAAAAATGGGTGTCAGGCACCCTGCTGCCATAAGTGGCATGGGGAATCTCTTTCCACACCTTTCACATAACACAAATGGTGCTTCTAGATCTTTTTGTCTGCAAGGCAAATATGGAGTACTCTGAAAAATGTCCCCCTGAATCTGCAGAAACCCAGAAGCACCAGCCTGGGATGGTGACTACTCATTTACCTGAATGGAACACTTTCAGGCCTGGCCATGCCACAAACAGTGCACTGAGAGGACTGGCAAAGGTGTTCTGTTCTTTTCTCAGAGGTAAGAGTATTAAACTGTCCCTAATGTGCTGGGACAGACAAGACTGAATGCCCTGGGGAGAATTACAGCCTATCATATACGAGAAATCAGGGATCACACAGGGAAAGAGGGACACTTGGCCTCTACTTTTGCCTTAAACTGAGTGCAGATGGCTGAAAACAGCACGAGTCAGGGTTTATCTATAGGTATGACAGCTACCTGCAAGTAGCTCTGTACTAGTAAGTGTGTTAGCTTGACACCACACAGTTAAGCAATCTCCTCCCCATGTACCAAAAGAAACTGTGAAGGAAATTATCTCTCTCTACAGATAACCTTGTAATAAACATCTCTTTACAGGAATTGAGTCCAGACTCTTCAGAAGAAAATGCCTGCTGGGTCCTCCTCAGAAGGAGAAATGACCTCCCAGCAATGCCTGCACTGCCTCCAGCTGAATCTCCAGCTCCCAGGCAGAAGGCAATTAGGTGGCCAAAATGACAATTTCTGGGTCACGTCAGCAATGAAGCTTCTCCTGGATGGTGTCAAGTGAGCTTTTTCAGCGACATGAAATGCAGATTCGAGATTAGTGGGCATTATCAGTTTTACTGGATTTTATTTAATATCAGTCTTACTCCTAAAAAGCTCAAAAGGAGCTTTCATTTTATTTCTGGTTACACTTTCAATGCCTCTTACCTCCAGAAATGGTTGTTCCTCCTCTCTGTCTGGCAGTGTATTAGTCAGAATCCTTTTCACAGGCTCCTTTATATATTGAAATTGGTTTTAGAAGCAGGCACCTTGCCAGTTATTTTTCTCCCATTTTCTTGGAAAAGGATCAGACATATTTATTGTCCTTGTATTTGTAACCATGGCAAAGTATCTTATCTTCTCTGATGCTGATGTGGTAACGCTGCTGTTTTCTCCTGGAAGTATGTCAAACTGCCTCCCAGTGCTTTTAAGTCGATTAACATTTTCATAGGCACCTTTCTTACAGATGTATTGGAGTTGAACTATACAATCTTCTCAGCAGATTTTGGGCTTTGTGTTTTGTAATGACATGAGTTCTGTGCTTACAGGATCAAGGCTGGAGATCAGTGGTTTTGTTTGCTGGATATAGAAGAGAAGGGAGGTGTAACATTCTCCTGCCCAAAAAAGTGAATGTCCCTGAGCAACACTAAATCCCTGAGGCCCGTCTGCTGCAGAGAAAAACACTGTATTTTCTCCAGAGATGTACCAATCAAAAAGCAGAGCTTTTGGTTGCTGAAAAATAGCACCAAAGTGCAGAAAAGTAGGGAAGTACAGTTGTGCAGAAATTGCGTATAATAATAAAGTCGTGAGGAAAACAAAGATAGTAAGATAAAGCATAAATATTCTAGATGCATTGAGACAGTGAGGACTAAAAGGAAATATATGGGAGGTATGTTGCAAATTACTGCCTCGTGTATTAAACAATTATCTTCTGTTAAGATCTTCAACACAGCAAATTTTCTCGCTTAGATTTGTTACCTGTCTCAATTCAATTGATTAAGCACAACTAAATCAGTTTAAGACATCTTTAAAGATGACCTAAAAGAGAAGTAAGCATCTTTTTCTTAATGTCACACACCAAGGGTATAGTACTTCCTGTTTTCTTTCAATATTTTTAGTTTTTCGTTGTCCTTTGGGAATTTCTAATTGATTTTCACAAGGCATTTGTGTACTTGTTGCTGTGCACATATATAATCATATCATACAAGTAATTTTTCTGCAAGACTAGAGACCAAATGTGTTGATAATATGGAGAGAATGACACTTGAACAACTAAGAGAGGCAGAAGTTTTTAGTCAAACTATTTAAAAAGGTTTGACTTCATTTTCAGGGTTTACTACCTCCAGCTTCCCACAGTGCTGTTTGTATCAGCAAAAATGTGACCAGCAGGACTAGGATAGGCATCATTCCCCTGTGCCTGGCACTGGTGAGGCTGCACCTTGACTCCTGAGATCAATTTTGATCCCATCCCTACAAGAAAGACATTGAGGTGCTGGAGCAGATCCACAGAACAGCAATGAAGTTGATGAAGGGTCTGAAACACAAGTCCTGTGAGGAGCAGCTGAGGGAGTTGGGGGTGTTTAGCCTAGAGAAAAGAAATGTCAGGGGAGACCTTATTGTTGTCTACAGCTCCCCGAAAGGAGGTTGTGGCCAGGTGGGGGTTGATGTCTTCTCCCAAGTAACAAGTGACAGGACTAGAGAAAACAGTCTCAAGTTGTGCTTGGGGAGGTTTAGATTATATATTAGGAAAAATTTATTCACTGAAAAGATTATCAAGCACTGCAGCAGACTGCCCAGGGAAGTAGTGGAGTCACCATATGTGGAGGCATTCAAAAGATGTGTAGGTATGGCACTTAGGGACATGGTTTTGGGGTAGATTTGGCAGGGCTGGGTTAACAGCTGGATTTGATGATCTTAATGGTCTTTTCCCATCAACAATTCTATGACTCTTTAATACTGCTGCCTGCAGGCAGAGGTAGAGCCCAGTGAGCTGCATTGTGTAAAGATCCAGCACTGTAAGCAAACACAGTGTCTCATTTTGCCTTGGGCCCTTCATCCTGCAGCTTAGTCCACTTCCCACATCCCAGGCCTGCATGCACCTGCAGGAAGGGTTCAAGCCTCATCCATTATTGGGATAGTCGGTTTAAAAGTCATTATTTCTAAACTAGAATTGGAGATGAAAGAGAATGACAGAGTTTGTCTCAATAGGGATGAAAGACCCAGAGGTGTCAGAGGGCAACCATAGTCTGTGTGTGTAAATGCCCACATCTGAGCTGGTCTTCCTTTATAGTCCCCAGAGAGAAAGAGGCACAAGATCTGTGAAAACTCACTTCATTCTAATGAAGCTGCCGGAAATAGTCCAGCTGAGTCACACCCTGTAAGAGCCCATTTCTCACTCTTCACAGGAAAAGGAGCTCAGGGTGATGGGCTCATCTGTAGATATTTGCACCACAGACTTCTAACATTAAGGCAGATGAATCCTTTGATTCCTTCACAGCTGGCTTCAGTTCCAGCACCTCCTGCCTCTATGTGTGTTTTTCCTGTCTTCAGAAGTATTATATGACTTATTAGACAAACTTCTTTGGGAAAGAACAAACAAAATTGATCAAAAATGAACTATGACCTCTTGATACAGCAAATAGACTTGGATAAAATGAGATACGATAAAAACCTGTCAATATTTAAAGACCTTGTAAATGGATAATTTCGGCACAATTGAGCTAATTCGCAGGCTGTCTGCTGCTGTGGAGTCCAGAAGTGGCCCCTTGATGCTGTTATTAGCAGTCATTGAAATTGCAGCCAAAGAAATTCATTTTTGGAGGTGTGCAGGGTCCAGGAAACCTGTTGACTGCCCTGAAAACTGAGGCCACTCATGTAGGAGACAAGGCAGGCACCAGTCTGTCCACAGTCTGTCCCAGTCACAGCATTCAGAGCTCTCCCAGCAGCTCCCTTTCCCTGGAGGCTGGAGCCAAATGAACACTCAGGCTGGTACTAATGATCTTGTAAAAGTGTTCATGTTCCAAATATCCCAGCCAACAATTTCTCTTTAAAGAGGTAGGCAGAGACCCAATATAGAATATCATCATACAAGCACTCTCTTGTATTTAATTTTCTTCCACTGTTTGTTGGCTTTCTTCTTTGCCCAGGACATTAGTTTTGGTGGTTCTCCATCAGCCCTGAGCTCTTTTATCCCTGGATGTTGGACTGCTGGTGAGACCAGTTTGACATGATGTGACTGAAGGCTGAGAGAGAAAACAAAATCTGTGGTGTGTTATCCAAGGGCTTTAGCTAACACCTTCATAGTTATTTTACTAAGAAGTGGTCTGTGTTCCTTGGTCTATTTTAGTTGTAAGGACAGCTTACAGGGCTATGTGATCCCAGAAGAGATATTAAAACAGATTTAATCAGCAATTTAAAGGCAGGCTTGAAAGGTGAAGGAAAAGCCATGCTGTCCATGGCTAACCACAAACATGAAAATTGTGTTCACAACTGACTGGTGGCACAAAGGTAGGACAGGAATAGACCATTTAGTGCAACACTTTGCAAGATCCAGAATGAAAAATTTTAGCCTGAAAAAGAAAGGTGTAAGGTTAATGGAGTCCTCACACCTAAAACCCCCTCCACTCTTGTCAGTCAGTGGGACTCTGTTGTGTCTGAGTGTCTTTGGTTGCTCAAAGAATCACCAGGAAAGGTATTGGCAAAAGCAGGTGCTGTTCATCAAGGCTGAGGCCTAACAAGCATTTCTGGGATGGTAGTGCAGCTCAAGGGTGGGGATGGTTGCACCACCAAAGGTCTAAAGAGCCATTCCCTCCTCCTGCATGGATACTCATGTGCTTTGGTGAGGGGCAGAGCAGGCACCACCCTGCTGAGGACAGTGGGGCTCAGACCGCAAAGTCTTGATAGCACTTTGGGAGCAGTGAGCTACAAAGATTTATTCTCTAGCTTGTAAGGCCTATTTTATGTCATCAGTTTTAATTTGGACAGGGCTTGAATTATGCTCTTTCACTGTATCACCCTGCTGTTGGGGGAGAAGGCTCACAGAAGTTCCTGATATATCTTCCTTCTAGCAATCATTGCTTTGTGCTTACTGCTGCATCCTCTTCTGTGTCTTAGCTAAAGCCTAATACATCCAATCTTCTTGGTCCCTTCACACAGCAGTCCCAAGATACTGCTAATGAGAACAAACTATATTTTGGCATTAAAGTTTTTGAGTTCCAGGGGGAGGCCTAAGGTACAAGAATCTAGAAGACATGTACTATCAATTTGTGCAATGACATTAAAATGGGACTCTAATTACTGGAAGCTGATCCTAGATAAATTTAAGCTAGCAGGAAAACAAGGACTTTCAGCAAAATAATTCATCAGTAAAATAGCTGGGCTGGGATGACGGAATACTCTATGTAATTGAAGATGAGCTGTCACCTCCTGGAGGGGTGAATTGCTTGAAGTTCTTTTCAGGTCTTTAAATCTATGTGGGAATTCTCCTTTACTGGCTCCCCCCCTCCATTTTCCATACTTTGGAAATTATTTCATCTAGTTGAAAAATCAATTATCAATTATCTGTTTCTTGGCAGTGTCTCTGGTAGGGAAGGTGGTTCAGAGAAGGCACATGAACTTATAGCAGGTCCAGCTGATGGACATTTCTCATGTGCTCCAGTAAAGGACTCCTCCTTAAGACAAAGGATCTGTCCTATGCAAGACATCAGAAAGCATAACCTGCATTACTGTCAGAGGGAGATTGACCAGTGCTTGGAAAGCTCTGACCTTGAGCTGAAACCAGTATCAGGTGTCAGGATTTCAGGAGGCCATGGCTGTAGTTGGGAAGAGTGATAGAGCACTTTTCTTTGTGCAAAGATTTTTAATCTCTCTTCTGAAAAGTATGGGACACTTCAGCTGCTGAGGTTGTCTTAGGCACCATTATGAGAACTTCTCTGACCTCTGTTAAATGCAGATCATTAAGTCCTTTTGCTACGACAGTAATGCCTTTGACAGGAACTCTTGACAGACAGTTCTACAAGTGGAAAGAAGACAAGAAAAGGCCCCCTGCCCCAGGTGGATCTTTGGCAAACATCCTCCAGGGCCACTGTTGGTAGTCATCATCATCTCTGCAGCCAGGAGCTGGGAAGTGCTCCTGCTACCCCACAGACACTGCTCTCTGAGGCAGCCAAAAAGAGCAATGTATCCTTTCACTATCTAATATCACTGGTGAAGAAAAAATAATTTGTAAGTCCTTCTTAGCTGACAGTGAGATTAAACCTGGCCCAGCTGACGAGGCTCAGCAAATGAGCCAAGAACCAGCTGTCAACCTGAAATATATGGTGATGGCCAAACCCAGCACAGCAAAGTGCAGTGTCTCACCTGAAACCTTTCCACTCCTGGGTGACTCCTGACTCTGCAGACAGAGCTGTGGATCTTGCACTGCCAGCAAGACAGTGGAAATTCAACATGGTTTATTACCATCTGCCTATTATGCCTATAAATGCTGTCTATTACAGCATTTATAACAAAAGGAAGGCCAATTTTTCTCCGACAGTAAATCTACACCACGGAACAGAAGGAAAAGCTTTGTTTTGACTTGTAATCTGAGCAAACCTGACAAGGAGGGAACAAAAAAGTGAAAGAACAAAAGGCCATTTTTAATAGCATTAAAAAACCCCAAAAAACCAAAACTGTAAGGCAGCTGAAATGTTTGAAGTGCTGCTACTAGAGCAGTTTCCTCTCAGTATTTTTCCGAAGTCACCTTCTAAATAACTTCTACAACTATTACCTTTGTAACAATGTCAAAAACATTTGGCTGCTTGTTTGTAAGTATTAAGGATTTACAAGGAAAGGGGAATCGTGTACCTGAAATTCATTCTCAAAACAGTTAAAAATAATCTATCTCATTCTAGGGATTGAGGATTCCCTGTGAAACCAAATGAGCAAGGCAGTAAAGTACAACTGGCTCTGACATATCCGCTGTATCTCATCTCCTTCTCCTCAGTATACAAGGACTTATACTTTCCAACATCTGCATAGCCCAGACTTACTGTCTTGACATACTTTTTGTCCCCATTAAAACTCCAAATCATATATGAAAATATATCTGAATTTTCCCATAAGTGAGGCAAAAGGTAATACTGAATTTCTTCCTGTGGCATTCACTGCATGAAATGCACAGTTTTAGTATAGCAGAGAAGATGGGCATGAGATTTGACTGTGGTCTTTGAAATTGGCAAGCTGGTCCCACTCCAGTGCTCAGTTTACCCAGTGCTTAGTGTATGGATTGCAAGAACCTGGGAGTCACCAGTGGTCCATGATCTCCAGGTGTGACATAGCTAAAGAGGTACACCCTGAAACCACTTGGCTTTCCCAGCTGCACCCAAAGAGACATTCATCACTGAAAATTGCTCCAGAGAGCTGTGACACTGTTACCTCAAACCATCCCCAGCCCAGGCCTCGTGCATATCATGGTGGTGTCAGAGGCACATTTGGCAAGCTCAATTACCCTGTGAAGAGCTGCCAGGGGAGGGAATTTGGATGAATGCTCCCCATTAGGGTTTCTTATAGGTGGCTGATATGCACAGAGCAATCTCCATGTATTATCCTGTTCAGTGCTTCTCCCTGCCTCTTAGATGCTGTCAAGCAATTTTCTCAAGTGCACAGAAGAGAGTTTGGTAGCAGATCCCTTCCCCAGCCTGGAAAATGGGGATGCTGCTGCTATGATATGTGCAGGGTATGTGGTCCTGTTGTACCAGACACCCTAAATTTGCCTCCAGCAGAGGGAAACAGTGCATCAGCAGTGCTGTGGCACAGATGAAACCTCAGTAGCTCTGGCTGTTATGTAGCCCACACAGGTGAGAAACTGTGTGAATAGCCATGGTGCCCAGAGAGATACTCATCTCCACAAGCATCAATGGCTGCCGGGATAACACTGAAACTATGAACTATCCCAGTTATTTCTTGGAAGTGAATCCAGAGGCCACTCTTCGTGGGCCACCATCATTTTGCTGAAGCAAATATTCTCCTGTCATACTTGCTCTGCTTTTGCTAAAGCAGCATGGTCTTGTGTATCCAGCAGAGAACACAGTGTGGAATGCACCAGGAGATTCCTTCTGAGAATGTGCATCAAGCCACTGCCATCCTGATGCTCACCTCCACAGGCTCCATTGCCTCAAGATCATGTTTTCACAGAGGGCTTCATGATGAAAAAGTCCCCTGGACAACAGCCAGTCCAATGTGCTGCTCAAGTTTAATCAGATTTCTCAAGGTAATACCGAGTTCAGAATGCTGCCAAGAGAGAGGCTGGCTGTTTAAAGATCTACTCTCCTCTATGCAAAACACATAGGGTTTGAGTTGACCTGGAGGATGGTCCCTGGTTTGGATGGCTGTGGTCAGGGCAGTGCTGATCTGGAGCTGAGGTCTGAGTCATCCCAGCAACACCTGAACTGATCTGCATTGCCAGCTCACTTCCCCACGCAGCCTGTGAGCCTCTGAAATAATTTAGATTGTTTCCTCTGGTTGAAATATTTTTAACCCACCTGAACAGC
This sequence comes from Lichenostomus cassidix, assembly GCF_008360975.1. Classification (NCBI taxonomy): domain Eukaryota; kingdom Metazoa; phylum Chordata; class Aves; order Passeriformes; family Meliphagidae; genus Lichenostomus; species Lichenostomus cassidix. The sequence goes on along the minus strand of NC_139480.1, from coordinate 14,719,923 downwards.
CCTAAAAGTGAGATGCTGCCTCAGAATTTTTTTTTTTTTTTACTGTGGATGAACTGATATAGAAGAGAGAAATAAAGAGATGGAAGAGCTGTGAGCAGAAAATAGGACTTGACTGTAAGATGAAGCACAAGAGGGACATATACAAGAAGTGAAAGCAACATGAACATTGAAGGAAGAGAATACTTCAGAGAGAAGAGAAACAAAGGACAGGTTTTTTTAACAACTATCCTAGTAGGAATGGAAATCATATGGAAAAGACAAATTTCTCTCATACAGAAAGCTCTTACAGCATCACCTGAGCTTTGTCCTTGTTCCTTCAAATGGAAAGGGCTCTGCCTCCCCCACGAGGGAGGACGTGCCATGAAGGCACAGACTGAAATGGAAATGGAGAAATGCTTACTCCAGTACTTCACTGAGGGCAAAGTGGAAATTTCAAGGCACAGAGTAGCCAAGACATGTAAGGAATGTGGTAATTTTAGGTTATTTATTTAGAGCCATGTCTCATGTGTGAGCCCTGCTCTGCCTTAGCATTGAGCTGCTCTCAATGGGGATTGCCCCATCACCCTTTTCTCCTGACAGAGAGGTAAGAAGGAGGCAGGCAGTGAGTTACAGTGCTCCCCTTGCTGCTCCCAGCTCCTATGAAGAGGAGTCTGTGTGAGCCTCACTTCTACCCAAGGGAGGCAACTGCAAGTCCAAGCTTAAGAGCAAAACCTTCACAGCCTCTGTGGGTGAAAAATCAAACAGAAGAGACTAAATAGATTACACTAATTAGGAGATGCAATATCCAGAGAAGAACAAAACAGTACTTTCTTTGGGGGACATTAGCTGTTGCCTGGGTGAAAAATAAAGTTTTCCCAACCGATCTGTCCTGGCTAATGTCCTTACAGATAGACTTTGGAATAAATTATGAAAAGTCATTGGTTTTGGTTTGTATCTGATCAGTTATCCCACATCCTCCATGACTTTTCCTATTTAAGTTAATTCATTGAAAGAACATATAAGAAATATGTTTAGTAATTGAAGGAAAACTAATGCTTTTTTCCCAGTACTTGGAAACATGGGAAGCTGTATTGCATTCAGCTAGGTGAGACTTAAGTCTTGTCATGTAACCATAGTTGTAGGGGGCTTTGTTCTGCACCCCTCTAGCCAAGAGGCTGCCAAGACTGCCTTCAAATACATCACTGTCCAATGTGATTCTTGGCATTACTGGTGCAGACCAGGATTCAGCTTCTCACTCACAAGCCTCTTAGCGCTGCAATTGCTGACAGCTGTATCAGGACAGCAACTGCTGGTGCCAGTGACATCTGCCACCACTCGTGCTTAAAAATGGAACAGCAGGACCTGAAAGCAGGGCAGGGTTGAGTACTGCACCTTGGGAATGAAACAGTACTATCAAGAGTGGGGCAAAGAGCTTGCTGGTGCATCCAAGCCTATTTAACACTTCTGGGCGAGTAGCAATGCAGCGTGCTGTAAGCAGATAAACACGACTGAGATCTTTGGTTTTTAAAGTTTAGTCACATTGCACTTGCCACAGATAAATACTACACTAAGGAACAAATTAGTGGAGGAGGTCTCTTTCCTGACTGAAATCCAAAGGATTTTTATGCTGCTACCTGAGCTCCTCTGAATATTACAAAACCAGCCTTGGCCCTAGCAAGTCATCTGAGTGGATGAAGAATAGAAGGATGCTGCTGGCAGTCCCACTGCCAGGCAGTGAAAATGCTAAGCTCTCCTTTCCCCTCTCCTGCTGCCCAAACCACTGAGCTGCAGGCCTGGTAGATCCCCCAGACTGCTGCCCACACCAGCTGCCCCAGAAGTGCAAGGCTCCTCCAGGCTTGCTCCTGTGCCTGGGGATGTCTCCTCAGCACGGCACTGAAGAGATTCTCAGCCTGAGCCACCTCCCCCAGCTGCATGGTCCTGATGCAAATTGCTGTTTACAGGAGCGATGTACCTTCCCCTTCGGTCTCTGTTGTTCCTTGTGCAGAATCTTCCCAATTAGTGATAATTTTTTGGCTGTTTAGTTGATCAGTCCCACGTTTATGTATTAAAATTTTCTTCAGCCTGTTTATTCCACATCTGAGGGTTTATTCAGCAATTGTGCTTAAGGGTAGCCTGTGTTTTTATTATCTACTTTATCAGATGAAAGAAGGCTTTTTTATCTTTTTTTTAAATTTATTCTTAATTAAAAAAATGTTGAGACTTGTTCCATAAGTAGAGTGCAGCCTTTTACCTCCTAGGCAGGAGCAAGCAATAGTGCCAGGGGAAATATCTTGTACACAATCTTCCTTTCAGTTCTGGTTATAAAAAAGTAATGGCATTGACATGATCAATTTGATAGAAACCAACTGCTGACTTACTGAACCCTCTGCTAAACTTGGACAACTGAAAATGCACTTATTTGAACAGCTTATCCTTATTTATTTTTATAGATAAATATATGAAGTTTAAATCTATAAACTAATATGTTTAATCCATACACAAACTATTTTTTTGAGGTTAGTATTGATTCTAGCAAAGCATCATTATGCTGAAAGATAGAAAAATATAATAAAATATATTACATTTTAAATCCCCTAGAAGAGTTCTCTGCTCTTCCCAAGCCATCTGCTCCTCAGCCAGGTGTCTCCTGCCCTTGCAGAAGGAGCACATACCTGGCTGGAAACCAGGCTGCAAAAGAAGGACCCAATGTTACAGCATCTTCCCCATCACTGGTTTTAGGTCAGTGACAACTCATCAGTTTTCTCCCTTTAATATTCTCCTCACAGCTCTCCACAGCATTGCTGTTCCTTTTGGTAACCAATGCTCTGCTCAGTTCCTTTCTTTTCCACTGCAGAGAATTTGACAGTAATACTTCCACAGGCTCTCCTTCAGGAATCTCTCTGCAGCCACTTGCTCTTCCACAGGCTAGGGTTGCTGTGCCATGGCATCTCCAGTGTTGTCCAGTGGTGTCACTGGTGGTGCTGTGCCCAATGGTGGCATCAGTGGCAGGGCTCCACACCCCTCCTGTGCTGTGCTTGTTCCTCTACCCATTTCCCATGTCCCTACCATGGTGCCCACTGCCACCACCCTCTGACCACACACCCCCCAGCCACCAGTCCAGTGCTGCTCTGGCAGCCAATTCACTGACTGTGGGGCTGCCTTCTGATCTTGGAAAGATGTGACAGGAGTAATTGGGTCCCTTTGGCAGTGTGACTGTGTTTGCAAATCACCTTGCCCTCCTCTAAGCCCAGAATGAATGCTCATGCACACACAGGTGCCAGCACCTCTGTTCTGTCCTTCTTCCACTAGAGCCCATGACAACAGATGAAACCCTCCAATACAACCTCTTCTTCCATCACAGCCAACACTTGACTTGCAAGAGATTTTCATCAGCTTCACAGAGCACTACCATGGCATTATTTCAAGTGCTAAGTGCTTGAATTTAAACCTGGAGACTTTCTTGGAGAGGCTCATTGCAGACCAAGGCACTCTGTGCAATCAGTCCTGGATCCTCTAGTGATAATTGGACATCAGTCAAGGCCGCCAGCTCTGCAGAGAGCTGCAGTCTAGGACAGCCTGTACAAGGACAGACTTCCAGCAGAGAACCCAAGGAAGGATGCTTACCACAAGACAGGTTCTCATAGTTATCATTATGATATAGTCTCTTAATTGAAAGCACCTCTTTGGCAAATGCCTTTATTTTGTGTTGGTTTTGTTGGCTTTTTTCTCAGTTTCTTGTGAGGGCAAATGCCAGCCTGGTGATTTCTGACAGCAGGTAAGATCTACCTTGTTGAATTTTACCCATTTTATATCTTTGATCTTTGTGAAATTTGCCTCCCTCTTTGATGTGACAGGACAGGGGGTTATTCTTGCTTCTCCTGTCAACTCCTACCAGCAGCTGGGAAAATGGTGGTTTCCGTGCAAGAAAAGTGCTTTCCAAAGACCATCAAAGCTGTGATTCTGCCTACATTTTGTTCAGATTTTGCTTAGGTTTAACTGAAGGTTTGTCAGCAGCTACACAGGTGTAAATGAGAAGTAGCTTCATGCCTGACTCATCCAATACTACATCACATATCCCACCAGGCAAGAGCTCCTGTTCAGCTGCTGCAATGCAGATTTCTTGCTCTCAGAAGGGGGCTGAGAGGTCAGAGACCTCTCTGAGGAGGAACTTCAAAACAAAAACCTGTGAGGCCACAGCTTATACCCTCTTGTCTCCCAGGCTGGCTGCACCCACTGCCGGAGCAAGACCTGCCCTGTCTGGCCAGGGGGCTCTCCTGTCACCTGGACCACAGGTCTTCAGGCATCAACTTTTCTGCCTCTGCCAGATGGAAATATTGGAGCAAACAAATGTTTTCCCAAAAATAGTGCCTTACTTTGTGGCTTTGAGCAGCCGTGTGTTACTCACACTCCTGCTGAGTCTGACTTCAGGTACAGCTGGCTGCTCTGGGTAAAGAGGGCTATTACTTCTTCCCAGAACAGATTGTCCAGATGATGGACATGCACAATGATTCAACCTTTAAAAAAGCCCCAAACCCCAGGAGAAGGGCTACAGAACCAACGCTGAGGGCAGGGCAGAGGCAGCACAAGGCAGCAGTGAGAGTCCTGGAGGAGGTCACCACCAGCCGAGGTCACCACCAGCCCCGCTCCCCTCGCCCAGGGCCCACCAAGGCCCACTGGGCCTTGCTCCCTCCGGCCCGTGGGGATCAGCAGGGTGGCTATGATGAAACAGGGATAGCTGTCACTGCAATGTCCTCACACTCCAGCCCTGCGTGCAGCAGAAGGTGCTGGACAGGCCGTGAGGGTGGAGGGAGGGAAGTCACAGAGGAAGGGAGCAGAGGGAGGTGCTCCTGCTCTGAGTCGCCGCTGAAACTTGGATTTGAGGTTAAAGACAGCACACAAACTTAAAGCAAGTAGGTAGGAGAGTTTTCAAATTATGCAGGGGCTTTTCACTTCTTGTCAACTCTTGTGACATCTGCCTGGGCACAGGCACACGCCAGCAGGGAAGGCCAAGCAGGGCATGGCCAAGCTCCTGCACTCCAATTCCTAATGAAATTCATGAAAATTTCAGAAAGCAATTGAGATGTCTGGAGCTTCCTCCACATGTCACTGGCTTATTTCTAACAGATGCCATAATGAGGCACCTGGAGGACAGGATCATTTAGTTGTCCTTACAGTAATCACAATCTAGATGGTCTGTAATGTAATAAGAGTGAGAAGGGAACAGCAACAGGAAGAGCTCACTGGCTTCTCAAGCCTGATGATCAGCAGCACAGCAGGCCCTGTCCTGCCATGGTAGCAGTACAGCTTTGCAGTCCTATCCTGCAATGCAGTCTGCCTGCTTCTGTCCCTGGGGGTTGAGAATGCTGGCCCAAGGCACAACCACCCAGCAGCTGAGTGCCCTGGCTACCCTGCTGCACCTCTTACAGCAGGCAGCAGTCCAGCAAAAACCAGCAGCTTTCAGAGACATAAGTATACATTTCAGCTCAAACCAACTCAGCTGGGCCTTTCCTAGGGCCTTTGGTCACCCACAAATGTGCCCAGTGCAACCAGAGCAGCCCACAGCGCTGAAGCCAGAGCAGCCCACAGCACTGAAGCCAGAGCTCAGAAGCACATCTGCCCTTGGGGAGTCCCAGCTGGAATGGCAGAGCACTGCCTGCAGCTGGGAAACCTCACCTAGAGACATCCACAGAGCTTCGTGCACCTGCTTACGTACTTTAAACACAGACTTGCCTGCAGCTTTGTCTGCAAAACAAATTCCCTGCTGCCCTGGGCTGGCCAGTGAGCACTCCTTGGGCTCCTGTTGCATCCAGGCAGGGCTGGTGCTCCTCAGCTGGGCAGGAACTGCAGAAGCACATGTCTAATATGCAGTGCAGAGCTCAGCCAAGCTGCACCCTCACCAACTCCTGTTCTGAAAAGCAAAAAATCCCTTTTACTGATAACTCATGGGAAAAAAGATCCTAAATTATTGGCTTGTACCTTATTGGCTGTAATGTTCCTGGGAGTGTTCTCAGGGCTGAGCACTGTTCTGCCCTTCCTGAAGCAGAGCTGTTCCTGTGTGCAGTCTGAGCTTGTTTAGCACCTGGTGATCTATCCCTGCCTGGACAGCACCTGGCTCTGCACATGCTGCCATCACTGCAGGGAGACCATGGGCAAAGGGACTTATGGCCCACACTCTGGGACTTCTGTGGCACCAAGAACTCAACCTTCCTTTCCTGTGGTCCATTTGCACCAATCCCAGACAGCTGGTGTGAGGGGGTGCCTGTGGGGGTCTCTCCACCTGGCCTGGGGTGAGGGTAAATGCCCCCACAGAGCTGGGGGAAGGAGTACACCTCTATGGTACTGGTTTGGGGATGGGAGAGAAGGCAGGAAAAGGAGGGGAGCACCAGCCACACAGTACAGCAATACTTTAAATATCCTATTTTTCCTATTTCAGTCTAACAAGTTCTAAATAAAGCAACATTTCAGTTGGTTTAGCCATTGTGAAAAAGAGTTTTTGGAAGTCTGGTACTTCCTTGCAATGATAGGTAATAGACAGATCTATTGATAGTGACACAGTGCACACACGAAGGAGCCTCCCTCTACTGTGAAATACCTAGCAGTGTCAGAAAAAACCTAATACCATGGGTGTGTTCTCAAACACATTTCTTTTCTTCCTAGTTCTTCCAGGACAGTGGGAAATGCTGCAGTGCAGCTCACAGCATCTCTCCAATAATGAAATGCTACGATTCAGTGGTTTTTCACACTCACAGTGGCATCACCTTCTTCCTATTTGTATTCCTCCAAGAGGTTTAGCAAGATGAGAAAAGCTACTTCAGAAGCAACTGTGGTGCGTCCACAACTGAGGTGTGGGTTTGGGGTTTTATATGCTGTAAAACCTCTTCCTGTGCTGGAGGGCATTTAGCAACAGGTAAATAGCCAATTCCATTAGCAGATGTGATTCCTCCATGGTGTCAGTTCTACTGTCTGAATCACAGAGTAAAATGCTAAAAAGAAGGTTTTTTTAAGGCTTTTTGTAGGGCTAGCACTGTGGCATTTGCTGAGATTTGTATAGGTCTGAGCTATAGAAAGGAGACAAGTTTTGAGGAGGTCTAGATAGGAGAAAATGAGGATGATTCATGTTTAAAACCAGCAGGGTTTTTGTTGTCAAATACTTTTCATGGTTACAACAAAAAAGTGAGTGTCTGCAGCTCCAGTTGGAGGAGCAAACCACGAGCTCAACAGAAGGTCAGTGGGGGAGAGCATTTACAGCTTGCATCGCAAAGTGATTCCACACCAAAGAGGCACTTATTTCTGAATTTTAACATGATGAACATGCAAAGCACAGATTTAAGGGCATCTGATAATGTTAATCTAATGATAGTTTTATTCCAATATCCCTTAAAGAGTCTTCAATTCTTTTATCCAGAGATTTAATTGTCTATTATGAGTGAGTGAATCAGAGATATGAGGCAAATACCAGTTCTTGCTACTGAAGAAACGGCATGTTTCAGTATAGCCTAGTGCTATGAATCTTGAGCACCTGACAGCATATTCTGTGTGCTCCCTTTTAAAGAAACTGTAGGCAATATTTCTGGGTTTTGTTGGGTTTTGGTTAGTAACAATAGTTGACCAAGTATATCAAGCCAAGGTGTCACGACTGCAGAATTGACTGTAATTAATTATCAATGGGACAGTTTTACTGCTGTTCCAACACCTTGTTGCAGTTATGTTTAGAAACCTCAGGTGTACAGATGGGGACTCCCATCTTGCTGTTCTCTTACACCAATTTGCTTGGCATATCCTTCTCCTCACAGGATCACCATCTTCCTGTGACCACCAAGAGACTTTTCCCTCCTCTTTAGCCTTTGGTCACACAGGGGGACCACACACAGTGAGAATGGTCGTCTCGCCTGCCCACTGAATGCAAGTCTCCTAAGGTTATCTGTCTTCGCCAGCCCCTTGAGTCCATGAGTTTGGAAACAGGTCACTGGAAGCACACGTGTTTCAGACGAAGATCTCACCAGGGCCTTCTTCAGCCCTCCTGGTGCCTTCCTACCCACACAGCCACTCCAGTCCTCCTCTCCCTATGCATTATCCTTACCTCTATCTTAATTAGGCTGCCTACCCTTGCAGGACCGACAGAGGGGGCTTCAAGAGGATATTTAACTAATGTATTATTTCCCTGTTCAGAGAAGGGGCCTCAAGACAGTTTGGGAGGTTTGTCTATCTGCCCATGTACGCCACTCTTGCTGCCAAAGACAGTAACATTACCCATCACTGTTGGCCTTTGAGATCAGCTCATTACCTTGCACAGACACAGTTACCATGCTCCTTCTGGTAGTTTGCATATAAAACATACTCAAGTGCTTTAATTTTTTTCCTCACAGGTTAAAACCATGTGCTTTTTTTCTCTCCTGGACTCTTTCAAAATTGTGTGTGTTATCCGTGGACCAGACAGTGCCAAGCTCAGGCTTCAGCACAGCTTAGCCTGGAGCAATGATTATCTCCCTCACCATATGAACACAACTGCTGTCAGCATCTTTCCAGGGTGATGCAGCAGTATCACAATTTGATTCATATTTTGTTTGCAGCCCAGCTGTAATATGCAGAATATTAAGTCACTAACTGCTGCTTATACAGGTATTTTTTATTTTCATTCCATTTGGGCTTTTTTATTTCCCTCTTGAATGCAGTATTTTCCACTTTTTTTCCCCTGACCTTCCCTCCAATTTATCAGAACCAGTTTTGAATTTATTTAGGCCTCCCAGCCTGCAATCCTGGTGAGTCGATACTTTCATTCACTTTATAAATGTAGTCTAACTCCCTGATTTACTGCATTAATGACAGTATTTGCCAGAAACAGCCATGAGAGACTCCTGCTGGACTCTCCTTTCCTCCAGGTTTGACTGCCTATTCATATTTTCCATTCCCTCCTGCTCACAGAAAGCCATCAGCCAAGGCTGCCTAGTCACTTCTGTACTTTCAGGGGCTTTCTGCCTGGACCAGTGGAAGTATTTAATCTTCTCCACAGTCTGCAGTAGCCCTTTGCTCACAGAATCGAGAGATTTGCTTCCCCCCAAATTCCCTCTGGCTGGTGATTGCATCCTGATGGCCCACTCAATTTAAAGCACAGCATTCAGTGCTAATCACTTTGCACATCCAGTAAATGGCTTTGATTTCATGATCAGCCTCAAGCAAAGCAAACCACACAGCAGCCTGTGGCACAGGGACACACAGGCCACCCAGTCACTATGACAATCTTGTTCCTTCTGAAGGCTGGGCGGAATTTTTCTCCCTGGGAAACAGAGCAATGCAGAAGTGATGGAATAGCTCAGTGCATGGCCCACTGCATGGCTTGGGAAGGCTGTCCCACCACCTGTGGCACACACTGCCCTAGGATCCACACCACATGACTGCTGAACAAGTGTCTCACAGCAGCTGAACACCTTCTGCAGGATGGGATATCTGCAAGAACACTCAGTCACTTCAATGCCTTTGAAAGTTTGCAAAATAAAATCATCAAATAAAAATGATGAAATTTATTATTGGCAAATGTTGGGCTGTAGGCATATGCTCCAAAGTAAAGTACTCTATACCATTTAGATGGCCAACTTGACAATACCAGTCACTTGCACTCTCATAGCAATGCAAAATGCCAGCTGGAAAAAAACCCTGAAATCATACCCTACCAGCTCAGTGGCAAAGAAGCAAAAATCCACCATGGAGCACTGCAGAAAATATGTACTAGTGCTACAAGCCAGTTTAAAAGTAGAGGACATTTCCCATGAAAAACATGAGTAGTATGAAACAGCAACCCAAAAATGGGAATGGACACTGTCTGTCCTGAAAATATTTCTGCTGTGATGACATCAGCCTGCTTCCCACACACATTCATTCAGCAGGGCTTGTCCTGGTCTCATGCATGACTCTCACTCTGATAGTTCACTTGTGATCATCAGAGTTAGAGATGACCTCTGGCAGGAAGGCCAGCCCTGTAGAAACCTTCCCTGACCATTTGCCCAAATTGTTCCAACAGTCCTCAGTGCCCCAACTGAGAGTTACACCAGTTGACCCACAGGATATCAGAAATCTCGAAAGTGGACCTGGTACATGAGCATTATTTTGAGGACAAGTGGACAGATTATCTCAGGCAGTCATTATTCAAAGCCTCTACTTAAGATGCCTTCCCCTCAACATCTGTTTTGTGGTCCACTATAATCTCACTGTTTTTTAGAAGTGCTGCACAGATAAAAAGTGCCATGTGTGTGGTAGAGGTTTTTGTTATTCCAGTACTCCTACCTATTTGCCCTGATAGAATTTGCTCCTCTTTCAGGTATCTTTTTCTAATTCATAAAAATAATTTCAAGTTTTAATCCCATTTGTGGAAGTGATTAAACCATCTTCAGTTGATATAATCAAATAATTTAATAACACATTTTTTTATATTGCTTCATCAGTGGAAATGACTGAATAATACCGAAAGCAAGAGAGGTCCCCATGGAACAGTGATTGTTCTGTTTCTCGAGTTTGATCATGGAAGACTAATAGGATTTTTCTGAACAATCTAACCAGCCTTATAGTACTTCACAACACTTCAAACAAAGCTGGTATCTTCTGCTTTGCTTTTAAAACATCATGTTAAAGCAGCTGTTTCTTTTTTATGATCCTGAAGTTCATTATATTGCTTTTCAAGAAAATTGTTTCAAAACCATTTCAAAATTACTAACATATTTTTATTGGTAGAGATAGACCTAAGTCTAGATTTATTTATTTTAAGTTGTTTTATTAAATTATTATCCCTCTTCTGTAAAGCTTGAAGAAAGAAAACGTTGAGTATTTAGGTTTTCCCTAATGTACTAAATGCTCATCCTTTTGTTAAATAATTGATTTAACTTTCCTTCCCTTTCTAGTAGAGGTTTCATTAGGCTTTAGCAGTCATAAATTTTTTTGGTTTTCTGTTCTTTTTCACACATATCTTGCTTTTACATTTATGAATAGCTACATATTCTCCCTTTCTATTCTTCTTGATTTTTCTGTTAAAAGAACTTCTGGTACAGTTATCATGGCCACTTACTATGCTCCCTGGCTTCCCACTGCATTGGTGTAATTTGTCATTATGTGTCCTTTTATTAGTTCTCTAAGATGATAAATAATTTATCTTTCTGTTTGTTTCAGCCATTTCATGAAATATCCTGGAGTGAATTTCATCTGTTCCTACTTAGGTGAGAATTTCCAGCTTTCCAAAATGCAGCTTTTCAGAGAACACCACCTTTCTGAATCTTTTTCATCTCCTTCAAACACCTCCCTGCGGCACCACACAACAAACTTTTTTTGTAGACAACTGAGCTGATTTGGAGCCCATGTAAATCCCACTGTATAGCTTTCCATCTTTGCCTAAAATCACAAAATTCTATTTTGCAACCAAGATCAAACCAGTTTCTTCTTCCAGATTAGCAAACAATTCCTCACTAGTCTGAGTCAAACCTAAGAGTCACTCTTGAATTAAACTCCATGAGCCAGTGTCCCCCCTCATTTGTAGGAACATTTGTGCAGTTTGCCCCACCAGAAAATTTTCTGCATGTATTACAAAGAAAATACCTGTCCCTCGATGGATACCAATGGAAGAGAGCTTTTGTCAAGGCCAACAGTTTCTCTCAGGACAACTCATTTGCCACATAACACATCACATTTTACCTTTCATAAACATAAATACTCTCTGCTACTCTTCAGGCATGGCAAGTTACCAAGTTTTGGTAGCTGCTACCATTTCTTGGGAAGGAATAGGAGTTTTGTGTTCCATTATTCCTGAGAATAAAGACAGAAGTAAAAATGGCTGTATATGATCTATTGGAGAAATTCAAGCTCTGAGCATTAGCTCTCATCCCTAAACTGGAATGAGAGCTATGTGAATCCACATAATGATACTCACACATTACAGAATCAAGGTGTCAAGCATCTAGACAGGGAATCTCACAGGTCTGGGAAAAGCCTTCTTCCACCAGAATACTCAGTCCACTTATCACAACTATTTCTTTCCATTACATACATTATATTTAGAACCCAATACCAAACTGAAGAAAAAAAAAACCCCAACAGTGTGACATAGAATATGCTAGTACTTAGGCTGGACAGAAAAAAAACTTTGATTAAGTAATACCTATCTTTAAAAGTTGTTTCACTTGTTAAATGAACTGCTAAATTAGTTTTGAGATTAATCTTTGAACTAATAAAAGGTACTGCCTAAATGAGACCTAATAAATTACTCTCAACTGAATAATTTTCTGGACTTCTAGTGATATGTTAAATACATGGCCCACTGAGAACCAATACAAATATCAGCATAAACATTTGTCTAATCAAATGAAAGAACAGAAACATAGTATCGCTTCAGTTATTTCTAAAGTGCCAACACTGTAAGTGCAAAATAATAAATGCAGAAGATGAAAGAAGAACACCACCATTCAGTAGGTTTAAACTAACTCTTTATGATGCACTTTCATCAAAATTTGTAGTTGCCAAGTATCAAATTTCACTCATGCAACATCAATCCACTAAGAAATACATATTTTGGTGAGAAAATTAAAGTCCATATTTATGTAAAAACTGTTTTGAAATAAAAATAAAACAAGATTTTTCTTTTACAAAAAAAATATTTTTTTTACTAACAGCATAATTATTTGGAAAACGTAATTTTCCACATGAAATAGTTAAAGGAAGTTAAATATATTTAAAAATGGAAGATTCTGCATTTACATAGTTATATGTCATTAATATTGAAGATATGCTTTCTGGCAAAAAACTTCTCATGCTTAAAAAATGCACCTTAGTTTTATACTGTACATTACAACATACAGTAGTAAGAAACAGAATTAGTAAACAGGTTATATGCAAAGAAAAAAGTTACTTATACGACAGTTACAACTGTGACACAAAAAAACTTAAAATGTTCAGTTTAAACAGTATTTGAAGGCAATTCACAATCATTTCAGGGGTTCTGTGAAATTTAAGGCCATTAGTTTAAATAAAATGTATCTGACACAAACTCACAAAACTGTGTATTTTGTACAAAATATACATGCAAAACCATTTTATAATTATATACGAACAGGCATATAACAAAAGTTTTTGGGTAGTTCTGTACACAAAAGTGTGCACAAAGCAACATAGTTGTGCAATTTTAAACCAGTTAATTAGCTTTATCATTCATGCACCCTGAATGGAAATGTGATTAAATGACAATATCAAACCCAAATATTAAGAGTCAGCATCCCTTTGAATGGGAAATCTAGACAAAAAAAAAGTTAAGATTTAAAATTTTTAAAGTTTAAAATGGTCCATTATAAAACATCTGCTTGTAATCACTTCAAAAGACATTTCTGATGCAAAATTTCCAGTGCTTTAAGGAATGCATGATATGATTTAATGACCTCAGTGAGTCAACTGTAATACTCTGATATTTCTAGATTGAGGTAATTTTCTTTAATTAATTATAGCAAGTAACTATTCTAATTTGTTTCAGTAGTTAGTTAAAAAAATTGTAAAATTAGATAAACTTAGAAATTGGAGAATCTCTGAAAAAATACACATACCTCCCCCTCAGAGTCTGGAGTTAGTTATAAATCATATGCAATTATGTTATTCACATTTGGGAGTTGAAATTCTCAATACATGAGATGAATGGATTACTGAGCACTGAAGCACTTCAGTTACTTGAAAACAGTTATTTGTCCTTTTCTTAGTTTTCATTTGTATTTGTCTGGACAAACATTCAAAGAGATATTGCTTCTCTTGTTATCTTGTGACAAACTATTGCAAGCTAGAAGACATGTGAATCAATATTCCAAATTTTATTCTTAAGAATAGTTATAAAAGTACTGAAATTTAAAAATAGTAACATGTAAACATTGATACAGAGTAATAGCATTCCTTTACACTTATATACACACAGTATTCAGATAAGGACCCAAAACCTGACTTGTGCTTTCCCCCTCCAATAAATACATCCAAAAAGTAGGGTGTTTTGATTAAAAAAAAAAAAAGTCTCAGAACATCAACATTTTGCTCCTAGCATTTAAAAGCTTTCCAGTTGCTTATGCAACTATAGGAGAGTTTTGGTATGTGAAGAGAACTTTTCTAGCTCCAAAAATTACCAGAAGCTACTGCTGCATCCAGAAATTTGTGATAAATGCCTAGCACTTCAGAGCAGTCATATCTGAGTCTGCAACACATGCATCGGGGGTGTGTAGGGTGGTGGTGCAGGTGATGGCTTTATTCCTCTGACTCTCATGTAGGACAAAAACTGCTCTGGGATTTCAGCTAAAACATCTTTAGCAAGTCTTGCCATGCTTAACACGTGGTTTCCACTTCTGTCAATGTAATCTCGGAATGGCACGAACTACAAAACAAAAGAGATGTTTCATTCAGCTCATTATTCAGACACAGAACACCTCTTACAACATAAAAATAAGAAAGTTTAATCTAGGGAGTTAAGAGTACATGAATATGTTACCTTACACATTTTTTATGTACACATACATCCCTTGTGTTTTATATTATATATAAATATACATTGTCTCTCAATTTTTATAGATCTGTCTTTCAATAGAAATAGTGTCATGCCTTCCCTTGGGTGAGCCCCTTCACTTAAGCCATGGCTAGCTCAGATTGCTGCTGATATGCTTCATTGATATATTTGGGTTATATTTGGGTTATATATCATTGATATATTTGGGTTAACTTTCCACACAAGAAGGTAATTTTGTCAGAAAGCTATTCTTAGCTTACATTCCCTGCTCCTGGGGCTCTCCTACCAGACTGCCTCCACTCTGGCACTTGGTGAACAGATTTTTTTGACCTCTGAAGTGAACAAACCAGAAAGGATGACTTTAAATTTTTTGACCATTTTGCATTATACCTAGTAGAACTATGAACCACCTGAACACTTTTAATATGATACTAACAGAAGCATAAAGAAGCAAAGCAAAAAGGATTGGATCAAAGGAGAAGTTGTTATGTGATACTCAGATGTTCAACACCTAAACTAGTTACCTGCCCAGCTCTGGGTTGGATTTTGTAATATTTAATAAGATGCTTGTGGTACTGGTATAGAGAAAAGAAGCAACCCAGACTCCTTGATTTTTTTTTTTCCGTATGTAAAAAGTACCTGCAGTCTGAGTTAAATTACAAAATATGTCCCATCCTAAGAGATCACCTTAACCATTAGTCTGCAGACATGAAATCTCAGACCACTGTTCTGTAGCAAAGTGAGGCTATTTCAGCAGTGTAATTGTTGAAATGCAATTATTCAACACAGATTGTCTGATGTAGCTCTTCCTGACCTCTCCTTACACTGTGGAGACCTCAGAGGAGCTAGAGGAACTATGGACAGGTAAGCAAACCTAGAGATGTACAAGGACAGCTAACATGGAGATGCAGAGATTGTAGAGGAATAGAAGGAAAGATGTAAGAGAAACCATAGGGAAACTGATGGAATGTCAAGTGCTTTTTCTATAATTTAAAGAGTATGATTAAAAAGGCTAAATTCTCAAGGTAAGTAACAGATGCATCACTACAAGTAAGTACTCCCCTAAAACATCTTAAACAGCAAAAGGGTAACAAGGAGCAGAAATTAAAACTGAGGAAGAATTGGTACACATGTAATACAGAGTCCCCACAATATGTATACATACTAGTGAGGACGAAATAGTTAAGAATGTGGTTTTACATTAATTGCAGCCAGTAGTAAATACAATACATACAGTGACTCACTGTTAACAGACACATTTTCCTGTACTAATTTAATCAGAGTATTTGACAATATTGTTAGATTTATTATGTAATTTCACTAGTTAATTTTAATTAACCTAATACGCAAAAAAAAAACCCAACCTATATTTGAGTAGTTTTATAAAGGCAAATCAGTTTTAGCCTGCCAGATATAAAATAAAGGTCAAACCAAACTTTAAGGCTTTGACAGAATCCCTTTTTATTTAGTTAGTCTATAAAGTAAATATTTGTTAGTATTTGGACAGAAAAAGAACACAAAATAATACTTTCTTCAGGTGATTTAATATGGCATGAAGCAACATTCTGATTTTAAGATATTAACTGTAAATAAGTATTTTATTACAATTCTGATATGCAATGAATTCCAAAGAAATACAAAAGAGTATTCATTGTTGTTTTGGTTTTGTTTTTCTTTTAGATTTCTCAGCATAGGTTAGCATATCTCTGATGCAAAGCATTTTCACAAATCGTGTTTATAACTCTTTAGAACTCTATCCATTTATGCTCTTTGAATGTAAAACCAGCAGCTTTTAGGGCTGCTGTTGTTTAGTGAAATTATGTTGCTTATATTAAAATGCATTGAAATGTAAGTGTAATGTATGCCAGAGATACCTGACATGGCACACATGGCTTTGCAGAAATACAAGCTTGGGGTCCACCCCACATACTGTTCTGCTGAAAGCACTGACAGACTACAGACAGCCCCTCTCCAGCCCATAATGGGCTGCCAAGGAACACCACAAAGGCTTTGACAAAATGAGAAACAATTTCTTATCTCCTGTTCAGCTGTCCTACATCATCCCTACTTTCATAATTACCTTTCTGACAACAGTGACTAAAGAAGCCAGCAAGTTTTACTCTTCTGAGAGTTTTGATATCTCGTTTTCCCATCAGTTGTTATCTCTGTATGTTGCAAAAATGAAAAAAAGTATCTTTTTCAACTATTAGAATCCAGGAATCTATGACTTTCTTTAATATATATCCATAAAGAGCATAAGGTTAATTTAATTTCTGTCATCTTATGCTCATTTCTGATCCCCACTTTGAAAAAAAATAGATAGGGAATTTTAATGTAGCATGCAAGAAGACTGAAGAAGACTGAAAAGAAAAAGATCTGATAATTTTCATTTCCATATATTTATGTGGCGTTCTTTATTTTTGCATTCTAATGAAACCAAACTATAAAATCAGGTGTCAAATACATGTTTTGAACATTTCCTTGGATTGAAATATTATATCCCCCAGCAGTTACCAATCTTGAAACATTCACATATCAGTAACATTAAACATTTTGGAAAGTTTCAGTTCCTCCAGATATAAATGGAAACAAATATACATATCCCAAAGTTCATCAGCTGCAATCTGATCTTAATTAGCATGCAATACAAGCTATTCATATAGCTCAGTTATTCTCTCTCTCTATATATATATATTCTACTAAACAAAAATATAAATATCCAACCTATCTTGAAGAGAAATAAGTGAATATAAGTAAGAGGAAAAGTAAGTGAACACTATGAAGTTTGACGAATAGGAAGAATAAAGGGAGAGGAAGAAATGGCAGATCTAGGCTGAGGTTTGAATCTAATGCCTGTCAGTGTTTAGGAGGCATTTGGACAATGCCCTTAAAAATATGCTTTAACTTTTAGTCGCTCTGTAATGGCCACACAGTTGCACTAGATGTCTCTTGTAGTTCCCTTCCAACTTAAATATTTTATAAATGTATTCAGCCACTACCAGGAAAATTTGACTTCCATAAAAGACCTAGTTTTAGACAGGTACCATTCTTTCTAGAGACATCATGTTTCTCCAAATTTTCAGTAGCTAACTCTTCTCCCACGGCTGTATAACACTAAGACTTTATAACAGTGTCCTGCCTGTTAGGGGTCATTTCCTAACAAATGCAGATCCACTACTGTGTGTTATAAAAAGGCTTAGAGGCATCACAGAGAGTTTCTGAGCTTGTTATGAACACCTCAAGATAAAGAATGTCATTGCTAAGGTAAAATGAAAGGTAGGAATATAGATAGAAACAAGAATTCACAACAAAGAGGAACAGTAAAATCTATCTCTGAGAACATATTTTCTCTCCCACCTGCACAATGTCTCTTTCTGCAAATCTTCCTCTTGAAGAGATCCTCACTACATCCCCATCCAGCTCTTCCATCGCTTAAAAAACAAACAAACAAAAAATGCGTTCAGGTACACAACAAAATCTTACTGATAAAAAGTTCAGACAACTTACACTTTAGAGCAACAAAACCAACAATTCTTTTTTAGGTAGCTCTTAAGATCATTTGCACCAGAAAATACATCATGTTTTGTAGCTATTTTGCACTTTTTCATGGTGACAATACATACTTTTTATCTTTATCCTTTCATCTCTCAAAACAGCAAGTACATCTGGTTTTGTAAGGCAATATATATACTTTCACAGGTGGAGAAGAATTTATCTTCAGCAGCCATTGTTACAGAAGGTATTGTAGGATACAGCACAAAGAGGTAATAACTCGCATTCATACTGAAAAAGCAGTATATTCTAATACACAGGAATGATCACTTTAAAAAAATATTAAATTTATTGGGTAATTCTTCTTGTATCTTCTGAGCAGGATCCAGGAAAGCTAAGTTGGCCAGATCCTAGAAGCTACTCTAGGTAGAGAGGTGTAGCTGCTCTCTTGTCAGTGTTGGAATGGATGGATCTGGGATCTCAGATTATTGCTCAGATATTAATTCTGCAATTCTACAAATCATCTTTCAGTGTATGCTATGAAAATCAAAGCCCTGCACCACTGAGCTTCTCAGGGGTTTATAAACTGGGCTGAATTCACTGAAACAAGCACTTCAAAACCTAGCTCTTCTGAAGAAACAGCTAGAAAGTATAACTGACACTATCAGGAGCCAAGCTGAACAGAGCATATTTGTTCAAAGAAAAAGATCAGTAGGTCTGCAGAGCATGTTGCCCAATGATGCTGTTGCAAAAACATACAAGTGTTCAAACCAGGAGACTGAACAAGTATTTGAAGGAGCTTCACTAAAAAAAATTTCCAAAGCAGACATAAAGCACATCCCGCTCAGGGAACTCCAACTCAAAAACAGCATCCAGGGAAATATATTTGCTTAGTCTGTTCTTAACATTCTCTAGGAAACTACCCATGGCCATGTCAGATACAGAGTATTGGGCAAAACTGCCCCTGTTGTGACCTGTTACAGACATCCTCACATCCTTTAAGTGAAGTTCTGCCAAATGTATGTGTCATCTACCCAAGCTTCAGACTTTTAAAAACCTCTCTGGTAGCCCCCAGGGGCTGGGAGTTCTAGGGAACAGTGACATCTGAAGAGGAGCAGCTTGGTCTCTCTACAGCAGAACTGAAGCTTCAGTGGCACTTGAATGTCACAACAGTACCTAAATGTACACCCTTCTGCACACAACTCTTCTTCAGCATCCACAGCAGACATGCAGCCTGTTGTTTATTCCAGAAGGAATTCCTACAGATGGAAAAGTCATTTCTCTGCCCTCTTGGGCACTGAGGGACTACAGACTCAGCAAACACCTAACGGGTGAATCTGGCTGAGGCAGTACACTCCAGGATTGTCGCTCCAAAGATGGGAACTGTATCCTGCTGTACAAACGGAATCCTGACTTCAGAAAAGGGGGAGGGATGACAACCCATGAACAGGTCCTGCCTGAGAAAGGGAGTCTGGGCAAATCCAAGAACTTGACAAACAGGGAGAAAGGGAAAACGCAATGGAGGAGTGAGAAAACTGTAAGTAACATAGGACCATGTTGGAATTCTCACGAGTAAAAATAAAGTTTACAAATTTCCATCATTTGCATTTATGAATATAAACTCTTTTCTCATTGATCGTGACATACAATTATCTGAAGTGTAAGTGCTCACCTGGACAATTTCTTCACATAATAAGACACTTAAAATTATC